>NC_090444.1:778888213-779513213 GCF_031143425.1 Pleurodeles waltl
CGCAGCCCCGCAGACCGACGCGCAGCCGGAGAACAAGCAGGAAAATCCACGCACAGACCCGGGACATCTGGTACTCCCCGCAAACCACAGTAAGAGACTGTCCGCGCGCCGGAAAACGACGCCCGACTCCCCGCGTGGAAAATAACTACGCAAGTCTGTGTGTGCTGAGGAGAAATTGACGCACACACCAGTTTTCCACGCACCTCTTCTCCTGTGGCCCTCTGAGGAGATTTTCCACCAGAAACCAGTTACTTTGTGTTTGAAAGAGACTTTGTTTACCTTCTAAAGACTTAAGACACTTTCTATCACTTCTCAGTGATAACTTTACAAATTTGTATTGCAACTTTGATCGTTTTGACCTGAAGATACCCAGATAAATATTATATATTTTTCTAAATACTGTGTGGTGTATTTTTGTGGTGTTATGCTATGGTGTTGTATGATTTATTGCACAAATGCTTTACACATTGCCTTCTAAGTTAAGCCTGACTGCTCGTGCCAAGCTACCGGAGGGTGAGCACAGGCTGATTTTGGATTGTGTGTGACTTACCCTGACTAGAGTGAGGGTTCTTGCTTGGACAGAGGGCAACCTGACTGCCAACCAAAAACCCCATTTCTAACACTGGGGCTTCACCCAGATGTCCTTTTAAGGTTTTTTTGGGGTCCACAGCTCACCCCAAGGGTCCAGAAGTTCTGTGATGGTCCTTGGGGAGTGCGGACTACAACTCCCAGAATGCTCCTGGCGCAAACTCCTTTTTGGCCACTGGACAGTGGTCAGCTGTTCGCTTTCTTCAGGAGTTGGTGCAGGGGACTCTGGTTAGCAATTTTTCACCTGTAGCAAACAGGGAGTCCCTCCTTGAACCAGTTGAAGCCAGGCAAAGTCCTTCTTGTGGTGAAGCCCAAGTGTGCAGCTGGTGCAGTCCTTCTGAGTGCAGGTTCCAGGTGCAGGCCAGGGGTCCAGCAGGGCAGTCCTTCTTCTCCTTTAGTTCTTTCTTGTTGAAATCTGGTGGGGATCTGAGGTGTGGGTGCAGGTCTCCCAGTTTTATCCTTGCTCCTGGGTGAAAAGCAGGGGGGTCCTGGTTCTCCAATCAAGTACAGGGTCGTCCCCCTGTGATGACCACTTCCTGGGAAGTGTGGCAAAAATCCATCCCAGAAGGCAACATTCTCCAAAAATCCATCATGGCTGAATCTGATTTTTGGAGGTTACATCTGGCTGAGCCCACCCACTGGTGTGGCTACAAATCATAAACACACCCCTCTCCTGCCCTCTCCTAATCTAATCAAGGTGGCACCTAGTTGTCTGGGGTTGCAGGATGTGGGGGTGTTGCTGGGTGCTCCAAATGTCCTTCTCTGCCTTTGAAGACCAGTTTGTCAGCCCTCCCCCTTCCTGCCTCACCATCTGCTGAGGGGAGATTCTCTCCCACAGGCACATTCCTTTGTGTGAAGCCAGGCCACTTCACACCTCATCAAGGCAGCTTGGCTAAGCTGCTGCAGGCTGGCCAATCAGAGCACAGCAGCAAAAACAATGCAGGGCTGAAATTGGCAACTTTTTAGGTAAAGTCTAAAACTTTTTACCTGAACAAGTTATATTAAATCCAACAACTGGAAGTTGTGGGTTTTATTACAACAATTAATTTGATACCAAATTCTTGGTATGCAACATTTAAGGAGACTTTAAAATTTAAAATAAAGTCTCCCCATTCTAGCCTATGAAGGCCATTTACTACAATGAGGGAAAAACGAATTTGGCTGTTTTTACCTCACCAGGGCTTATAAAACTATTTTTATAAGGTCCCTGCTTATAGTTACATGGCACCCAGCCCTAGGGGCACATAGGGCACACCTTAGGGGTGACTTATATGTAAAAATAAGGTAGTTTAAGACTTTGGAACTACTTTTAATTCCAAAGTCGAATTTGCATATAACTTTAATTTAAAAGCAGCCAGCAAGGCAGGCCTGCCTTTAAAATGACACTGGGCACCTCAGCAGTGCACCTATGGGTGCACTACCTATGCTGTGGTCCCTAAACCTACATGCCCTACCATATACTAGGGACTTATAGGTAGGTTAACTTAGCCAATTATAATTAGCCTAATTTGCATATTGATTTTACACAGAGCACAGGCCCTGGGACTGGTTAGCAGTACCCAGGGCACCATCAGAGTCAGGAAAACACCAGCAAAAAGTGGAAAATGGTTGGCAAAAAGTTAGGGGGCCTCTGCAATCAGCCCTGTTTTCTCACACTTACCAAACCTGTGAATTATTTTGATCTCTTCAGGAGACTAACCATCCTTCTCTTCATCATTTCTAAAAACAAAAAGGGACCATACGATGGGTTCTCGAGGAGACTAACCGTCCTATCCTGCTGTAATTTCTAATATGATGTACTCTTAAGGAGACAAACCAAATACCGGGCCTTATGATGGGCTCTTAAGGAGACAGACCATGTACTGGGCCTATGATGGGCTCTTAAGGAGACAAACCATCGTACTCTACTACCATTTCTGTTAGCGTGTCTGACCTTATTTGGTTTCTTGTCTTTAATTTATAAGGGGACGCGTTAGAGGTTCCATGGACCTTTCGACTACGCTTAGAGAAATTCCCACAATAAATCCGAATTCAACACAAATCATCAATGATATTAGTAACCTTTGGAGTCAATAATCTTCATGCACCGTGACCCATTTAGCCATGAATAACCACACCTTTTAATACAAGAAAGAAATTTTATTTCCCTATATTAACAATGCTAATATCACGTAAATTAATCTCAACACCATCTGGTACACATTTAAGAACAACACTGGTTGACCAAACCTTCTAAAGATTCTCAATTTAATGAATGCATTGATCACTAAACATTCTAGAGTCACAGTACAAACCAATAGCAAGATCAACTGCACAATAGAAATAGCATACATCTAGGTTCAGCAACTGAGCAACATCAGGCCTTTGTTAATAGCAACTGTTAACTTGTCAGGGTTTCCCTTACTAACCTTCGGATTAGAATAGCACGTTTGCGCTTCAGCAAAACAATTTTAGCCAACATTAATTTGGAAAAACATCTAACTATGTCTCTGTCAAAATAACGGATGGTACCTAGAAACAAAAAAGAAAATTATAACAAGAACAGTCGCATTTTGTTATACCTCTCCTCATATGGCTCACCAAGCTGCGAGTATCTTCAGCAGTTGGACATCTGTCGGTCAGCATCAGCAACTGGCCATGAAAGGGAATGGTTCAGAAATGGGGAATCTAAGTTATCCAAACCATCAGAAAGCAATGTCTAAGAGGTCAGCATTCAGCATCAGAAATTTAAGCAATAAAGTTAAAGTAAAGTTCTCTCAGGAGGAATCGAAATAGGAATAAGCACACCTCTACAGAGGTACAACAGGAAATTAGTTGTCCTCTCTGTGCAGTCAGGTTAAGTTAAAATAGTCTAAAGAACTTCCCATGTTGCCATTGGTCAAAGAATCATACGTTTACAATTAGTCCAATATCAATAAAAGTTCAAATTTAAGATATAATTAAACTGTCTTTCACATGTCGGTGATTGGCTCCTCTTCTTCTGTTCCCACTGTCAGGCTCATCAGGTAACATTTTTGTATCCATTCGTACTCCCGTCAGTGTATCCATTGTTAGCTCCTGGGAACATTGCTGTCTCACGCATCAACTATACAATGTATCAATAACTAGTACACAATTTTCCAGGAAGCAGTTCTCATGAGAAAGTTAACAACATCTGCTAATGTTTGGTCAACTCAGGGAAAAAAATACATTAATTAATTTCTCTAGTCATACATTTCCCACAATTTATTAGAACAGGGCAGCTTAACAAGAGGCTGTGCAAACTATGCCCAAAAACCTTGCTACCTTAGGGCTACAATTACCAAAGTGAATACATAATGCTAATTCATTAATACATCACACTACTACATTTTCTTAAGGCAGATACTTAAATTAATATTAATAAGCCTTTAATAAAGACACTTTGGGCCTGATTCTAACTTTGGAGGACGGTGTTAAACCGTCCCAAAAGTGGCGGATATACCACCTACCGTATTACGAGTCCATTATATCCTATGGAACTCGTAATACGGTAGGTGGTATATCCGCCACTTTTGGGACGGTTTAACACCGTCCTCCAAAGTTAGAATCAGGCCCTTCGTGATTAATAACGGCCACTCGAGTGGGCACATTTTCCAAGTCCCACGTTATTTTTCTATCTTAATCAAATTCTATGCAGATTCATAGTTCAAGTACATGAATATTTACTAGCAATAATTCAGCGTTCACAAAACTCAGGAGTAAAGTTCAACCAAGACCTCTTGTTTAAGCCACAAATTCGGGCAATCACATTGGCCTGTTTTCTCAAAGTGAAACTGTTAAAAAGATACTGAAATTTCAAGATTTGATTATGCAAACTCACTTTATCTTGGGTCCCAGGCATATCTGATAAATAAATTACAGCTGGTTCAAAATGAGCCAGCAAGGCTGATTCTCAACTGCTCAAGGAAGCAATCTATTTGTGCTGGTTTGAAGCAACTACATTTGCTGCCTGTAAATGAATGTATTAAATTCAAGGCCCTGCTGATTATATTTTAAGTGGTATAGAAATAAAGATCCCTTTACCTTATGAACGGGCTTTGTGAATATCAACTGACAAGAACCCTTCGCTCATCCAATCAGGTACATCTTCATGTACTTGACATCTTTGAAGCTAGGAGGGTCAGCCGCTCTTGTCTTATTACCAGTTAAGAGATGGAATATGCTTCTAGTTTACATAAGAATGTTAAAATTAGGATAAAGACTGAAGACTCTTCTTTTCATTGAAAAGCAGGACCCCTATGAATAGCTCCTGGTCAGCGCCAGGACACTTCCTGTGAAGCACTTGTTTGCAATACACAAAAGGCAATTCAGTCATGGGTGCTGTATTTTCAGTTCTTTATATTAGTGTTCGAGTTTTTAACACAGGAGAGGCTGTCTACACCAACAAATCAGCCTCTTTAATGACAAATAGATGCCAGTGGTGGATGGTGCAATTTCTACCACAAAGGCTGGCATTGAGAATTCTCAAAAGTAGGTTACGCTGTCTGAAGCTGCAAGTCTAGTCATGCTGACAGACTTTCTAGCATGCTGTGGAGGGTGCTACTTTATTTTGTACCTTCGCCATTCATGATGATTCATGAGTGTCTCTAGGTTGGGCAGATTCTCAGGCACCATTTCTCACACATTTGCTATCACTGGTTGGGAGTCCGCCATTAAGCCTACTCAAAGAAGGCAAATGGGCTGAATGAGCCATAAACGTAAGCACTGCAAATTTTTGGGAGCTCCTCCATTACTAGCCCCCTTTAAACAACCATTGGCAAAGTCAATGCATTTTGCCTATGAAGACCTATTTGCATTGTCAGTATCTTTTAAAGATGTGACACAGCAACATCAGCTGCAGTGTAACATTGTTTAAAGTACATAAAGGCAAAGCACTGTGGCACAGCTAGTAGTGACTCCACCATTGCACACAGCAACAGTCTGTACAGTCTGAAGGCAGACAGGGAGGGCTCCCAACCCCCTCCCTCCGCTAAGAGAATGTCATGTTTCTCAGCCCTCCTGCCAGCAATGAAGATCACTGTGCACACACACATGGAGGGGTGGGAGGGTTTAAGAGAGGCACCCTCTTGAAAGCCACACCATTGCTTCAAATACATATCAAATTTGGGGCAACCAAGCACAGCCCAAGAGCTCAATAATACGAAGTACAATTTTTTTTTTAAATGGAAGAGGGCATGCACGTCCAGCACAAAGGGATATCAATCAAGGGACATCAATCAAAGACCACGCAGTATCCCCTATTTGCAGCTTTATATGTTTCAGACAGTCTGGTGGAGGATCCCAGCACCTCCAGGATGTACTTCACACCCCGTACACAGTGAAAGCGAAAAAAAGTACCTTAGGAAGCAATGTGGTTAGTGGAAGGAGATGGGCCAGTGACCAATGGCAGTGACCGGAAGGAGTACTTGGTCTTGAACCCTCCCGAAGGCATGGACGGTAGAACAGCAAAGCAGCAGAGAGCAAGAATTGAAAGCAAATAACGTGCTGGCCAATCAGAAGCACGTAAATGAGATTGACCTTGGACTAAGCCAATGGTAAGTCCAGGTAAGTATGGGGGATGGTTCCAAGTCCCTTTGAAGACTTTTTTTCTATTCACAAATGATTTTGCAAGCACAGCGTTCATGTGTACATGTCCAAGCGAAACCTAAAACAGGACAAACTTGTTGTTTGAGAAGGCTCACAAAGTTATATAATATGGGCCCTGGTTCCTAAACTGAAATGTCACAACTATGGTCTGTTTTAATTTCTGTAATGAAATTTTGGGCCTTACTTTTGGACCTAGAAAAAGCCCGGTTGAGGGGCAAATGGAAGTTTGTTTCAGAATCGAGGTTCAAACAGTTTGGATAATACCATATCCTGTGTACTTTTTATCGAAATTATTTCAAGTAAAAGCTGATAGAAATGATGTGGGCAAGTGCCACATATTTGGAAAATACACACTATTTAGGAGTTAGCCTCTATTCCGAAACTTCATAAGTTGAAAGGCGCCAGTAATTCGACGTCCACTAAACACCAGACCACATAGGTTTGGTATAAGCATCTGCTTAGAAAACTGTTTCGAAAACGAGGGTGACTTTTGTGATTTTGTCTCAGTCTTTATAAGCCTATACGCTTCAAATAAAAGCCAAATAGTATTTTAGAAGTCAAGCAATGTTTTTGAGTGCAAATGTCAAAAAAGTCAAAATTTATTTATTTTTTGTAAAATGACAATGTATTTTTTTTTGTAATGTTTCTAAAATGTAATTCTCTTATGTGGTGTGCTTAGCACATTACTGAGGGTGAGTCAAAGTCCAACACTGTGTTGTATGTGTGAATCTTTTGCGAGGCAATTATGAATAGATGGATGAAGTTCAAGTTGCCTGAAGATTCAATTAAGAAGGCGTCTGTGAAATAGGTCACATAAAGTGTGGAAGTAAAAGTCATGCTCTTTCCCAACACCATAATGCGACATGGAAATAAATAAATCACTATGGAGCATATTTAAGAGTCCCTAGCGCCTCCTTGTGCCACATTAGCCTCAATGAGGCCAAAATCCCCGCACCATATTTACAAAGGGGCACAATGCATGCATTTGCCACTTTGTAACCCTTTGCGCTACATTATGTCTGCATCAGGCATAATGTATGCAAAGGGGGTGACCTCCCTTTAGGGGGGGGCAAAAAAATGGTGGTAAGAAATCTAACAGATTTCTTTGCATCATTTGTTTCGGCGCTTTTGACGCCTGCTCAGAGCAGGCATTAGAAGGAGGCACACCATTGATTACAATGGGCCTCAACGAGGTTTTCAGGATTAGCATCAACGTTATTGATGCTAATCCTGCAGAGCTCCAGAATAGCATCACAAATTCTGACACTAGTCCCCTAACTACTACCATGGTGGTGTGCCGTATGTTTATTTACTGCAAACACATGGTGGCATTAGGGGGTGCAAGAAAAGGGGTGCTGTACTGTGTGCAGAGCCCCTTTTCTTAAATATACCCCTATGTCTCGTACACAACGTGCATGAGATCTGCCTCCAGAATATAGTTAGAAAGACACTAGTGTATTTTAATGCTCACCAAAAAAATGAATTCTTTTAGATTTGCAATTTTGGGCTAAAGTTTAGTATTGTGCCATGAAAAATAAGCGGTGTCACTTTAAATGAGCAATTCCCAGCCCAAAAAAATAATAACATGAATTATTTTAGCTTTTCTAATTTTAGGCTAAAGTTTAGTATTGTGCCATGAAAAAAAACAGTAACACTTTAAATGAGCATTTCCCAGCCAAAGATGTTACCAAAAAATCGGCCCAAGCCGACGTGGGTTGCATTAGCAAATCGTGACACTTGCATAACATTTTGTGGATGGAGAGGGGTGCTTAGGGAGCGTACCTAGTGCATCGAAAGATGCTAAAAGCGTGATGTGAGTGGAGCCACCGAACATTCAAAGGAAATAAGGGTCAGGTTTGCAAAGATGCCACAAAACGCAATACAGCAACCAAAGTTGTTTTCTGTGTTTGCGAGAGGAAGAGAGTAAGAAAGTGCACTATATACCAAGAAATGGCACTTTCCTGCTCTCTTCCCAGTGATGGCGCACAATTAGGCTGCTTAGCACCACACATGCATCTTCCAAGGCGGCATTTCAAGCAACCCCGCCAGCTACACGTTGCTCTTCGCTGATGACGGCCAAATAGCCAGAAACACGTGTCCGAAGATACGGCACTCGCCGCACCAACTTATGGTGAAAAACTTTCAAAATGCTGTTCAAATTCGTGCTAATGACTGCATTTACCATGATGCCTTGGGGTCACAAATGCTGGAATGGAAGACAGGGTGCTCCCCATTTTGACTGTTGTAATTAACACATGCATCTTTGCACTGTAGTGCAAGGATGTATGAGTGATGTCTAGCATAGGTTCTATACTGGAAAGATACCCTTCAATACAAAATACTACACCTACGCAATGTTTGAAATGTTTCCCATTTTGGATATGTGCTGCACAGTGAAGCACACGCAAGCAAAGTTTGGAAAAGTTTGGTAAAATAAAAAAAATTCTCCAAGTTTAAGCCACTATAGAAAGGTGCTCTTTTCTGGCGCAAAACCCTGTCTACTGTTGTTAGTAGATTAGCAGGTAGAGCTTTGCATGAAAAAGATATGGTGGTTGCCTGGGAAGGCCTGTGTACCACCATGGAACACACCACTTATACAAATTAATGCTCTGCATTGCTTTTAGGCAACTTTCCTGCACAAAGCGTGTTTTTGACTGGAAAGAACACTCAAAATAAATATTTTGCATGATTTTCACCGGCTTGTGTCACTTGCAAACCTGGTGCAAAATGTTAGAAACCTGCCCTGTGTTTCAGGGTATCGGTCACTTTTGAAAGCCAAGTTTTCACATGGTATGTGACTTCATCTTTATTAACTATGAGCTTTCACAGAGTATGGTAAAAAAAATAGCAAAGCAACAATATATTAATTTCACATATATATATTACCTCTTGACATTAACTATTAGCGAATATCCAACAATACATTTGGCAAGTTACATACAAAGTACGAAGCTCATTACAAGTAATGATACAAAATTTTAGTGCTAACACTGAACAGTAAGTACATAAATAGAGTCAGAAATTCTGACGCTATTGCCCCCTACCCTGCTCCATGATGCGCCAAATTTTCAATACGACACACTCATGGTGCCAGTAGGATGGCGCAAGGGGCCACAAAAAAAGTGCCACTACATGCAATGTAGCGCCATTTTCATACATCTGGCCCTTAATCTTTCAAAGTTTTAATGAGGATCTTCATCTCCTACATGGAAATTCTGGTTCTTACTTGAGAATTCTATTAAAATACTTTGTACTGATCAGTTAATTTGCAGATCCATAGCATGGAAGTTCTGGTGGTCAAAACCAAAAGTGCACACTCAGTTTTCACCAAGGCTGTATTGTTTTCCCATTTCTGCCTTCCAGATTATTCCTTCATTTCACTGTCTTTCATTGCCTATGAACTTCTGTTCTCGCCTTCCAAACTAACATCGCGGTTTTGTACAATGGTGCTGAGATCCTCCAAAAGATTTTTTTACCAGCATTTTACACTAATTAAAATTTGAAAGGGCACATCATCCTACCTTACAACTCAAGCCCCACCCTTCTAGCCTCTTTTCCACTGCCTCTGTTCGGATAAGGGTTAAGGGGAAGAAAGGTGATGAGTAGATCCTTAGGCCATGAGCCCTTGCATCTTACAACAAATAGGGCATCATCAGTCGCCGCCCCACTCCTTCCTCAGGTGGTAGGACTAAGCTCAAGCAGAGATAGGCTCTGAGAACCTGAGACTGACAGTCGGTAGTGTTAGTAATTTATTTAAAGTATAGCGTGTAGTTTACACGTCTCTCGCGATAAAAAGTGAAAATGTGATGCCCACTGAAAGCACCCAGTTTCACAACAGTGCATAGACAAATATGTGCAAGCGCACATACCGTTGTACTTTTTACAAGACAGTTGTTGCTACCATCTTGCTGTTAACATAGCTGAGTGATATGATATCATCAGCAGTACCTGCATGTGATCAGCAGGTCTGAGTTTTCAGTGCTGGTAGAAGAGCTCAGGTGGTTAGTCGGTCTGCTTCAGAGTATTGTGGTAATCTGCAAGTCACAGGTTTGAATTCTTTAAGAATGTTGGTGAGTTAATGAGTTTGTGGAAGATGTCCCAGTGTAACCTGCAGGTTACATGCTCCAAACCCGGTAAACCTGCTGTTAGAAATGGGGTTTTTGGTTGGCAGTCAGGTTACCCCCTGTCCAAGCAAAAGGCCTCACTCTAGTCAGGGTAAGTCACACACAATCCAAGATTATCCTGTGCCCATCTCTGGTAGCTTGGCACGAGCAGTCAGGCTTAACTTAGAAGGCAATGTGTAAAGTATTTGTGCAATAAATCATACAATACCACCATATAGCACCACAAAAATACACCACACAGTGTTTAGAAAAATATATAATATTTATCTGGATAATTGTAGGTCAAAAAGAATAAAGTTTGCAATGGTAAATTGTAGGGATATCACTGAAAAGTGATATACAGTGTCTTAAGTCTTTAGAATATAAACAAAGTCTCTTTCAAGCACAAGTACCTGGTTTGGAGTGGAAAAATCTCCTCAGAGGGCCACAAAAGAAGAGGTGCGTGGAAAAAGGGTGTGTGCATCGATTCTCCCCAGCACACACGGACTTGCGTCGTTATTTTCCACGCGGGGAAGTCGTGCGTCGTTTTCCAGCATGCGGACAGTCTCTTTTCGTGGATCGCGGGGATTACCAGATGTCCCGGGTCTGTGCGTGGATTTTCCTGCTTGTTTTCCAGCTGCGCGTCGTTCTGCGGGGCTGCGCGTCGAAATTACGATCTCACCGCAGGCATCGCGTCGATTTCTCCTCTAGAGGTCGGGCGGCGTTGTCCTTGCGAAGCCGTGCGTTGGATTTTCGGTCGTCCCAAGAGCGTCGCGTCGATCAGCGTCGGTGTGCGGAGTTTTTCTCGCCGCGGAACAAGCTGTGCGTCAAAATTTTCGCCGCACGGAGCGTCCAAGTGAAAGAGGGAAGTCTTTTTGGTCCTGAGACTTCAGGGAACAGGAGGCAAGCTCTATCCAAGCCCTTGGAGAGCACTTTCACAGCCAGACAAGAGTTCAGCAAGGCAGCAGGCCAACAGCAAGGCAGCAGTCCTTTGTAGAAAGCAGACAGGTGAGTCCTTTGAGCAGCCAGGCAGTTCTTCTTGGCAGGATGTAGTTTCTGGTTCAGGTTTCTTCTCCAGCAAGTGTCTGATGAGGTAGGGCAGAGGCCCTGTTTTATACCCAAATGTGCCTTTGAAGTGGGGGAGACTTCAAAGAGTGGCTAAGAAGTGCACCAGGTCCCCTTTCAGTTCAATCCTGTCTGCCAGGGTCCCAGTAGGGGGTGTGGCAGTCCTTTGTGTGAGAGCAGGCCCTCCACCCTCCCAGCCCAGGAAGACCCATTCAAATTGCAGATGTATGCAAGTGAGGCTGAGTACCCTGTGTTTGGGGTGTGTCTGAGTGAATGCACAAGGAGCTGTCAACCAAGCCCAGCCAGACGTGGATTGTAAGGCACAGAAGGATTTAAGTGCAAAGAAATGCTCACTTTCTAAAAGTGGCATTTCTAGAATAGTAATATTAAATCCGACTTCACCAGTCAGCAGGATTTTGTATTACCATTCTGGCCATACTAAATATGACCTTCCTGCTCCTTTCAGATCAGCAGCTGCCACTTCAACAGTGTATGAGGGCAGCCCCAATGTTAGCCTATGAAGGGAGCAGGCCTCACAGTAGTGTAAAAACGAATTTAGGAGTTTTACACTACCAGGACATATAACTACATAGGTACATGTCCTGCCTTTTACCTACACAGCACCCTGCTCTAGGGGTTACCTAGGGCACACATTAAGGGTGACTTATATGTAGAAAAAGGGGAGTTCTAGGCTTGGCAAGTACTTTTAAATGCCAAGTCGAGGTGGTAGTGAAACTGCACACACAGGCCTTGCCAATGGCAGGCCTGAGACAAGGAAAAGGGGCTACTTAAGTGGGTGGCACAACCAGTGCTGCTGGCCCACTAGTAGCATTTAATTTACCAGCCCTCTGCACATAAAGTGCACCTTACTAGGGACTTATAAGTAAATTAATAGTCCAATCAGGTATGATTCAAGGTTACCATGTTTTAAGGGAGAGAGCATATGCACTTTAGCACTGGTAAAGTGCGCAGAGTCTAAAAACCAGCAAAAACAGTGTCCACAAAGTGGAGGGAGGCAGGCAAAAAGTTAGGGGTGACTACCCTAAGGCTGTCAGGTCTAACATGTGTCCCCCCCAGCTGAAAGTGGGGAGAGCTACCCGACCTCCTGGGAGCTCTCATCGCTAAGGCGGAAGTACCTGGAGAGACCATCAGCATTGGCGTGGTCAACCCCTGGGCGATGTTCCACCGTAAAGTCCATCCCCTGTAGGGAAATGGACCACCTCAAGAGTTTTGGATTCTCACCCCTCATCTGCATGAGCCATCTGAGGGGCCTGTGGTCTGTCTGAACCCGGAAGTGAGTCCCAAACAGGTAGGGTCTTAGCTTCTTCAGTGCCCAGACCACAGCAAAAGCTTCTCTCTCAATAGCACTCCACCTCTGTTCCCGTGGTAATAGCCTTCTGCTAATAAAGACTACCGGTTGATCTCGGCCCTCCTCATTTAGCTGTGCTAGCACTGCCCCTATGGCATGCTCTGAAGCGTCTGTCTGCATGATAAATTCCTGGGAGTAGTCAGGGGCCTTGAGCACGGGGGCCGTGCACATGGCTTCCTTCAGGGCGTCAAAGGCTTTCTGACAAGCCTCTGTCCAATTCACCAACCTAGGTCGTTTCTTGGAAGTGAGTTCTGTCAAGGGTGATACAATGGTACCATAGCCCTTGACAAATCTGCGGTAGTATCCTGTGAGGCCTAAAAAGGCTCTCACCTCAGTCTGCGTTCGCGGTGGTTGCCAGGCCTTGATAGTTTCAATCTTGGCCTGGAGTGGCTGCACCTTGCCACCACCCACTAGGTGTCCCAAGTACACCACGGAACCCTGCCCAATCTGGCACTTACTAGCCTTGATGGTCAGGCCTGCCTGTTGCAGGGCCTGAAGCACCTCCTTGAGGTGAAGCAGGTGTTCCTCCCAGCTGGAACTGTAGACAGCTATGTCATCCAGGTAGGC
Source organism: Pleurodeles waltl (assembly GCF_031143425.1). Classification (NCBI taxonomy): domain Eukaryota; kingdom Metazoa; phylum Chordata; class Amphibia; order Caudata; family Salamandridae; genus Pleurodeles; species Pleurodeles waltl. Next base: position 778,901,513 of record NC_090444.1, read on the forward strand.
TGCACAGAAGGCATCCTTGCCAGCTAGGACCCCGTTAACCAACCGTTAGAAGGTAGCGGGGCATTTTTCAATCCAAACGGCATCACCCGGAACTGGTAATGGCCATCAGGGGTTGAAAATGCGGATCTGTCCTTAGCCCCCTCAGTCAGGGCGATCTGCCAGTACCCTGAAGTAAGATCAAATGTACTCAGGAACTTGGCAGCGCCCAGCCTGTCAACGAGCTCATCAGCTCGGGGGATGGGGTGAGCATCAGTCCGTGTGACTGAGTTGAGACCCCGGTAGTCCACACAGAACCGGAGTTCTGGCTTCACACCTGGGGCAGTAGCCTTAGGGACCAACACCACTGGGCTGGCCCAGGGACTACTGGATTTCTCGATAACCCCTAGAGTCAACATCTTGGAGACCTCCCCCTTGATGCTGGCCTTCACCTTATCCGACAACCTGTAAATTTTGTTCTTCACAGGGAGACTGTCACCGGTGTCAATATCATGAACACAGAGGTGGGTCAGTCCAGGAGTAAGGGAGAACAGGGGGGAGAATTGCTCCAACAGCTCATAGCAGTCTCCTTTCTGGTTTAGAGTCAGGGAGTCAGAAAGAATGACCCCGCTTACTGACCCATCACCTTCTTGGGCAGAGAGGAGGTCGGGGAGAGGTTCACTCTCCTTTTCCATTCCTTCATCTGTGACCAGAAGCATGTTGATCTCCGACCTCTCAAAATGAGCCTTTAGTCAGTTCACATGGAGCACCCTTAGGGGATTCCTAGGGGTTTGGAGGTCCACTAGGTAAGTGGCCTCCCCTTTCCGCTCCTTGATTTCAAATGGGCCAGACCAGCGGTCCTGGAGAGCTCTAGGCTCTACTGGCTCCATTACCCACACTTTGGGGGTCATTCCTACCCTGGCGGTCCGAGACCGCCAGGGTAGGGGCCGGAGGAAGCACCGCCAACAGGCTGGCGGTGCTTCTGGGGCTATTCTGACCGCGGCGGTAAAGCCACGGTCAGAAAAGGGAAGCCGGCGGTTTCCCGCCGGCTTAATGCTGCCCCAGGGAATCCTCCATGGCGGCGCTGCAAGCAGCGCCGCCATGGGGATTCCGACCCCCTTCCCGCCAGCCTGGTTCTGGCGGTTTTCACTGCCAGAACCTGGCTGGCGGGAACGGGTGTTGTGGGGCCCCTGGGGGCCCCTGCAGTGCCCATGCCATTGGCATGGGCACTTCAGGGGCCCCCTAACAGGGCCCCACATTGATTTTCAGTGTCTGCTCGGCAGACACTGAAAATCGCGACGGGTGCAACTGCACCCGGCGCACACCAGCATCTCCGCCGGCTCCATTCGGAGCCGGCATCCTTGTTGCTGGTGCTTTCCCGCTGGGTGGGCGGGCGGCCTTTTGGCGGTCGCCCGCCAGCCCAGCGGGGAAAGCCAGAATGACCGCCGCAGTCTTTTGACCACGGTGCGGTCTTCTGGCGGGGGTACTGTGGCGGGCGGCCTCCGCCGCCCGCCAAAGTAGGAATGACCCCCTTTGTCTCCAGGTTGAAACTCTACCAGGGTGGCCTTCTGGTAGCCAGTGTTTCATTACCTCTTGACTGGCCTCAAGGTTACTTTGGGCCTCTTTCCAGAAGCGGTCATCTGGTTGCGGAGGGCCAACATGTAGCTGACCACGTCCTGAGGGGGTGCCTTTGGAGCTTTCTCCAATCCCTCCTTGACAATGCTTAAGGGTCCCCTGACAGGGTACCCATAGAGAAGCTCAAAGGGACTGAACCCTACCCCCCTCTGGGGGACCTCTCTGTAAGCAAAGAGAAGGCATGGTAAGAGGACGTCCCACTTACGCCTCATGGCTTCAGGGAGGCCACCAATCATGCCTTTCAGGGTCTTGTTGAATCTCTCCACAAGACCATTAGACTGGGGGTGATAGGGTGTGGTGAACTTGTAGGTTACACCACACGCATCCCACAGAGACTTCATGTATGCAGACATGAAGTTAGTGCCTCTGTCAGACACTATCTTCATGGGGAATCCCACACGGGTAAATATCCCCATCAGAGTTCTGGTCACCACCGGTGCAGTTACGGTCCTCAGAGGGATTGCCTCTGGGTAACGGGTGGCATGGTCCACCAAAACCAGGATGAACCTGTTGCCTAAGGCAGTTTTGGGGTCCAAGGGACCAACAATGTCGATGCCCACCCTTTCAAAGGGGGTGCCAACGACAGGAAGTGGAATCAGGGGGCTTTTAACCCTTTTTCCTGCTTTACCACTAGCCTGGCAGATAGGACAAGATCTGCAGAATTTATCTGAGTGTGTCCTCATTTTGGGCCAATAAAAGTGGGTGACAAGCCTGTTAAAGGTCTTGCCTTGCCCCAAATGTCCTGCCAGGGGAATGTTGTGAGCCAGACCCAGTAGGAAGGTTCGGTAACATTGGGGGACCACCAGCGTACGTGCTGCCCCAAAGGCCGGAACCTTAAGCTCACTGTAGAGGAGATCATTCTCCCAATGTAGGTGGTGATCGCCAGAGGTGTCACCTGCCGCCTGGTTTGAGGCTTGTTTCCTCAGACCTTCTAGAGTGGGACATTGTTTCTGCGCCTTGCAAAATTCCTCCCTGGTGGGTCCACCCTCAACTTGCCAGCCAGCAAGCTCAGGTAAGTCACCTAGGGTGGCAATGTCTTCCCCAGTTGGCTCGGGAGCCTCCTCCTCAGGAGCCCCGTCAGCGACTGCGGGAACTTCTGGGGCTGGTTTCCCGTGCACCTGGTCCCTCCTCTTGGAAGCTCTCTGGGCCATCGTTCCAGGCTCCAGACGCCCTTGACTTCCCTCTCGGTCAGCCATGGACCGTGTGGTCATGCAGACCCACTCAGGTAACCCTAACATCTCCAGGTGAGACTTGAGCTGCACTTCTTTCCAAGCAGTATGCTCAAGATCATTGCCTAACAGACAATCTACAGGCATGGCAGGACTCACAGCTACTTTCAGAGTACCAGAGACCCCCCCCACTCAAAGGGAACCAGAGCCACCGGTAGGTGACTCTCGCGATTGTCAGCGACTATGACCTGGTGGAATGTATTAGGTACTATCTGCTCTGTTGACACCAGCTCACTCTTGATAGTAGTCATACTGGCTCCTGTGTCACGCAGAGCCTCCACCTTCTGCCCATCAATGGTGACCCACTGCCGGTACTTGGAAGTATTTTTGGGCATGTGGACCTTGGGCACCATTTCTCCTTCTCCCAGGGACACTAGGGAAATCTCTACCTGTTCCCCAAAGTATCTGGGTCCATCTCCCCCCCGAGCGCTACACTAGTCAACCCAGGTGCCTGTCCGGTACTGGACGGTGCCCTCTTGGGGCACTGGGGATCGCCTTTATAGTGACCATACTGGTAACACTCCATGCATTTGGGGTTAGGTTTCCCTGACCTGTCATATGTCCCTGGCTTTTTCCCAAATTTGGAAAAGGAAGGGTTGCCACCCCCTCCCTGGGAATTCTTTTGGGGGCCTTTGGAGAGTTCCTTATCTGCAAGTTTATCTTCTCCCTCTTTCTTCTGTTGAGAACCCTGACCACCTTTGTGGGAGTCCCCCCCAGGTACCTTCTTGGACACTCTGGTGCTAACCCAGAAGTCCGCCTCCTCAGCAAGCTTCCTGGGATCAGTCAGCTTGCTATCCACTAAGTGCTGGCGCAACTCTGTATAAGTAGTATTAAGCATATGCTCTCTTAGAATCAAGTCATATAAACCTTTATAATCAGCTACTTTGTTGCCCCGCACCCATCCATTCAGTGCCTTACTGGAGAAGTCAAAGAAATCTACCCATGTTTGTGTGGTTTGTTTGGTGCTGTCCCTGAACCTCTGACGGTATCCCTCAGGGGTCAGCCCAAACTTGGCAAGTAAAATGGCTTTCTGAAGTGGGTATGTGTTTTGATCAGGTTGATCCAATGTGAGGAGTGTATCCCTCCCCAATGGCGGTACATAACCTCACATAGCTACCCCCCATTGCCCTTCAGGAACCTCATGAGCCCTTAGTGCAACTTCATAAGCAGCTAACCATTTATCTATGTCATCTCCCACCACAAAACTGGGCACCACATTTTTGGGTATACGAACCTTCTTTTCTCCAGCAGGTCCTGTCAGTATGCTGCCACCATTATTGCTGGATTCAGACTGTCTTGCCTTGATCTCCAGCTCCTTGAGACTCAGTTCATGAGCCAACAATAGTTTCTTTTCAGCCAAAGCTCTCTCAGCCTCCACCTGTTTGGTTTCTCTTTCGGCTTCAATTTGTTTGGCTGCTCTTTCAGCCTCAGCTTGCTTGGCTTCTCTTTCTGCCCTTCTCTCCTCCTGTTGAGCCTCAATTTTCAGTTTTGCCATTTGCAATTGGAACTCCCTTTCTTCTCTCCTTTCCTCTGCGGTCAGGCTTTGCACAGAGACACTGCTCCCTGGTCTGGAAGGGGGCACAATTGCAGTGGTAACACCATCCACTGATAGTGAAAATTCCTCTGAGGGGCCATTTTCTGGCTCCTCTTCCTCATCATCCTCTAAATGGGCTTCTGCCCAGTCCCTCAGCGCCACTTGAAAGTCCTCCTTTCTGGAGGCCCCTTGGGTGGGTACCCTCAATGCCCTGCAGAATCCTCTTAGTTGTTTGACCGTATATGTATCCAACTGGACTAGGTCAAAGTCCCCTGTCTGAGACCCAGTCAGAGACATGTTGAGTGAGGATTTCGTTTTTGAAAATTGTCAGGGAAAAAAAACGGATTTGCAAAAAGAGATAAAAACCAAGTTGACCTTCAACTGTGGGTAGGTAGTGAAATACTTAGCTACTGTATGTCACTGCACAAATACAAGTCCTATCCTCACCGCTGATCACCAATGTTAGAAATGGGGTTTTTGGTTGGCAGTAAGGTTACCCCCTGTCCAAGCAAAAGGCCTCACTCTAGTCAGGGTAAGTCACACACAATCCAAGATTATCCTGTGCCCACCCTCTGGTAGCTTGGCACGAGCAGTCAGGCTTAACTTTGAAGGCAATGTGTAAAGTATTTGTGCAATAAATCATACAATACCACCATATAGCACCACAAAAATACACCACACAGTGTTTAGTAAAATATATAATATTTATCTGGATAATTGTAGGTCAAAAAGAATAAAGTTTGCAATGATAAATTGTAGAGATATCACTGAAAAGTGATATACAGGGGGTCATTCCAATGTTGGCGGGCGGCGGAGGCCGCCCGCCAGAATTCCCCCCTCCGAAATACCGCGCCGCGGTCAAAAGACCGCGGCGGGTATTACAAGTTTTCCCCTGGGCTGGCGGGCGGTTGCTGAAAAACCGCCCGCCAGCCCAGGGGAAAACGACCTTCCCACGAGGATGCCGGCTCGTAATCGAGCCGGCGGAGTGGGAAGGTGCGACGGGTGCAGTGGCACCCGTCGCGTATTTCAGTGTCTGCAAGGCAGACACTGAAATACTTTGCGGGGCCCTCTTACGGGGGCCCCTGCCGTGCCCATGCCATTGGCATGGGCACGGCAGGGGCCCCCAGGGGCCCCGCGACCTCCCCTACCGCCATCCTGTTCATGGCGGCTTTCCCGCCATGAACAGGATGGCGGTAGGGGGGGTCGGAATCCTCATGGCTGCGGAGCGCGCTCCGCAGCCATGGAGGATTCACACGAGCAGCGGAAAGTCGGCGGGAGGCCGCTGACTTTCCGCTTCTGACCGCGGCTGAACCGCCACGGTCAGAATGCTCGTTGGAGCACCGCCAGCCTGTTGGCGGTGCTCCCGTGGTCGGTGGCCCTGGCGGCCACCGGCCGCCAGGGTCAGAATGACCCTCACAGTGTCTTAAGTCTTTAGAATATAAACAAAGTCTCTTTCAAGCACAAGTACCTGGTTTGGAGTGGAAAAATCTCCTCAGAGGGCCACAAAAGAAGAGGTGCGTGGAAAAAGGGTGTGTGCGTCGATTTCTCCGCAGCACACACGGACTTGCGTCGTTATTTTCCACGCGGGGAAGTCGTGCGTCGTTTTCCGGCATGCGGACAGTCTCTTTTCGTGGATCGCGGGGATTACCAGATGTCCCGGGTCTGTGCATGGATTTTCCTGCTTGTTTTCCGGCTGCGCGTCGTTCTGCGGGGCTGCGCGTCGAAATTACGATCTCACGGCAGGCGTCGCGTCGATTTCTTCTCTAGAGGTCGGGCGGCGTTGTACTTGCGAAGCCGTGCGTCGGATTTTCGGTCGTCCCAAGAGCGTCGCGTCGATCAGCGTCGGTGTGCGGCGTTTTTCTCGCCGCGGAACAAGCTGTGCGTCAAATTTTTCGCCGCACGGAGCGTCCAAGTGAAAGAGGGAAGTCTTTTTGGTCCTGAGACTTCAGGGAACAGGAGGCAAGCTCTATCCAAGCCCTTGGAGAGCACTTTCACAGCCAGACAAGAGTTCAGCAAGGCAGCAGGCCAACAGCAAGGCAGCAGTCCTTTGTAGAAAGCAGACAGGTGAGTCCTTTGAGCAGCCAGGCAGTTCTTCTTGGCAGGATGTAGTTTCTGGTTCAGGTTTCTTCTCCAGCAAGTGTCTGATGAGGTAGGGCAGAGGCCCTGTTTTATACCCAAATGTGCCTTTGAAGTGGGGGAGACTTCAAAGAGTGGCTAAGAAGTGCACCAGGTCCCCTTTCAGTTCAATCCTGTCTGCCAGGGTCCCAGTAGGGGGTGTGGCAGTCCTTTGTGTGAGAGCAGGCCATCCACCCTCCCAGCCCAGGAAGACCCATTCAAAATGCAGATGTATGCAAGTGAGGCTGAGTACCCTGTGTTTGGGGTGTGTCTGAGTGAATGCACAAGGAGCTGTCAACCAAGCCCAGCCAGACATGGATTGTAAGGCACAGAAGGATTTAAGTGCAAAGAAATGCTCACTTTCTAAAAGTGGCATTTCTAGAATAGTAATATTAAATCCGACTTCACCAGTCAGCAGGATTTTGTATTACCATTCTGGCCATACTAAATATGACCTTCCTGCTCCTTTCAGATCAGCAGCTGCCACTTCAACAGTGTATGAGGGCAGCCCCAATGTTAGCCTATGAAGGGAGCAGGCCTCACAGTAGTGTAAAAACGAATTTAGGAGTTTTACACTACCAGGACATATAACTACATAGGTACATGTCCTGCCTTTTACCTACACAGCACCCTGCTCTAGGGGTTACCTAGGGCACACATTAAGGGTGACTTATATGTAGAAAAAGGGGAGTTCTAGGCTTGGCAAGTACTTTTAAATGCCAAGTCGAGGTGGCAGTGAAACTGCACACACAGGCCTTGCAATGGCAGGCCTGAGACAAGGAAAAGGGGCTACTTAAGTGGGTGGCACAACCAGTGCTGCTGGCCCACTAGTAGCATTTAATTTACCAGCCCTATGCACATAAAGTGCACCTTACTCTGGACTTATAAGTAAATTAATAGTCCAATCAGGTATGATTCAAGGTTACCATGTTTTAAGGGAGAGAGCATATGCACTTTAGCACTGGTTAGCAGTGGTAAAGTGCGCAGAGTCTAAAAACCAGCAAAAACAGTGTCCACAAAGTGGAGGGAGGCAGGCAAAAAGTTAGGGGTGACTACCCTAAGGCTGTCAGGTCTAACACCTGCTTAGTGGGTAATGATTCCTCGCAACGATTTACATGTAACGCGCAGAGAAGACCTTTGTATCCCATTAGGAACTAAAACAAACTTCAGTTCTTCTGAGGAGACAAAATGAGAACCACTGTGTTGGCAAATAATGAACACATTAAATCACAATAAGGCTCGTGTTGTGCACTTTGCATACAATAATAACGATAAATCGAATATTCATATAGACCAAAAATACCTTGCATACATTATGCACCCAGGAGACACCTTATATCAATTGCAGGTCTACTATCTATTTCCTTTATGTAAAGCAAAGTATGCCTTATCTCAGTATTTGTGAAGATAAAGGCATGCATATTCCCGTTTCTAGCAGCCTCGTGAGGTGAGACAGTTTCACGCCATGTTCACACCCTGCTAGGTCATGCCACTCCAGGGGTTGGGTCCGACTCATCTAAACTCTTGGGACTGCTGTGAGGTGAACTGTGTGTGGCCAGTCCATGCAGAGTTGAGCAGACTCAATTACATCAACTGTATGCTAAATGGCTCACTGTCATTCTTGCCACGACAATGAGTCACATCGCTATGTGCTTGCAGTCTCTACTATCTGCTTGTTTCAAGAGGCCCAGGCTATCAGGCAACATTCTGATAAACTACAGATGCTTGTTGTGAAAAAGAGTTGGCCATGGACTTATCAATTCCTCGGACTCTTCTGGCAATATGCCCTTGTCCCGTTGCAAGTCCAGGGGAGAAGTCAAACTGGCATCTTTAAAAAGAATGAAACAATCACAGTGGCAATTGCGAGATTTGCTTGAAAAAATGAATCTTTGACCGCGGCTCGATTGACGATTTGGGCATTCTGGGATTTTCTGGGAGCGCAAACTAGGTGGCTTCTTTTTGTTTATCTAGACTGCCATAAACCAGGATTGAAAGCGTTGAGTCAATTTGATTGAATTATTGTCTTGTAATATGCATAGTTTGGACCCATTTTTGCTGTACTCCCTCGCTTTGTCAAATGCAGATCTGATTTAAACGTCGACCATGTGTTTGATGAACATGTTTGTCAGTTAAAGTTAATGTGCACTAAACGGGAAAAGTGACAGACGTTTGTTCTACTGATATGTTTTATATTCCATCATTTTGTATCACAAATCACTTTTCTGAATTTGTGTGACACTGCCATCTTTTTTTTAACTAAGAATAAGTAACACTACGAAAGTCATTACTTGAAATACATTTCCAAAGGCACGCCAAAAGCAAGCCCATCTGCGCCCATCCATGCCCCGATGGTGCCAGGGGCCAGGGAGTCTGCCCATTGCGCATTAGAGGGTAAGGCATATGTTTGCTCCAGAACAGAATTATTGGGATGGAGCCCAAAAGGAGGGAAAGAGGAATGTGTAATGCTAAATTTTGATGATGGTAAATATGTACAATGTGTGCACTGTCACTGGGATCCAAAGACTTCTTTAAAACATGGGAGCTCTACATATAACCCTGGGGGAAAGGGTAAAATGTAGACTGACCTAAAGCAAAAGGTCACTAGGTCCCTCATTACGACTTCAGCGGTGTTACTAGAAGACCGCCGAAGCCGCGGGCGCCACTATACACCCAGTGCTGGTGGTATATGTGGCTCCCTATTATGACTTTTCCGCTGGGCCAGCAGACGGAAACAGTGCTTCCGTCCTCTGGTCCAGCGGAAAAGTCACATCAACATTGCAGCCAGCTCATAATAGAGCCGGCGGCAATGTTCATGTGCAGCGGGTGCAGTAGCACCCGTCGTGCATTTCAGTGCCCAAAATTCGGGCAGTGAAATGCGCGATGGGGCTGTGCCTGGGGGCCCCTGCACTGCCCATGCCATGTGCATGGGCAGTGCAGGGGACCCCAAGGGCACCCGAGTCCCCCTTACCGCCAGCCTTTCCATGGCGGTGTTTACTGCCATGGACAGCTGGCGGTTGGGGACTCATAATCCCCAGGGCAGCGGTGCTTTTCTTTATGGTATGTTGGAGGGGCCGGCGATATGGCCGTGGCTAATGCGCCACAGTCATAATACACAGGCTGTACACCGCCAGCCTGTTGGCGGTGTTACCGCCAGCTTACCGCTGGCCACCAGGGTCCTATATGTGCTTTGCCAAATGCCAAGTCCTTGGTCAGACATTGTCTCAAAATATATGAATTGACAGAGTTACATAAAAAAGATAGTATGTTTGTTACTGAATCGTGCACCAAGGAAGATTCTGGCCCTGAGTTAGTAACTGCTAATCCCCCTGGCTACTTGACTGCCAGAGTTGATATAACCTCTCAGAGGGGAGGTGGCCTAGTGAATATTTCAAAATGCTCCCTTAAATGCATACTGGAACCGGTTGGGACAGAATTAACTTACATGTTAAATGGCGCAATTTAGATTAAAAGATAATCACAGAGTCTTACTTTTGGACTCCTGATTTATCATCCCTCCGGTCCTCATACCCAGTTTAAAAAAAAGAAATGGGATCAGATTATGGAACCTTAATATTGCCAGTCACGATGTGGCAGTTTTAGGTGATTTTAATTTTAATTTGCAGGATAAGGGATGCAAAAAGGTTATCACCTTCCTCGACCACATGAACAGTTTTGGTTTTACTTCCTTGATGAATGAAATAGAAATTGGGAAAAAGTTCCCGCTTAGTTGGACAGACCACAGGGCAATTACCTTTACGATTCTCCCATGGAGGGAAAAGGAATGGCTCTCTGTGAGCCAATCATGTGTAGGAGTTGGAATAGTATTTTCTACACAAATTTAGAAGCTTCATTAAATAAATCTCTTTGTGGAAGAAATACTATGCAGAACCTTAACCCAGAAGCTTTTCATGAGTGGATCAGAGTCGCAACAGAGGAGATTGCCCATTTAAAATGTAAAATGTGTCAGAGATCTAAAGCGTCAGTGCCATTGTTTTCTGAAGAATTAAGAGCCCTGAGGAAACCCTGCCTGAGACAAGAATGTAGGTGGAGGACCACTTATTCCCAGGAAGTAAGGGGTAAACACAAAGATGCAGTTGCCACCTATAAAAGGGCAATTGCAGAAGGCAATTCTGCTTATTACACAGGCAAAATAAGGACATCACTAAATACTCCAAAAGAGCTCTTTAGAACAGTGAAAGATCTATCTAATCCTCCAATGCAGCAATCTCTGGAAAACTCTCAGATTTTCTGCAACAGAATAGCAGACTATTTTAAGAAGAAATGATAAAAATCGTTTCAGAAACTATTTCCTCGAAAAATGAGGTTCATCTACTGCGAGAAATGGAAAATCCTAAAAACAATGAACTCTCTGTTTTTTTAAACTTATTTTCCACTCATAACCCATACTTAAACAAACAAGACTCTTAAGGCAATTGTCGTCAGGATCCCCCGAGGACCTATGCCCCCCTAAATTTCTCCAACTGCACCAGATTTGGTTCCTACCTGTCTGGTCTAATCTTTAACTAGGTGATCAGCACAGGGATGTTTCCTCAATTATGGAGGGATGCTGTAGTTATCCCTTTAATGAAAAAGCCAAATGGAGCATTGGATAATTTAAAAAACCTAAGACTTATATCACTGTTGCCTGCCCCTCCTAAAATTCTAGAGAAACACATGAACCAGAGTCCAGCGGAATTTATTGCCACACAGGATGTTTTATATTCTTCTCAAAATGGTTCCCGTAGTGGATACAACACGGAATTCACCTTGGTGGTTGCGGAATACCTTATTCGGACACAAGTGGACCAAGGTGGAGCTTCAATCCTGGTGATGTTGGATTTATCCGCACATTTGGCACATTGTCCCAAACCCGCCTGATGCAAAGATTCCACTGGGCAGGGATAAGGGACACCGCATTAGCCTTACTGAGTTACTTTTGCACTAAAAGAACTCAAACAGTTAGATGTGGAAGCTTTAGCGCCCCTATCTTCCGACTTCAATGTGGAGTTCCACAGCCCTATGCTGTTCAACCTTTATGTGGCTACATGTGCATCCCTTGTGCGGTCCTTCGGATTCCTGGTTCAATCCTACACAGATAATACACAGATTCTGAGTCTGATGATAAACAGGCAGTGGCTGGAAGGTTCAAGGAGTGTATGGTCAACATCAGCAGTTGGATGAAGAAGAACTGCCTTAAACTTAATACAGAAAAAAACAGAGATTCGTGTGATATCGTTTGTGCAGTTATTCTTGTTATTAATTTGCACTGTAACCTTGGAATGTATAGTAGCTCAAGCTTTGATTAGATTGCAATTCTTTCACCACTTTGGACCGCCAGTATTGTTTCTGTATGTTTATCATTTGATTATGAGATTATTTTACGTGACATTAGCATTGTTAATATAGGGCAATAAATATTCTAATTTTTACCCAAAGGTGTGGTTATTCATGACTGCAAGGTCATGGTGAGTGAAAATTACTGACTCCTATTCGATTACTAATGTTATTGATTATTATTGATTATTGATCTGTGTGAATACGGGATTTATGGTGGGAAAACCTCAAAGCGAGTCAAAAGGTTCATCAACCTATTTGCGTAACCTTGTAAGTTTATTTATTAAGATCCGATGTGCCAACACTTTGTCCTAACCTTCTTTGCACCTGAAAAATTATTTTTAGCAAAATAACATCTTTCAAAGGGGTTTAGGTTGTTTCGTCAATCTGTTTCTCTATTCTTGTCCTGTATAAGGAATGTGTGCGCCCTCCCGGGGGATAACTTTGCACTTGTTTTTACTCGACTTTTCTATCTAAACTGTACAATTAACTCAAAGTTTCAAGAAGATAGTGCTTGAGCTACAGCAGGCATCTTCAACGAGTAGCTCTCCAGCTACTGGCAGCTCTCCAGCTACGTCTATGATTGCATGGGAAGCCACTAAGGTACTCTTGAGTTAAATGCTCACTATTACCACAGTAAAAGCATTAATAGTTGTTAGACCTGACAGCCTTAGGGTTGTTCTCCCCCAATCTTTTTTCCTGTCTGCCTCACATTTTAGCTGTTTTTGTTGGCCTTAGGACTCTGGGCACTTTACCACTGCTAACTAGTGCTAAAGTGCAGGTGCCTCTTCCCTAAACATGGCAACATTGCTGTATCCAAAATTGGAATATTTAATTTACTTGTAAGTCCCTTGTAAAGTGGTATCCCACATACACAGGTCCTGTGAATTAAATGCTAGTAGTGGGCCTGCAGCACTGATTGTGTCACCCTTTTGAGGAGCCCTGTAAACATGTCTCAGGCCTGCCACAGCAGAGCCTGTGTGTGCAGTTTCACTGCCTCTTCGACTTGATATTTAAAACCTCTTGACAAGCCTTTAACTCCCATTTTATTACATATAATTCACCACTAAAGTAGGCCCTATGTAGCCTACAGGGCAGGGTGCTATGTAAGTAGGAGGCAGGACATGTGCTTTTAAGTTTTGCATGTCCTGGTAGTGAAAAACTCTTAAAGTCGTTTTTCACTACTGTGAGACCTACTCCTCTCATAAGCTAGCATTGGGAATTCCTTCATATACTTTTAAGCTATAATTTCTGATCACAAAGGAGTAGTTACATCATGTTTCATATCACTTGAATGGTACTGATAAATACTCTTTAATCGTAAAGTCGGATTTAACATTACTAATTTAGAATTGACACTTTTAGAAAGTTGGCATTACTCTGCCCTTACTGCTCTGTGTGTCTCTTGCAGCCTATCTCCAAATCACATCTGGGCTAGTTGACAGCTACACTTTGTGCATTCCCTCTAGACAGCCACAGACACAGGAAGTGTGGATGTGACAAAAGACTCGTCTGCATTCATCTGCATTCTGATGGGCCTTCCTGGGCTGGAAGGGTGGACGGGAGCTTACCCTGACACTTCAATTGGGAAGTGCCTGTTCCCGCACCAATAATTGATTCCCCCCTTAGTGATAGTCTGAAGCTAGAGCTGGAATGAAGGGGGACCTGTGTACTTTAAGGAGCTGCTTTGAAGTCACCCACACTTCGAAGGCTCTTTTTGGTATACATACTGGGGCTCTAGCACTAGCAAATCAGATCTCTACTGGACCTGGGAAGCTCTCTGCTGAAGTAGAGACTACTGTTCTGTAGGGATTCCACTTTGTCTGGACTGACTGTTCCAAGGAACTGCTTCTCTGCTTTGGTGAGCTGCCCTGCTGCCTGCTGATCTCTGCCTTGCTGAGAACAAGGACTGGACCCATCTTGCTGAACCCAGAGTGACTCCATGGGCTTGCTGCCAGTCCTGGGCCTCAGAAGTGGATTCTGCAGTTGATTTCTACAAAAACTGGTGCATCTCCTGAAGTGTGAGAAATTCCGCCACATTGCTCCTTCGATGCCAAAGTAGAGGCTGTTCAGCAACAGCAGATCCATAGCCTGTGTGGCCTGATGACAATTAACCCAGCTGTGCAAATCAGAACCAATGCATTATGCCCTCGACATCGATGCTTTGCTACTTCAAAGGTAATGTTTTTGCGGACCCTGCGTGGGTTCTGTAGCCAGCCTGGATTTTCACTGGTCCCTCACGACCTCAAGGAACCTCTTGTCCAGTAGTGACTTCTAAGCACTATTTTTGATTTAATCTTTAAAAATTCATATCTCAACTTCTACTGATTGGATTTTGTTGTGTCGGTCTGATTTTACTCAGATAAATATTCTTTATTGTTCTAAACATGTGTGGAGTCTTTTTGTGGTGTTTTCATTGTGTTTCTGTGTATGCCTAACGACGCATGTGGAGTTGAAGTAACATCCAAGAGGAAAGAGTTTAGAAAATAGGACACAACCATGTCTTTAGTTGCTTTCGGAAGGCCATTTTGGAGTCTATACTGGCTGAGGAGGTAACATATTACAGAGGTTAACTGCTGCTGTGGAGAAAGAGTGGCCTCCCCATCTAGCCTTACTAAACTTAGGAATATCAACCTTCTTTATGTAAGATGATCTTAGTTGTCATAATGGTTGGTGCCAGTAACGTGTAGACCTCAGAGCATACAATCCTTGCTGATGCAAGGCCTTGTGCACCATACAGAGGGCTTTAAAATGCAGTCTATGAGGAATTGGTAACCAGTGCAGAGAGTGCAGGCGTTATCTTACTGAGATCCGCTTTGGTAGGTTTAAAATCAGATGGGCCACCACATTCTGGATCACTTGAAGTTGAATGAGGAAGTATTTATTGATGTTTAGATAATGTGTTTTGCAGTAGTTGAGCCTGGAGGTTACTGTGGCAATAGCTACGGCTGTTTTAAGTTCAGGAGGGATATAGGGGAATAGTTTCCTGAACATCTTGATAATATGGAAGCAGGTACTGTAGACTTAAGTCAATAGCCAGTTTATTTTACAAAATGACTCCTAAATTCTTTGCAGTACCTAAAGGGGTGGTGAGATGACCACATATCTCAGGCCACCACATCCTGACCATAGAGAATTCTGGGAATGTCACAGAGAAAGATTTAGATTCAGCAAAGAAAAGACATCAGTTGTTATTACGTATGCAAACTTCGTCAGTGAGCTCCCTAACTAACATTAGATTAAAATAGCATGTTGGGCTTCATGCAAAACATTTTAGTCAACACAAATTTGGAAAAATATCTAACTATGGCGCTATCAAAACAGCGTGGTTGGTACCTAGAAAGAAAATCAAATAGACATAGCAAACAACATCACAGTCAATATACCTATCCTCTGTTTGGATCAGCAAGCTGTGACCGCCTTCATCATCAGGACATCAGTCTGCTCAGCAAGGCATCAGGATTCAGCATCAAAGTTCAGAAAAGGCAGAGGGGGTCATTTTGACCTCGGCGGTCTTTTGAGAAGACAGCAGAGGGACCGCCGTGCTGAAGACCGCCAGTGGTGGCGGTTTTCCACTCGACGTATTTTGACTGCTGGCAGCTCTCCGTCCTTTTTTGGACGGAGAGCCGCCAGCAGCCATACTGGCGGGCGGCGGGGAAGTGGAGGTTGCTCCACCTCCACCGCCACGTCAAAAGAACACCGCCCACCGAATCACATCCTGTGATTCGGCGTGGCGGTGTTCTGTTGATGGTGTGGTGGCGGCAGAGCAGCCCCCATGGATCCCGTCCCCTCCTGGATGATCAACTGAACAGGTAAGTTGATCGTCCGTTAGGGGAGGGGGGTGAGGGGGCATTGTGTGTTGTGTGGGTGCATGGGGGTGTGCGTGTGTGTATGTAGAGGGGGTGTGTGAGTGCGTGTATGCTTGCGGGGGTGTTGTGTGTTTGGAAATGAGTGCGTATATGTCTGTAAGTATGTCTGTATGGATGTGTGCGTGTATGTCTGAATGTGGGTGTGCGTGTATGACTCTGTGTGGCTGTTCGCATGTATGTTGATGTGTGTGCAGGTATGTGTGTTGGTTGTGCCTGCGTGCGTGTCAGCTGTGAATGAGTGATGTGATGTTGGGGGTAGGGGTGGGGATGGTTTTCCTGCCACCTTTTGGGGGTGGCAGGGGTGGTGGGGGGTGTAGGGGAAGGACTCGGGTGGGGGTGGAAGGTGGGGGAGACTCCTATCAGTGCCAGGGAAGGAATTCCCTGGCACTGATAGTGCTTACCGCCATGGATTTCATGGCGGTTTCAAACCCCATGAAATCCATGGTGGTCAGCCGGGTCAAAATACCGCCGGAGGTATTGTGACGACCGCCGGGCTGGAGACCTAGGTCTCTAGCCCAGCGGTCGATCCGCCCTGGCGGGCGGAACGGAGAAGTGGCGGATGCCCATGGCGGTAACCGCCATGGTCATAATTGCAAATTTTTTACCGCCAGCCTGTTTGCGGTAAGACCGTTGCTTCTCCGCCGTCCGCCAGGGTCGTAATGACCCCCAAAGTCTTTGAACATTAAAGTTAAGCATGTCTCTTCTCAAAACAGAAAATGGTCCAGAATGGACTAAAGTGGCTTGTTGGGCAGTTCGAAAGAAATGGCGGTCTCTCCTCTCTGTGCAGTCTGGCAAAGCTAGATTTCCTAAAACTACTTCCTAAGTCCCCATTGGTCAAGGGATCGCATGTTCACACTTTGTCCAATAAAACTAAAACTTCAAATCTACATTTTTACTAGTACATGGTTCACATGTCGATGATTGGTTCCTCTTCTCAAGCTCTTGTCATTCGGTTCGTCAGGTATCAACATTGTTGCAGCTTATATTCCAGTCAGTGTCTTGATTGTACTCTCCTGAGAAAGTCAGTCTTACACACATTACATTTACAATATTGCATTAGCAAAAACATCATCTTCTACCAAGCCGTTCTCATGAGAAAGACGTTTAGCTATGAGCACCTTAGGTCAGCACAGTGGAAAATCACAATTTAATTCTAAAAGCAGATATTTTATTAAACCTAAGAAATGCAGCTTGATATGAGGCCCTTCGACTAGGCCAAGACCTCTGCTAAGTTAAGGCCTACAATTAATTAAGCTAATACATAGTGAATAACCCTCAATTTGACATATTACTACATCAATCAGACAAAAGCTCAACATTTCATATCAATAAGCCTTTAATAAGTACTCTTCGTGAACACTGACGTCCACTCACGTGGTCACACTTTCAAATGCGTACATTATTTTCCTCTAGATTATTACAAATATCTACGCAAATCCAACACTCAAATACATTAATATTCATTAGTAGTTTCAATAATAAAATCGGCGTTAGCAATAGCTTTATCCATAATCGTCCATTTTATCCTGGTTTGACTCTATTTTTTATACTTATACAAAAACTTATTTTGCTTGAAGCCTAGTCTTATGTTTTACGTTTGAAAAGCGGAGGAAAGGTATTTTCTAAATTTAATATTGTAATTATTGTACAAACACAGCAAATGAAGTGTGAAATGTGTTCAATTTCTGTTTGCTCCTGTTTGCAAAAGAAAGTGCAATTTGTTGTACTAATGTAAAGTTTATGAAAGAGAGCGCGGGTGCAATGCACAGCCCAGGACTGAGCATGTGCACTCTGTGATATAGCATCCAGGCTGCAGATACAGCTTATAAGAACCTGGAGTAGACCCACAGTACTATATTTCTGTGCTGCTAGTCTGCTGCACCTGTGCTATGTGACAGCAGTTTAGCACCAGTGCTGAAGAATGCACAATTTCATTGCGGAACAGGTGCACATCCTTGGCCTATATCGTGCACCCTTGGCACACCATAGACCAGGCTATGATATCATCATAATACACCCCCTGATCGCGAGCAAAAGGCACCTTCGAGTGAACATATATAATTCACAGTGGTTTAAACATATTTTGAATGCAGGTCAGACGTAACTTCCGTAGGATGAACTGACATTTTAAGTCGGAGGAATACATCTTGCACCACGGCTGTTAGGAACAACATATAATCTAAAATCACATAGGGCCAAATTATAACATTGGCGTATATACTGCCTAATGTTGCGGTGATGCCCCGCAACATACCGCTACTGTGGCTACCATCCACCCACCACAATATGAGCACTTCCTGACTTCCGCCACAATGAGGGAGGAAGTCCAGCAGTGCTCATGGTGATGAACGGTGGTAAGCTGGCGCTGCTACCACCAGCACCGCAACACCAGTAGATCGCTGTAAGCTGTATTATGACCAGTAATGACCAGGTGTTCTGCTGGTGGGGCGCTGCTGGCAGTAGCAGCACCCCTTTCGGTTCCCTTCCGGAACACCTCCTCGACCAAGGTAAGTCGGGCTTCTGACAGGGGATGGGGGAGGGAGGGCAGGGGATGTTTTGTGTGTGTGTCTGAGTGTGTGCATGAATGTCTGAGTGTGTGTGTGAATGCATCTTTGTGTGTTGTGTTGTTTGCATGGGTGTATGCGTGTGAGTGAATGCGTGTAAGAATGGTGAAGTGAGTGCGTGTCTGCATATCAGCGTTATTGTGTGAAAGAATGTGTGTGAGTTTGTCTGGGAGTTTGCGTGAATGAATGCGTGTATGTCAGTGTGTGAAATAATGCATGTAAGTCTAAGTGAATGGGTGTATGCCTGGTGCATGTTGGTGTCTGTGTGCATGTATGTAGGGAGGGGGTGTGAGTTGAGGGGTGCTGTGACTGTAGTGGGGGTGGGGGCATGATGTGTGTGTTTGTGGCTGTGGGGGGTGGGGTCAGTTGTGTGGTGTGTGCGTGTATGGGGGGTGAGTGAGTGGATTAGAGGGGGTGAGTTTGGATGGAGGAGGGTGGGGGGCATCAGGTGAGTGTTGGGGGGTGGGGTGCCGCCTACTCCGGTGACAGGGAATGAATTTCCTGTCACCGGTAGGGCCCACGAAAACCATGGCGGTAGGCCAGCTCATAATGCCATGGGTGGTACTATGTTGGCCGCCATGCTCAAGATAGATATCTCTGACCTGGTGGATCATACTGCCATGGCAGTATGAGTGGAGAAGTGGCGGGTTGGCTGCAGCCGACCCGCCAATCTCATAATGTGGAGGTATGTAGCGCCAGCCTGTTGGCGGTCATATCACCACATTATCCCTGGCAGTCTTAATGACCCCCAAAGTATGCTTTAGAAGTAGGTGGGATAAATATACAGGGGGTCATTTTGACCTCAGCGGTCTTTTGAGAAGACCGCCGAGGGACCGCCGTGCTGAAGACCGCCAGTGGTGGCGGGTTTCCGCTCGACGTATTATGACTGCTGGCAGCTCTCCGTCCTTTTTCGGACGGAGAGCCGCCAGCAGTCATACTGGCGGGCGGCGGGGAAGTGGAGGTTGCTCCACCTCCACCGCCACGTCAACAGAACACCGCCCACCGAATCACGTCCTGTGATTCGGCCTGGCGGTGTTCTGTTGACGGTGTGGTGGCGGCGGAGCAGCCCCCATGGATCCCGTCTCCTCCCGGAGGATCAACGGACCAGGTAAGTTGATCGTCCGTTAGGGGAGGGGGGTGGGGGAGTGTTGTGTGTTGTGTGGGTGAATGGGGGTGTGCGTGTGTGTATGTAGAGGGGGTGTGTGAGTGCGTGTATGCTTGCGGGATGTTGTGTGTTTGGAAATGAGTGCGTGTATGTCTGTAAGTATGTCTGTATGTATGGATGTGTGCGTGTATGTCTGAATGTGGGGGTGCGTGTATGACTGTGTGTGTGGCTGTTCGCATGTATGTTGATTTGTGTGCGGGTATGTGTGTTGGTGGTGCCTGCGTGCGTGTCGGCTGTGTATGAGTGATGCGATGTTGGGGGTAGGGGTGGGGAGGGGGTTCCTGCCACCTTTGGGGGGGTGGCAGGGGTGGTGGGGGGTGTAGGGGAAGGACTCGGGTGGGGGTGGGGGGTGGGGGAGACCCCTATCAGTGCCAGGGAAGGAATTCCCTGGCACTGATAGTGCTTACCGCCATGGATTTCATGGTGGTTTCAAACCCCATGAAATCCATGGCGGTCAGCCGGGTCAAAATACCGCCGGCGGTATTGTGACGACCGCCGGGCTGGAGACCCAGGTCTCCAGCCCAGCGGTTGTCTCCACCCTGGCGGGCGGAACGGAGAAGTGGCGGATGACCATGGCGATAACCGCCATGGTCATAATTGCAAAATGTTATCGCCAGCCTGTTGGCGGTAAGACCGCCGCTTCTCCGCCGTCCACCAGGGTCGTAATGACCCCCTTAGTTTGCTCTTCTCTCCTCATATCTCTATTCTAACCTGCACAATTGTAAAAGGGTTTGTACACAGGAAACTATCATACTAAAGTGATAATTGTGGTAATAGATTTGCCTAGCCATAAAACAGAGCACAAGCGAATGAACTTGGCTAGTAGATTTTCACTACTTCAGAGGGTAAAACACCGAACACCCAAAGCAAAAGGTATGGGTGGAAACCATCAAAAGGCCACCTTTCCTTATAGAAAGCACATTTATGTTAACAACATTTTTGAGAATGTATACTTATAATTTATGAGAAACAATGTTCCAAATATGAGTAGAAGTATTGTTAATCTTATAATCTGCTCTAATCACTGTCCATGTGAGTTAGATTAAATTAAATCGTAATTCCAAATTCATTTATTATAGCAACCAACATTGCCAACTTCTTCAAGGAAAAGATCATAACATACACAATTAAATCAGAAAAGAGAGTAATGTAATCTTGTGAACGTACATACTGAGAAGAAACATTTCAAAGTGGTCATTGTTCAAACAATTAGCCCCTCAAGCAACTTTTGTCCTTCATGAAACTTACCTCATACCCTGATCACACTTTCCCATCAAAACCTGATAAGCGAAGAATTATGCTAACTACTTGCAATCACCTCTGCAAACTGGATGGCATCTGACAGGTTTCCTTCACTGAGACTTCATGTTCCACTGCAGAGCCCCTATATGCAAACTGGCCTACTCAACAAGGTGGATGCAGGAGGCTAACAGATCAAGAAGCCTTAAAGCTGCTCTCCTTGAGATCCAGGATCATTGAACCATTGGGAACATAGCCCGAATGTCCTGAACTCATTGTGATGGATGGAAGGCCCTGAACTGCACCCTATCCAAGACAACTCCTATAAAAGCAATCCTCTGTGAAGGAGTGAGGTGTGGCTCTGGGTCATTGCTCAAGAACCCCAATGATGACAGGAAGTTTTCCTGTGTCTGGAGGTGGTCCCCAAATGACTGTGGTGAGCCCGCCTACACAGCCAGTTGTTAAGGTAGAGAGAAAAGGTATACCCTACCTCTGAAGATGGGCAGCGACCACTTCCATCAATTTCATCAACATCCAAAGGGCACTGGTGAGTCTGAAGCTGAGCACAACAAACTGAAAATGCTCTTTGCCTACCTTGAACCTCAGGTAATGTCTGTGGGACAAGAAGGAAGGGGTACATAAACATACACATTCTGCAGGCCCAAGGCACCATTCAGTCACCTGGATCCAGGACAGACAGTACCTGGGCCAGAACAAGCATACTGAATTTGTCCTTCCTTATGAATGCATTCAGTGGGGAAACAGCTAAGATAGACAGACCAAAGTCTTCCATCCTGCTTCAGTAGAATGGAATTGTCAGAGTAACAACCACTCCCCCTTTTCGACTCCAGAACCTTCTCGCTGGCTTCTTTGGACAATTCAGCTTGCACCTCTTCAATTAGAATGGACACCTCTGACAGCTGTTCTGATGTGTGAGGAAGTTGTAGTGAGGCAGAAAGAAATGGTAAGGTACAGCCATGCTGGATAATTTAGAGAACCCATCTATAAGATGTGATAGATTGCCTCCCAGGAAGGAAGTGCTGGGTCCTTCCTACCAGAGGGGGGCTGTGCACCCCTAATAGTAAGCTAAAGCGGCTTGGAGGCTGTTGTCGCAGGGAAAGGGGACTGGGAGGACTGATGTCGATAGTGGCCTGTGTGCTATGTGTCAGATCCACATCCTTGGAGACAAAAGAGGTGGTGTGTCTGCAGTGGGTGCTGAGGAGATTGGTGTTTGTGCAGCAACCCCCTGGAGTAGCATTGGAATTTCCTGAATTGATGAGGAAACTGTTTGGCAGTAGCCAAAAGCCGTAGAGAGCATCCAGGAGTATCTGAAAGCAGAATCAGATTTTTCTTTGAATAGGCATGCGCTGAAAGGCATACATAAGGGAGGCCTGTACTGGCTTGGGGGATCCTCGGGGAGGAAATCTAAGTATGACAGCATAGACCCCTACTGTGCCAGCTACTCACCATAGACAATCAGTAGGATCAAGGCCAGCACTAATCAAGTTTTTGCTGCATCTAGGTTGCTTTGAATTGTCTGAGCTAAAAGAGAGCCTCTGTTCTTCCTTTACCACTGGCAAGATCTCACTGGCTATGTCCCAGAGGGCATACATACTCAGTTCCAATAAGAAAACAGCATTGGTCAACCTCAAAGTGAGGATAGCTAAGGAAAATATGTGCTTTCTGTTGGACCTGGCTTTTTGACGGGGTCATCCCCAAACTTTTTGCCTCCTTCATCCTATTTTTTCTGACCTGTTGTTGTTGGCTTTTGACCTCTGGGCACTTTACCACTGCTAACCAGTGCTAAAGTGCATATGCTCTCTGTGTAAATGGTATTATTGATTGGTTTATCCATGATTGGCTATTTAATTTACTTATAAGTCCCTAGTAGAGTGCACTATATGTGCCTAGGGCCTGTAGATTAAATGCTGCTAGTGGGCCTGCAGCACTGGTTGTGCCACCCACTTTAGTAGCCCCTTAACCTTGTCTCAGGCCTGCCATTGCAAGGCCTGTGTGTGCAGTTTCACTGCCACTTCGACTTGGCATTTAAAAGTACTTGCCAAGCCTAGAACTCCCCTTTTTCTACATATAAGTCATCCCTAATGTGTGCCCTAGGTAACCCCTAGAGCAGGGTGCTGTGTAGGTAAAAGGCAGGACATGTACCTGTGTAGTTATATGTCCTGGTAGTGTAAAACTCCTAAATTCGTTTTTACACTACTGTGAGGCCTGCTCCCTTCATAGGCTAACATTGGGGCTGCCCTCATACACTGTTGAAGTGGCAGCTGCTGATCTGAAAGGAGCAGGAAGGTCATATTTAGTATGGCCAGAATGGTAATATAAAGTCCTGCTGACTGGTGAAGTCGGATTTAATATTACTATTCTAGAAATGCCAGTTTTAGAACGTGAGCATTTCTTTGCACTAAAATCTTGTTGTGCCCTTCAATCCACATCTGGCTAGGTTTAGTTGACAGCTCCTTGTGCATTCACTCAGACACACCCCAAACACAGGGTACTCAGCCTCACTTGCATACATCTGCATTTTGAATGGGTCTTCCTGGGCTGGGAGGGTGGAGGGCCTGCCCTCACACAAAGGACTGCCACACCCCCTACTGGGACTCTGGCAGACAGGACTGAACTGAAAGGGGGCTTTGTGCATTTCTTAGACACTCTTTGAAGTCACCCCCACTTCAAAAGCACAACTTAGTATAAAACAGTGCCTCTTCCGTACCTCATCAGACACTTACTGGAGAAGAAACCTGAACCAGAAACTACATCCTGACAAGAAGAACTGCCTGGCTGCTCAAAGGACTCACCTGTCTGCTTTCTACAAAGGACTGCTGCCTTGCTGTTGGCCTGCTGCCTTGCTGAACTCTTGCCTGGCTGTGAAAGTGCTCTCCAAGGGCTTGGATAGAGCTTGCCTCCTGTTCCCTGAAGTCTCAGGACCAAAAAGACTTATCTTTTTCACTTGGACGCTCCGTGCGCCGAAATTTTCGACCCACAGCTTGTTCCGCGGCAAGAAAAACGCCACACACCGACGCTGATTGACGCGACGCCTTCGGGACGACCGAAACTTTGACGCACGGCCTCGCAGGACAACGCCGCCCGACTTCAAGGAGAAATCGACGCGACGCCTGCCGTGAGATCGAAACTTCGACGCGCAGCCCGGCAGAACGACGCGCAGCCGGAAAACAAGCAGGAAAATCCACGCACAGACCCGGGACATCTGGTAATCCCCGCGATCCACAGAAAGAGACTGTCCGCGCACCGGAAAACGACGTACGACTTCCCCGCGTGAAAAATAACGACGCAAGTCCGTGTGTGCTCGGGAGAAATCGACGCACACACCAGTTTTCACGTATCTCTTCTCCTGTGGCCCTCTGAGGAGATTTTCCACCAGAAACCAGGTACTTTGTGCTTGAAAGAGACTTTGTTTGCTTTTTAAAGACTTAAGACACTTTATATCACTTTTCAGTGATATCTTTACAAATTCATATTGCAACTTTGATCGTTTTGACCTGAAAATACCCAGAGGGTGGGCACAGGCTGATTTTGGATTGTGTGTGACTTACCCTGACTAGAGTGAGGGTTCTTGCTTGGACAGAGGGCAACCTGACTGCCAACCAAAAACCCAATTTCTAACACTTTCCAACTGCCTCAATCCTATTCATCTCTCTGGCCAGGGAGGCTGGAGGAGGTCACAGGGAACAAACTGGAATTCACCTAGCTGGTGGATGCCTGGACCACCAGTTTCTCTGGAGTAAGATGATCTGTAAGGGAATGAGGGTACCAGGAGCCAGTCAATGGCATCTGGCCCTCTGCTGATTTACCAATGAGCAAGAATAAGGCATAAACCAAGTACCCATTAAGGTATCAGTGAGAAATTCATTAAATGGAAGCAAGGGCTCAGATGAGATTGGCCTAGGATACAAAACTTCTGTGAAAACATTAGTCTTGACTTCAACAGAAACCAGTTGCAGATCCAGGGCATCCGCTCCTGCTCATTTTACCATAATAAAGGGGGCACTCCTCTCTGTTGGGGGGCGAAAACACAACTCTAACCCTGTATCAGAGTGATTACCAAGTCCACTGGCCTCTTGTAAGTTTATATAAAGACTGTCAACATTATAGTTGGGTAGTAAATCATCTCTATCTCCACCATTATCATCTCTGAATGATGGTAAGCTCTGGTAAGAGTTGAAACCAAACAACAATGAAGCCTCTCAAGACACATTGGTGGTAATGGAAACATAGGATCAGACTAGGTAGTGTCAGGACAAGTTGCATTGTAGAGGATTCGGACCATGGCCTTGGTTCAGCTGACACTGGTTCAAGGCCAGAAATGGGCATCAGTATCAGATTCTACTCTTATGTCAGCGTTGTCATCACTGGCGTTGATGAGGGAGAGAAATTACATGGCTATCGGAGCCTGTGAGGAAGACTGCACCGGTGTTGGTACTGAACCTGAGAAAGATCCACACGGTTGAGGGCCCCTGCAGATCCCAATTATAAATGACCTGGAATCCAAAAAGGCATTGACTTGTGGTGGAGCCACTGGCAGGCCAGGAATTTTGGGCACATTGGGATCAATTGAAAAATCAGCAACCTAATTAGAGATTGAAAGTGAGATCAAATGGCACCTTTATGCACTAATGACTAACGGTTTGTCAGAGTGTTGAAATGAGGTCGAGTCCTACTTCATGTTTTACATTTTGGCTTGGGCTTTGATTTACTGGAGAACTTCAACCACAAAGAAGGCTTCTCACAGGAGCAGCCTCAGGAGTTGGAGCATGTCCGGACCCTCAACTTGGAGTGAGAAAAGGACTTACACAAGGAATTACTTTTGCCTGTGTTGGGAGACATAAAGCTACAAGGTCCTAGATAGCCTTCAGGTGCTCATACCACTTGGAATCGTGCCACAAACCTAAATACCAAAGACACACTTCATGCAGGTCCATGATCAACATCTTTCTTTTTTTTGCAGTCACACTATGGTTTGAGGCCCGAGTTTTAGCAGGTGAGATTGTTCCCTTGCACACTAGGATTCATATTGGAAGTTGTGAAAAACAGGCAAAAGTGGGAGAGGAGCTACCAATACTCATTTGAAGGTGCGGAAAAAAGGAACGGGCATTGACACACAGTAATAGCGCTTATATGCAGCTCTACTCCATCACCTCCCAGGGTGGAACAAAGCCAATGCAGAGCTGAACATCATCACTCATCAACGTGCAGGTGCACAGTTATGAAATGTTTGCTGTTCCAGGCTGGCACCTGGGAAATATTCTCGGTCAGACCACCTGAAAAACCTGCACTGGCTCCCAGTCACCAAGAGAATCGCCTTCAAACTCCTCACCCACGCTCACAAAGCACTGCACAACACCGGACCAGAATACATCAACAGACGACTCTCCTTCTACACCCCGAACCGGCATCTCCACTCCGCCGACCTCGCCCTTGCAACCGTCCCACGCATCTGCAGAACTACAACTGGCGGTAGATCATTCTCTCACCTCGCCTCCAAAACATGGAACACTCTTCCCACCCACCTGCGCCAGACTAACGACCTCCTTACCTTCAGGAAACTTCTCAAGACCTGGCTGTTCGAGCAGTATCTCCCCCTCTTTTTCCCCCCTCCCCTCCTCAGCGCCTTGGGACCCTCACAGGTGAGTAGTGCGCTTTACAAATTCCTGATGGATTTATTGATTCTGTAATTAGAAGTATCCATCAGAAATACATAATATATCTCTTCTACCTCAGAATCCCAGTCACTCTTATCCCCTCTACCAAATCACTCAGTCTGTAGGAAGGTTTGGACATCTGGTCTTCAACTCAAGACCAATTTAATACTTGACATTTTTTAGAAATGGTTGTTACTAGGTCATATTAAGGGTTCCAATTTCCTAGGATCCAAATGAAGTGATTGATGTAGTGATATATGTCTTCAAAGCAATGTACAGTATGAAATGCAGAATAATGTGTTTTTGTCCTCATTCTTATTTTGCTGTATAAATATTGCATCTGTACAGAATGTACTCACTTACAAAACCTGCACTCTGTTTGGCTTTAATGACATCATGGCCTTCTGAACTGACTAGATCGAATCAGCGATTTTTCTTAGCAATTCCATACACTTCTGTAGAGGAGTTCTTAGCCTGTCACATCAGAATCAAACATTTGTGGTTGACAAACCTTCAGACGTTCATACAACCTAGAATGGTGAAATATATCATACCTTATCATGAGCCCAACTGTAGTATGTTTGGTTTAATGGGACTGAGTACATGCAACACAGCAGACTTTAATGCTAAAATGAATTAAATAAACATTTAGGGATGAAACCAAACAAATAAGCTTAAACATGGTATTTTTCTTAAGTGATGAATGCTAAAATAATTTTGAACTCATTTAGAGTTTTTGAGGGAAGTGAAAACCTCCAAACTGGGGAGGAAACTCTAAATATGCCGATTACTCTACTGGCTGAATTTCTTCTGCATAGGGATAGTACTGTACAGGAAACTCAGCCTGTGGCTTATACTTCATGCTTCCACATTTAGAGTATTTTTAGTTCTAACTAAACTCTATATGAGGCACTTAGTTACATAACTTCATTCTTTAAGTTTACATGAGTGCCCAAAACCACTGTGATCTGTAGGCAACACAGTTCTGTATATGCAAGATGGAAGTCAACTTTGCAATAACACAATAGAATTGTAGTCTCTGAAAGTATACCTCTGCACTAATATTAGACCGGAGGACACTGGCATAGGTGGGTTTGTAATCCTGAGTTTAAAACCTATTTTATCACAATGGTAGTGCAGGGGGGGGGTGGCAGTGTCTGACGGGACCTGTGCCCCAGCACTATTTGCTCTCTCCCTTACCCCCCGCCCTTTTGGGCCCTACAACTTCAGCATTTAGATGTGCCAAGAAGAAACCCACAAAAAAATTGAGCCTTGCCATACACATTTATCCGTCTATCTTTCACTGCAAATCAATGACTGTTTGAGGCAATGAATAAACCCACATGTTTGCCTAAAATATTGAAATCAGGCATTCTATGATGAAACTATATACAAGCAAAAGTCAGAGTTAAACATTTCAAGTAAGCATGTTTACACAGACTCTCGCATGCACACTCTTTGCAGTTGCTTTTTGCAGGTGGCTCCACCAGTTTTATCTGTAGCTTAGAGTGTGCCCCTCTAAAAATCATTTACATAGACGCCAGTGTTTCTTCAGTATCCAGTGTGATCTTGGTAATCTGAATTCCATTATTGTCATTCACTCACACACAAGCTGCAGTCACTGAGAAAACAGAGTTTTCAAAGTGAGATTTGTTGTCAATATATCTGCTGTTGTTCTGACCTTGAACCAGGATGGAGCAGAGTACTTTACACAGAACTGTTTTTAAAGTAGCTTGAGGATTTTGAACTTGAAGTTTAGGTTATGAGGGAAATGGGATCGTCTAATTGGAATTGCCCTTGACAGCCCGGTGACCAGTTTTTTTTAACATATTTTAATGAATCATATTTCCATCTACAAAAGAAAGGAAATAAACTCAATTTTCAAGGGTAACTAAAAGTTTTATGTCGAGTGCTGAAGGCAAGATTGGTTCCCTAGTCTCCATGTTCCTAGATAAACAATGTATATCGCATGAAGTTGCATATTGAATGTGTAGTGTATTTCTTGCAGGGCTAGCCCTGTGTCATACCTTACTGTGAACTTAAGAGACGAAAACTTACATAGCACGAGGTTCTAAAAATTGAAGCTTTTCATCAGTGAAGTTATGTCCTAAGTCAGTGGTTCCCAACCTTTGGACTTCTTTGGACCCCACTTTATCATTACTGGAACCAGGGGACCCCCCCACTGAGTCATTACTGAAAGCTGGGGACCTAATCTGTGAATATTATTTAATTCGCTGAGCAGTCGCGGACCCTCTGAGGACACTTCGCGGACCCCAGGGGTCCCAGACCACAGGTTGGGAACCACTGTCCTAAATTGGTCCTATCTTGATGATTAGCCCTCAGATAATTTGAAGAGAGCATAGTCATAAGTGTCAATAAATAGATATTTCTAGTAAAGAC
Organism: Pleurodeles waltl; assembly: GCF_031143425.1. Lineage (NCBI taxonomy): Eukaryota > Metazoa > Chordata > Amphibia > Caudata > Salamandridae > Pleurodeles > Pleurodeles waltl. Next base: position 778,930,248 of record NC_090444.1, read on the forward strand.
CGCCATGAGTGGTGGACAGAATCTAACACTTCACATAAATGAATTATCTGATCAATAATAACAAGCACGGATCAACACAGGATGGTTCCCCTTTTTATCGTTTCAATTTATACTTACAATTGTAATGAACCGAAATAATCAAACCGTAAAACTCTATTTAAATACATACAGGACGATTATACCATTAAACATTTCTTAAATAAATTGTATAAATTGCAGGTTTAAACAAAATGTGTTTTGTAGTTTCCGACCACATACTAACAAAATGGCAGAATATCGAAACATACTTACCCATTTATTATACATTTGGAAGCTTTAACATAACTGACTTGAGCGATACTTACTTAGTGGAGGGAGACATGTGAACAGTTCACTGATTCTTTATATCTTAATACACTTGAAGACCCGATTGCACTAACTCATAACTGTGCGATGCAACTTGCAAGCACATTCAGTCTTCAACGTAATCTAGTTTATAGGTTTGCATGATAGATAGCTGGCTTTTCAATTTTCTGAGCCCTCGGTAAACTGCTTTCATCCATTAGATAGCTTTCTCGTGTCTCTTCATTATTGCAGCACCTCTAATCTCTAGGAGATGCCTTCAGTTCAAGCCTTATTACTAACAGCAACCCATAGGTCAGAGGATTAGGGATATCCCCGCCTCGGATATAAAGATGTTATTCAATTGGCGCTTAAAATATGCCATTAGTTGTCAGCACTCGTTGCACATTCTCTAGCTCAGTCGTTTCATGAATAACAAGAATCATATCTCGTTCTGAAGGAGCGAGTGTATCTTCAGAGCTTTGTCTTCCAACCCTAAAGATTTCCACATTATTAGAAGACCATATAATGAAAAGGTTAAACGCCCACCATATTATGGAACATGTCCAATCCTATGCACAGCGGAACATGTACAAAATTACACCAAAAAAGCAGAACTTACTTTCTGATTTTGCCGATTTCGAAATTTTCCCTGAAATGAAAAATAAGAGAAAGTCAAATAAATGAGCAAATATAGAGGACTAGAAAAATGAGATTTTCATACAGTGCACTTTGCTGTCAATAACACAATGATTTACAGAACATTTTATCCGCCTAAAACTCTCATTAGGAGTGACCTTTTAATTCCGATCGCATAGGTAACAAGAGTTAGTCATATCATTGGGATTGCGAGATGTGCAGTAACTTTGCAGATCTGTGAGGTTTGATCTGGAGACTCCACAGGGGCAGATTCAGAATCACCATGGGAATCAGGACCAACATTACTAAATCAAGTGGTAATTCCTCACTTCTCAGGGAAACCTCAGGGTCCCTTTTACCTCCTCACCCATGAAGCTACTGCTTTGCTAGCATCAGTAACTCTTGGGCTCAGAGGTAACAGGGAAAATAATGAGTACCTTTTATTCCTTGTAATGATGCAGAAAGTAGAAACACACCTATGGGATAAACTGGCACGTTAGATACACAGGATGAGGAATAGCAGAATTTTATTCTCACAAACTGGATTTGCAAATATAGAAATTCCACAAGTATCGCGGAATTTCTGTAACTACAAATTTAGCCATAGGAGGCTGATTTTTAAGTGTTCATATGTTGGTCTACTTGTAAACGTAGCTGAACACCAAAGCATTCCTAGGTTTGTGAGTATTCGCACACCCTGGAAGCACAAACATATTTCTGTTAAAAGCAAGAGGAATTGTGACCCACCCGCACTCTTATACAAAGAGCTTCCTGGCATGTCCGCCCACATTCACCTTTCATTTTCGTTTCGCTCTGCATTTTCCCACTCCCAGCTGCCTTGTCTTGCACCCACAGATATTATTAGGCAGGGGCATTCTTCAAAAACACTATATTTTTCTTTCAAGTTGGCCCATCCAGAGTCATTCTAGCGTAAGATAGGGTAATGGAAAGTGTGGATAACAATACATGGTGAAGTCGAACAAAATCAGAAAACTCTGGCAACTACCAGCAGTCTGAAATGCTCTGATTTTCTCCGACTGCATGCATAACAAAAATACTCACAGCTCAAGCCACAGTACAGAACTCCTGATATGATTGTTTGGGCCTACAAATAAAAAGCTTAGAGGAAAGGATATCTTTCGGCATATGACAGAAACGTTCTACCGCAGCCAAAATAGTGCTAATGCATTTGCACCATTTCTGGTTCATGTGCATGAGGACGTGTCACAAATGTCGTTTGCACCAGGAGAAACATGCAAAAACTGAGAGGCATGTTTATTAGAGGCTTGCACCACTGTTGCGTCAGTGCAAACCTCTCAACTATATTTATGAGGCCAAGCAAAGCCCCTTTGCATTGCTTTAAATGGCCTCATAGATATGGAGTAAGGCAAGTCGCTGCATTGTTTTACTCTGCGCCAGGGAGGTGTTATTTGCGTTTTGCGGTGGTTATTCCCATGCATGACCCATGGATTACGAGAGCCAGTAAACCTGGGGATGCGCCAAAACCTTATTCCTCCCCAGGGGAGGTGCTGTGAGAAGAAATAGCTTCACTGCTCTCCGTTTTTTCCTCTATGTGTGCTGCATTTTTCAGCACACATAGAAAGAGAAAAAAGCCTTCCTTAATTGTTTTTGTGCAAGAAAGTTCCCCTTCCTGCATAAAAACAATCCTGTTGACAATACAGGCACTCCTGCACCATGGTGCAAGAGTGCCTGTGCTGGGACTAGGCAGCCACAATAGCGCCAGTGCAGTTGGAAGGGACAGGAACAATGCCTTCCTGCCCTTTCCTTTTGACACAGGGCAGCACAGCTAGATGACTTGCTGTGCTGCCCTGCACCAAAATTTTGTAAATTTGTCCCTTGATTCACTGAATTTTCCCACTTTCAAAATTGAAAAGTAGGACTAACAGGCAAAATGATGGTGTTCGGTCATAACCAGATAAGTAGCAAACGCTGTGCAAGATAGTTTTGTTTTTTAAGCATTCTTCAAGGACTAGTGTGTTTTTGTTAAACTGTTTGTTAAAATAATGGTGACAATTGTAAAATGACATGTAAGGAAACAAAACTGTTATATATGTGTTTAGCAATGGTTTCACAATCCATTTCTGATTTTAGCTGTTGCAGGGAGAGCATATAATAATTAAATCCACATTTTGTTTTTCATTTCTCAAATGTGAAACATAGGACTATGTGGCAAAATAATGTTGTCCCATTCTAACTTGATTAGCAGGAAAATCAATACTAAATAACTTTATCTTTTTTAAAGGATTCTTCAAGGACTGTTTTTTGGGTCAAGCTAACTGTTAAAATATATGTGACGCCCAAAAAAGTATTTATAAGCAAAAACCAATGTAGATATATAGATAGCAATGGTTCCCAAATCTATTTTAACATATGTGCTGGGTGGGTATAAATAGAATGGATGTAAGAATGCAAATGTTGTTAAGGCATAGTGCCATGTAACCAATACTGACTACCAAAACCCATAATTCACAATAGGTTTCTGTGAAATGAGCATCCCCCTAAGATGAAAGAGAGGGTTTAACACAAATATTGTAGTCTGAAGGCCCTTAGTGCAAATACAGAAAGTTGACATTTCCAAATAAATACAGTAAATATGTATGGAAGGGGTCATGATAAGTCAAAGGAGTATAAAGTTAAACCAAAGAAGGAGGCTTATCAAAAGGACATTTTCTAAAAGTTGGAAACAAGGCTTTTACCTGAATAAATAGTGCACGGTAGATGAAGAAGATGATGCGAAAAAATGTGAAAAATGTAAAAATTATACTACGCACCAAGACCATACGGTGCAAATCACTCAGCAATGTCCGTTGTAAGTAGGCTTTACTGCTAGCATTTAACACTACAGTTTGTGCCCCGGGTAGCAGCATATTTCAGTTTCCGGTACTTTTTTCAGGGGGAATAAGAGGTCTTTGATTCATTAATAAATAAGAATAAATGTATTCCCCAAACAGGGAACCCCAAAGGACGGCCTATTATTGCAGGAATAAATTCTATCTGGTCCTGGTTATGGGAATACATCGACAATGAACTATAGCCCTTCATGAAGATCATCCCATCTTATGTTAGGGACATGAAAAAAATATTATATAAAAATGAATAACGCTGATTGGCAAACGGACTACACATTGAACACAATAGATGTAGTTGGTCTCCACACATCAATAAAACACTCTGGCTTCATAGATGCAGTGAGAAAAGCACTCTCCACAAGATTGGTGTACTTTCTCGAAAGGGACCAGATGATTCTCAAGATGTTTGACGTCTGTCTTAAAAACTAATTTTCCATATTCAATGGCTCCAGGGGACTTCTATGGGGCCAAATCTGCTCTCCCGTATGACTACATTTTTATGTGAGAGTTTTAGAAATACTGGGTCTGGAATGATAAATATGACCAATTCACTAACCATATTAATTTTTGGGCCAGATGTATCAGAACTATATTGATGATTTGGCAAGGCCCATTGAAGACTCTTCAGGAGTATATCTCGGAACTATCAGAAAATGAATGGGGCATGCAAGTGACTTCCTCCACCTCCAATGAAGAAATCCAATTTTTGGATTTACCATCATAAATTAATCAAGACCAACTAAATAGTAGAATACATAGAAAAAGAACAGCAGCAAATTCCATCTTGCACACTACGAGTTGCCATTCAAATTTCACAATTGATGAAATACCAAAGAAAGATTATCAAAGAATAAGAAGAAACTGTAGTGAGAAAGATGTCTATGAACACAAAGCTACCAAACTCATCTGAAAGACGAGGAAAAGCCGAAAAATACTTATATAAAACTATGCAGGATACTGGTCAGTTGGACGGGAACCAACTCTTACAGGATCCAAAAAACACAGCAATGAGAACACAAACAATGCGATTAATTGCAGAATATCATAATGGTCATTATTAAATAGGGAAAGCCTTGAGAAAACATTGGCAGCTCTTAATGCATCACACACAATTACAAGAGGGGATCAATCTCTGCCCCAAATCAGTTACCAAAAAAGAATCAAATCATACACAAAAGCTATGCCACTCTTTATACCAAGAAAAAAGAGGGACGGTCACTATCTTTTTGGAAAAACACGAGGGTTCCTATTCTTGTAGGAACTGCTCTATCAGTAAATTAGACATTAACAAAATGATGCAATGTTCAATAAATAGCCACCAAATCCAAATCAGATATTAGATTAATTGTGAAAGCACCTTTGTGGTGTATAACAGTCCATGTGCATTAGTAGTACAACAAGACACCTTTAACATCGGATGAAAGAGCATTATCATAATGTACAAAAATTGGATCTGAAATTACTGCTGGTTGATCATTTTGAAAAGTTCCATCTGCATCATAGATCCTTCTGTTTCTATGGCATAGAAAACCTGACTAGGAATCTGAGGGGCGATGACATGGAAACCTCCCAGCGCAAATGTGAGAGCAGCATGAATTTAAGATGCAAGACAGTTAACCAGGGGCCCCACAAATATGCTGAACTACACAATTGACTGTTGTGACTTGATATATCTACAATGAACTCTACATGTATCACCAACAAACTGTATGGACTTGTGCCTAATCAAATTGGTGTGCTATATACCATTACTTGATTTTCTACTATAATATTGCTCATTTGTCATTATTCCACTTGATGTCTCTTGATAATATTGCTTGTAAGATTGATTGGGACATTCAAAATGTCGCCTAGACCTAAAGCATAATTATCAAATGTATATTGATTGACTTAGTGGACAATGAAAGACTTAGTTATAACACTTACATCACAACATCAATTTGACTACTTTACTTTTCTTCCTCTTTTCTTCATTGTATATTCATGTGATATGAAGGATTTATTGTTCCACATGTAGATCAATCCCATCTTTTTTAAATACAAAGGCCCCAATATGTGAACATCAGGATTCTTTCCAAATATTTGTTTTTGGCATACCAACAATTAATTAATTAATGGAGTAATCATAACACCACCTCATGAAGATGGTGCAGCAAATGGGGCCTTTGCAGCTTTCAGAACTTTTATGATATGCAACATAATATGCCTCGGGTGAACTAACTGATCAACTCTGAAGGAGGACTACCTGTCCTGTCATCACTTAAAATTATGTACGAGGAAAATGCTACAGGGGATCATGGTGGAGGAATTGAGGTTCTGGACAGGACCGCAGGAACCTACTGACTTTTTCCCAACTTTTATTCAACTTACGGTAGGAAAACTGTATGGCCTTTTGCTATTTAAAACACTTTAAACTTGTCCTATATGGAGCTTAGATGGAAGGCATCTGTGATCCTTCTGTAATAGATATCTGACATTTTAATATACCGTTACCCAGAACACAGACTATTGGCAAATACTAGCGGTAATGCCTGCTTACAAAAGGATACTGCTGGGTAACTTCGACCAGTATAACTTTAGTGTCTTGTACATTTTTCATATCTCCAGCATCTCCCTCACATTATTTATTGAAGAATCTAGAACCTCCTATCCCCACCCGGAAAAAGTACTCAACACTGAAATACGACACTACCCGGTGCACAACCTGTAGTGTTAAGTGCTAGCGGTAAAGCCTGCTTACAATGGACATTGCTGGGTACTGTATGGTCTTGGTGTGTAGTACAATTTTTACATTTTCTAAATTTGTTTGCATCTTTTGCATCTACGTTGCACTATTAATCAATGAATCTGGTAAAGACCTTGCTTTTCAACTTTTAGAAGATTTCCTTTTGAAAAGCCTCCTTCTTTAGTTCAGCTATATAATCCTTGGACTTAGCATGAACTCTTCCCTGCATATTTCCTCTATTTATTTGTGAATTCTAAGGACCAGAATTACGGCAAAGTGGTGCAGCACGGTGCTGCGTCAAAAATAGCAGTACCATGCCACTTTTGAAACACAGGGATGTGCCGTATTTACAGCAATATGGCGCACTCCAGTGCCTCCCCCTGCACCCGCATAGTGCAAGGGTGTCTGCGTTTAGGGGATAGATTGGTTATGTGTAAGGTGTCTCTTTCTGCACATAAACAATTTACAATGGTGATTTTGCAGGTCTATGTGTGCTGCAAAATGCTGCACACATAGAAGTACCAAAGTGTCATTTTAAAATGATGGTTTAGGTGCAAGAAGAGACACCTTCATGCACATTAACAATCATTAATGGCCTTTTGCTCTTTCTATGTGTGCTGCAGAATGCAGCACACATGAAAAGAGCAAACAACAAGGAGGAATAAAAGTATTTCTTCTTCTTGTTCCATTCTAAATCCACCCCTGGAGTGGCATTAGTTGCTGGCACTGCCTCAGATTTATGTCTTCTTGTAAATCTGTGGCAGCGTCAAAAGGAATGGGTGTTGTTGTGGAAAGCCCACAGCAACACCCATTGCATGCCCCTCTGATGCAGAAAATTGCATCAGGGCTATATTTACAAGGAGGCATTAAGCCACAAAAAGTGGTTTAACGCCTCCTTGTAAATATGGTGCTGTGAAAAGCGCAACCTGAGCATCACTGAAAGTGATGCTCTAGTGGGGCTTAAGCCTTGTAGATCTGGCCCTATGTTTCTATGACTACAACATTTGTACTAACCCCTCTTTCTCATCTTAGGGGGATGCTCATATTCTGGAAACCTATTGTTAATTATGGTCAGTATTGATTACATGACATTATGCCTTAACAACATTTGCATTCTTACATCCAATCTATTTATACTTCTTTACAGATTAAGCTATAAAGATATTACAAAGACATGACAGAAGATTTGATCTTGATCATTAGCATCGTTATTATAAATAATGTAACAAATATTAAACAAACATTTACTTTAGTGTGCCAATGGCTGCAATCAAGTGTGATTTCACTTTTCTGGGCATCTATCTTTTTCTTACCACTTTGAGTAGAAAGATTACATTAGACTCCTCCTAATGCTGCATCTTTGTACTTATTTTTCATTACTTATTTTGTTTTTGCTCCTCACATTTGTCCTAAATTGTCTCTAAAATATATAATTTTAAAAAAGAGCGGGCATGGCATAATTTACTTTAAGATTTCTTTCTTTTATTTTAGAGCATGAACACCATTAAAAATACACTAGTGTACAAACACATTAGGTTTAAAAGCATGAGGGATCACCAGAGGCGAAACATTTAGTGAAGAATGAATAATAGAATTTGATTAAATGTTAGTTGATTTTCCTAGCCTTGAAAAAGTGCCCGCCTTGCAGGCTACATGAGGGGTGAAACACGTTAGCTATCATGTAATGGGATCTTGAGCTACCAAGTTAAACAGATTTTGGATATTTGTGAACATGATGATTAAAGAACTGTGTAACTGTGCAAAACAATTTTTTAAAAAACTACAGAATACACACACACACATATATATATATATATATATATATATACATATATATATATATATATATATATATAAATACATATATATATATCAGCATTTGGATTTATCTTTTGGCATTTGTGAGATTGAAGCTTGATTGGAAGAGGAGAAATGATAATGAGATTAATAGAAATTATTTGTGCTGATTTCAAAAATAATTAATAGGAAATTGTGAGAATAAAAGCTGACGGTGCATCACGCTTTTTCACAAATGCTGCCAGGAGTCCAGAATTGGATGGATATAACTGGGCTTAACACATTTAGAACCCTGGGAATGATAAACAGACCAGAAAACATTGGGGCAAAGAGGTCAGGAGTCGCCATTGCATACCTGGTAGGTCAACGGATGAAAAGGCAGTTACAGAGAGGGCAGAGCTGAGTGAAATGGTGTCCAGATATGAGAACAGCCATGTAGTATTAGTGTTTGTAATTAGGTTTATGTATGACAGGTGTCTTGTGTTGTCTCGGGCTGCGAGATTCCCTGCATGTATGGTGATATACATGAGATATCTAGAGCCACATTACTTTATGTTATGGTTTAAGTGTAAGCCGGCGTTCAAGGTCCGTGTTTCCCTTCACCCGGTGGTAGAACTGCCAGACCTGGATGGTTGCAGACCTGGCTGTGAGCTTTTCTTCCGCATTGCTTAATAAAACAAATTTCTTAACATCATTTATCCTGATGTGATTAAATACATCTCACATATTTGGCGACAAGATATATTCAGTCATTTCTTCATGAAAAGCCCATTTACCGTTTCTGGTGGCACCTGTTTCCATTGGGACGCCTTGCTGATGGTAACGCTTGTTCTTCATGGTTCTTCTTCAGTACTTTTCAGGTATTTTTGATGACGCTTTTGGATATTTGATGCAATTGTTTTGGTCTTCATTTGAAGTTGTTAGGCTTTGGTGAGGAGAGCTCAAGTTACGGTGCTGTGAACTAATTTCCTCGCGCTTCACACATGCATTTCCTACGTAGCTAAACTCTTACAATTCAAGACCTATTTCCTTAGGAAAGCACGTTGCACAATGTAAGGCGACCATCTTTAAAACAAACAAATTCTGTCAAACGCTTTGTTTTTAACAATACGCAGAAATGGTTTAATCCGTGTCTGTATCACCTTCTTTGCGCAGCCTGTTATTAATCTCTTCTTGACCACGGTGACAAGCTTTGGAATTAACATTCAGCTTGTTAGGTAATTTATTTATTCATTTATTATATATTTGTTTTGGTTTGAGAAATCTCATTTCAGTTACTACTTTGTTCAGTGACAGACTCATACATATTTGTTGGCTTTTGAAATGCCTTCATGGCAACACCAAATATGACACAGTTATCACAATTAACGCTGTTTTCACAGAATCCTGGGAAACCATCTATTTACTGCAAACATTGGTTCAGAATTTCTGAGAATTATTTAATTGTTATTGATGCTATAAAGTTGAAACCTAAGTACAAGATGGCAGTTTTATTTAGCAATCTGGGTCACGAGGGGCAGCAGATTTTTACTAGAACCTGATGCACCGTTGGAATGAGTATACAAAGGGTGTGGCGAGGCTTACAAATACATTTTCCCTAATCCAAGTATTCTATTGTAGCATTTACATTTTTTTAAGCGCAATCAAGGAGATGAGGAGTCTGTTGAGGAAGTCATATCAGCGCTAAGAAAATTAGCTGCATCATGCAACTTTGGTTTTACCCTGGATACTTACATCAGGGATCAATTTGTTTTTAGCTGTGCATTAAAGAAAGTTCAAGAACGACTTTTGAGTTGCAGGGATCCCACACTTGCAGAAGTTGTTGATATTGCAAAATGCATTGAGCGGAGTATTATTTCAAGCAAATTGATCACCAGTAAATCATCAAGTGTACCATCTTTAGACATTCCATGTGATAATGAGTACGTCACAGCTATTCAACAAAAAACAATATTGTGAAACGCAAAACCTAGAAGAATGTGAACATGAGTTATCGATGTGGGTCTAAAAATCATCTTGCTAATAATCTGGCATGTCCAGCTATTAACAACAAATTCAATAAGTGTAGTAAAATTGGATAAGTAAAATTCAATAAGTGTAGTAAAATTGGAATACAGTTTGCAGAAATAGGAAAGTCTAAAGTTAACTGTATTGAATTAGGTACTGAACAAAGTATTAATGATTAATCCAAAGTTGTTTTGACAGTGTTCACTGACACAAAATTGCAAAAAGCTAAAGGTCCATTGTGCCAAGCTAAAATAGGAGGTTATTGTTTAACAAAGACGGCTGATTCGGGGTCCCCAATAACCATAATTTCAAACCATTTATACAAACATGTTTGGAACAATGCTTTGTTAACTATATCTGATGTTAATCCTAAGGCATTTGGGGAACATGAAATTCATTTGTTAGGCTATTTCGTTAATTCTCTTACTTGTTTAGGAAGATCTGTTAATACAAAAATATATGTTGCTGAGAAAGGAAGGAATATTATTGAATGGAAGGACCAAGCAAGTCTTGGTATAATACTTGTCCCAGCTTCTGAGAATCCAATTGTTCTTGCTGGCTCCAAAGTGTTATTGATTTAATCTGAGGATGATTTGTCAGTAGATAATGTAATCTCTAAATTTCCTAAAATGTTTTCATACAAAATAGGTAAATTACTAAGTTTGAGCATTGTATAAAGCTGAAACAAAATGCTATTCCTATAGTGCACAAAGTGAGTCCGGTCCCAATAATTGTTAGGCAAGATTTGAAGAAGTTACTAGACAAGCTATGCTCAGAAGAGGTTATAAAGACCACTGATTCCCCTGAGTGGGTGAGTCCAGTGGTCATTGTAAAAAAGAAAACAGGAGAGATCTGTTTATGCATTTTCTTGCACATCTTGAACAGTAATATATTAATTGACTGTTATCCTTACCTAAAGTACATGAATTACTTGCTAATTAGGGAGGATCTAAAGCAGCGGTCTCCAAACTTTTTAATGCAGCGCCCCCCATAAAAGTACTTGCCCCCCCCCTCAGAATTTTTCACAAATATTTTATAAGGATGGCAAGGTTTAAATATGTCTAAATGTATTTAAAAATGTCAGTTAAGTACTGTTACCTTTTTAAAAATGCAATAACATGTTTCTGCTTAAAACAAAACATTGTTATCTGTGTAATGTTTCCTTTGGACAGACCTTGGCGCCCCCTCGGGATCACTTGAGGCCCCCCAGGGGGTCCCGTTCCCCAGTTTGAAGACCCCTGATCTAAAGTGTTCTCATTGTTAGATCTCAAATTGGCATTTCATCAGATACCACTTGCGGCAGAGAGTCCAAATTCACCACCTTCATTACACCGTTTGGAGCTTACATGTTTCTAAGAGTGCCATTTGGTTTAGCCTCTGCAGCAAGTGTGTTCCAAAAATTTATGAACACCATTTTAGCAAATATTCCTAGGATCCAAGCATTTCAGGACGATGTACTTATTTTTGCAGAAACAGTTAGGAGACATAACTGGATTCTAAAACAAGTATTAATGAAATTTGAAAGTGTTGGAATTACTCTAAGAAAAGATAAATGTAAATTTCAAGTCAGTCAATTGGACTATTTGGGACATAATATTTCTGAAGTGGGTATCAAACCCACGTTATCCCTAGTGCAGGCAATACAAGATGCTACACCACCAATTAACAAAGATACTCTACGATCTTTCTTGGGTCTTTGCGAATATCATTCACGTTTCATTCATGGGTGTGTCATTATCGTCTAACCATTAAGATCTATTTTAAAGAAGAGGCAAAGTTTTTATGGTCTGAGGAATGCAAAAAGCCTTTTTGCAGATTAAATCTTTGATAACTGCTACACCCATATTGGCACCTTTTACTTCTGGAGAACTGTGTTTCTTGTTTGTGGATTCTAGTCAATTTGGGGTTAGGTGCTGTGCTTTCTCAAATAGTCAATCACAAAGAACAAACCATTGATTTTGCTTCACGATCACTTAGTGCCATGGAAACTAATTACAGTAGGGAAGCATTAGCATGTGTGTGGGCAATAGAGAAATTTAAGCCATACCTGTGGGGTACACGTTTTGACATTTTTACAGACCACAAGCCATTAATATATATGCTCAATGGAAATGGCACTGGGAAAGCATCTGCAAGACTGGTGAGAAATTTGCCAAAATTCCATGAACATAATTTTTGTATTAAGCATATTCCAGGTGGCAGAAATTTCAGAGCAGATTGTTTATCGAGAATGTATTTAAAGATAATAGACAGTAGTAGCTTATCTGACGGTGTGGAATGCTTGGTAACACTTATTAGTGATGGTTGTGAGGAACTTCTGGTGGCTGTAACTAAGAAAGAATGATTGGAGGATCTTGAAAGAAATGTATTGTTACAGGAAGTTGTCAAATTTGTGATGAAGGGTTGGCCACAAGAAAGGAATTTGAAATCCCGATTGAAGCACTAGGTGTCTGATGAACTATCGGTAAGTGATGGATTTTTGACCAGACATGATTTGTTAGTACCACCAATGGAACTTAGAAAATCTTTATTAAAGTTTTCTCATGAAGGGCATTTAGGTATTTCAGCTACGAAATGTACACTTTTATTGGTGGCCAGAATTAGATGCTCACGTTTCAGACAATCATTGGAAACCTGTTGAATCTAGTTTACATGTTGTACCTTTACCAGGGGGTCCTTGGGAAAACATTTCTTTGGATTTTTCAGGACCATTTGAACTTTTGCCTAACAGCATGAGATACATGATTATGTTGGTTGATTATTTTTCAAAATGGTATTATAGTGATTTTGTTTCTTCACCTGACACCAAAACTGTTATATCTTTCCTCACTAAGATTTTTTAAATTGAGGTACCTCACAGATAATGGGACATACTTCAAATCCATGCAAATGAAGTCATTTATTGATAGTTCAAAATCAAGCATCTACAAGTAGCTTTGTATTCCACTTCATCTAATGGTCAAGTTGAGCACATCAACACATTCTTAGAAGAGGGTGTTCAGACAGAGCTTTCTCCTGGGGTTAATGTAACAGAATTTCTAAGAATTAAAACTTGGAACTACTTGGTAACACCTCATAGAACTATAGGAATTTCACCATTCAAACTATTACACAATTGCATTCCAATATGTGCCTTATATCCAGATTGGATGAAAGAGTCTGTAACACATAAAGACAAGGAGATTGTTTTTAATAAACAAAAGAAAATGGAGGACAATTTTAAAATTGGGTAATTATCAAGAAACCCAATAGTGTTAAGAAAGGGGAATCTAAGTTTACTTATCCTTGTAGGGTTGTAAAATTGTCTAGGGGAGCTATTCAGTTAAACACTAAAGGGTGGTGGAATAGAAGGAGTCTTGTTAAAGTGTCAAGTGAACGAGCTCAAAACATGTGTATGACTAAAGGAAAAGGTATTGAGAAGAATTGTAATCAGCATGATATTTCATGCTGGTTTGTTATTGTTGCCTGAAAGGAAACAACAGTTATGAGGGAATCAGGTACAAGTTCACTTGCAGAAACACTTGCTTGCAGAAATGACAATATGTCTGTAGATAATGATAATGTACGTAATGACCCTTGCTGTTCGGATCAAAACACAACAGATACAGCTTTGAATGGAAAACCTGCTACTAATGACAAAATTGCAGAGCTCTCATGCAGAAGATCTCATAGAAAGGTTTCTATACTTGTTAAGTTTAAAGATTATTATTTGTAATATATATATATATGTTTTAAAGGGGGAAAGATGATGTAGTATTAGCATTTGTAATTAGGTTTATGTTATTAATGCTGTACTGTATGACAGATGTCTCGTGTTGTCTTGTGCTGCGTGTTTCCCTGTGTGCATGGTGATATGGACGAGACATCTAGAGCCACATTACTTTATGGTATGGTTGAAATGTAAGGCTGCGTTCCAGGTTCATGGTTTCATTCAACCAGTGGTAAAACTGCCAGACTTGGATGGATGCAGACCTGACCCTGGGCCTTTCTTCCGTGTTGCTTAATAAGGCAAATTTCTTATCATCATTTATCCTGATGTGATTCAATACATCTCACAAGCCCTAGTGGAGGCAAAAGATGATCATACATTTATAGACAGACCATCAGGGATTTGTTTTAGGGAGTACATTGGCAGACATCATTAGGAAGCGGACAGAGCATGGTGATTCCTGGGTTGCTAATCATATATGAAAGGAAGCCCATCTGTACGAAAAGTATTGACTTCACACTCCCGGTCATTAATCACACTATTCCTCAGTACTGTGAGGCACTGTACACAATATCGATTGCTGAGGACAACATGAGCGCTCAAAAGTATTTGGAAAAGATGCCCATGGCATGCCTAAATGTGAAACAAAAAGCACTAGATGCATCATTCATAGTACAGTATGATCAATTACCTTGGGGAAAAAAAACACAAGGACTTTTGGTTTGCCCACTATGTTTTATGTTGCCTAGAAAGCAAAACCTATTCCTAACTTAATACATATGATTGAAAGGGCATTGCAAAGGGGGAACATCTAAATCAATAAGAAACGCTGTCAGTATTGCACCTCCTAAGACTTGTAAAGACCCACTGAATGTTGAAGTCCTAGAGAGTTCTATTCCTGCTCAATACAGAGTGTAAAATACTGGTGAAAATGATAGTACACAGACTGCTCCCTGTGATGAGGGAGTCAGCGCACCTTAATTAAAATGGATTCATCCCCGTCCAGAACACTCATGGTAACCTGTGATGTTAGCTTCATGTCAGTGACAAGGACCCCTGGAGGCAACAATGAGTTTATTCCTTTCTAGGTATAAGAAGGCTTTCAATACCTTGTTCTGTGACAATCTCTTTGAGGTATTTTTAGTAAATGAGGATGCGTGCCAGTATCCTTAAGTGAATCCACCTGCTATATCAGCATTGGGCCGCTACGGTTCACAAGGGCCAGATCTGTTCAAGGCAGTCGAAAATTGGGAGCGGCATAAGATGGGGGTATACTCTATGCCAACTGATTTATGCATTAGCCATGGAGCACTTGGCTTCTTTGGTGCATAGTAGGGCACTAATCCGGAGGTAGATTTCCCGCAGAATACACATATGATATCTCTGTATGAGACAATACCCTTCTGTTCAGTAATGATCCAATTGATGGCCTACCAGATATTATGAACAAATTTGAAAGATTTTTGAAAGTGTCAGGTCTGAAAACAAATAGGGGACAAATCATGTCTTTTGCCGTAGTTTCAGGTATTGAGACTGACTTACCCTTCAGGCCTTAGATTGCCTTTACAGTGGCATATAGAAATGTTTAAATCTCTGAGAGATTACATTTAGATATCTGGGAGTTCATATCTATTATGACAATGACAGGCTTATTGCGGGCAATGTGTAGATAGTTTTCCACTGTGCAATGGCTTACAGAAACTGGAGGACCTCCTCTGCAAAGAATGTGGTGGGGGGCCCGCCCTACAGACTCACTCACGCAGGTGTTGTGCTGAAGGCCCCACTGGAGCTCAGGCCTCCCCCGCTCCACAGGGGTTATGGGGGCCTTTGTTACGCAATTGGCACTGTGTTCAAACGGGTGACTCCTTTTTGGTGCCAGCTACAAATGTACTTACTGGGAAGGGCAGCCATATCCAAGATGATGCTCTCGTCCAGGTTCTAATATCGTTTTATGGCACTACCCATATTCAATAGGAGAGGCTTTTTAAGGACCTTAATAAGCCACTGACAGGACTGATATGTATGATGTTGCCAAAAAAAGGTTCTTTATTGTGAAAAGAGGTGTGCCCGCTTTGACAGGGACGGCCACGGTCCACCAAATTTTGAGATTTACTATTTAGTGTCACAAATGACATGGCCGATGTGCTGGAAGGACACTGGCTCAGACATGGTAATAAAAGAGACAAAGCCATGCAATGGGGGGGGTCAGACAGTTGAAGAGGCAGTATTCAGTAGGAGGCACTCTTCATGAATTTGCCCTGAAACTGTAAGATAATGCTGGCTGTCATTTCTAAAAAAATCATACACTATATGCACCAGAACTGCCTTTAAGGTGTCTCCAGAGGTTTGCAGAAGTTTCTTGGGCACATTATAGGAAACATCAGTGGGGGATCTATGTCTGGGACGTAATATACAAACATTTGCTTCTCTTAGGGAGGGCCATGGCATTTTCCCTGGGCTTTTTTTCCCTGCAATGACCTAACATGAGTGACTTGCTTGACATATGGTGTAGCAGATACCAAGTCACCTCTGCCTGAACTGCAAACCAGGCTTCAACACATGGGGTGGGGTCCCATGCAGTGACTGTATTGCACTCTGAAATTGCCCTAGTGTCTTACCCATATTTATGTGCATTGAAGACAAGATGGAAATATAAAATTACCAAGGAATATACTGGCCAGGAATAGGAAACAATATTGCAATACACTTAAAAGTGTAAAGTTCAAGTTTACCCTATTTAAGTATTTTCATCAGAGGAGAGAGAAATTGGGTTGTTGGTTGATGTGGTTGTGAGCTCTGGTCAAGTAGCAGCCACAATCCTAATCAGGTTAAGGCACAAGCAACCCACATTGACCTGTGTTCAACCCCCTGGTAGCTTGGCACAACGCAGTCGGGCTTAACTTAGAGGCAATGTGTAATCGATTAAATCAAACAATACCAAAACAACAAATATCCAATCAGTAGAACCAGAGTTTTGAAGAACAAATTGCAATAAAGTGTTCAAAAGCATAAATTGGAACCTGTGGCTATCTCATTGCAGTGGACCTGGTCAAATTCAAAAGTTCAAGTCAACCATGGTAGAGCACGGGTCAGGTACAGTCCCAGATAAGACGCACTAATGTTTTGCCCTCTCATGTTTTGCACCAAGAGTTTTGTTTGTGTTGGATATGGTTGTAGGAATTGAGGAGAGCATCGCAGCGGTGGTTACATGGTGCGAAGAGCAGGCCAGGCATCGCAGACAGGAAGGCAGGAGTTTTGCGGTGGAGGTCCTCCCTGGGCAATCAATGCTTGCTGTTCGAAGAGATGGGCTGGCAGTGGCTCGCTTTGATTTTAGGAGTGAGCGGCGCAGTTCAGGTGGGAACGATCCTGTTTGCAGTTGCGAAGAGCACAACAGCTTGATTTCAAGAGCTTGTGAGCTCCACCAAGGTTCCAGGACCTGAGAGGAACTATTCTGGAGTCAGGAACTCACTGAAGACAGGTACAGAAGCTGTTTTGTGCCTGTTATGCCCCTGAAGATCAGATCAGGAAACCAACAGACTAGCCCTTTGGGCATTCTGGGGTCCTAGGCTCAACCTGAAGCTGCAGGTCCAGTTCTTCTTTCCCTAGCAAGAGGGTAACAGGCAGCAGGGCAGCAGTTCCTTCAGAGCAGCAGTCCAGCAGAGTGGCAGTCCACGCAGCAGCACAGCAGTCCTTCTTCCTGGCGGAGTGTCTACAGGTCCAGAAGTGTACTGAAGTGATTGTCCAGTATTTTTACATAGTTGTGCTTTTGAAGTGGGGAGAAGCTTTTAGAGGCATGCCTCTGAAGTGCAAAGATGCCATGCCTTCATGCCCCTGGCTATATACTAACTACAGGGAGTATGCAGCCTATTGTCTGGAGACAGGACACAGCCTATTCAGGTGTAAGTGAGGCTGTGCCAAGCTCCTCCCTTCCATCCTGCCAGTGATGGCCTATCCAGTCACACTTAGCTCCCATTGTGTGACTGCCTAGGTGGAATACACAAAGGCCCTCATTATGACCCTGGTGGTCCATGGACTGCCAGGGCCGTTGTGGGGGTCTCATCGCTGCGGGACCGCCATATTACGAGTGCAGCGGTTTGGCCAATTGCCAAACTGCTGCGTCCCTACCTGCAGCCCGTCGGAAGTCAAATAACTGCCGAGATTATTCCGACTAGGGACACCGCCAGCATTTTCCTGCCGGTCTTCCCGCCACAAAATGCTGGAGGAAAGATAGCCTGATGACAGGAACTTGCATTCCTGTCGCCAGAATAACACCCCAAACACCTCCACACACAGGCACACATGCACCCACACACACACAATCACACACAGACACATTCCCGCTCACACACATACTCACAACATTCACCCCCATAGATGTGCATACATACCAATACATATCACACATGCACGCATACACTCACCATATACACATACAAACATACACGCACCTGCATGCACTCATTCACACCCCCCTTACCATCTGCACATTCACCCATGCACACACCCCCACCCCGTCCACATGCATACAAACGTGCATCACCACATTTACACACAGACACACAGGCACGCACGCATGCACAATCACTCCCCTTCCACCCCCCCACATTCATGACACGCATACACACACACACCCATTCACACATCCCCAACCCCCACCCCGTTGAGAACTACACTTACCTGGTTGGATGAGGTGCTCTTCCGTGAGGGGAAGAGACTCGGCGCTCCCACCGCCAGCGCCCACATGCCAGGAAAAGACCGCCACACAGAATTACTGGTTGTAATTCTGTGGGCAGTATTTTTCTGGCGTGGCTTTGTCGGCAGTGTAACCACCTATGTACCGCCGACTGCCGTAGTGAATGCTGCTGGATATTTGACTGCCAGCAGTGCAGATATCCAGTGGCAGTCATAATACAGCGGTCGGATACCGCCAGAACAGGCGGTCTTCCAGTGTCCACGGCTGCGGTGGTCTTGGGAAAAGACCGCCGCAGTCATAATGAGGGCCAAAGTCCCAATTGCTAACTGCCCCAGTCATGTGACCAGAGACAGGCTGCAAGCACCAAATGACCAAGGCAAGAAAATGCCAGCTTTAAAAAAGTTGCATTTTCAGAATTGCAATTTAAAACCCGACTTAACGTGAGATGAGATTTTAAATTGTGATTTCCAAACATGAACTGGTTATTTCTTTCCATTTGGCATCTCTAATGTTTTACTATGGGAGTAATAGACCTTGAAGAAGTGAAAAACAAATGTAGTTTTTTTTTTTACTACCTGGGCATGTAAAACTTAAAAGTACATGTCCCACTTTTTATGTACATTGCACATTGGGCTGTCCAGGACCTACCCTAGGGGTGATTTATATGTATTAAAAAGGAAGGGTTGGGCCTGGCAAAAAGGTTTATTTTGCCAGGTCAAAAGGGCAGTTTAAAACTGCACATACAGGCTCTGCAGTGGAAGCCCTGAGACATTTAAAGAGCGACTTAAGTGGGTGGCACAATCACTTCTGCCAATCCACCAGTAGCATTTAGTTTACAGGACCTGGGCACAGGTGGTACCACTTTACTATGGACTTATAAATAAATTAAGAATGCCAAATGGGTACAGGTCAATTCTAACATCTTTCAAGGAGAGAGCACAAACACTTTAGCACTGATTATCAGTGGTAAAGTGCTAAGCACAACTATTATGAATTCAGCAAAAAGCAGGAGGAGGAAGGCAAAGTGTTTGGAGATGACCCTGATGAAAGGACCTGGTTCAACAAGACGTATCTGTCCCCTGCTAGAATACCTCACACATATCAGGGTACTTCAAATGTGTGCTCCCAGTGTGGCTCCCCACAGGTAGAATGTTTCCACGTGGTTTGAGAATGCACAGTAATTTGTAGTTTTGGGGAAATATTTTTGCATTGCTAGGAGAGGTGACTTAGAGGAGGTTGCAGACTGTCCCTGAGACTTGACAGATAGGATTCCTACAAAGAACCAAGAGGCAATGACAAATTTCTAGATTCATAGATCTGGCTTTGAAGATAGACAAAAGAAACATTGCCACCGGTTGGAAGGATAAGGAGGCACATAATTTTAAAGATTGGCTTAGACATGTGAAAAAATGAAGCACAGAAGTCACAGGTTTAAAAACATGATTTCATTAAATAGGCAGAACTGGTACTGCAACTGATTGGGATGCTGTTCTTGTAGCTTTAGCAGTGAAGTTAGATGATAGACCTTCATGAAACATTTTTTACAACACTTGATTCATGCCGTCAAGTTGGATGGATTGGATTAAATGTACTCTGTGAACTTATAGAGCTGTTCAGGAGGGAAAAGCTACTGTGCTGATTTAGGCTATAATTTGCAGTGCCTGGTTGATGAATGGCTTTCCTTTCATTTAGCTTTCCATGCACACAAGTTGCTACTTAGAGGTCTGGAAGATACTGTATTGTGTACTGTGTGAAAGACTGACTAACGGAGGGTGGTAATGGTTTGTTACATCATTAATGTTGAGATACGTCATACACTCTGTTTCATTACAAAGTATACATTAGTGTAATCATGAGGGATTTATTCAGAGAAACTCCTGTCCTCTGATGAGCCTATTTAGTTTAAATAATCCTAAGTGGTCTGCACTGATATGTTTGAAAAACGTAATAAAAAGCAACTTTGAAAATAATTGAGAGGCAGCTTCTACTGTTGGAGGACCACTAACAGAAAATTGGAAACAAAAATATAGTGGTGACAGAATATTGTGTCAAAAATATTGAGGACAAACATATTGAGAAGGTGGGTGCAAACAGGTAATTATAGATTTACTATTCTCAAGGCCATAACTACATACCTTGAAGATGTATCTATATATATATATATATATATATATATATATAAACCTACTTTCACAACACTGTTCCCCTCTATATTCTCCACATAATAATTAGTCTACACAATATTTTTTTCTGATATTTTGTCTAAACACCACTGATGATCGTATATATTTAACTCAGTGTAGCAGAATTTATTTCTAACATTGTTGAGGAAGATATGTGAGAACTTTTAGAGCATGTGGCTTCATTTTTACTTTAACAAGCACTACCTGTAATGTCTGTGACAAAATGGACCTCCTTATTTGGTTCATTTTTAAAAACTAGGGAATAAACTGCAAGGCTAGAGCTGCTGATGAAAAAAAAAACATTTTACTTTGTTCTCATGTGGCTTAGTAAGACAGAAAATAGAAATCCCTTTGTTCTTATTGTAGGTTCAAGAACACATTCTATTACCTCCATGAGAAAATCTTGAGAGAAACCATTTTTCTCTCAAACACGGTTCATCAGTATTTTTCTCAGGGTAATAATCACATTAGTGCACACCATAATTGCTACAATTAGTATTGTACCACCAAAAATCAATTTATGATGTGACTAAAATCTGTTATCAATCTCGATATGTATCCCTTTTGCGACCTTTAAAAACTGGCTTTCACTACAATCTATTTCAATGGAGACCATTTACTGGAATCCTGTAATGGCTGCCACATTATGCTGTCCATTTTGTGGCCAGACAATCAAGGAAAGGTCCTCTTTAGACCCAGCACATGCCCCTGGTGGTCAGGATGTGCTCACCCTGCCACATACATGTTTTTTCATTCATTTTCAGGACGCAGGGACCTTATCCCTGAGTCCTGTAATGGCTGCCAATACATATTGTTCATGTTACAACTAGACAATCAGTATTGGCAACTTCACTTTAAATTGGCCAGTCGAAGAATACCAGGACACCAATGGTCCAGATATTACTAATTTTTTATGGTGGTTAATCCCTTTAGGCTCGCTTAGCACCATTTTAGATATTAATGCTCCAAAAACTACTGAATGGATTTACACCAAATAGTGAAAAGCATGCTTTTCCATGCCATTCCAGGTATTGGCACGTGTTCATCCTCCTGATCTGAAATCGCCTCTATAGTGGTGGTTAGCTACATTTAAATATTTGGGGGGTTGTGTGTAAATATTTCGAGGTTTAAATCCCCTTTTTGGTGCAGTCTCCCTCTGTCCCCACTGGAAAGGATTGCCATGTCAAAGATGCTGCTCTTTTCTTGGTTTGTACATCATTTTATGGCCCTACCCTTAATCGTTGCGAGAAGATTTTTTTAGAGACCTAAATAAGCCATTGACAGGATTGATATGGGATGGAGCCAGAAACCGGTTATTTACAGTAGAAAGAGGTGTGTCTACTTGACAGGGATAACCACTGTACACTGAATTGTGAGATTTACTATTTAGTGTGACAAATGGCATGGCTGCTGCTCAGGATGGGGACTGACCCAGACATGGTAGGAAAAGAGACAGTCAGTTGAGGAGGCAGTATTCTGCAGGGATCACTCTCCAGGTAATTATCCTAAAGCCCTGAAAACTAAACTGTAGGATCATGCTGTATGTGAAGCTAAAATCCTGCCAGTCATGAACAGAAGATAAAAATAGTGACCCCCACACCCTAGGTGTGGGGTATTTCTGTATTTGCTTTTCAAAAACAAACTCCCACTTTGCCTGTTTCTTTTGAAAAACTAAAAGTTTGGCAATGGCTATCAAAACCAATGGCAGCAGTCCACCAAACTTCGTGTACCTTCGGAGGGCGGCATCTGAAGGTACATAGATCACTGGTATGCTGACAGCAATCTCTGCCATCCTGACTGACAGACTGCTGTTCACCAAACTCTGAATGTGACCCAGAGAGTACAAAGGTATTGAGTTTAATTTTTTTCAGTTTTCTTGCTAGGTCCAAGACTATGATTCAGTTTTGATTGACCACTTCGAAGATCTTCGCTTTACACTGAAGAGTTTCCTCAAAGGCCTTCAGACTACAAAGTGCACTGTTAAACGATTTATCCTTCAGCTGGTGTTATTGCAGACAAACTGGTGATGTTATGGCAAGTCGCAATTATTTGGCACTGTTAGGATGCCTATGAAGGGGCCCGCGGAGAGAGAGACGCAGTCTAGTCTCTCCGCGGGCAGTTTCGGGAAAAGGAAGTGGCGCGCAAGGCGCCCCATTGGGTAAAGGTAAGTGGGGGCGGGTTTTAGGGTAGGAAATATAAGGGGGGTGGAGGGTGGGGTCGGCCTCTTCACCGCGCCGACTTAGTGTGGGAGGGTCGCTGTAAATTAGGACCACCCACCCACCCAGCTTAGGAAGGCAGAGGGAGGAGAGTTTCGTCAGGCAGGAAAGGGGGGTTAGGTAGGGGCGGTTAACAGTCATTTAGGACAGGTGATTTTTGAGAGTGATGCAGGAGATGGGGGAGGGTGGAGAGCCAGGTGGGGGCTTGTCCACCCTTCCAGGGGGAAAAAACAAGGAATTGAAGGATCAGAGCGGGGAGGGGTAGGCTACAGGCAGGGAAGGCATGGGAGGAATAGGGGAGCAGATACGGTAGGAAAATTGAAGGGAGAAATTTTAAGGAGAAAATAAAGGAAAGGGAATTGTTAAGTTAAAGTCTGTTTAAAAGGAGATACAGTTAAATGTTTAAGTAATGATGTTTAAACCCTGTTCTAATAAATGACCTTTTACACCAACAAGAGTGTCACGTATGTATGTCCCGAATACATTATGTTTACCCTAGGAATTAACAGTTAACCATAAGGACTCAAAGGTCCCTTCCTTTATAGGAAGTTGCTTAATGATCGCTGACTATCAAAGTTATTTTTCTGGGAATCATAGACCCACATCAGGGGTTACATGAACTGGAAAAACTTTTATATTTTCCTACCTCAGATTTTGCATTTTTTTAGACAGCCTTCACCTTACTCAAGCATCTTTCTCATTTTAATGGTGTTCTATTATTTTCAAATAGAAAGTTGTATATCAATACTTTGTGGACCCAGTAATTTTCCTTCACATATTTACAAAGTGGTGCAATGCTAGCGCCAGGCATAATATATGCAAGGGGGACTTTCCCCCTGCAGGGGCATTCCCCTGCAGGGAGGCCCATAAAAATGGTACAGTGAAATTCACAACATTTCACTGCACCATTTTTTAGTGTCATTTTTAATGTCTGCTCGGAACAGGTATGAAAATGACGTGCCCATTACTTTCAATGGGCCTTCCTTCACTTTGCAGAATGAATGCCACAATAGAATCATGGATTCTGACGATATTGTCCTAACGTGTGCCATGGTGTGCCATATTGTAAATACGGCGCACACATGGTGTTGTTAGGGGGTTGCAAGGGGTTACAAGCCAAGTGGTGCATCACAGCTGATGCACCACTTTCTTGTAAATCTGGCCCTTAGTTTCCACTAAGGAGACAATTGTGGCCCTATTACTTGTGAAGTCCTGACATCCTGCACAACTAGAAACCCAATGTTGTTATAGTCAGTATCTACATACCTGTTATAAATGAGTGGTTATCAAGGTTTGTTTGAGTGTTTTTACAGTGCTTGCAACAAAGTTGGATTTAATTTTTTTCATTCCCTAGTTTATTCTACTTGTGAATGATTTCTTTCTTCTTTCCTGCTCCTTGCTCCCTTTTTTCTACCCTTTCCTTGAATGTGATCTTTAATGTAATGTTATTGTTTTTCTCGCACTCAGTCTTTTTTCCCACCATTTAAACGCCCCTTCACAACAAGCCTGTAACATCTCAGTTCATAGAGGTGCCTCGCTGGAAACATTTTTTTGTGCCACATTATGGTTTGGTTGCAGTAGCTAAAAAGATAATGGTGGGCATTTAATGTACAATGCTGCTTTTTTCATCTGTCAAATGCCACAAATTGGCTCATTGAAAAATGCTCTACTTAAGACATGAGGAATATGTTGTTGGGTGCTCAAATGTCTATTATTGCAAGCCAGTGTCACCTCGCCCTGTTCTTTATCTCAGTAAACCACAAGAAGCATTAAAATAACATGCCCATTACTTTCAATAAGCCTCCCTTTACTTTGCAGGATTAGAGCCACAATAACATCATAAATTCTGAAGCTATCGTCCTAACGTGCAACATGGTGCGCCATATTGTATATACGGTGCACACATGGTGTTGTTGTGGGGGTGCAAGGGAGTGCAAGAAAAGTGGCACATCACAGCTGATGTCCCATTTTCTTGTAAATCTGGCCCATGGTTTCCAGTAAGGAGACAATTGTGGACCTATTACTTGTGAAGGCCTGACATCCTGCACAACTAGGAACCCAATTTCTTATATTCAGTGTCTACATACCTGTTATAAATGAGTGGTTATCGACGTTTGTGTTGGTGTTTTTACAGTGCTTGCAACAAAGTTGGATTTTTTATTTTATTTCCTAGTTTATTCTACTTTTGAATGATTTCTTTCTTCTTTCCTGCTCCTTGTCCCCTTTTTTCAACCCTTTCCTTGAATTTGATCTTTAATGTAATGTTATTATTTTTCTCTCACCCTGCCTTGTTTCCCAACATTCAAACACTTCTTCACAGCAAGCCTGCAACATCTCAGTTCATAGATCTCTTTGATATTTTGTCTGTATGGGTTAACTGTTAATGTAGAGCACAGAAGTGGAATATGAGATGAATTGGTGAACACAGGAAAAAAAACAAGCCAAAATGTGTACACTTGCATGAATCTTTTCTTTCCTTCTCTTTTGTTTAGTTTACATTTTTGGGTCGTGTCTCTGGTATCTGATTAATTTGCAAGTCAGCCAGAGAAGTGCTAAATACTGATTTCTGCCAAGCATGTACATTTGTATATATTTGAAAGATGTGCAGAACATGCTGTGTTGCTGTCTGGCATGTGTGACAATTCCATAAGCCACTTTATCTTTGAGTCCTACACAGATGTTGCCCCATGTTCACCACTCTTAGCTATCTTTTATGTTTTTTAGGCAAAGAATAAGCACTGCTAGGTATGTTGAATGAAATGATGTGATTTTTACTTTAGAGAATTTGGAATTAAGCTGAACCTGCTGACATTCTGAGCAATATCAGCACATTAATTAACTGGTAAATGTATAAGTAAGTGTATGTGTTCTATATAGCACAGAGCAGGAGAACAGAACAATATTGCCCCTTCTTGTGTCTGAGCAGAAGTACATGCAGCGGTGACATTAACATTTACATTTTATATGTTAATGTAATCTAGGCTGGAGAATTTTAACAAAACAGGTACATGGACCTCTTTGGATCTTGCACATAACTGCTGAATATGTGAATGTGTAGCTCTTAATACTTCAATATTTGGGCTGCAGCTCCTACAAGCATGTTTTCCTGGCCATTATAACGTAAAACTAGGAATAAAAGTATTGCTTGTAGCATTTTACTGGAGAACTTTTTTGAAGCATCCTTAAGGATACTGATCATTGTTTGCCACAGTCCTGATCCCAGGGTTTTCTGAAAAGAATGCTCCATCCTGCGGTTGGGGGAGGAGGGTGATATAATGGTGGTCTACCTGCCCACGACTTAAACCTACTTGCCAGCACCAAACAGGGTGCATAGAACAGAGAACTGAAGTTAGAGAAAATGATCCATACTCCCAAAACGCCAGGTATGGAGAGAACATAGTTTCTGGGGGCCAAAGGACCTTGGGAGTGGTTACAAGGGCAAATTGGGTAGGGAACTATGGGGCATTTTTGAGAGCCCCTAGCCCCATTCTCACGCCACATTAGCGTAATTTTGTTATGCTAATGTGGCCTTAGAAGGCCAAAAACGCTGTGCCATAATTTCAAAGTGGCGCAATGCATGTATTGCAACACTTTGTAACCCTTTGTGCTTCATAATACCTGTGCCAGGCAATGTATGCAAAGGGGACGTTACCCAGTTAGGAGGGCCAAAAAAATGGCGCAAAGAAATCTAACAGATTTCCTTGCATCATTATTTGGGGCATTTTTGACACCGGCTCATAGCAGGTGTTAAAAGGGGGTATGACATTGAATACTATGGGCCCCTATGTACTCTGCAGGAGTAGTGCCAACATTTTGGCGCTACTCCTGCAGAGTACATCAATAGCATCATAAGAAATTATGCTAGTGCCTCCTACCCTGTGCCCTGGTTGGCGCACACATGGTTGGCACACACATGGTGGCGGTAAGGGGCGCTAAAGGTCGCAAGAAAAGTGGTGCTGCACTATGTGCAGTTCCTAAATATGCCCCTATATGCCTTAGTTAGGTACAGAGGAGGGCTTCAGATAGAAAAGTGTTTAGATATAGGGGCTGCACTTATATTGCTTTAACGCCAGTGCCCACAAAACCTTTCTGTGCATTATATTGACTTCTGTGGAGTTGTATTATTCAAAAATAATAGTTTGCAACTGAAAAATGTAAACCCTGTCCTTGAATAGGTGGGAACGAAACCACAAAGTTGACTTTGCATCACCTGCGCAATGCCTAGTACAGCGTAAATAAGTGGGTACTTGTTTCATGGTTACAAGACTGACTAGTGACAATGGGAATGTCATAGAGCAGATCTGTTCATTTTTATTCAACTGTATGCAAAAAATCTAAATCTGATCCAGTTTGACTTGTGAAAAGAAGTTACACTAAAGTGTTTTCTCACTACATTTCAATTTCATTACTCCTACTTAATATTATCATATCGCCTGTTAGAATTTAGGTTTCTGGTTGGCAGAGGTATGCACCCTTTCCACGCTGGAACCACAATTCTACTCAGGGTAAGTCACAAACACTTCCTAAATTAAGTATTTATGTAGCACTTCAAGAGTAAAACAGTGAAAACACCACACATAAAGATACCACATTTGGTTAGAAAAATAGAACTTTCTTCCATAAATAAAACTAAGACCCAAATGACAAAAATCAAATAGGTAGAACTTGAATTATGATTTTTTTAAAGAATGAAGATAAAATATCGCTTAGAAGCAATAACCGCTTACTTAGGATATTTGGTCGCCCTGGACAAGGATAAGGTCAAGACTTCAAGATGACTGTGATGGACTGTGGGCCAGCTACAGGGACCTGGTGAGGCCTGCTGAACGAAATTACCTTAATCCTAGTTACATCAGTGTAGATGCAGGGTGCAAAGGTGGCAATGCTTTGGTGTCGATCCCAGCAGCAGAGGAGATGCACTGATTGTCCCCAAGCATTCGCGGAAATGCATCCTAAACATGACAGATCTACTCCTTTGCAATCAGGAATTACAGCTCATTAAATGTGATGAGGAATCCTCAATGTTATCCTATGAGAGGGGTAGGCATCTCAGTATTGAAAAACAAATTTGAGAGTTTTTCACTACCAGGATATGCCAAACTTAAAAGTATATCTCCTGTCTTTTATGTTCTCAGCACCTTGCCCTGTGGGCTTCCTAGGCCTATCTTAAGGGTCTCTTATATGTAATAAAAGGGGAGTTTAAAGCTTGTAAAGGGGATTGAAATGCAAGTCAGTGTGGAAGTGCAACACTGCATTCAGGGTACAATGGCAGGCCTGGAACATGTTTTAAAGTGCTACTTAAGTGGCTGGCACGAGCTGTGCTGCCGGTCCACTAGTAGATTTATTTTACAAGCCAGGGGCACATGTAGTGCACTTTACTAGGCACTTATGAGTAAATTAAATATATCAGTTATGTATATACCAATCAAACCATGTTTTAGGGCGAGAGCACAAGCACTTTAGAACTGGTAAACAGTGGTAAAGGGCACAGAGTCCAAAGGTCAACAAAACAAATTCAGCAAAATACAGAGTACTAAGGCCAACAAAAACAAATTCAGCTAAATTAGAGGCAAGTAGGCAAACTATTTGGTGGAAGTCCATTTTAAGGCTACCAGGTCTAACATGTCCACAAATCCAGTGTAAGAAATTAGTTGAGGGAGGTGAAAGCCCCACTCAAGTAATAAACACAGTCCTTGTCACAAAAGTCACTAAACAAACTTGTGCTTAAACCTATTTTAGCTTGGCACAAAAGCAGCCAGGTTTAACTTAGAGGCAATATGTAAAGTATTTATGGTGCACTCAAACAGCAATAAAGAGAAAACACAATATAAGTAAAATCCTCAACCAATTTAGAAACTAGAGTACATTTTAATGGAGAAAAATGACACCAAAATGACAAAAAATCCAATATGTAAAACTGAAGCAATGCATTTTTAAAGGTTGAGGTGGAAAATGCACCAAAAAGCACAAAGTGCATGTTAGAAATGGGGTCTCTAGTTGGCAGTAAGTTTGTACCCTGTCCAAGCAGGGACCCTCACTCTAGTCAGGAAAAGAGAGATACCCACTCAGATAACCCCTGCTCACACCCTTGGTAGCCTGGCCCGAGCAGTCAGGCTTATCTCAGAAGCAATAGGGTAAAGCATTTGCACATAACACATAGTAATAAGTGCATACACTACAAAAAGGACACCACATCGGTTTTAGAAAAATAGCCAATATTTATCTATATAAAACAAGACCAAATACGATAAAACTCCAACATACATTAAATAAGATACGAATTTTGCAAGAATTACTTAATAAGACAATTCCTTGAAGTCGATAGCTCCATCTGAGGCTAAAACAGCGTTGTGATCAACAAAACCAATAGTTCAGGCTGCCGGTGCGTCGCAGGCCAGCTACGGTGTCGAGAAGACCCGCAAACAGTACCTTTGGAATTGCAGGGCATTGTGATCCTCGCGATGAGATCCGGAGAGCAGCATCGCTGGAGTCACGGTATCAGTTCCCAAGGTCGTGTGGGGTTAGTCCGGTCCTTGAATTCACATGCATTGCAGATTGAACTCCGGGCTGATGTACTCAGGAGCGGTGGCGTGGATGGTGTTGGGGCTGTTGTGCGAAGTGGGACGATGCGACTTGCGATGCCCACAGGTCATGGTGCAGGAAGCAGCTCAGTGACGTGTCCAGCATCATCGGTGTGAGCAGGGCTGCGGTTTGAAGCAGGGCAGTAGGCGTGCAATGTCACTAGGTCACGTGCAAACAGGGATGCGTGGTGATGACACTGGAGTCGATGGTTCTGATGTCCGTAGACTGGGGCTGCAGTGCGGGACAGGACAATGCTTCGTATACCTGATGAGCGGTGTCCACAGGCCACAGTGCAAGCAGGGGCTCGGTGGTGGCATCGGATGGCAGAGGCGGTGAGACCAAGGTTGCAGTGTAAAGCGGGGCTGTGCAGCTCCATGTGGCGTTGGCAGGTCACGGTGCAGTCCAGCGGCGTAGTTTGCTGCATCGCAGTGGTTTTTCTTCCTTAACAGCACAAAACACACAGTTCCCAGTGCTGTAGGCAGATGAAACTGAAGTCTTTGGTGTCCCTGAGACTTCCAACAGGAGGCAAGCTCTAATACAAGCTCTTAGAGAACTCTCTCAAGCAGGATACACAGCAAAGTTCAACCTTTGCTCTCTTTTCAGGCAGAAGCAGCAATTGCAGACCAACCCAGCAAAGCAACACAGGAAAGGGTCAGTACTCCTCCTCCAGCTCTTCAGCTCTTCTCCTTGGCAGAGGTTCCTCTTGATCCAGAAAGATTCTAAAAGTCTGGGATTTTAGGTCCACTACTTATACCCCTTTTTGCCTTTAAAATAGGCAAACTTCAAAGGAAAGTCTCTGTTGTTGACACAGCAGGGGGTCAGAGACTGCATTGTGTGAGGGCAGGCACAGCCCTTTCAGGTGTAAGTGACCACTCCTCCACCCACTGTAGCGCAAATGGCCCATCAGGATATGCAGGCTACACCCAGCTCCCTTGGTATCACTGTCTAGAGGGAATTCACAACATCCCAACTGTCAGTCTGGTCCAGACATGGAATACACAAGGAGGCACGGGCACAGAATGATTTAAGCAAGAACATGCCCACTTTCTAAAAGTGGCATTCTCAAACAGACAATTTCAAAACCAGCTTTACAAAAAGGTGTGTTTTAAAATTGTGAGTTCAGAGACCCCAAACTCCAAATCTCTATCTGCTCCCAAAGGGAATCTACACTTAAAAGTTATTTAAAGGCAGCCCCCATGTTAACCTATGAGAGGGATCGGCCTTGCAACAGTGAAAACCTAATTTGGCAGTACTTCACTGTTAGGACATGTAAAATACATCAGTACATATCCTACCTTTAACATACACTGCACCCTGCCTGTGGGGCTACCTAGGGCCTACCTTAGGGGTGCCTCACATGTACAAAAAGGGAAGGTTTGGGCCTGGCAAGTGGGTACACGTGCTAAGTCGAATTGGCAGTTTAAAACTGCACACACAGACATTGCAGTGGCAGGTCTGAGACTTGTTCACAGGGCTACTCATGTATGTGGCACAATCAGTGGCTCAGGCACAGTAGTAGTATTTGATTTTGATTTACAGGCCCTGTGCACCTCTAGTGAATTTTACTAAGGACTTACCAGTAAATCAAAGATGCCAATCATGGATAAACCAATCAACAGTACAATTTACATAGGGAGCACTTGCACTTTAGCACTGATTAGCAGTGGTAAAGTGTGCAGAGACAATAAACCAGCAAAAACAGAGCCCAATGTACCATAAACACAGTAGGTTAGAAGGCAAAATATAGGGGAGACATGATAAAAAGCTGCCAGGTCTAAGTGTATTTTGAATTTTCAACCTGAGGCTGACTGCTATGGAGCGTGGGTAAGGTACATGGACCAGTGTCGTCCCAGTGAAAAGTTATTCTTTTCAAAGTCCAAGTCCATGTGAAGATCCTCAGGCAGAACTTCATGTTGGTGAGGGCCCTAAGGAGATGCTTGTCGCTCGAGGAAGATGTAGTTGCTGGAGCTTTGTGTAGATGGGAGACCTGGAAGGATGCTGTTTAGTGTGAAGAGCAGGCGGTGTCATAATTTCAGACTGGCTGACAAAAGGAGCCCACTCACAGTCGCAAAGCACTTCAAACTTCTCCATGTTCACCTGGAGCTTGGTTTGAGGAGTATACTCTGATGCCAGCCAAGGGTCCAAGCCCTGTGGGGCACCTCTTTGGGATCACTATTAACTCCAGCAGAGGTCAGCAATATAGCTCAAGCTGGTCCAGTAGTGCTGGTCAGCTGGGCTGTACAGGGGTGGCCTTTGGAAGCTGGGTGTGACCCTGTAGCTCGAGCAGGAGGTCAGCCAACTAACCCTTGGAGTCACTTATGGGCATCCTGGGTACAAGGAAAGCAGGTACATTCTTCCTGCTTCAGATGTCAGGAAGGTCCTTCTTCTGTAACTTTCACAGGCCCAGGAGTGTTGTGATCAGAAGTTC
Source organism: Pleurodeles waltl (assembly GCF_031143425.1). Lineage (NCBI taxonomy): Eukaryota > Metazoa > Chordata > Amphibia > Caudata > Salamandridae > Pleurodeles > Pleurodeles waltl. The sequence goes on from NC_090444.1 coordinate 778,962,418, forward strand.
TGAGGGTGCTATTCTTATAGCAGTGCCAGCTTGCAGGTGGGGAATGCCCCTTTGTCCAACGTTCCCACTTTCCTCGGTTTGGTTTCAATCTGTCTAGGGGGACAAAGACATACAGGCCTAGATGTAAGCTGCATTTCTCAATGGCAGGGCAGGTAGATTCAGATGTCACTAAAGTCATTGGTACAGCCCTCAGACTATCCTTTGAAGCTCAGGAAGGGCTGAGTACTACGCCCTACTTCTGCTTAGCAGAGAAACACACTGCCCAACACCAAAGGCCCCTTTGCCCCCATATCTGGAAGGAATACACAGTGCCCCACAGGAGAGCCATTCACAGACTTTTGACTCTGAACACCTGCAGAAAGGCACATCTGGTGTAGGCAGAAAAATGACAACTTTCTAAAGTGGTATTTTCAGAATCGCAGTCTAAATTCTGACTTTATCATTAAAGATGATTTGAAATCACATTTCAGATAAGCGGAGAAGTATTTCGTGACCTGCTCCCAAACTGAAGATATCACTTATCAAGTGCATTATGGCAACCCCAAGTTAGTTTATGTAACAGGTAGACTTGCTACAGTGAAAAACCACTATAGGCATTTTTCACTGCTAGTACATATAAAACTTAAGGCAGAGAACAAGTTTATCGGGTACTTACTAAATCTTCTGCAGAGTGCTCCCCATCTCCCCAAATTTTAGATGTGGATATTCTTCCAATCAATTTAGGTTGATGCTTAGATGCATGCCGTATTGGCATAGGCTGTGATTGACAGAAGAATTGGAACTGTTTAGACTTCTACTAAAGGTACTGATTAGTGGTAATAGTTGGGACAGGATCCCTTGGTTTGTTTTTAATTAATCAATGCTGTATGCGATTGGTCTGCCAAAGCTGTAGGAAACTCTTGACAAAACTAAATCAGTCCTGTGCCCATTGACTGATTTATTTTTAAACCATAAGTTAAGCCCCAATTATGAACCATTTCTTAATTTCTTTCCTGGGCGCTTTGCAAAGAAACTCTATTTAAAATAGAGATACAACATCTTGCCTGTCAAAACTTTTTGTTCAAATGGGATGAAAAGAACTGTGGCTCTAGAGATTGCCCTGCGTGTTAATTAGAAGATGGCACACTCTATCATTTTGCTCTATTTTGCAATGTGTATGAGAGCGCACATGGGAAAGGGCTAGGCCAGTGTCTAAACTTTTGGGTTTTAGCCAATACCCTGTTGCAATTAGAGTTCTACGATTGGACACCGGAGAAGTGGTTGTCGTTGCGGTGGCCAGATATATTCATGCAGCTTGGCTCATTCAGAAATGTAGTATCTGTGTCAGAAATTAGCTTATGGCCCTCAACAGCTATCCTTGCTGTTATTTTCGATTGTTTCTCCCTTCTTAATTCTATAGTCTGAATTTTTGAATGTATAATCATTAGTAAGGGGGTACAGGCCAGAGACACTGTGAGACTTGAATCAGAAAACCACATTTTCAACACAATTTTGGCATTTTACTGGGACATACCCCATTTTTACTATTTTTGGTGCTTTCAGCCTCCTTCCAGTTAGTGACAGGAATGGGTGTGAAACCAATGCTGGATCCCGGAAAGCTAAACATTTCTGAAAATTAGACAAAATTCTTAATTCAGCAAGGGGTCATTTGTGTAGATCCTACAAGGTTTTCCTACAGAAAATAACAGCTGAAATAAAAAAATATTGAAAGTGAGCTGAAAAACACAGCCATTTTTCTCCACGTTTTACTCTTTTAACTTTTTCCTGCAATGTCAGATTTTTTAAAGCAATATACTGTTACGTGTGCTGGACTCTTCCAGTTGCGAGGATATATAGGGCTTGTAGGTTCATCCAGATCCCTAGGTACCAAGAGCCAATAAATGAGGTGCATCTTGCAATGGGTATTCATTCTATACCGGTTATAAAGCAATTAATTTGCTGAAATATAAAGAGTGAAAAATAGGTATCAAGCAAACCTTTGTATTGCCAAAATGGGCATAAGATAAGGTGTTGAGAAGCAGTGTTGAGAAGGTGTTCCCGCCGCTGCCTACCGTGTGGCCCCGCCCGCCTGCTCCGCCTGCTTAGTCTTGCCCCGTTGTTCTTGCCTTTTTTCTTCCTTTTTCCCGCCGCTGCCTCCCGTGCGGCCCCGCCCCCCTGCTCCGCCTCCTTAGTCTTGCCCCGTTGTTCTTGCCTTTTTTCTTCCTTTTTCCCGCCGCTGCCTCCCGTGCGGCCCCGCCCCCCTGCTCCGCCTACTTAGTCTTGCCCCGTTGTTCTTGCCTTTTTCATTCCTTTTTCCCGCCGCTGCCTCCCTTGCGGCCCCACCCCACCCTGCTCCCATTCGTTGCCCTACCCTCCCGCCTCCCAGCTGACCCTTCCTCCCCTCCCACCTTCTTATGGCGGCCGCTGCGCGGCCGTGCCGCTGGCGCACCAAAGGCAAGCCCGTCTGCACCTGTCCGCGCCTGGACCGCACCCAGCGTCAGAACCCCTGGCCCCCACCGCACACAAAGCACCCGACTGAGATACGACTCCGCCTCCCTCAACGCCCTCAACACCGGACGAACAGCCACCTGCTTCAAAGCCAGCCCAAAGCGAACCCATGGACCCTTCACCTGTCAAGCCTGCAAATACACATGCCTCCGAACCTGCAGACCACCCACCGGCCCTCGCAACAACAACAACCACCTCAAGTGCATCCTCCTCAACACATGCTCCGTCACAAGCACGCCATCGAACTATGGACACAACAGCACCAGACGTCGCCTTCATCACAGAAACCTGGATGAACGCTTCCTCGGCCCCAGACATCGCCATAGCCATCCCCGACGGCTACAAGATCGCCCGGAAGGACCGCGTCAACCAAACCGGAGGAGGAATCGCCATCATCTACAGGAACACCATCAACATCACGAGCACCACCGAAGACACACCCCTCGCCGCCGAACATGTGCACTTCCAGATCCACACCGACCCCAAAACCACCCTCAGAGGAACACTCATCTACAGACCCCCGGGCCCACGCGCACAATTCACTGAAACCATCGCAGACTTTATCAGCCCGCACGCCCTAGCCTCACCAGAATACATCCTCCTCGGGGACCTGAACTTCCACCTGGAGAAAAACAACGACAACAACACCACCACCCTGCTCGACAACCTCGCCAACCTCGGACTCAAGCAACTGGTGAGCACCCCCACCCACATCGCTGGCCACACACTTGACCCCATCTTCTCCGCCAGCAACCACGTCTCCTTCAGCCACTAATCCGAACTACACTGGACCGACCACAGATGCGTCCACTTCACCTTCAAACGGGAGACTCACCACTATCACACACAACAAATTCCCTGCAGATGCTGGAGCAAAATCACCACAGACCAGCTCCTCTCAACACTGAACCAAAACCCACCAGCCAACATCATTGACGTCAAGAACGTAGCCCACAGCCTCACACAGTGGATCACCAACTGTGCCGACAACCTCACACCTCTTAAAAAAAAAACAGGCGGGACCAGCATCAGGAAAACCCCATGGTTCACGGACGCCCTCAAAGAATCTAAGAAATCCTGCCGAACCCTCGAAAAAGCCTGGCGCAGCGAACGAACCACAGAAAACATGACAGCCCTCAAAATCGCTACCCGTGAACACCACCAGCTGATCCGCTCCACCAAAAGGACATCATTCAAAGAGCGACTAGACAACAACACCCACAACAGCAAGGAACTCTTCAACATCGTCAAAGAGCTCTCCAACCCCAGCCCCAGCTCCAACGACATCACACCATCACAAGAACTCTGCAACTCCCTTGCCACGTTCTTTCACCGAAAGATCACAGATCTACACGACAGCTTCGGACCCCAGACCCCGCCTCCTACCACCGAACCAGCAGCCCCCACCACTACCTTCAGCTCCTGGCCCCTATCAGCTCAGAAGAGACCAGAAGCATCATGAATACCATCCACTCCGGCTCCCCCTCGGACCCCTGCCCCATCACATCTTCAACAAAGCCGACACCTGCATCACACCCCATCTCCGGAACATCATCAACAGCTCGTTCGCGTCAGCCACCTTCCCCGAGAGCTGGAAACACGCAGAAATCAACGCCCTCCTGAAAAAACCCACGGCACACCCCAATGACCTGAAGAACTTCCGCCCCATCTCTCTTCTTCCCTTCCCGGCCAAGGTCATCGAGAAGACCGTCAACAAGCAGCTGACTGCTTTCCTCAAGGCTAACAACTCGCTCGACCCATCCCAATCTGGATTTCGAGCCAACCACAGCACAGAAACCGCCCTCATCGCAGTCACCGACGACATCAGGACCCTGATGGACAATGGAGAAACAGCCGCCCTCATCCTCCTGGACCTCTCGGCAGCCTTCGATACCGTGTGCCATCGCACCCTAATAACCCGCCTCCGCACCACCGGAATCCTAGGACAGGCCCTGGACTGGGTCATCTCGTTCCTCGCCGACAGAACCCAGAGAGTCCACCTCCCTCTCTTCCGCTCAGAACCCACCGAGATCATCTGCAGCGTACCCCAAGGATCCTCGCTCAGCCCAACCCTCTTCAATATCTACATGAGCCACCTCGCCGCCATCGCACGCAAACACAACATCAACATCATCTCCTACGCCGACGACACTCAGCTGATATTTTCCCTCACCAAAGACCCAACCACCGCCAAAACCAACCTACAGGAAGGAATGAAAGACGTCGCGGAATGGATGAAGCTCAGCCGCCTAAAACTGAACACAGACAAGACGGAGGTCCTCATCCTCGGACAATCCCCTTCCGCCTGGGACGACTCCTGGTGGCCCACGACGCTGGGCACTGCACCAACCCCCTTGGATCACGCACGCAACCTCGGGTTCATCCTGGACCCCCTCCTCACGATAACCTAGCAAGTCAATGCCGTCTCGTCATGATGCTTCAAAACCCTACGTATGCTCCGGAAGATCTTCCGATGGATCCCCGCCGAAACCAGAAAGACAGTAACCCATGCCCTCGTCACAAGCCGACTGGACTACGGAAACACCCTATACGCAGGAACCACTGCCAAGCTTCAGAAACGTCTACAACGCATACAGAACGCCTCCGCACGCTTCATCCTCGACATTCCTCGCCACAGCCACATATCCACCCACCTGAAACACCTGCACTGGCTCCCCATCAACAAGAGGATCACCTTCAGGCTCCTCACCCACGCACACAAAGCACTCCACAACATGGGCCCCGAATACCTCAACAGCCGCCTCTCGTTCTACACACCCACCCGTCAGGTGGGATTATGGATGGATTGGTAGGTAATGTCAGTGCTTTGGAAGAAGTTTGTTGATGATTTGTGTTAGACTTTTCATCCTTGGCGTGGTCTCCCTTAACTTTTTGCCTCTGTTCCCCAGGTTGTTGATGTGTGCTGGACTCTGATTTTGCTGTTTTTGTTACTCTGGGCACTTTACCACTGCTAACCAGTGCTAAAGTGCAAGTGCTCCTGTTTAAATTGTATGTAAGTGGTTCATCCATGATTGGCATATTTGAATTACTAGTAAGTCCCTAGTAATGTGCACTAGAGGTGCCAGGGCCTGTAAATCAAATGCTACTAGTGGGCCTGCAGCACTGGTTGTGCCACCCACATAAGTAGCTCTGTAATCATGTCTCAGACCTGCCCCTGCAGTGTCTGTATGTGTATTTTTACACTGTAAATTCGACTTGGCAAGTGTACCCACTTGCCAGGCCTAAACCTTCCCTTTCCTTACATGTAAGGCACCCCTAAGGTAGGCCCTAGGTAGCCCCAAGGGCAGGGTGCAGTGTATGGATAAGGTAGGACATATAGTAATGTGGTTTATATGTCCTGACAGTGAAATACTGCCAATTTCGTTTTCACTGTTGCAAGGTCTGTCTCTCTCTCATAGGATAATATGGGGGCTACCTTTAAATATGATTAAAGTGTAGATTCCCCTAGAGAGTAGATGGACATGTGGAGTTTGGGATCCCTGAACTCACAATTTAAAAATACATCTTTTAGTAAAGTTGATTTTAAGATTGTGCGTTTGGAAATGCCACTTTTAGAAAGTGAGCATTTTCTTGCTTAAACCATTCTGTGACTCTGCCTGGTTTGTGGATTCCCTGTCTGGGTCAGTTTGACAGTTGGGTTGTTTTTCACCTCACACCAGACAGTGACACAAAGGGAGCTGGGGTGTGATCTGCATTTCCTGATTAGCCATCTCTGCTAGGAGGGAGGGGTGGAGTGGTCACTCTCATCTGAAAGGACTGTGCCTGCCTCTGACAATGCTGTCTCCAGCCCCCTGGTGTGTGTCTGAGGCCTTGCCTGGGCAAGGCAGGATTTCACAAGAAGGTGTGAGTCCCCTTTGAAGAAAGGTGACTTCAAAGACTAAAATGGGTATAAGAAGGGCACCCAAACTTACAAGCTTTAGAAACACTTCTGGAACCAAGAGGAACCTCTGCCTGGAGAAGAGCTGATAGCTGAGGAGAACGTGCTGCCCTGCCTGTGACTGTGCTTTGTGGAGCTTTCCTGCAGTGCTGCTTCTGCCAGAGTAAGAGGGCAAAGACTGGACTTTGTGTGCCTTCCATCTTGAAGAAGAAATCTCCAAGGGCTTGATGTAGAGCTTGCCTCCTGTTGTTGAAGTCTCAGGGATAGCAAAGACTTCTTCCTGCCAGCACCTGGAGTCTCTGGAGAGACCCCTACTCTGCTCTGTGGTGCCCTTCCAGTCCCTGGGACCCTGAAAGGAGAGGCTGGCAGCCTAAGGACAAAAATACACGCACCGAGCGCCGTGCGGAGAAAAGATCGACGCGAATCCGATCGCGGCTGAGAAAACGACGCGACGCCGGTTCCGCAGCTGAGAAACGACGCCGCAGGAAACGCGACCGAAAAACCGACGCCCGGAGCAGGAGAAACGACGCGCAGCATCGCTGACGGAGGCTGAGAGATCGCACCCTGCGCCGCGGGACTTTCGGATCGTCGTGTGGCTGGCTTTTTCAACGCGCACCGCCGTGCCGAGTTGTTTTCGACGCACACCGCCCGTGCGGGGTTATTTTTGACGCAAACCAGGTACATTTTTCACGCTAGCAGCGCTAGTGTGGTGTTACAACTACCTAAAGACTCTTTTTATTTTTAAACCTTTAAAAAATCATAACTTGACTTGTGTATGTTGGATTTTTGTCGTTTTGGTCTTGTTTTGTCTAGATAAATATTTCCTATTTTTCTAAACTGGTGTTGTGTCATTTTGTAGTGTTTTCATTAAGTTACTGTGTGTGTTGGTACAAATACTTTACGCCCAGCACTCTGAGGTTAAGCCTACTGCTCTGCCAAGCTACCAAGGGGGTAAGCAGGGGTTAGCTAAGGGTGATTCTCTTTTATCCTAACTAGAGTGAGGGTCCTTGCTTGAACAGGGGGTAACCTGACTGTCAACCAGAGACCCCATTTCTAACAATTTGTATTTACAAAGTGTATCAATAAAGAAAAGGTTATTATAGCTTGCTTTTATATCTCCTGTTGGTGACTAAACTAATCAGACTCATGCACAAATAGCCATCATTCTGCCAATTATCTATCAAGGTCCAAGACGTGAAGCACAAGTGACTGGCGTGTTGGCGCATTAATTGGGGAGAGCACAGACGGATGTCTCATGGAAAAAAGAAACTTTAAAAGCAATCATCTTTTAACAAATCATGTGAAATTGCATTTTCCCAGTAGACAATACAATTGCGATTTTTCATTGCAAAGTTCTGATCATGTTCATGTCATAAAATTCTTGCTTCACCGTAAATTCTGTCTCAAATTATCATAGGGTTTTCAGTGAGTCTTTCTGTAAGGAACAGTGAACCGAAAATGACTGTAATCTTTGTATTTAACCATTAGGAGGTTCCACTTTGTCTCTTTTATGCTCTGCCACAGCTCTTAATGTTAAAGCAATACCTTCCAATAGGCAGGGCAGTGCTTTCCGAGCGTTTTAGAACAGTTTTGAAACCATGACCCAATTTTAATATGTCAAACCTTCGCAAATGATCTAGATTTCATGGACATGAGGCAGGTGATTTTATAATGTTATAAAGCATCATGTGGTAGCACCTTGTCATTTACAGACAGCACATTTTCCATTGAAATGGTCACTAAATTTCCACAGACATACAGTTTTAATCATATGACTATATTGCAAATAAATGATAGTGTGTGGAAATAGGGTTTCAGTGAATATTTATTTGTGCATCACCAAATAAGCTGTCTTGGTTTGGTTGATCCTAATAAAATCTTTGTTTACATCACGCTTCAGAATTACACAAGAATATGCTTGATTTTTGTTTTCCTGACTAATGAATGTGCATAGTTTATTTACAGGTGCGTTACCAAAAAAGTACACATGGGTAACTTTACTTTTATTTCTCTGACTGCAAAGTGAGAGGAGTTTGTAAACACCAGCCTCCCAAAAACTAAGCAGCAGAAGACACTGCCCGTCATTTGGCCTAAATGAAGAACTTAAAGGAATGTATATTTATTGCTTAGATTTTGGCAACCACCAAAAACGGCTGGTGACCCACTAGTGGGTTTAGACTCACAATTTGGGAAACATTGTGTTAGGGCATTCACAGAGAGTTTTTGACTGTGGACAGGTGTAAAAGATCTGAGGGTATAATAAAAAAAATCCCTAGCTGGACGATATTGGAATTGTGAACTGGTAAGTCCATTACTTTTTTATTCACAGTTTTTAGTTGTGTTCAGGAAGACATGAATTTATTGAAGGCTCTTGCCTCAAAAGACAGGTCACTATATATATAGAATATGGAGCACAAGAGTATTCCAGTGTTATTCTGAGCACCTTCACTACAACACCTTTCAACGCAGCAAAATAAAAGTGTGAAAGGAGTCCTGTTTTTCAGCAACAATTAAAAGTATTTTTATCGTGGATTATTATATTTCAGAACATCAATTATATTTAACGAACAATTCTCTTTTTTTTAAAAGTCAACATTCTTTAAATGTTAGAGCTAAAATTGTTCATACGATTCAACGTATAAATCGTAGGTATCCAATTTGAATTAGGTTCACATTTTTGAAAGGGTGCCTGCAGCTCAGAGGCTTCTATTACGGCTGCAGCACCACATCATGATACCGCCTATTCACTGATTTTGCTCTGCATAGAGACTGTGCTCAGAAAGTAAACCCCTTGGTTGCTACAGGCTGAAAATCCTACCAATCACCATGCAGCAGTCTAACACTGCATCGTGATTCATGGGCGGCTTTAAAACGGCACATTTTCTCCATCAGTCCGAGATCTGAACTAGAATAACATCACCAGGGCAGGGAAGGATGCTGCTGTACTTCAACTGATAGCCTTGATAAATATGTAATCAAGTCTGACATTCAAGAAACAGCCATCTCGCTAAAGAAGCGCTGCAGTGACTGTTAAACTGCTGGTCACCATCCCGCGCAAACCACAGTGTAACATTAGACATGCATTATTTGGCAGTACATCGTTATCGTTTATTGTGCAGAACCTGTGTAGGCATAAATTGAACGCACTTGTTTATTCCCCCTCACTGTGCGCGCCCCCTGCTCCTCGCAGATGCATAACTAACGGGTGACAAAACATATGCTTGAATGCACTTGAAGCTCTATATTTACAAGCCTAAAGATGGCACGACAGCTGCGGGTCATGGCTAGCTAGAGCTGTTAGAAAATGGATTAGGGACAGAAAACACATTTGGAAAATGCTATTTCTTTTAAGTTGTTTTAATTTCTTTCCCCGAAGCCATCTGTCGCTAGCAATCAGTGATCCAGCTGGTGCTGTAAGTGAGCGGAATCATGTTTTTTTCCTTTCATTTTAATGAGCAGCTCATCCTGTGGTCATTTTCAAAAGTAATGAAAGAAACGCAGCGATGGCACGGACCAGAAGCTGGAATGGAATGCCTTTGAAATGTTTACGCACAAACTGACTGTCGAGGCCGCTTTGCGAGACCCTTGGCACGGTTAATATTCACAACACGAACCCTCTGCCGCCTTGGATGTTTGCTATTGAGCAGAAAATATGAACAAACGTCAGTTACCTGCTGTCATATTGGCGTGTCCTAGCATGTCCTTTACAGATGCCGCTGTGAAAAACACAAATAAAATGCTAATTATTCGCTGTCCTCTAAGAAAGGTTTATACAATGTAGTAGAAGGCTTCATTCAAATTCTCCTTGACGTCTGATGCTATATATTTTTTTTAATTTCCCTGTTGTAAGTCGCGAATACGTCTCAGTACTTTCATATTTCCTCTGAGCAGCTGAGTAAAAGAATATGCACAACAGTTACAGCTCTGCTAAATGGCAAATGTGACCAAGCAACAGTAAAAAACTAGAGTCGTATAAACTATAGTGTGCCGCAAGTACACGCACGCCACTTTAGTATCACACAAAGGACCTCTGACCTATATTCGACCGGTTCTGTAATGCCCCCTGTACGTGGCACAAACCAGACGTAACGTTTTGTGGTGAGATTTACCATCTATTGTAAAACACAAAGTAACACAAAGCTGCCAATGCGGTTCCTTGTGTTATTTTGCATCAAAGGGGTGTTCCCTGGGTAGCACATGAGCTTCCTCATGCAATCAGCCGTAGGTTTTGAAAGAATTGTAGACCGAAACATGTTTCAACATTCTGTGCCTTCTCGAGGCAGGCGCAAAAAACAAGAAATACCTTTTTTCCAACTTTGCATGTGTGCTGCATTGTACAGCATTCATACAAATTGTGAAACACCTTAATTTATAGTTTTTGTGGTGGAAGGCACCTCTCCCAGCACAAAAAGTATGCTTCCCACAAGGGAGACACCTCTGCACTATGGCGTAAGCATGTCTGCGTTGGTGCTTGGCAGACTAAAGCGCACCAGCACAGGTAGAGAGAACGCCACCACATCCTTTTAGTAGATATGGCACTGTCCTTATCTCTCTCTTTCAAACAACGTGGTTGCAGCAACTTTACTTTCCTCTCTATGCTGCATGCGTCTACAGAAATCTGGGTCCTCTTCTCCACACATGGTAAGCTGCCTCACTTGCAATGGGACATGTCTACACACAAATGTGGGAGCATCAATACCTGGGTGCTTGAGCCTTATTACAGAACAATTACATGGGGAAAAAAGGCTCTCGATGAACAACTAATTGTGCTGTGGAGATAGCACACAAGTGCAAGGACAATACAAGTATGTTTCCATGAGGATCAGTCAAAGGCTTCTGTTCCACCAACGTGACAATGTCCCTGGCTTTCCTGCATAGACACTCCTTGTGGGGCAAAAGCTGTGCTTTCAGTTTTATTTGTAAGAGTATCCTTCACTCTAGAGCAGCTAGTCTGGCACCAGGTGGTCTTGGGCAGTTGGTCACCAACTGTCAGACAATAGTGCCTGACAAAAAAAAACATATTACAATTGTAATTGTATTTATATAGCGCTTACTACCCCTGATGAGGCATCACAGCACTTTTTGGCCAGTAACATGCTACTCCAGAACCTAAAAGGATTAGTGGTGGATTAGTATAGGGAGAATATGAATACGGTATTGGTATTGGTATTAGTATAGGGAGGTATGAGTAATTTTGAGCAGAGGACATGTGAGTCTGTTAGTTCTTTTGAATAGAATATTGGAGGGCTAGAGGTGGGAAGTTAATTGGGAGATGATAGTAGTAGGGTGAGGTTTGGTGTAAGTAAAGGAGAGGTGGAGGATGTAAGAGTCTATAGAAAGGTATTAGGGAGATCACAGTAGCTAAATGGGGTTTGGGATGAGTCAAAGGAGAGATAAATGAAGGAGTCTTTAGTAGGGTTGTCTGGGAGTTCACAGTCGTAAAGTGAGGTTTGGGGTGAGCCAGGAGGGTTAGTGGAAGGAAGAGTCTGGGAAGGTTTATTTTAGAGATCATAGTAGTAGAATGGGTTTGGAATGAGTCAGAGAGTGACAATAGAGATTAGATGGATTGGTAAGCGGTAGAGGGTAATGGTCAGGCAGAGTAAAGCTTTCAAGAGAGTACAATTTTGTTTTTTTTTCTCTTGTACAGTAGGATTAGAGTAGTAAGTATATAGATACATGATTACATAATGAAGGGAATAAATGTGTAAAGAATATAATATATTGAGATTTTAAGTTGTATCATATAAACACAGGCTTTTAAGAGTTACAGAATTTTAAGTTATTCTATTTGTGTACTTTTATAACAGTATTTTATCTTTCTTCAATATTTCAATAGTGAAATGCTTGTAGATGAATTGTAAAGATATTTACCTATTATGATAGATAAAATAAAAACTAAGACCCATACGCAGCTAATCAAGCAAGTTATATAGAAACTATGCAATGACCTATTAACATGTCAAGTGTCGAATAATGTACATATATATATATATATATTTCACAAAAAAGGAAGTCCTGCTATTCTTCCCGCGAGGTTGGTGCTCAGAAAATGGGCATAGGACCCATTTGATATGTAAACACATAGAATTCAAATGCTGGCACTCCATGCAGATTATTGTCCTTTATTTATATCCAAAACTCCATATCATGAAGAAAAAAAAATCTTTAATGACACAGAAACAAAAATAGGGTGACGCGTTTCAACCATCACGGTCTTCCTCCTTGGCCCCTCAAGTATGCAGCTCATGTGACCCATCCTACTCTTTATATAACAACAAATCCGTTGTATACTGTAGACATAGAAAAAATCCTTTTTTTTTTACACACACACACACATATATATATATATATATATATGTATATATATATATATATATATATATATATATATATAAACATATCCATAATATAAATACACATACATACACATACATATATACATTTGATTTAAGTAAAATACACATTTGTTAAACAGGCCAAAAGTGTATGTACATATATTTTAAGAAAAATAGTTATTATACCTATTTGTACAAAGACATACACATATCTATATATATATATATACATAATCAAATCGTAAGTTGTTTGCGTACACAGGGATATTCACTCCATTGCTGGTTCAAAAGTCCTCAAAAGGCATCAGAGAGTCTGTCTCATATAAGGTTCCTAGAGTGGTAGCCCCCGCCCTCTCCCAGTTCCTTATTCCACCCCAGGTTCCCTTGTGTGGTAGCATTAGCAGGCATCGCATCGGTGCCTCAGGAGCATAAGGTCTGGGGCATCTTATCTTACGTAGGTGGCTTCTCCAACATTTTTGGATTACCTCCAGCGCCTGAGGTTTAGGGGGCGCTGGAAGGCCAAGAACTAAGATGACCCTGGTTAACAGGGGTAGTTCAGGAGTAAAGGGTAATACTTCATGTCTGAGCGTCACATGGTCCGCCATCCATCTGGTCAACCATTGTAGTTGACCTGCTAAGTAATAAGCTTCGAAATCTGGAACAGCTCGTCCTCCTTCCTCATGAGATCTTTGTAGCACCATAAGAGCTAGTCTCCGCCTGCCCGTTCCCCATATGAATCCCGTAATCATAGAGTTCAGGTCTTTAAAGACACTCCCCGGGACCCACACTGGTAAGGTCGTGAAAAGATATAGTAGTCTGGGGAGAGTTCTCATCTTCAGGAGCGCCACTCTGCCCGCGACTGAGATAGGCGGGGTAGCCCAGATTCCCATAGAGCCCCTAACGCCCCTTAGCGCTCACTGTATATTGCCCTCGAACAAGGTCTGAACATCATGGTAGACATGGACCCCCAAATATGTTAGACATCTGGGTTCCCATTGTAATTCTCCTATATCCAAGGGTGGGGGGGTTTCTTCCTTCCATAGTTGGGAATAGGCTGGATTTCTGCCAGTTCACTCTCAGCCCAGAGAGGTCACTAAAATCTTTCAGTAATATCTGAGCCCCTTGTAGATCATTTCTCGTATCCTTCAGAAATAGTAGGAGGTCATCTGCATTCAATGCTATATGATAGGTCTGGCCCGCCAGCGCAATACCTCTGTAAGCTCCACCCTCTCTGGCCATGCAGGCCAATGGCTCTATTGCTAACGCTAATAGCAGAGGGGAGAGAGAGCAACCCTGCCTAGTTCCTCTAGCCACCTCGTAACTGTCAGAGATAGTGGTGCCTGTTCGAACTCTAGCTGTCGGCCTACTGTATAACAGTTTTGTCCAGGCTATAAAGTGATGTCCTGCAACCAAACTTGTGAAGGACTTCATATAGGTAGGCCCATTCCAGGCTGTCAAATGCTTTTTCAAAATCAATGGCAAAGATTGCCGCCTCACGTTTATCATTCCCATCAGCATGTATTAAGGCTAAGAGGCAACGAATATTCTGTGCCGTTTGGCATCCTGGAATAAATCTGGCCTGGTCTATATGTATCAAATGAGGCATGTGACACATGAGGCGAAGCGCTAATATTTTGCTCAGTATTTTATAATCTACTGCTAGCATCGATAGTGGGCGGTACAAAGCCACGTCTGTCGGAGCCTTCCCCGGTTTCAGTAGTGGTATGATCAGGGCCTCCCGGGCAGACACCGGGAGGATCTGACTCTCCACTGCCGCCTCATAGACCTCCACCAGCTTGGGCCCCAGTCTGCATAAGTATGACGAATAACATTCTATTGGGAGCCCGTCTGGGCCAGGTGTTTTGTTGCGTGCCATAGAAGTTATAGCCTCTTTTATTTCTGTCACTGTAATCGGTGCACCCAGCACCGTTGTGTCCACGGCCAACACCGTGGGGAGTGGTAAATGGCGTAGGAAGGCCCGTATTTCCTCAGCTGAAGGATGTACCTTGCTAGTGTAGAGATCACCATAGTATTTCCGGAATTCATTGTTGATAGACGATTGGGAACTGTTGGAAATGGCCCTTCTGCAGGGTTATCCCCAGACTTTTTGCCTTCCTCCTTCGCTTTTTCTAACCTCATTTTTGCTGGTTTTTAGACTGTGCACTTTACCACTGCTAACCAGTGCTAAAGTGCATATGCTTTCTCCCTTTAACATGTTAACATTGGATCATACCCAATTGGACTATTTAATTTACCTATAAGTCCCTAGTAATGTGCACTGTATGTGCCTAGGGCTGTAGATTAAATGCTACTAATAATACAATACACTGTTCCTCAGAAACCAGGAGAGATAGGGTGAGTACTATAGGGACCTCCGGGAGCGCGTCCAGGGGTAGGTGTAGCCGCCCACCACCAGGTCCTGACAATAGTGTGTTATGCGAACCTGGCTTATGGTCCGCGTGATCCCATGAAGCCCTGACTCTATTTGGGAGGGGTGACGAATAGGAACTAAATACAGGGTCATAATGGACTCGTGTAAGTGACTGACAATACCTTTTTTTGACTGTCAGCTTTGATATGTAAGAGCTACTTTAGCTTGTAGTTGGAGAAGTTTTTGCACTAGGTCCTGAAGAAGCGTCATTGGATCCCTGTGGACCACAGAGACGCGAAACATGTCGACCCGATTCTGAGGTGGGTCTTGTAGTTTCCTGACCACCCGTTATTAGACATACAGTTAGAGAGTGGTTGAGCATCATCTCTATCTCACTCTCCTGATTAATATTTTAACCTTGGCCTTCACCCCACACAGACAGAATAAAGTTAGTACTCAGTAAGGGTCCTGAGCCAATTTTATTTTCTTTCTTTCTTTGAACTCTCCCCGTTTTCTTTCTCCCTACTCATTTGCGGGATAGTGTGGCATCATCGAGAAAAGATCTCCGGCAAAGAGCCCCCTGATGGGTGGTGCCCGTCAGACATTGCAGCGCCGGTCTGACGAGGAGCTCATCCGATGATGAAGCATGACACCCAACTGGGTGTGTGAGGACTCTTGCTCCTACTAAATAGGATCCTATAGTACTCACCCTATCTCTCCTGGTTTCTGAGGAACAGTGTATTGCATTATTAGTAACTTTCATTGGAGGGTATACACTAGACCTTTAATCCTCCGAATCCCCTGTATTTTTGGTCTGTAGATTAAATGCTACTAGTGGGCCTGCAGCACTGGTTGTGCCACCCACTTAAGTAGCCCCTTAACCTTGTCTCAGGCCTGCCATTGCAAGGCCTGTGTGTGCAGTTTCACTGCCACTTCGACTTGGCATTTAAAAGTACTTGCCAAGCCTAAAACACCCCTTTTTCTACATGTAAGTCACCCCTAATGTGTGCCCTAGGTAACCCCTAGAGCAGGGTGCTGTGTGGGTAAAAGGTAGGACATGTACCTGTGTAGTTTATATGTCCTGGGAGTGTAAAACTCCTAAATTCGCTTTTACACTACTGTGAGGCCTGCTCCCTTCACAGGTTAACATTGGGGCTGACCTCATACATTGTTGAAGTGGCAGCTGCTGATCTGAAAGGAGCAGGAAGGTCATATTTAGCATGGCCAGAATGGTAATACAAAATCCTGCTCACTGGTGAAGTCGGATTTAATATTACTATTCTAGAAATGCCACTTTTGAAAGTGAGCATTTCTTTGCACTTAAATCTTTCTGTGCCTTACAATCCACGTCTGGCTAGGTTTAGTTGACAGCGCCTTGTGCATTCACTCAGACACACCCCAAACACAGGGTACTCAGCCTCACTTGCATACATCTGCATTTTGAATGGGTCGTCCTGGGCTGGGAGGGTGGAGGGGCTGCTCTCACACAAAGGACTGCCACACCCGCTACTGTGACCCTGGCAGACAGGATTGAACTGAAAGGGGACCTGGTGCACTTCTTAGCCACTCTTTGAAGTCTCCCTCACTTCAAAGGCACAATTGGGTATAAAACAGGGCCTCTGCCCTACCTCATCAGACACTTGCTGGAGAAGAAACCTGAACCAAAACCTGTATCCTGCCAAGAAGAACTGCCTGGCTGCCTAAAGGACTCACCTGACTGCTTTCTACAAAGGACTGCTGCCTTGCTGTTGCCCTGCTGCCTTGCTGAACTCTTGTCTGGCTGTAAAAGTGCTCTCCAAGGGCTTGGATAGAGCTTGCCTCTTGTTCCCTGAAGTCTCAGGACCAAAAAGACTTATCTTTTTCATTTGGACTCTTCGTGCGCCAAAAATTTAGACGCACAGCTTGCTCCGCAGCGAGAAAATCACCGCACACCGACGCTGATCGACGTGACACCTTCGGGGCGACCGGAAGTTCGACGCACGGCCTCACAAGGACAACGCCGCTCGACTTCCAGAGGGGAAATCGACGCGACGCCTGCCGTGAGACCGAGAATTCCACGCACAGCCTCCCAGAACAATGCGCAGCCGGAAAACAAGCCAAAGATTCCACGCACAGACCCGGGACATCTGGTAATCCCGCGACCCACAGAAAGAGACTGTCTGCGCGCCGGAAAACGACGCACGACTTCCCCGCGTGAAAAATAACGACGCAAGTCCGTGTGTGCAGGGGAGAAATCAACGCACACACCATTTTTCTACGTATCTCTTCTTCTGCGGCCCTTTGCGGAGATTTTCCACTTTAAACCAGGTACTTTGTGCTTGTAAGAGACTTTGGGGGTCATTCCTACCCTGGCGGTCCGAGACCGCCAGGGTAGGGGACCGCGGATGCACCGCCAACAGGCTGGCGGTGCATCCCGGCCCATTCTGACCGCGGCAGTAAAGCCGCGGTCAGAAAAGGGAAACCGGCGGTTTCCCGCCGGTTTTCCCCTGTGCTGCAGAATCCTCCATGGCGGCGCTGCAGGCAGCGCCGCCATGGGGATTCTGACCCCCTTCCCGCCAGCCTGGTTCTGGCGGTTTTGACCGCCAGAACCAGGCTGGCGGGAACAGGTGTCGTGGGGCCCCCTAACAGGGCCCTACATTGATTTCCAGTGTCTGCATAGCAGACACTGGAAATCGCGACATGTGCAACTGCACCCGTCGCACAAAAGCAACTCCGCCGGCTCCATTCGGAGCCGGCTTCATCGTTGCTGTGGCTTTCCCGCTGGGCGGGCGGGCGGCCTTTTGGCGGTCGCCCGCCCGCCCAGCAGGAAAGCCAGAATGACCGCTGCGGTCTTTTGACCGCGGTACGGTCTTCTGGCGGTTCCCGCTTGGCGGGCGGCGACCGCCGCCCGCCAAACTAGGAATCAGCCCCTTTGTTTGCTTTTTAAAGACTTAAGGTACTCTATATCACTTTTCAGTGATATCTCTACAATTTCACATTGCATCTTTATTTGTTTTGACCTACAATTATCCTGATAAATATTATATATTTTTCTAAACACTGTGTGGTGTATTTTTGTGGTGCTATATTGTGGTATTGTATGATTTATTGCACAAATACTTTACACATTGCCTTCTAAGTTAAGCCTGACTGCTCGTGCCAAGCTACCAGAGGGTGGGCACAGGATAATTTTGGATTGTGTGTGACTTACCCTGACTAGAGTGAGGGTTCTTGCTTGGACAGAGGGTAATCTGACTGCCAACTCAAAAACCCCATTTCTAACATTGGTGGCAGCGGTGGGATAGGACTTGTATTTGTGCAGTGACATACAGTAGCTAAGTATTTCACTACCTACCCACAGTTGAGAGTCAACTTAATTTTTATCTCTTTTTCAAATTCGTTTTTTTTTCCTGACAATTTTCTAAATCTAAATCCTCACTCAACATGTCTCTGGCTGGGTCTTAAGCAGGAGATTTTGACCTAGCCCTGTTGGATACATATACTGTCAAACAGCTAAGAGGGTTCTGCAAGGTGATGAGAGTACCCACCCAAGGGGCCTCCAAAAGGGAGGACTTTCAAGTGGCACTGAGGGCCTGGGCAGAAGCCCATTTAGAGGAGGATGATGAGGAAGAGGAGCCAGAAAATGGCCCCTCAGAGGATTTGTTGCCATCAATGGGTGATGTTACCACTGCAATTGTGCCCCCTTCCAGACCAGGGAGCAGTGTCTCTGTGCAAAGCCTGACCGCAGAGGAAAGGAGAGAAGAAAGGGAGTTCCAATTGCAAATGGCAAGACTGAAAATTGAGGCCAAACAAGCTGAGGCTGAAAGAGCAGCCAAACAGGTGGAAGCTGAAAGAGCTTTGGCTGAAAAGAAACTATTGTTGGCTCATGAACTGAGTCTCAAGGAGCTGGGGATCAAGGCGAGACAGTCTGAATCCAGCAATAATGGTGGCAGCATGCAGACAGGACCTGCTGGAGAAAAGAAGGTTCGTATACCCAAAAATGTGGTGCCCAGTTTTGTGGTGGGAGATGACATAAATAAATGGTTAGCTGCTTATGAAGTTGCACTAAGGGCTCATGAGGTTCCTGAAGGGCAATGGGGGGTAGCTATGTGGGGTTATGTGCCGCCATTGGGGAGGAACACACTTCTCACATTGGATCAACCTGATCAAAACACATACCCACTTCAGAAAGCCACTTTACTTGCCAAGTTTGGGCTGACCCCTGAGGGATACAGTCAGAGGTTCAGGGACAGCACCAAACAAGCCACACAAACATGGGCGGATTTCTTTGACTTTTCCAGTAAGGCACTGAATGGATGGGTGCGGGGCAACAAAGTAGATAATTATAAAGGGTTATATGACTTGATTCTGAGAGAACATATGCTCAATACTACTTTTACAGAGTTGCGCCAGCACTTGGTAGATAGTAAGCTGACTGATCCCAGGAAGCTTGCTGAGGAGGCGGACCTCTGGGCTAGCACCAGAGTGCCCAAAAAGGTATCTGGCAGTGACCCCAAGAAGGGTGGTTCCGGTTCCCCCAACAGAGTGAGGGGGAGGGGAGAGATGACCCAGACGAGTCCCAGAGTAAGGGGGGAGGAAAGGGTTCCCATCCCCCATCTGAGAAACAGGGTGGTGGTTCTGGTGGGCAGTGGCCCAAAGCATCCCATTCCCAACCCCGCTGCTTTGAGTGTTCCCAGCTAGGACACAGGAAGGGGGACTCTGTCCGTCCAAAGTACTCACCCAGTATTGGGACCTCTACAGGGGTAGCCCATGTGGCCTTAGGGGAAAGTAGTCCCCAGGGGCAGGTTGTAGACCATGCCTTCATCTCCTTTAGTTGGGAGGTGGACTCAGAGGGTAAACTGGTGATCCCTGAGGGTGGGAGTCGTCACTTCCACCAGGTGGGAGTGAATGGGGTCCCAGTCACCGCTCTGAGAGACACAGGGGCTAGTCTTACCATGATTGTGGAGAGACTAGTGTCACCAGAGCAGTACACCGGACAGGTGTGTAGAGTGACTCCAGCCATTGGGGAAGATTTCTTCCGCCCCATGGCCCGGGTGTCCCTAGAGTGGGGTGGAGAGGTGACCCAGAGGCGGGTCATAGTTAGTCCCCAGCTGCCCATTGACTGCATTCTGGGGAATGAGTTTCCCTTAGTGTCAGGAGAGCTGAGAGGGTTGACCCTTAAGGGTGCCATGACAGTTCAGATGTCTGGCAGTACCACTCCCCGGAGGAGGGTATGTGAGCCCAGATGGGGAGGCACGGTGAGGAAGGACTCACCCCTGGCCTCTGTTCAGCCTCAGGGTACAGACCCTGGGCTGAGTGACCAGTATCAGGGACCCACCCCTGACCTGGTGAGAATGGAGAAGGGGTGCAAGACCCTTGGGGCTACTGCCCCCCATTCTGGGATGCGTCAGGAGCCCCTTTGTAGCTCCCTACCAGCCCCCCAGCTGGGGGGGGAAGCTCATCCAACGGCCCCCCCTAAGGGTCTCCACTTAACAGTGGATGGTCTGGGGCCTGGCTCCTGACACTGACAGCTGTCAGTGGCCTCTGTTTGTTTCTGTCCTTGTGGGCAGAGTTTTCCCTGGGCTGGGGACAGAAGTCAGACCCAAGGAATGGAATGGGCCACATCACTTTGTTGGCCATGGTGGTACTGTCTGCATACTGGGATGCATCTGTAAGCAAATTAAAGTTAGGAGCTTTACAGATGGGGTCCTCAGGTGATGAGAAGGGTTCCCCATGAGCCAGTTCAGTGGCCCCAGAGAGTATAGACAAAGAAGCCTCACTGAGTTCAGAAAGGCGTAGAACTGGCAAGTGCCCCTGCAGTAGCAGGCCTTTGTACATGTTCTATCGCCTTAAGCAGGGAAGTCCATCAGAGTGTTGATTAATCTACCCTGGCTTTAGGCTGGAAGGGGGATATGTTGGAAATGGCCCTTCTGCAGGGTTATCCCCAGACTTTTTGCCTTCCTCTTTCTCTTTTTCTGACCTCATTTTTGCTGGTTTTTAGACTCTGCGCACTTCACCACTGCTAACCAGTGCTAATGTGCATAAGCTCTCTCCCTTTAAACATGGTAACATTGGATCATACCCAATTGGACTATTTAATTTATCTATAAGTCCCTAGTAATGTGCACAGTATGTGCCTAGGGCCTGTAGATTAAATGCTATTAGTGGGCCTGCAGCACTGGTTGTGCCACCCACTTAAGTAGCCCCTTAACCTTGTCTCAGGCCTGCCATTGCAAGGCCTGTGTGTGCAGTTTCACTGCCACTTCGACTTGGCATTTAAAAGTACTTGCCAAGCCTAAAACACCCCTTTTTCTACATATGTCACCCCTGATGTGTGCCCTAGGTAACCCCTAGAGCAGGGTGCTGTGTGGGTAAAAGGTAGGACATGTACCTGTGTAGTTTATATGTCCTGGGAGTGTAAAACTCCTATATTCGCTTTTACACTACTGTGAGGCCTGCTCCCTTCATAGGTTAACATTGGGGCTGCCCTCATACATTGTTGAAGTGGCAGCTGCTGATCTGAAAGGAGCAGGGAGGTCATATTTAGTATGGCCAGAATGGCAATACAAAATCCTGCTCACTCGTGAAGTCGGATTTAATATTACTATTCTAGAAATGCCACTTTTAGAAAGTGAGCATTTCTTTGCACTTAAATCTTTCTGTGCCTTACAATCCACGTTTGGCTAGGTTTAGTTGACAGCTCTTTGTGCATTCACTCAGACACACCCCAAACACAGGGTACTCAGCCTCACTTGCATACATCTGCATTTTGAATGGGTCTTCCTGGGCTGGGAGGGAGGAGGGCCTGCTCTCACACAAAGGACTGCCACACCCCCTACTGGGACCCTTGCAGACAGGATTGAACTGAAAGGGGACCTGGTGCACTTCTTAGCCACTCTTTGAAGTCTCCCCCACTTCAAAGGCACAATTGGGTATAAAACAGGGCCTCTGCCCTACCTCATCAGACACTTGCTGGAGAAGAAACCTGAACCAGAACCTGCATCCTGCCAAGAAGAACTGCCTGGCTGCCTAAAGGACTCACCTGACTGCTTTCTACAAAGGACTGCTGCCTTGCTGTTGCCCTGCTGCCTTGCTGAACTCTTGTCTGGCTGTAAAAGTGCTCTCCAAGGGCTTGGATAGAGCTTGCCTCCTGTTCCCTGAAGTCTCAGGACCAAAAAGACTTCTCTTTTTCATTTGGACTCTTCGTTCGCTGAAAATTTTGACACACAGCTTGCTCCGCGGCGAGAAAATCGCCGCACACCGACGCTGATCGACGTGACATCTTCGGGGCGCACGGCCTCACAAGGACAACGCCGCCCGACTTCCAGAGGGGAAATCGACGTGACGCCTGCCGTGAGACCGAGGATTCCACGCACAGCCTCCCGGAATGATGCGCAGCTGGAAAACAAGCCGAAGAATCAACGCACAGACCCCGGGACATCTGGAATCACGCGACCCATAGAAAGAGACTGTCTGCGCGCCGGAAAACGACGCACGACTTCCCCGCGTGAAAAATAACGAAGCAAGTCCGTGTGTGTAGGGGAGAAATCGACGCACACACCATTTTTCCACGTATCTCTTCTTCTGCGGCCCTTTGTGGAGATTTTCGACTTTAAACCAGGTACTTTGTGCTTGAAAGAGACTTTGTTTGCTTTTTAAAGACTTAAGACACTCTGGCCCTCATTCTGACCCTGGCGGTGTCTCACCGCCAGGGCAGAGGGCAGAGGAAGCACTGCCAACAGGCTGGCGGTGCTTCCGGGGCACCGCGGTCAGAAAAGGGGAACCGGTGGTTTCCCGCCGGTTTTCCCCTGCCCCAGGGAATCCTCCATGGCGGCGCTGCATGCAGCGCTGCCATGGGGATTCCGACCCCCTTCCCGCCAGCCTGGTTCTGGCGGTTTTCACTGCCAGAACCAGGCTGGCGGGATCGGGTGTCGTGGGGCCCCTGGGGGCCCCTGCAGTGCCCATGCCACTGGCATGGGCACTGCAGGGGCCCCCTAACAGGGCCCCAACAAGATTTTCAGTGTCTGCCAAGCAGACACTGAAAATCGCGACGGGTGCAACTGCACCCGTCGCACCCATTCCACTCCGCCGGCTCCATTCGGAGCCGGCATCCTCATGGAAGGGGGTTTCCCGCTGGGCTGGCGGGCGGCCTTCTGGCGGTCGCCCGCCAGCCCAGCGGGAAACTCAGAATTACTGCGGCGGTCTTTTGACCGCGCAGCGGTCTTCTGACACCGGTACTTTGGCGGGCGGCCTCCGCCGCCCGCCAAAGTCAGAATGAGGCCCTCTATATCACTTTTCAGTGATATCTCTACAATTTCACATTGCATCTTTATTCGTTTTGACCTACAATTATCCTGATAAATATTATATATTTTTCTAAACACTGTGTGGTGTATTTTTGTGGTGCTATATTGTGGTATTGTATGATTTATTGCACAAATACTTTACACATTGCCTTCTAAGTTAAGCCTGACTGCTCGTGCCAAGCTACCAGATGGTGGGCACAGGATAATTTTGGATTGTGTGTGACTTACCCTGACTAGAGTGAGGGTTCTTGCTTGGACCGAGGGTAACCTGACTGCCAACCAAAAACCCAATTTCTAACAGGAACCAATACTATTACCTCCGGGTTGTGTGAGTTCTACTATTACTGAAACTCTTTTTGCTGGATTCGTTAGCCATGCCAACAAAGAACTCGCTCGGTCCCCCTCTGCATGTGTTTGTGTCAAAAAGGCCCTATAGTCATAGCAGCGCAGGCGATCTATTGCCGCTATGGTGTTTTTCCGTGCTAATGAGAGTGATGCTCGCAAGTCTAAGGTCTTGGGGCATTGTCGCTCCACCTCTCTCTGGTTCCGTTCTGCCTCTTCTATATCGTGCAGCAGTGCACGTCTTTCACCGGCTGCCGCACAGAGACAATTCCCTCTGATGACCACCTTAAACACATCTCATTCTAACAATTTGGAAGTAGTCGACTCCTCGTTAGTTGCAAAATACGTGTATATTGCTAACCCAATGGCGTGTTTAAATGCCTCACCCTCTAGCAGAGAGGGCTGGAGTCGCCATGTGGGAATTGGTGTCCGTGCCAGGGACCAATTCAGACTAAGAAGAAGTGGGTCTGAGACCGTGCGCACAAGATATTCACTCGCACTGGCTAGCCCATGTATCTTTGGTGAGGAGAGGAAGGTGTCTAGTCTGACATGTAAATTGTGCATGGGTGAGTAAAATGAATAGTCTTGGTCCATTGCGTGCTGGACATGCCAAGTGTTAACCAGTCCCCAGTTTTGTTGCCATGTCCGGTGTGATTGGGACGTTCGGGTGGTTGGGGATGTAGGTGGTGGGGGGTGATCTATCCAATGTTATATCTGTTCTACAGTTGAAGTCTCTCCCACAGAATACTGGCCCTGCCATGGACACTGCCAGTTTTGACAAGGAGGCCAAAAAACCTTCCTGATCCAAGTTAGGGTAATATATACTACCCAGTGTTATCTCCCTACCATCCAGTTTTCCAGAAATTACAGTGTAGCGACCCAGTGGGTCAGTAATGGTTGGCATGTGTTGGTAGGGTACACCGGCTCAAATCCAAATCAGTGTCCTTCTAGCAAAGGCTGAATGGGTGGTACAGAAGACCCGACCTCTCCAGCGCTTCTGGAGAGCGTGACTCTCGGTAACATCTAGATGTGTCTCCTGGAGCATCGATATGTGGATTCTCCATCGAGTGAAAAAGGGGAATACCTTGTGACGTTTGGTCATGGAGCCCATCCCTCTAACATTACACGTAAGAAATTTTAAGCTCAGTGGGCTACCCATCAGTAATGTAGTGATCTCCTTCTAATCTAAAAACATGCAGTTTTCTCAGGTAGCATGGCGTGTTCTGGGATATAACTTAACAACTGAAATCCCAACTCCCCGTCCCCAGAGCAAAGGACATAGGGCCTCATTACAACCCTGGTGGTCAAAGACCGCCAGGGTTGTTTTGGCGATTGTACTGCCAACAGGCTGGTGGTACAATTTGCCGTACTATGACCACGGCGGTAGCACCGCAGTCGCACCGCCGGGACCGGCGGTTTCCCGCCATTGTTGTCCTGGCGATTATAATCCTCAAGCAGCGCTGCCCTGGGGAGTAAGACTCCCATGGAAAGGCTGGTGGGAAGGGGAGTCGCGGGGTCCTGGGGGCCCCTGCACTGCCCATGCACTTGGCATGGGCAGTGCAGGGGCCCCCAGGCACAGCCCCACCCTGCTTTTCACTGTCTGAAAAGTGCGATGGGTGCAGCAGCACCCGTCGCACGGCCGCAACACCCCCGGCTCCATTAGGAGCCGGCTCCAATGTTACGGCCAACATCCCCGCCGGCCCAGCGGGGATGTTGTAATGCAGCCGGCGAGATTGCGGCCGCATAGGCGGTTGTAATGAGGCCATAGTGTCTTCGCCCAAACTATTAAACAACAACAGTATTGCAACAGTGAACATAGTCTCTACTGTGTAACACACAGCAATTGTGGGGGTGGCATTCTCAGTATCAGCCTGGAGCTCTGGGACGCCACCGGTCCAGCCCTCCCTCGTTTTCGTAGATGTAGCAGGTAGAACCAAGTAATGTTTCCACAGATAATCTGTCAGCATTAATGTTGTGGGTGAACCACACTCCATCCATCGTGCCATCTTGTCTTGGAGTTGCCTATTAGATGACTTTGTTTAGTGGTAATGTAGACTTGTCCTTTCAGCGTTCTCCAATTAAATTATTTAATCAGCTGTTTCTAGGAGTGATCGTAGGTAGGATTACGCTCGATTGAGTAGAGGTCGCAGTTTCATTGTCAGAGTCCGAGTGCCCATCCCCTCTCTGTGAACTCGGAGGTGACACTACATCTGAGCCCCCAGGTCCTCCGCCAAGCAGTGCCACTGCTTCCATCACTCGTTGTCTTTGTTCCTGTACTTCATCTGAGGTAAGTGGGCCCGCTCTATGTGCTGTCTGCCGTCTCCTCGACCTAGGTGGCCGTCACTTCTTACTGTGTTGGGAGTTGGTATTCAGGTCTGGAGCCGAGCGAGACTCCAGCCAGGCCCAGGCCTCCTCTGGTGTTGCGAAGAATTCCGTTCCAGTCATGACGACTACTCGGAGTCTGGCCGGAAATAGCATTGAGTAAGGAATCTCCAGGTCACATAGTTTGCTCTTCACTGAGTTGTAGCCCACTCGTCGTCGTTGCACTTCTCGGGAGAAATCTGGAAAGATGGAAATGTTTCTGTTTGCTATTATCATCTCGCCATGTTGTCGGGCTTGGCGCAATATATGGTCTCTATCCCGAAAATGGAGGAGTCTCGCTATCACAGGCCTCGGAGGAGCCCCTGGAGGTGGTGCCCTGCTAGGCACTCTGTGAGCTCTCTCCAGGGCGAAGAAGGTGGACAGACCCTCCGGGGCAACAAACATCTGCAACCAGTTCTCCAAGAATTCCACCATGTCAGGGCCTTCACTCTTTTTGGGAATCCCTATGATTCTGATGTTATTGCGTCTTGCCCTGTTCTCAGCGTCCTCCGCCCTACTCTCCAGTACTTTGAGGCGGTTATCTATGGTGTTCAACCTGTTATTTGCCAGCGTCAGGGTGGGAATCGCATCCGCCAGGTTCCGTTCCATTGTAGAAACTCTTTCTGTCAGTCTCTTATGATCTTCCCGCAAGAGGCCCAGATCTATGCTTAGCGTATCAATCTGAACTTCCAATGCAGTTCAGGATGCCGCTATGGCTTGAAGGACATCCTGGAGAGTAGGGTCTGTGGATTCCACCTCCGGCATATTATGTGTGATCAAGTCCGTCCCCCCTGTGCGCAGTCTGGAGCATAGGGGGCCACCCATGTCACAGTCCCTTTTTTTAAGGGTCTTCCCCATTTGTGTACCAAGGCTGGATTTCTCAATATTCACTCACCTGTCGTGAGTCTGGGCTATACAGTGACGTAGTGATGCGGTTCTGTAGCAAAATGGATGGTCAGTTTGCATTGGGAGTTCACAATGCTGAACCCTTGAAAGTCAGATGGTCTGCAGTGGCGTCTCATATGCTGTTTTTGAAGTTCAACTGCTGGTCCTGGGGACCAACAACCGAGGCCACAGCAGTGGTCTCAGCTACATTTGATTTGTAGTTCCCAAGTGCTTCCCCCTCTTATTGGGATCATTGGCCATCTTTAAGGTGAATCCCAGCTGCCAAATGTCCCATGGATCTCCCAAGGGTCAGTGTCTGCCCCCTTCTGTACAAATTCGTATTAGCATGGGCAGCCCCGAACCCCATCGGCACGTCACTCTCTTACCGGCAAAGTTGTCCTGGGCCTCCGATGGTCTCCCACTGTGTGCCAGCAACCAGGCGCTCGAGCCGAGGCAGGGCCGCACCAATCTCACTAGGCATGTGCTGCTGTACCAGACTCCAGCGCCTGGGCTCCTGTCTCCCTGAGCTGCCGACTCCCAATCTGTGTCGGTCACCGCTCCGCTCTGAATGCCTCCGGCGCTCTCAGCTCTGGTCGTGTTCGATCACTTCTGCCCTCCCAGGTGTGTGAGCTTCAGGTGGGCTGGGTATTCGCTCTGGTTCTCGTGTCTGCCTCCCCAGGGGCCCACAGCCTTTGCCTCCTTCTGGAAGCGGCGTCCAGAGGCCTCCGCTGTCCTCAGGGTGCACCACCTCGCAGCGTCCTCGCGGGCTCCCGCGCACAACGGCGGGCGCCATTTTGAATGCGCTGCAAGCCGAGGAAAAAAGTTAATTCGATATTGTAATTGTAACCTCGGTTGCACCCACCTGAATTCCTAGGGTCTCGGGGGGTCAGCGATGTATCCCCAGCTTTAATTTCAGTTAAGGATGGGTAATGGAGGAGGAGAAGCGGCTGTGGGTCCCGGAGCTCCTGTAGTCCGCTGCCTACTCCATGCGAGTCCTGTCCACGCCCCCACAAATGTCATACACTTGAAGGATAATACATCACTTGCACCCCCACAGGTACCCCAGCCAAAGTCAGTGGAGAGGAGGTGCCACCACTATCCAGTCCTCCAACAGAAGAGACCCTCAATGATGACAGTAAC
Source organism: Pleurodeles waltl (assembly GCF_031143425.1). Classification (NCBI taxonomy): domain Eukaryota; kingdom Metazoa; phylum Chordata; class Amphibia; order Caudata; family Salamandridae; genus Pleurodeles; species Pleurodeles waltl. The sequence goes on from NC_090444.1 coordinate 778,990,522, forward strand.
TCCAGACTTCAGGATCTGGAGGACCTACCTGGCCCATCAGGGACCATTGGACAGTCGGTCACCCAAGCACAATCACAGACCACCACAGAGCCTCCCCCATAAGGATCCAACACCACAGCACCCACCCAGCGTACCCACACCTCTGTCCCCAGGACACGTCAATCAGCAGTGTGCCCACTTGTACAGGGACTCCAGGCCACACCTCATACTGAAGACAATCAGGTACCTGGGGTCAGTGGCACGGGACAGAGGCACAGGCCAACAGGGAAACTGGGAGGATTGCTGTGCGCCAGGGAGAGGACAGGAGCAGGGAACTGACACTCCAGGAGGCACTCTCCGAGATCCTGGGAGCATACCAACATTCCCAGGACATGATGGGCCAGATTCTTGACAACATGCAGGAGAACAGGGGGCTGCAGGAGGGACAGTATCAGCGGATCAAGGAGGACTTGCAAGCTATTAACAACACCCTGATCTCTATTGCAGGGGTGCTGGCAGACATGGCCAACATCATGAGGGAGGCAACAGCACACTAGCGGGCCCCTACCACTAGCCAGTCAACTGAACAACCCTCCACTTCCACTGCCGCTAGTGGCCAGGAGGCCCAGCCACAGGACCCACAGGCCACAGGACCCACAGGCCACCAGCACCTCTACCCCTGCAGAAGGTGAACCACCCCACAAACATTCCCTGCGACCCAGACAGAAGACAGAGACACTTGCCAAGACCATCGCCAGGAATTTAGACTCTCCTGATTGTCCCCATTGTGTCCCACTCAGTCACCTTCTCTACCTTTAAATGTCATTGTTCCCCTTCCTATGTCCCCTTTGACACTGCGCCTGTGCTACAAACAGACTGGAACAGTACCCTGGACGTTCCTCCTTCATCACCAATTCCATTGCACTTTCACTTCAATTTCTTAGCACTACAATAAACACCCTTGGACAAAACTCAACCACTAGTATTTCATGTATTGAAAATTTGTATTCAAGGAAACAGCTACATCCATTGCAAATGAATTGTACATTGTGAGAGCATAGAAATTATGACCTGTAGCTGGCGATAGTGATCACATCAGAACATTGTTGTCAAATCACCAACATCTGTAAAATGATAATCCATAGGTGACAGTAAGTAGAGTTAAAAAGTGGGTAATGCCATTATGCCACAGCCACACAGAATACATAAATAGTCATAGAAATGTGAAGTTTCACTGTCTCACCTGTGTGTCATTGGAAGTACTGGTGGATAACTGATGTTCTGTTTTCCACATCCTGATCCTCTGCCTCCTCATCCTCACTGTCCTCAGGGTCCACTGCAGCCACAGGGGCATTTTCAGTCTCCTCCTCCTGCAGAAAATGTACATAGAGTCTGAGGGCCAGGTTGTGTAACATGCAGCATGCCACTACTATCTGGCAGACCTTCTCTGTGAGTAGCACAGGGATCTACCTTTCAGAAGGAGGCACATGAACCTGGCCTTCAGGAGGTCGAAGGTCCTCTCAGTGATCCTTCTCGTTCGCCCATGTGCCTCATTATAACATTCCTCAGCCCTTTTCCTGGCATTCCTCATAAGGGTCAGAAGCCACGATAGGTTTGGGTAGCCAGAGTCACTTGCAAAAAGTGAGGGACAACATGTAGCCAGAGACTACCCTATGATGTTAACATCAGAGACATACTCTAACGTACACCGTGTGGGAACCAAGGCTCACCTATGAGCCACACCCTGTGCATCTGTAGTGGGCCCATCACATTTGGGATGCTGTTATTCCTCAGGACAAAGGCATCATGCACCGACCCAGGATAGTTAGCATTGATGTGTGAGATGTACTGGTCCCCAGGCACACCATCTGCACATTCATGGAGTGGAAACTCTTACGATTCCTGTACACCTGTTCATTCTGGCGGGGGGACAAACGCAATATGTGTCCCGTCAATCACCCCAATAATATTGGGGATATGTCCCATTGCATAGAATACGGCCTTCACATTGGCCAAATCTTCCACCTGGGGAAAGCTATGTAGCTGCACATGTGTTTTACCAGGGCAGACAACACTCTTCCCAGTACGATTGAGAACATTGGCTGTGAGATTCCTGCTGCCAAGCCTACTGTCACTTGGAAAGAACATGTTTCCAGGAAATGGAGAACTGATAGCATTTGCACAAGAGGGGGGATCCCAGTCGGATGACAGATTGATGAGATCAGGTCTGGCTCCAACTGGGCACATAGCTCTGTGATTGTGGCCCTGTCCAGTCTATAGGTGAGGATAATGTGCCTGTCCTCCAGTGTAGCTAAGTCCACCAGTGGTCTGTACACTGGAGTATGTCTCCATCTCCTAATCATCCGCAGTGGTAGATATCTAAGGGACACAAGAGTGAGTAGGCTGGCACAAATTGAACAACTAAACCACAACAGCAGTCCACATCGTGCACTTATGTATTGGGACAGTGTAAATTTCAAAGTATGTGCCTATTTATCCTGTGATGCAGCAATTCTCGATAGTCCTGTTCACCCCCCCCCCCGAAATGGTGACCGCCTGTCCTGTGTGGAGGGACAGATGGAAGTGATGTAATTCCGCCGAAGTTGGGCGTTGTGGTGGTAGGCGATCGTGCACCGCCGTGCAATTCCTCATTGGATAATATTGGGACCTATGGAGTACAGTGGCCAATGGAGATGTCTGCTGGTGGTGACGGTGGACACCACCGCGGATGTGACCGCCGTTTCCTAACTAATTGCTCACTTGTTTCCTGACTTTCAACAGGAGAAGACCTACACTGAATGTGCTGTTGTGACCTGTGTCTGGAACCTACCATGCCCCGTGTGACCGGGGAAAGGGCCCCAGCCTTCACTTCAAAGGAGTTGGAGTGACTGGTGGATGGGGTCCTACCCCAGTACGGACTGCTGTATGGGCCTCAGACCAACATGTGAGTACACTGTGGGCACGATGCATGTGGCATGGATGTATGGAGATGTGTGTGAAGGCATTGTGAAGGGGGGGATTATCTGTTGGCCGTGTACATGTTGTGAGATGGGCTAGTATGTGCCAATGATGATGGAAAGGGGTGTGGTGGGCCATGTGTGTGACAGGCTGGACTGTTGCTGTAATGGTGTTCTCCTATCTTTATTACCTCTGCAGGTCCGCGCCCATCAAAAGAAGGGATTATGGCATGCCATCGCCAAGGACTTGCGGACCTGGAGGTCTATGGCAAGTGGAGCTCTCACTGTGGGAAACGGTAGGAGGACCTCAGACGCTGGGCACGGGAGACTGTGGTGGCCCAGCTGGGGATGGCCTCCCACTGAGGAAGGGGTGCCCGTCGGACCCTGACCACCTGATAGCCCGCATACTGGCGGTGGCCTACCCTGAGTTGGATGGGCGCTTGAGGGCATCACAGCAGCCACAAGGGAGTGAATACAGTAGGTATCATTGTATATTTAGGCTGGTGGGGTGGTATCAGGGTGGTGGTTGTGTATTAGTGGGGGCCCCTAAGGCCAGGCCAGACATTGCAGTATGGGTCATCTCTAGGGTAATGGTTGCATGTCAAGAACAGGTAACCTAGCTTGTTAGTAGTCACTTTCAGGCAGGGCATTGTGGGTCCCAGGTGTGCTGCGGTTGGCAGTGTGTGCTCCTCATCATGCATTGGTGACTAGCCATATCACTGGTAGTGCAATGCATATTTCTTACGCCTGTTCCCTGTGTGTGAGGGTGCTGTGTACGGCAACAGTGGTGTTGGTGAAGTAATTTACCCAGTGTTTCCTTTGTTTCTGTCACCCCCTTTTTTGTTCTGTCATTCTGTCCATGTGTGCATTAGCATCATCTGGCAGAGGAGCAAGGGGAACCAGTGACAGAGGGAGCTGCATCCCACAAGACCCTGGAGGCAGAGTCCACCAACGCCGAGGGAACCAGTGGGACGGAGGGCGAGGGGAGTACCACGGCAGAGACATGAGGGGACGACATAGACTCAGATACCTCCTCCAATGGAAGCTCCCTGTTGGTGGCGGACATCTCTGTGACCACTCCAGCTGCAGGTACAGCCACCACCTGCCGTACCAGCACCGCCCTCACAGTGGCCCCTCAGCAAGTTTCCCGTGCCCACTCACCCAGGAGGGTGGGCATCTCCTTCGCCCCAGGCACCTCAGGCCCTGCCCCAGTGAGCCCTGCTGCCCTGAGTGAGGAGGCTATTGACCTCCTGAGATCCATCTCTGTAGGGCAGTCAACCAATGTGAATGCCATCCAGAGGCTGGCATCCCAGATGCAGCAATGCAATGCATTCCTGGAGGGCATTCACAGTGGATTGGCAGCCCAACAGAGATCAATTCAGGCTCTGGCCTCCTCTCTGATGTCAGCCATTGTCCCTGTTTCTACCATCCCTCCTCCAACTAACACTTCCCAGTCCCACTCCCCTCAACCCCAACCCATCCCAGGCACGCATACAGACGAGCATTCACACTAGGCAACACACAAGAGTGGCACAAGCAAACACAAGCACCACACTTCATACCACAGGCACTCACACAAACACCATACAGTTGCAGACACAACAACATCCACTGCCTCCACTGTCTCTCCCTCCTCCACCACCACCCTCCCAGTCACATCCACACTCACACCTACATGCACTACATCAGCATCCACAACCAGCATCACCACACCAAGCAGAACACCCACCTCACTAGCAGACACCTCAACAACATCCATGCATGCGTCCCCTGTGTCCTCTCCCACTGTGTCTGTCCCCACCTCCTAAAGGACACAAACACAAGCATTCACACACCCAACAACCACCCACCTCACATCAGCATACTCCCCATGCATCTGCACCCAAGTCCAGCAGACATACTCCTCCAACAACCACTCCCTCATTCTCCACTCCCATTACTCCTCCCTCCTCCCGCCCCAACGTCCCTAAGAAGCTTTTCCTTTCCCAATTGACCTCTTCCCTACCACTCCCCCGTCCTGCACGTATGGGCAGGGTACCAAGGATACAGCCAGCACCTCAGCCAAACAGTTCATGGGGACAGTAGTAGCACCACCTACTCGTGGTGGTAATAATACCAGACCTGCATCACAGAAGGGGAAGGAGCCAGCACCACCAGGGAAGAGTGTGAAGGGGCCTGCAGCATCAGGGAAGAGTGGGAAGGGGCCTGCACCACCTGTGAAGAAGGGGAAGGGGCCTGCATCACCTGTAGAGAAGGAGCCTGCATCACAAGGCAGAGAGGGGAAGAGCTTATCCACCCCTGCCAGGAAGGGTAAGGGATCCACGACTGATGTACAGGAGGAGACGGGACACTCTAATCCAGCGGAAGCTGTCAGGCTGACACCGCCACCACCAACTGTCACGGGGCCCCCACTGCCAGCTGTAGAAGTGCAGCCATCAGTGAGTGCAGAGGCTGCCCAGGAAGATCCTCAAACCACCACCACAGTGCAGCCATCGGACAGTGCAGAGGCTGTCCAGGAGGCTCCTCCAACCACCACCACAGTTCAGCCATCAGACAGTGCAGAGGCTGCCCAGGAAGCTCCTCCAAACACCATCACAGTGCAGCCGTCACCACTAGCGGAGGCCATGGAGGCCATCCTCCAGGGGCTGCCCCCTCCAGATACAGTAGGAAAGTCACCCATTTCAGAGACTGTGTCCTTGCACTCCCCAGGACAGAGAAATGGGCTTGGAGCCCCCTCCAAAACCAGTGGGAAAGTCACCCACTTCAGAGAATGTGGCCTTGCACTCCCCAGGACAGAGTAAGGGGCATGGAGCCCCCTCCAGAACCAGCGGGAAAGCCACCCACTTCAGAGACAGTGGCCTTGCACTCCCCAGGACAGAGTAATGGGCACGGAGCCCCCTCCAGTACCAGTGGGCAACTCATCCACTTCACAGACGGTGGCCTTGCACTTCACAGGACAGAGAAATGGGCATGGAGCCCCCTCCAGAACCAGTGGGAAAGTCACCCACTTCAGAGATTGTAGCCTTGCACTCCCCAGGACAGAGTAAGGGGCATGGAGTCCCATCCAGAACGAGTGGGAAAGTCACCCACTTCAGAGACTGTGGCCTTGCACTCCCCAGGAGAGAGTAATGGGCATGGAGCCCCCTCCAGTACCAGTGGGGACGTTCCAGTATTTGGCTGGGGTGGCCCCCCATCCCTCTGAGGTGCCTTCCGACTTGCAAAATGATGCCCCTTCAGTGTTCTCTCCGGCTGTGTCGGGATACAGATTGGGCCTTGGACTGTGCCCTGTGGCCTTGTGTGCCCTCATGACTTTGGACTAGGCATTGGCCCTTTATGGACATTTGTATACATTTGGTTTGTGTGGTGGATTTTGCTATGCTAATACATTGACGTTACTCCAGCATTGTGGTCCGTGTTTTATTGCCATTAGTTTACATGTGCAGCTGGTTGTGTGTACGGTGTGTTGTGCATTTGTGTGTCACTCTCGTTTTCCTCCCTCCCTCCTTTGTGTGCTAGGTGGCTGTATTCACCATTGTCATCTTCGTAGGTGTTGGTGTTCCAGGTGGAGCATGACGTAGAAGATAATCGGGAAAACTTGCAGTTCAGGTTCCATGGCGGCGTGGTTCTTCCTCTCCAATGGTGAGTCCTTTCACTTCTGAGCTCTGTTTTCGCCAGGCTTTTGTTGCCGTTGGTAACACCCAGGAAAAGGTGGCGGTTTCGTGTGTCATTATATCGCGGGCAGTAGTTTGTCTCCTGCCTGGCTGTTGTCGATTACCGCTGTGGTGACTGTTGTTTCCGCCGTGGCGGTTGGTGTGGTACATTGGCTGTCTATGGGAGTTATCAACAGTCATAATTTGACGGAACTTACTGCCAGGCTGTTAGCGGTATTACCGCCACTTTATCACTCACTGCCAGGGTCATAATGAGGGCCAATATGACTTTCATTAACTATAGACTCTAACTAAAGAATGGTGCAACCTGAGCAAACTCTACATTGAAGGTTAGAAGCACAATCAACATTTCAGGCCTTTTAAACTTACACACACACATATATATATATATGTGTGTGTGTGTGTGTGTATATGTGTGAATTATTAATCTTCTACTGTGAAAGCACCTTCAACGATATATTTGATGCTCCACTTTATATTAGTAATATTAAAAACACATTATATGGATTGTGGATTAACATTTTGCACCACCTCTGTAACGCATAATGACACAGACAAAGGTATGCATTCTCACTTAGAATCTAAGCACTGCAAAACCCTAATCCCAACGTTTGAAATATCTACACCATAAATCTTTACTGTTTTGCTGCATCCTCTGAATAAAACATCCTTTGAGTGAACCATGCTTTGAATGGAAAGTGCCCATTTGTAAGGGATCTGGAAGGGAATGATTTTGTACGACGAAGCTGGAAAGCTACATGCCTTTGAAGAAGTGACCTTTCTCGTTTTGCTCTACTTTTCAGGTGATGATTTTCACTCACACACAAACTCTCTCAATCTGAAAACTGCTACAACAAACACGTATATATTTATCACATATCGGTGCACTCGATTAAATCTATAACTTCTAGGAGAAATAGGGTCATCCTGAGCCTTGCACTATATAAATATCATGTTGGACTTTCCCAATTTTTCAGTGACTATGTCCAGTGATTTTTCATGAATTGTATAAAATTACCTTTAAGCTTGTCTTCTTTCAGATGCTTCTTCTCTGTCTCCGCTGCTTTTGCTGTTTTGAAACATGAAAAAAGAATAATGGACTTAGGGTACACGGTAGTCATTTTCCACAAAATAGCTAAGGTTTCGCCAGAGATCGTCATAGCTAAACATTGCAGTTTCCAATGTCTCATCAAGAAATACATCATTGTTGTTATGAAAACTACATAGTTATGTATATAGTTTATTACTTATTGATTAACATAAAACCTACACTTGGGAGTATCTCCTCCCAAATCGAATATTGTTAAAAAATCCAAAGTCCCTTCTTTCCCTTTTAACAAAATCCAATTAGCCTTATGTATTTATGTTTTTAATACTTTCCAATGACATTAAGTTAGAGAGTACATCAGTTCCAGCATTGCAGGTTCTTGAATTTTGATGAAGCATTGTCATCCTATTGTCGTGGTGCCTGTAGGATCTTAGAGCTTTAAACTACGTCAGATATTTTATAAGCACTAAAAACTGTAAAACGTTTTTTTTGTAATGGCAGATAATACGAGCCTATATGTCTAATTTATGAAGTGTTCACTCCCAATATTACCAGTAGTGGACACTGCATTTTCTATCAGCTCGTCCTCATTAAATCAAATATGTGGCGGGACTTGCATATCTGGGGTAAATTCACATAGTATTTGGGTGCCGTTAGTATCAATCCTTAAAAGTGAAACAACCCCAGCGTAACACAGGCACTCCTGATGGTATTTAGAGGAAAACACGTTGCAGTCTTGCAGACAGAGACATTTTCTAGCAATATTGCGAATTCATGTGCAGCCAATCACCACTGGTTTTGTCTTTCCTACCAAAACATTAATTAAAGCAAATACTTTTGGTAAAGGTTGCGTACTGCTGTGACTTCCCGCAAAGAACATACACATTTATGTAGTTTGTGTGAAACCAACTGACCTATCCAGGTCTCTACAGACCCGAGGGACATAAGACAAAGGGTGCTACAGCACACTTTCTACTTCCCATTTATCGTATCAGACTTGACCAAGATGTTTCCTTGTGGCTCCTCTGTCTCTCTCAAACTGTCCGAATTGCCTTGCATAGGCGATCAGACTGGAACAGAGCTCAGTGAGAGACTTGGAAATTCATTACCATGCCTTTGGGGGAACATCAGCTGACAAGGATCGCAATGCTGAAGCTCCAACAAAGTCTGGTGGTAGAAGGAAAGCATGGGACTCATCCAGTGCTTTAAATTATCTGGTACTGTCCAGTACTGAGTACTTGAGCGTTTTTTATTTGCAAGGAGGAGTACTTGCACTTCTCAGCACTGCTACCATACATTTAATGGAAGAGGACCAGTTGTGGCTCACCACACACAGAAGGGGCGGGGTGGCTCACAGGGGTGGTGGGAGGGGAATACAAATTAAATTAGTGAAAAAAAACCACTTACCTCCATCGCCGCCACACTGCTCCATCTGATCCTCTGCTGGTGCAGACACAGGCTTCCAGCCTGCCCTGCAGCCAATCCTGATGCTGCTCAGAGCAGCGTCAGGATTGGCTGGGAGCGCCCAGCTAGGGTATTCCCAGGCAGACTGGGAGCCTGTGTCTGCTCTCTCCAGCCTGGCAACTGTGTTGCTGGGCTGGAGAGAGCCTACTGCGCATGTGTGTTTGGCCAACCTGAAAAGGCCTACAAAACATACAGTTGCACAGCACTCCCCCTCAGCGCTTGTCACGGACTGTGGCCCCACCCGTTTTTACCAAAAAACTATAATAAACACAGATTATTAGTGGTTTTTGGTAAAAGGTTTGCAGCTGCCGCTGCTGGCGGTGGGGCAGCCCTTCTCCGCCCTAATGGAGGATTCACCCCTGGAGAGGACCAACACTTCTCAGAAGCAAACAAGTACTTTAGATAGTGAGTTCCTCCACTGCTATATTTCCATTTAAAACGCTGGGCTCATCTCTCAGCACAGCAGATGATTCCCTGCTCCATCTGACTCCCCTCTTACCGCATGGAGGCTCTTGTTAATTATGGAAGCACCAGAAGATGGAGCGTGTGACTCCTCCTGGTCTTGCTTCTGTCAGCTCACACCCTAGTGCTGGGCACTGTCGGTGAGTTTGGAAGGGCAGGGTGGGACTCAATTTGAGTAGCATGACAATCTAATACATGGGGCAGAGCGGAGGTCTGTGCTCCCTGACCCTCAGGGCAATGTCAGAAGGCCATGCATTTTTGAGTCATTGGGTCTGGATCCAGCCAAGTAAAAAACAATAAATCACCCACCAACTTCCATAGGAGGCATCCATATTCTCCATAGGAGGAGTTGAACAATTAAATGACTCTGTTTGTATATTTTTTCTCTTTATTCTCTCTTAAGTCACTGCAAAACTTGCCGGCCACATTTGTTGTGGACCATTTAATGTTTTCGTAAACGAATGTGAAACAATCACACCAGGACTTTCATTTCTAAAATCATATTGTAGCATTTAAATTATGTAACCAGTATTGAAACTCATGTTGCTGATATGCTTTATATGTAACCTGCCAATCGTTTGTGATGTACACTGCTTATTTCTTTTAAATTTGTTTTGGAGTAAACTGCTTGCATGAAAAGTGGGTCTTTGTGCCTTGAATGTGCTATATAAAACTACAAAAAATGTAAGCAAGTAAATATAATTAGGGTCGGTGCAGCAACAGCTGCTTTTTTTGTTAATGTTATCCTTTCCTGGATCACCCTCAATTCAAGAGAAGCTGATTTTGTAGGGCCCCCAGTCACCACTTTCGCTTGTTTCCATAGGAGACAAGCGAAAGGCCAGGAGAGCATGGCATCTCTTGGAGTGACAGTTAATCAAACCCACTAATACTATTGATACTGGCAGGTCCTTCCCAGAGATCAGAAGCACCTAATGATAAAGAAGTAAGAGCTCACAGAGAGATGTGGGATCTTGTTAGCTCCAGATATATATATTTTTAAGTAGAGTTGTAAAATACTCAAGGAGGGCATCAAGACTACCTACAGTATTTTAAGGTCTAATAGAGGTATCCAGCAGGTTTATAGTAATTATTTTTTAATATGTAGGGTATATGGGTGGGATACCTTAAAAAGATGAATATATTAAAATAGGGACCAGAAAAAGGAAGTGAATGATGACAAGATGACAGGAAACCAAGACGCCAGGTATGTGTTTATTTGCAGGAGAAGTGATGATATTTTCAGGGCAGGAGTTGGTGAAGGGATACACCTGGTATTTTTATGGTTTCCCTGTGACACCTTTCCTTGCCCATGAGGGTAGCTGTGTGTGTAAGGGACCCTATGTGAATATACAACTTACAAATGTCAATGGGGAACATTTGCCAGCGTATTCCATAGCTTAGGATTCACAAATGACAAGAATATTTCAGATCATGGGTCCTCATGATGCAAGGGCTTTTGAACATAGGACCATGTGGTAACATGTACCTATAGTCACACATTCATCCAGTGTGCCATGTTCAGTTTTAGGAGTCTGTGCACTTTACCCCTGATAAACTGCTAAACTGCTTGAACTCTCTCCTTTAAACATGGCACAAGTGGCCTACACCCAATTTGTAATTTAATTGTAAGCCCCTCCTAAAGAGGTACTACAGGTACCCAGGTCCTATGAATGAAATATTGTTAGTGTGCCTGCAGTGCCGATTGTGCAATCCGCTTAAGATGTCTTTTAAAACATGTCTCAGGTCTGCCATGGCAGCCTGTGGGCAGATTTAAACTGCTATTTTCACCTGGCAAAATAGACCATCTGCCAGGCCTAAACCTTTCTTTGTAATGCATATACCTCCTAGGATAGTCCATACACAGCCCAGAGGGCAGGGTGCAGCGTCTCTATCAAAATATTCAATATGTACTTTCAAGTTTTAAATGTCTTGGTAGTGAAAAATTCTTAAATTCACTTTTCACCACTGCAAGGCCACCCTCTACCATAGGATAACATTGCATTACCTTATTACATTTAATAAGTGATAGCCTTTGATTGGGTGCAGATAGGAATATTGAGTTTGGTCTCTAAAGTTTTTTAATTTAAAAACCTACTTAATGGTAAAATCAGAGTGCCAGTCACAATTCTGAAAATGCCACTTTTAGAAAGTTGGCATTTTCTTGCCCTAATCAATTGGTACCTGCAGCCTGCTCCTTCGTCGCATGACTGGATGTCAGTGGCAGTTGACCTTTGTGTATTCTTCCCAGACAGCTACACAATAGAGACACTGGGTGGTGACAGGTGTTTCCTCGGCACACTCACAAAGATCTTCACACTAGGTCATTGTGCACCCAGACAACCTGGGGCTAGGGCAAGTAGGCAGGAAATTGGAGATGCTTATTTGAGGGGAATGCTCTAGAAGCTTCCCCGACTTCAAAGGGGTCACTAGGTATAAAAATAAGACTCTGAGGTCAACTGTTCACTTCACTTCTGGACCAGCAGAACAACTCTCAGAGGACTGCCCTGTTGTCTGTGGCCTGCTGTGTACCTTAGTAGTCTGCCCTGATGTACCAAGAAGACTGCCCTGCTGACTGAAGCTGCCTTGTGTCCTTAAAAGGTTGTTCTGCTAATTGAGACTTGCATTCTGCTTGCACCCAGGACTACCAGAGTAACTGCGAGGGCTTGTTGGTTGGGTTCCTGATCAAAGCCTTAGGAACAGAAAAGCTGCAACTAGCTGGGACCTCTACCTGGACCCAGACTGAATGAGACCTGACCATCCAAATGGTGCCCTGCCAATCTCGGAAGTGGGGTTAAAGGTCCTGCATCAGCCTTACTGAAGGTTTCACTAAATCCAGCACAATGCAACACCATGCAGTCCATGCACCAAAGACATAAGGTAAAATTCTCAGTGGGCCAAACTTGATCCTGTGCCCGGTCTGCACTCCATCGCAGTTGGCCTGAACTTGTGACTTTGTTCTAGTCTAGCGTGACCAGATACTTACAGTTGGTGCTTTGTGCTTTTGGGGCCACTTTTATCTAAATCTGTAAAATTGCATATCTCCAGTAGTACAGAATGCATTTTTGTTGGTTTGGTCTCAAATAATTTATTAGAATTCACTCTATTTTCTCTAAATTATGTGATATTTTTCAAGTGTTGTGTTTTTTTAACTTTATTACTGTTTAAGTGCTGCATAAATAGTTTACACATTGCCTCACAGTAAAGTCTAGCTAGTTTTGTGTCAAACTACCAGAGTGTTAAGCAAAGGCTAATTTAATGATTTTTTGTGGTTCACCCTGACAATAATTGTGACTGCTGTTTAGAAGGGCTCATACCCCTACTCAATGAACAACTCATTTTCTCACAGTGGTGATTAGTGGTGGGATCCAATACTCAGTGCCATACATTGATTTGTGTAACACTAAAACTTGCTTTTCCCAAATTTACTCCCATTCCACCGGATGGCTAGTGCTTGTGAGCTTGCCTTCCAGTATTTAATTTGAACTCAGTAACCTAGAGAGCTGAGCTGTAGCAGAGCTCAGAGGATTCTGCAAGGAGAGAGGGCTGCTCAGAGCCTGGGAGAAAGTCAGTCAGTTGCAAACCACAGTTGAGCAGGAAGAGTATCATACCCACCAAGACACAAGTTCCAGAGGATAGGATTCCTTCTGGCTGCAATTTTATGCTACAACGATCAACAGTAATAGCAATAATGAGTTAGGGGTGTCTAGATGTGTCATCATCACTAATCCTTAACATTATGCTGACCCATTAAAAACTTAAGGTAGTACTCAAAATTCTTGACATTCAACTACCCATTTATGCCCAAAATATTTCAATAATTTATCAGACTGCAAATATATGATGCTCATCTGCTTTTTCAAAATTGTGCTTGAACTGGTCTGCTTCACTTTTGTGACATAAACCTGGTGTGGAGGTTTAGCAAATCTGGGTCAAGGTGTGCTGTACACAAAATAGTATGGAATGTATCCAGCTAATTTGTGGCTTCATTTCCAAAGCTAGGGCTTGATGGGGAGGGACAGTGGGATGGTGCACTTTGCTGAGTGCCAAACATCACAATGTGCAGGTTTGCATAAATATTCATATTTAATTAGACATCTTAAAAAAAAAAAACATTGCACAATCGCGTACGAAAGATTCAAAGGATTATATGATGACCTGTAGTTAGAAGAGGTATATTAACAAATACTAGTGGCAGCAGTAGCCACCTCTTCTAAGTAGCCCTGTGATACCCACAGCAGAAATGGCAAAGCCACATTTTTACTGAAAAAATACATAAAGGTTATAGTGACATTATAGTTAGGTTTGAAAGCTCTGAAGTTCACTAGTTAAAGTTTATCTGGTCTACCATAACTTACATCCTCATATGCACTACTTATGACCTCATATATTACATCACATATTGTATATTAAATTACATTATTGATGACATCACTGATGACATCTCAAATTGCATCACCAATACATTCATTAATGAAATCATACAATCATTGTGAAACCAGAGGATTTTTGGAATTCAGCACACAAAAGCTGTGGACAATTTTCCATTCACCTTCATGAGATTACCCTCTTAAAGGCTTCACATGACCTGCAAATTTAAGTCACGAGGTTAACAGGTATACATTTACTACTGTAAAGATGCTTTCTGTCAGGGTCTATGGACAATGTTCCATAGTTAAATAAAATACACTGCACACATTCCTGAGATGGACATAATAGCATACAAAATAAGACCTATTTATAACACCACTATGAACCAAACTACCAATACGTGCAGTACTCCTGTATCCTATGTTATATCTACAATGTCTTAAATCTTTAGTGAAGTTCAGGAAATAAACATGCATAGCTTACAGAATTTGTCTATGTCATTTTATTACAAATACTTAACATGAGCACATGTCTAGATATTCACTGGTTGTTAATGTATTGTCAACATCAACCTTGGCCTTTCTCACAGACTTTTTTAGAACAAGCATTAGTGATTTGTAAATGTTGCAATACATATGTTTTATATATATATATATCTATATATACATATATAGATATATATATATATAACTATATATATATATATATATATTATATATCTATATATACCTATATATATCTATATATATATATATATATGCAATTACACTTGTTTCCATGGCGTACCCTATTTCCACGCTGTGGACACACATAAGTACAATCAGTAACTTGGGTGTTATCACTGATGTCCTTAGTGATTACACTTGAGATGTCATCAGTGGTTTCATCAATAATGTCATTTAAAATGCCATGACTGATTTAATATATGAAACAATAAGCAGTGCATCCCAGGGGGAAACGTTAACTGGGTAAACTTGGAGGGCTTGTTTGGCTTTTGAAAGTTAGTTTGTCCTTTATTGCAACACCAAACTATGACATCAGTATGACATCACTTCAACCTTATTTTTTTAGTGAAAATATATATATATATATTGTTTTTGCTGTGAATATGTGTGTGTGTGTGTATATATATATATATATATATATTTATATATATATATATATATATATACACACACATATATATACATATATACACACACATATATATACATACATATAGCTATACATATATATATATATATATATATATATATATATATATATATATATGTATAGCTATATGTATGCATATATGTGTGTGTGTATATATGTATATATATGTATATATATATATGTATTCACTTAAAAAACAAAGGTTACAGAGACGTTATAGTTAAGTTCTGAATTAACTCGCACAAAATGAGAGAAATTCAGCAATTATGGCTAGAGTTATTTCAAGTACCGATAACTCACGCCCTAAGGTAAGTATAACTCACGTCAGTAGGCCAGAAGTTATAATTTCTTTTTTAAACAGAACTATAACATTTGAACCAAACATCTTGCTGGTGTTACACCTTGAGGTTATTATATGGAGAAACCATTTCAATAACAAGCTTTCTCTGTCCCATTATGGAATGGAAGAGAGATAGGGAGAGTGACAGGACCACTGGGGAGCCTGAAGGCCCCTGCAGTCCTAGCTGGTTCTTGACTCACGCAGATTTTTGCAAGATTTTTTAAAAAAAAATGCTTTTTAGCCCTGGTGGGTTCCACCCCACGAGCAAGGACAAATATGACTGCTGCCAAAATACTGCAGCAGCGGCGTATATCTGTTCACCATATTATGACACACACACCAATTGTCATGTCACCATTCAACCGCAGACAGAAGTCAGCTATATCAAAGGTCAGTAATAAACTGGCAGTATCCAAACCTACACAGTTACGCCAACAGAACAACGCCCATCACATTATGACCCACGAATCACCACGGCGGACATTCAACCACTGTAACCCATTGGCGGTACATACCGCCGTGGTCAAAATACACACACACACATACAAAACAACACTAAATTGGACAATTTAAATAACACATACCTGACACCCATACACACACCACATCCACACACCCACACTACTATAAAATACACACCCACACTACACACAACCCTTTAAGACTACAAATAGTTGCCACCACAGAGAGACAGCAAGAACACTCACACAACCAGAGCCACATACCACTCACACCAATACACCACATACGCACAACACATCACACCCCAAAACATTACCCTACACACCCTTACCTACACACCTTACACAACAACCATGGCACCACAAAGACACCCCCGATTCTCAGAGGAGGAGCTATGGGTCATGGTGGAAGAAATCATCAGGGTAGAGCCTCAGCTATTTGGAGCACAGGTGCAGCAGATATCTATAGCTAGGAAGATGGAGCTATGGCGGACAATCGTGGAAAGGGTCAACGCCATGGGACAGCACCCAAGACCAGGGATGACATCAGGAAGAGGTGGAACAACCTACGGGGGAAGGTTTGTTCTATTGCAGCAAGACCCCAACTCTCAGTACAGAGGACTGGCGGTGGACCCCCACCTCCTCCCTCAAAAATAACAACATGGGAGGGGCAAGTCTTGGCAATCATGCATCCTGGGGGCCTAGCAGGAGTAGGAGGAGGACTGGACTCCGGTAAGTCAAGTCTATACTACTACTACCCTCCTACCTGCATGCCATCATATACCCCCACCCTCATCCTCACCCTGACTCCCATTACTCCACCAACTCCCACACCCCCCATCATCATATCTCACTCACCCAATGCCAAGCCCTGCATGCCATACCAATGCATGGACACCACTCACAGCCCTGCATGGACACCTATCACTAAAGCATGCACACTAGAGGGAATCAGCTAGCCCACCACATACCAACTTACACAAGTGAAAGCTGCCAGGGCCAATACAACCAAAGAGGGCAACCCACTGATGCTCAATATGTCACACACAGAAACAATAACACTTCATTTACATCCCCAGAGTTATTGCAGCCAATGTTACCGGAGAAGAGGTGCCAGCACTATCTAGTCCCCCATCTGAAGATGCCCACAGTGATAACAGCAACTCTGGTTGCCTGGATCTGGATGACCAACCTGGCCCATCAGGGACCTCTTGACAGTTGGTTACCCAGGCACAGTCACACACCACCACAGAGCCTCCCCCATCTGGAAACACCATCACAGCACCCACCCAGCGTACCCACACCTATGTCCCCAGGACACGTCGATCAGCAGTGTGTCCACCTCTACAGGGACCCCAGGGCACACTTCATACCCAAGACAATCAGGGACCTGGGGTCAGTGGCAGTGGGCACACGGTTCAGGGGACAGAGGCACAGGACAACAGGGAAACTGGGAGGAGTGCTGTGCACCAGGGGGAGGACAGGCCCAGGGAACCGACTCTCCAGGAGGACCTCACCGAGATCCTCGGAGCATACCAACATTCCCAGGACACAATGTGCCAGATCTTGGACAATGTTCAGGAGAACAGACGGCTGCAGGAGGGACAGTACCAGGGGATCAGGGAGGACTTGCAGGCCATCAACACCACCCTGGTCTCCATTGCAGGGGTGCTGGAAGACATGGCCAACATAATGAGGGAGGCAGTTTCACAACAGCTGGCCCCTGACATCTGAACTGCCTTCCACCTCCGCTGCCACTAGTGAACAGGAGGTCCCGCCACAGGACCAACAGGCCACCAGCACCCCTCCCCCTGCAGAAGGAGAACCACCCTGCAAATGTTCCCTGCGATCCAGGCAGAAGCTAGAGACTATTGCCAAGACCCTGCCAGGAAATAAAACTCCCTGATTGTCACCCTTGTGTCCCGCTCTGTCACCCTGTACACCTTGAACTGCCATTGTTCCCCTTCCTATGTCCCCATGGACAATGCACCTGTGCTACAAATAGACTGGAACTGGAACAATACCATGGACTTTCCTCCATCATCAGTCCATCCCCTTGCACTTGCCCCTCTACTTTTTAGCACTTAAATAAACACCCTTTGAAAAAATACAAGTATGTAGTATGTCAAACTTATTTTAGTATGTATTCATTTAACCGGGTTCAAACATTGCAATTCAAATATACAGTAATGTCCCAACAGGAAAGACCTGTAGTTGGCTGCAGTGATCACACCAGGAGTGATAGTGGGGCACCAACATCTGTAAAATGAATTGCCAAAGGGTACAGTCAGTGGGCATAGAAGTGGGAAATAACAGCGTGCCAGTGCCAAAGGTAAACAAATAATTGACAATGAAATGTGAAGTAACACTTACTGACCTGTGTGTCATTGGAAGTATTGTCGTATCACTGCTGTTCTGTTGTCCTCATCCTCATCCTTTTTCTCCTCATAGTCACTGTCCACAGGGTCCACTGCTGCCACAACCTCTTTCTCCTGCAGAAAAAGCACATGGCTTCTCAAGGCAAGGTTGTGCAACATGCAGCATGACACGATTACCTGGCAGACCTTCTTGGGTGAGTAGCACAGGGATCCACCTGTCAGGTGGAGGCACTGGAACCTGGCCTTCAGGAGGCCAAAGGTTCTTTCGATTATCCATCTTGTTCGCCCATGTGCCTCACTGTAAAGTTCTTCTGCCCTTGTCCTGGTATTCCTCACAGGGGTCAGCAGCCACAATAGGTTGGGGTAACCAGAGTCACCTGCAAATATTGAGAGACAACATTTAGCCACACACTATCCAATATGGCCAACACCATACCCATACACCAACACCTACCGAGTGGGAACCTGGGCTCATCTATTAGCCACACCCTGTGCCTCTGTAATTGGGCCATCACATTAGGGATGCTGTTATTCCTCAGGATAAAGGCACCATGCACCTTAGAATTGACATGGGAGATGCACTGGTCCGCCAAGGACACCATCTGTACATTCCTGGAGTTAAAACTCTTACGATTTTGGTACACCTGTTCATTGTGTCGGGGGGGGCACATATGTAATATGATTTTCATCAATTACACCAATTATGTTGGAGATATGTCAATTGCATAGAAGTCAGCCTTCACTGTGGCCAAATCCTCCACCTGGGGAAATACAATGTAGCTGCACATGTGTTTAATCAGGGCAGACAATACTCTGGTCAGCACTATTGAGAACATTGGCTGTGACATTCCTTCTGCCAAGCCCAATGTCACTTGGAAAGAACCAGTTGCCAGGAAATGGAGCACTGATAGAACTTGCACAAGAAGGGGGATCCCAGTGGGGCGACGGATATCAGATATCAGATCAGGCTCCAATTGGGCGCACAGCTCTGTGATTGTGGTCCTGTCAGGTCTATAGGTGAGGATGATGTGCCTGTCCTCCATTGTTGCCAAGTCTACCAGTGGTCTGTACACGGGGGTATGTCTCCATCTCCTATTCATCCTCAGCAGTAGCAATCTATGGGGCAAAAGAGTGAGGAACCAGTCACAAACTGAACATTGGAGCCACAACAGTACAATGCATGATGTCAATTTGTACTGGGTAAGTGGGATTTGTCCTGTATGTCCAAATTTTAACTGTGACGCAGTTATTATCCAGGGCCTCCCCCTCCACCCCCTGAAATGGCGTCCACTTGTCCTGTATGGAGGGACAGATGGAAGTGAGGTCATTCCGCTGACTTGTGCGCCATTACGGGAGGCGGTCGGGAACCGCCATGCAACTCCTCATTGGTTAACATTGGGCCCTATGGGGTACAGTGGCCAATGGTGATGTATGCACCGCCGTGGACATGACCACCATTTTCTATATGATTCCTCACTTCCTACCTCACCTTCAACAGGAGAGGACCTACACTGCATGTGCTGCTGTGACTTGTGTCTGGAACCTACCATGGCCAGTGTGACTGGGAAAAGGGCCCCTGCCTTCACCTCAGCGGAGTTGGAGAGACTGGTGGATGGGGTCCTACCCTAGTACGGACTGCTGTACGGGCCTCCAGACCAACAAGTGAGTACAGTGTGAGCACTATGCATGTGGCATGAATGTATGGAGTGGTGTGTGTGAAGGCCTCGTGTAAGGTGGGTGGGTGGATGTCCTCTGGGCAGCATATTGGTTGTGTGCTGGGCCATGTGTGTGCAAATGGTGATGTGAAGGGGTATGGTGGGCCATAAGTGTAACAGGCAGGACTGTCTGACTGATACTATTTTCCTGTGTGTATTGCCTCTGCAGGTCAGCGCCCATCAAAAGAAGTGTATATGGCATGCCATTGCCAAGGACGTGCAGACCCTGCAGGTCTAGGTCAGGCGGAGCATCCACTGTCGGAAACGGTGGGAGGACCTGAGATGCTGGGCATGGAAGACGGCGGAGGCCCAGCTGGGGATGGCCTCCTAACGAGGAAGGGGTGCCCATCGAACTCTGACCCCCCCGATGGCTGCATACTGGCAGTGGCCTATCCAGAGCTGGATGGGCCCTTGAGGGCAGCACAGGAGTGTGAATACAGTGGCCATCATTACAACTTACACATGGTAGGGTGGTATCCGTGTGGGGGATGTGTGTCAGTGGGTGCCCCAGCCCAGGCCTGACATTGTAGAGTAGGTCCCCTGGTGGCAAGGGTCCTGAAGGGATAAACATGCTACCTAGCTTGTAGGCATCCACAACTGGTCAGGGCTGCGTGGGTCCCAGGTGTACTGCATTTGGTGGTGTGTGTCCCCCTCATGATTTGGTGGCTAGTAAAATAACTGGTAGGGCAATGCATAGTGCGTAGGGCTGTTCACTGTGTGTGAGAGTGGTGTGTACGCCAACGGTGGTGTTGGTGTCTCCGCATCATCTGGCGGAGGAGCAGAGGCACCAGTGACGGAGGGAGCTGCATCCCACAGGAACCAGGAGGCAGAGTCCACCGACAGTGAGGGCACCAGTGGGACGGAGGGCGAGGGGAGAACCACGGCAGAGACTGGAGGGGACAGTTCAAACTCTGATACCTCCTCCGATGGAAGCTCCCTGATGGTAACGGACACCTCTGTGACCACCCCAGCTACTGGTACAACTGTCACCCCGTACCAGCACTGTCCTCCCAGCAGCCCCTCAGCGAGTTGCCTGTGCCTGCTCACCAAGGAGGGTGGGCATCTCCGTTGCCCCAGGCACCCCAGGCCCTGCCCCAGTTATCCCTACTGCCCTGAGTGAGGAGGCTATTGACCTCCTGAGATCCATCTCTGTAGGGCAGTCCACCATTGTGAATGCCATCCAGGGGCTGGCAGCCTAAATGCAACAAACAAATGCATTTTTGGAGGGCATTCTCACTGGCTTGGCGACCCAACAGAGATTGATCCAGGCTCTGGCCTCCTCTCTGATGGCAGCCATTGTCCCTGTTTCCACCCTCCCGCCTCCAACTTCATTTTGCCAATCCCATTCCCCAACCTATCCCAAGCACACAGACAGATGAGCATGCACACAAGACAACACACAAGAGTGGCACAGGCAAACACAAGCACCACACATCATCCCACAGGCACTCACACAAACACCATCCAGATGCAGACATGCCAACATCCACAATTTCCACTGTCTCCCCTCCTCTTCCTCCTCCACCTCCCTCCCAGTTACGTCTACACTCACACCTGCATGCACTACATCCCCATCCACTACCAGCATCACCACTACACCTAGCAGAACACACACCTCACTGGCAGACACCTCCACAACAGCCATGCACATGTCCCCTGTGTCTTCTCCCATTGTGTCTGTCCCCCCCAAAGTACACAAACGGAAGCACTCAACAGCCATCCACCTCAAAACAGCATCCAGCCAATGCACCTGCACCCAAAATCAGCAGACAGACACCTCCTACAAACACTCCCTCTCCTCCCCTCCTAAACCTTCTCCCCCTTACCACCCCAATGTCCCTAAGAAGCTTTTCCTCTCCACCATTGACCTCTTCCCTATCCCTCCCTACCCCTGACCTTCACATCTGGCCAGGGTGGCAAAAACCCAGGCAAGCACCTCAGCCACCCAGTCCATGGGCCCAGTAGTCTCCACACCCACTCGTGGTGGGAAAGGATCCAGGGCACCTGTGCAGAGAGTGAAGGAGCCTGTACCAGGCAGCCTCAAGGAAAGGGTGCCAGCCTCAGCTGCTGCCCAGAAGGGTTAGGAGCCAGCCCCAGCTGCTGTCCGAAAGGGCAAGGAGCCAGCCCCAGCTGCTGCCCGAAAGGGCAAGGAGCCAGCCCCAGCTGCTGTCAGGAAGGGCAAGGAACCAGCCCCAGCTGCTGCCAGGAAGGGCAAGGAGCAAGCCCCAGCTGCTGGCAGGAAGGGCAAGGAGCCAGGGGCAGGGACTCAGATGGAGCCCCAACCACCAACCTTGGTTGTGCAGCTGTCAGAGGCTGCAGGGGATGGGCAGGAGCTTCCCCCAACCACCAGCAGCAGCAGCACCACCACCACCACCAGTGGGCAGCCATCCGAGGCTGCAAGGGAGGGGTAGGAGCTTCCCCCCCCAGCAGCAGCACCACCACCACCAGTGGGCAGTCATCCAAGGCTGCAGGGGATGGGCAGGAGCTTCCCCCCACCAGCAGCTGCAGAAGCACCTCTACCACCACCCACCGACTCCAGCCTCCCAGGATCAGGAGCACAGGGCACTATGTCCCCTCCAGAACCAGTGGGTAAGACACCCAATGACCCCAGTCTCCCCAGGATCAAGAGCACAGGGCATGTTGCCCCCTCCAGAGCATGTGGGCAAGTCACCCTCCTGAGAGACTGTGGTCTTGCACTCCCCAGGACCATGCACAAGGCTTGTTGCCCCCTCCAGAACCAGTGGTCTTGTTCCATCTGCCGGCTGAGGTGCCCCCCCATTCACCATCCTGCTGAGGTGCCTGCTATTTTCCAACTGATGCCCTTGCAGTGTTATCTCCGTGTTGGTGCAGGTGACAAGTGGGGCCTTGGACTTTGGCCTGTGTCCCACGCACACTGAGGGCAGTGTCCTTTGAACTGTACATTTGTATATACCAGTTACATTGCATATTTCTTATTTCCACTGTGTTGATCTTATTACACTCACTTTGGTAAATTCATGTTGTCCTTTCATTTTTCATCTGAGGTATGGGGTACAAATGTTTTGGTAATACAGCTGATTGTGTGTATGGTTTTGGGGTGGCGGGGTGTGTTGTGTGTGTGTGTCACTCTCTTTTTCCTCCCTCCCTTGTGTGCTAGGCGGCTGTACTCACCGTCGCCGTCTTCGCCGTTGTTGGTGTTCGTGGTGGAGCAGCACGTAGAAGAGCATTGGGAAGACATGCAGCTCGGGCTGCATGGCGGCGAGGTTGTTCCCTGTGTCTCCAATGGTGAGTCCTTTCACTTCTGAGGTCTGTTTCTGCCAGGCTTTTGATGTTGTTGATACCGCCCCGGAAAAGGCGATGGATTGCAGGGTTGTAATACGGTGGGCGGGACTTTGGGGGTCATTCTGACCCTTGCGGTAAAATCCGCCAGGGCCAACGACCGCGGGAGCACCGCCAACAGGCTGGCGGTGCTCCCTTGGGCATTCTGACCGCGGCGGTACAGCCGCGGTCAGAAACGGAAAATCGGCGGTGTACCGCCGGTTTTCCGCTGCCCTGGGGAATCCTCCATGGTGGTGCAGCTTGCTGCGCCGCCATGGGGATTCCGACCCCCATATCGCCATCCTGTTCCTGGCGGTTTTGGCCGCCAGGCACAGGATGGCGGTATGGGGTGTCGTGGGGCCCATGGGGGCCCCTGCAGTGCCCATGCCAATGGCATGGGCACTGCAGGGGCCCCCATAACAGGGCCCCACCAAGATTTGACACTGAAAATCGCGACAGGTGCAACTGCACCCGTCGCACCCCTTCCACTCCGCCGGCTCCATTCGGAGCCGGCATCCTCATGGAAGGGTGTTTCCCGCTGGGCTGGCGGGCGGCCTTCTGGCGGTCGCCCGCCAGCCCAGCAGGAAACCCAGAATACCCGCGGCGGTCCTTTGACCGCGCAGCAGTATTCTGGCGGTTCCAGCCAGGCTGGCGGCTTCCGCCGCCGGCCGGGGTCAGAATGACCCCCTTTGTCTTTTGCCTGGCTGTAGGCGGCTTCCGCCGTGGTGGCTGTTGTTTTCACCTTGGCGGCTGGTGTGGTAAAGCGCCTGTTTATCTGAGTTATCACTGCCATGGTCATAATTTGGCAGTAATTACCACCAGCCTGTTGGCGGTATTACTGCCACTTTATCACTGACCGCTAGGGTTGTAATGAGGGCCTAAATCTGAAGGTAATCTTTTACCGAGGCCTCCTGCTTGCTGTAGCCGAACAGGGCTTCATCACGGTCGGCCTCAAATCTTTACTTTGACCTGGTCGAGGTGCGACCAGATATTCTGAGTGGCGTTTTTAGTTTTTATGCGCTAAAAAACATTTAGGGGGTTATTACAACTTTGGAGGAGGTGTTAATCCGTCCCAAAAGTGACGGTAAAGTGACGGATATACCACCAGCCGTATTACGAGTCCACTATATCCTATGGAACTCGTAATACGGCTGGTGGTATATCCGTCACATTTGGGACGGATTAACACCTCCTCCAAAGTTGTAATAACCCCCTTATTCTTTTAAAAGTCATAGCTCCAGTTCCCCTATCTGATTTTAATCATTTTGGTGTCATTTTAAAGACAAAAATTGAATCTATTTTTAACAATTGGAGTTCGATTTTTATTGTATTTTGTGTTTTACTTATTTACTGTTTTGTGATTTTCATATGCTTTACACACCTGTCTCCTAAATTAAGCCTAAATGCCCACTGCCAAGCTACCAAGGGTTGAGCTGGGATTAATTTATTGAGACCTGAGTGGCCCTAGTGGGGTTAGTGGCCTATTGCTAAGTGTAGGTACTTACCTGTCTTTACCAATTTTCCAGTTTCCAACAAAGAGTACCAAGGTGGGGTGTGTCCATGAATTATAATATATAGCAAGGATGAATTAGACATTTACAAATAGATGATTTCTTCCAATGATTGAAACTGCATATAGTTAATCTATCAGTTTTATTAACTTTTTGATGTATTATTATTTTAGGAATATTGATTTATCAGGGATTGCAATTATCATACTCTTGGATTGATCATGGTATAATTGTTGAAGACGTGAAAGGAGTGAGAAAAGGGAGGAGATAGGTCATTAATTATAATGTATTCTATTGACGAATAAGACACAGCGATATAATGAAATGTCCTCAGGTCACAGAAATAAACATCGGAATGATCATGATGGGTCATATCACACATTGATGAGAATAATGTGAATGTAAATTATTGTGGTAGCACTACTTGAGAAATGTTGAATGAAGTGAAATCCTTTGCCTCTCTATTTGGGGTCCAGGCAGGACAATATGGCCGCCATTGTTAATAGAGAACCGGCAGGGATGTGAAATGATGAACTTAGTCCTCTGTCGATTACATTTTTTTTCTTTCAAAGTATGTTTTCTATGTTTACATGAAGAAACCAATCATGGGTGTTTAAAAGTGTTCTTTACAGTGAGATTCACTGACATTGACAAAGGCTTTACGCCACAATATGTGTCTGCACAAAAATAAATCAACATTGAACTGCCCCATGAGTGCCCGTGTTTCTCTTTGAGTCAAGAAAATCTGTTTGGATTTAAGTGTGCATCATCCTTGTAGTATGAGTCACCCACTCTCCTAGCAATTGGCAACTGTGGGTGAAGTTCTCAAGTGAATATGTAGGAGAATAAAATTAAGCAATGTAAAACAATCAAATTTGCAAGGGATCAATAAGATTATGAATACTGTTGGGTCCTGACTTTGCCAAAAATTAGGAAGGGCCAAGAAAACAGCTTCAGCAGACAAAGAATGTGAAGGTTCTTAGTGCAAGGATACCTCAGAATCAGAAGTAGAAATTGACTTTTCTGAAGTGAGAGTATACGAGAGCAGTGATTCAGCAAAGTATTAGTACGGGCACACATTTTCCTCAAGAATATAAACTAATAAGAGAGACTTCGAAAAACACTCCCCAACGTGCACGCCCTCCGGATCCCAAATCAAAAGAACTAGAAGATGGCAGAAAGGGTGCAAAGAAGTCCTTGCCACAAAGCTACTAGAAGCCGCGAAAGGGGATTTTGCAGATGAGTGAAATTAACCTTATGGTAGTGAAGCTCAGAAATAGGACTTTAACAAATACAGAAGTTAAACTTCTACCCCTGGGTTTAACTTTCTGTTCATCTTCTAAACTTGATTACATACATAATCGATTTGTAAGAAAACTGAAGCTTAAAAATGTACATCTGTTGCACCCTAAAAGAAATTTGAATATTGAAACCAGGGTCCATGAACCCACTGATATCTTGACAGGGGAGGATTTACAGACATTAGGAATGCTACAGGAATTGGAAGATATGACACCCACAATGGCAGAAGATACTCCGGATGGCAACTTGACAACTTTGGAGAGAGCCGGTTTTGTACAACACAGCGGTCAAAGTGATGTTAGACCCAAATCCAGGTGTATCCCTTGGACACCACATGATGCCATTGACTGCTTCCATAAGGCAGATATAAGGGATTGAGTTACATTTCAAATCTAAGACAGTTACCATCATGATAAATCCAGTTTCAGTTTGATGAAAGAGCAGTGGCAAGCGATATTGGACTTGAAGAATGATCCAACAACAGTGGTGAAAAAAGCGATAAAAAACGATCAATATGCTGTCAGAGTCAAGGATAACTTATCTGAGTGACAAGATAGAAAATTAATCCAGTTCGTCCAAGGAACTGTTCAAAGTGATGAACAACTTCATGAAGCCAATAAATACCCAGAAGGGACATACACCATCAGTGGAGTGGTGCAACACCTTGGCTAATTTATTTTTAGAAAAAGTGAATAACATCATACGCACCCTACCATCAAATATCAACAAAGATCCGTTTTTATGATAATTAGATAAGGACTCTTGCTAATAATATATTGTCTGCTTTTCCAGAACTTCATATTGAAACAACTAAAGAGATCTTTAATACAGTCAAATCAGGAACTCCTCTAGACATTGCACCTCCAGACACACTAAAAAAAGGAGAGGATTTGTTGTTAGTAGAGATGACAGATATCCTTAATTACTCCTTAGAAAGTGGTTTGGTTCCTCAGTGGTGGAAACATAAGATAGTAAAACCCTTTTTAAAAAGTCCACAGCTAGTCCTTTGCTGCTGGAAAACTATTGTCCTATTTCTCTCCTCCCCGGGGTAAGCAAGATTCTAGAAAAACTACTTCCTAGTCACCTGGAAACTCATTTGATCTTGCACCCTATTTAAACAGGGTTTAGACCAGGAAATACTACAGAGATAGCCCTCTTAGCTGCTATGGAAGAATTAAAATCAGTACTGGACACAGGCGGCTCAGCAGCATTGATCCACCTAGATCTGAGTGTCACCTTTGATACGGTATCGCACCCAATCCTCATTCAAAGATTGGAGGGGGTCGGAATAACTGGAACTGCCTTGAGATGGCTAACGTATTTCTCAAAGTCACATAGTTTTGAAATATTAGTGGTCTCTCTCTTCCATAACAGTCGCATTAGACTGTGGAGTGCCTCAGGGATCTTCATTGAGTCCTACCCTTTTTCATCTATATACGCGTCTTGTGGCTGAAATTGTGCAAACATATTGGTTTGCGCTTGTTTCATATGCAGCAGACATTCACATTGTCGTCTCATTAACTACGGACATCAATAAAACCTCCCAGCAGCCAAATTCTTGTCTCTCACATGTAACCAGATGGCTGTCGAACAACCACCTCAAATAAAATGGAGACAAAGCTGAAGTGTTGGTGATGGATAAGAATTCCTCTGTCTGGAATGAACTGAGTTAGCTGAATGAGTTAGGGAGACTTCCAGTACCCTCCTCGTCAGTGAGGAGTTTAGGTTTCTGGATTGATGAAAAACTTACCATGCAAATGCAAGCAAACAAATTGACAGCAAGTTGCTTTGGACTTCTTCGTGCCTTAAGAAACTTTGTTACTTGGCTCCCTGCCAAGTGTGCAGAACTGTAGTTCAGGGCCTTATCAATTTGTGCCTGGACTACAAGAATTCACTCTATCTAGGTATTCCCAAATATATAATCAAACACCTTCAGATAATACAGAATGCTGCAGCCCTTATGCTTTCTAAAATCTGCACTGGCAGCCCTTCATTGGTGACATTAGCAAAACAAAATGATGATGGACGGAGTGCTGACAATGCAAACACTCACCCCCAGTCACAGATCTGGGTTTAATCCATCGTTTTTTTGCTGCCCATGCCATTCCAGTTTGGACCCAGCCATATGCAAATCAGTCTTGACCCTGTTCCCTATGGGAACAGTCCAGCCCAAACTGCCAGGCCAGGTCTTCCCTGGACTGGAAACAAGCATCCTGGGACCAGTTTCGGGGTTTCACCCCTCATCAGCCAGGCTAGCTTGAATCCAGTGGCATGGGAAGCAAGGGACCCACGTCTGGGCATACCCTTCCCACTTAGGGCGACATTAGCAAAACAAAATGATGATGGACGGAGTGCTGACAATGCAAACACTCACCCCCAGTCACAGATCTGGGTTTAATCCATCGTTTTTTTGCTGCCCATGCCATTCCAGTTTGGACCCAGCCATATGCAAATCAGTCTTGACCCTGTTCCCTATGGGAACAGTCCAGCCCGAACTGCCAGGCCAGGTCTTCCCTGGACTGGAAACAAGCATCCTGGGACCGGTTTCGGGGTTTCAAACTGGGGTGGCATGGTGAGCAAAATAATGGATGGATTAAACCCAGATCTGTGACTGGGGGTGAATGTTTGATTGGTTCCGCATTCCGTCCATCCAGTTACGCTATCCCACAGCGTTTGTATTTTGCTTTGCTTTTGCCGCCCTAAGTGCGCCGGGTATGCCCAGACGTGGGTCCCGGGCTCACTGTGCCACTGGATTCAAGCTAGCCTGGCTGAAGAGGGGTGAAACCCCGAAACCGGTCCCAGGATGCTTGTTTCCGGTCCAGGGAGAACCTGGCCTGGCAGTTCGGGCTGGACTGTTCCCATGTGGAACAGGGTCAAGACTGATTTGCATATGGCTGGGTTCAAACTGGGGTGGCATGGTGAGCAAAATAATGGATGGATTAAACCCAGATCTGTGACTGGGGGTGAATGTTGGATTGGTTCCACATTCCGTCCATCCAGTTACGCTATCCCACAGCGTTTGTATTTTGCTTTGCTTTTGCCGCCCTAAGTGCGCCGGCTATGCCCAGACGTGGGTCCCGGGCTCACTGTGCCACTGGATTCAAGCTAGCCTGGCTGAAGAGGGGTGAAACCCCGAAACCGGTCCCAGGATGCTTATTTCCGGTCCAGGGAGAACCTGGCCTGGCAGTTCGGGCTGGACTGTTCCCATGTGGAACAGGGTCAAGACTGATTTGCATATGGCTGGGTTTAAACTGGGGTGGCATGGTGAGCAAAATAATGGATGGATTAAACCCAGATCTGTGACTGGGGGTGAATGTTTGATTGGTTCCACATTCCGTCCATCCAGTTACGCTATCCCACAGCGTTTGTATTTTGCTTTGCTTTTGCCGCCCTAAGTGCGCCGGCTATGCCCAGACGTGGGTCCCGGGCTCACTGTGCCACTGGATTCAAGCTAGCCTGGCTGAAGAGGGGTGAAACCCCGAAACCAGTCCCAGGATGCTTGTTTCCGGTCCAGGGAGAACCTGGCCTGGCAGTTCGGGCTGGACTGTTCCCATGTGGAACAGGGTCAAGACTGATTTGCATATGGCTGGGTTCAAACTGGGGTGGCATGGTGAGCAAAATAATGGATGGATTAAACCCAGATCTGTGACTGGGGGTGAATGTTTGATTGGTTCCGCATTCCGTCCATCCAGTTACGCTATCCCACAGCGTTTGTATTTTGCTTTGCTTTTGCCGCCCTAAGTGCGCCGGGTATGCCCAGACGTGGGTCCCGGGCTCACTGTGCCACTGGATTCAAGCTAGCCTGGCTGAAGAGGGGTGAAACCCCGAAACCGGTCCCAGGATGCTTGTTTCCGGTCCAGGGAGAACCTGGCCTGGCAGTTCGGGCTGGACTGTTCCCATGTGGAACAGGGTCAAGACTGATTTGCATATGGCTGGGTTCAAACTGGGGTGGCATGGTGAGCAAAATAATGGATGGATTAAACCCAGATCTGTGACTGGGGGTGAATGTTTGATTGGTTCCGCATTCCGTCCATCCAGTTACGCTATCCCACAGCGTTTGTATTTTGCTTAGCCCTCCATTGGTTACCAGTCCAAAAACAAATTCAATTTAAGGCCTTATATTTGGTCCATAAAGCAGTACAGGGGAAAGGACCAGTGCCAGTTCAATGCCTGCTTACCCCCTGTGTCTCTAAATGAACGCTAAGGTCAGAGGTCCAAAACCTTCTCTGGGTCCCAAGATTCAGGAGAGTAAGGAGAGGTGGCAGCTCCTTTGCACATTTAGCCCAAAAGCTCTGGAATAAGCTTCCTTTACATATTAGGCAGGATCAATTGGACATTTCCAATTGGACATTTCATTCAGGAAATTACTGAAAACCTATCTTTTTTAGTGATTCATAGTCAGGTCTCAGTGCAAGGGTCTTATTAGAACTGGGATGTCCACTGGGGTAGCCATGCTCTATATACATATATTGGAAATGGAAAATGTGAATAAAACCCTCAGACAAAGTAGGGAAGAGTGCTCTCCAGACCAGAGTAATATGTGAGAGAAGCAGTAAGACAACTTGGTGACACAACAGGTTATCAGCCTATCACAAGGGAACAATATCTAACAAGCATCCAAGACTTTTATGAATTTTTGTGAGCATGGAGAATCTGGGAGACTTTAGACTATGATGAGTATCAATTTCTTAGAGTCGGTCATCCAAGCATCCCTTTTGCTACTTACCAAAAGTGAATAGCAATGCTAAAGTACCACCAGGGCATCAATTGTGTCATCCAAGAGGAGTCTCTTGCAGAATGCCTCTACTTTTGTTGATTCCTTTTTGTTCCCTTTTGTCAAGGATTTAACCTCTTATGTAAAAGACACTGCAGAATTATTGAAGGTATCCAGCGGGAAGATAATTTTCTGCTAATAACCTCAGGCATAACAGGTCTTTATAAATGTATTTCACATGAAAAGGGTCTAAAAAGTAGAATTCTTTCTGAGAAGTAGACCGCTGAAATTCCAAGAGCATACTACCATGATATTGGATTTAATTGTTTTCTGCTTGAATCACAACATCTTTCTTTTTGAAGGACAGTTATATCTTCAAAAGCAAAGGAAAAAGATGGGCATGTGCTTCGCCCCCAGCTATGCAAATTTATTCATGGGCTGGTGAGAGAAGCACATGGCCTGGGTGGAGGAAAGTGACACATGGGTGGAAAATGTTGCCCTTTGGGTACACTAAATTGATGACTTGTTTTTGGTGTAGAGGGGCACAAGAGAGGTGGCTGAAAGCTATATTGAGAAACTTCATAACAACACTATGATAATCTCCACTTCTGTAGTCAGATCAGTGAAACAGCAGTACCCTTTTTGGACTTATCGGTTTACATTTAGGACAGTCGAATGCAAACAACACTTTACAGAAAGCCAACAGCTGGCAATTCTACCTTACATGCCAAAGGCCAGCACCTACATTGCTTGATTAAGAGTATACCTTTTGGGAAGCTGTTGCATATTAGGTAAACTGTTCCTCAGTTAGTTAATATGAACAGGCAGAAAAAGATGCATTAACAGGTTTCCAATCACTGGGTTATCCCAGCACAGTATTGACTCAAGCATCAAAAAGGGCACATGCATTGGCTAGGCAACAATTATTGATGCAACATCCCACCAGCAGAGAGCAAAAAGAGGCCTAATTACAGGTTTCTCAGATGATTCCACACATTTTACAATATTCTGAATAAGATTTGGAGAAGTCTATAGACTGATCAGGTGATAGGCACCTGTTTACCATTATTGCCACTGGTGACTTATGGGAGGAGTACATCACTTGAGGATATGTTGGTTAACAACCATTATGTTGATACCAGGATTAAAAAACCTCTGATCACAGGACTTTTCCCCTGCACTTGCTGCAAAGCATGTAAACATAGCACAAAAGTGAGGGATGATGAAGTGCCAGGGAGAAGGTTGAGGAAACCTATTACTAAATCGTTGAATTGAAATTATGACTATGTGGTCTATTGTTTAATTATCATTTTGGCATGAAATATGTGGACAGCACAGTGCATGCAGCTAAAAAGAGGATCTTGGAACATATGCATGCCATAACGAATGTTGACTCCGCATATCTGGTAGTCCGGCACTTTCAAAAGAGCCATGACTCTAATAGGAACCGTCTAAATTTCTTTTTTGTGGTTCAGGTTGTAAGAAATTAGAGTGCTGGATGGGACAGAACGTGCAAATGAAGACTACTGGAATCCAGATACATTATTGAGATGCAGACCAGGACCGTAAGGGGTCTGAATAGTGATGAAGCAATGTAGACACATAGTGGGTAGATCACTAGAATTTAACAGCTGAATTATGGTTGACCAGAGGCCATTTTTGCACTTTAATCATATGCCTATTCAGGGTGCCATAGCACTACTCAGTGGACACATTTTCTTGGCCCATTGAGGGCGAGACCGTACTATATTTTCAATCCCTAGGTTACAGTTTAATGAGAATGGAGATCGATTACCAATCATTTTCTGTACTTGATTTATGTGCCCATTCAGGGCTTATTAGAATGCTTTCCCAGTCCTCTAGGATAAGACAATAGGAAACGTTCCATTCCTTGAGTTTTAGTCCAACATGAATGTCCTTTTATCTGTTGGCAACTGCCATTAATGAATGTTGGGTGTCTAGCATGAAATTGTATGAATTTGCCCATTACGAGATGGCGGCAGCCAGCATAATACATGTAGATGCCATCAATCTTGGTGGCTAATGAATGATTAAAGAGTTATAATTATTGGATTGTCATGCTCAATGTTAAAATGTTTATTATTCAGTGATTTTAAATAGAAGCACAGTATTTTTAACAGTATGGATGAGTCTATAGGTGTATTATTGTATTATAAGATGGCTACCATGGTGTATGCAAAGGGGTTCTTACGGCTAATAGAGGAAGTACAT
Organism: Pleurodeles waltl; assembly: GCF_031143425.1. Lineage (NCBI taxonomy): Eukaryota > Metazoa > Chordata > Amphibia > Caudata > Salamandridae > Pleurodeles > Pleurodeles waltl. The sequence goes on from NC_090444.1 coordinate 779,023,576, forward strand.
TCCCTCTTGTGAGTATAGTTCGTTACCTTAGGGCACTAGTTATAGTTACTTGAAATAACTCTAATGGCTGAATTTATATGGTTTTGTACGAGTAAATTCAGAAAATTCAGGACCTAACTCTAACGTCACTGTAACCTTTGCTTTTTTCAGTGAATATCTATATATACTATTATAAACACTTAAAAATCCAAAGGTTACAGTGATATTATAATTAGGTTCTGAATTTACTCGTACAAAACCTCCAGTTATAATTATTTCAAGTAACTAAAACTCGTGCGCTAAGGTAACTATAACCCACCATGCACAGTTGTTTGATGAATAATTTTACAACAAATGTTACAATTATATTATCAGTGATGTTATAAAAGATGTCATGATTGCTGTAATATCTTGGGTAATTAGCAGTTGATTGCAATGACTCGAGTTATAGTTTGCTTAGTGCATAAGTTACAGTTACTTGAGATAACTATAACTGGTGAATTTCAAAGGTTTTGTTGGGTAAATTCAGGACCTAACTATAACGTCCCGGTAACCTTTGTTTTTTTAAGTGAATTTCTATGGTGTTTTGAATTCTATTTCCTAACTCTAATGTCCCTGTAACCTTTGTTTTTTTAAGTGAATGTCTATGTATTTTTTAAAGTAAAGTAATTTTCATTACTTTAGGTTAATCCAACCACCGCTGCACACACCCTTTGGCGTTGCACATCAGGGATTGACTGCAGGGTCTGGCACTGTGGCCATCCCCTATAACCACCCAACCCTGTGCCACACACGGCCTTCTCTGTGCACAGTAGGGGTTGACTGCAGGACTTTCAGGCCAGGCCTTGCAGTCAATACCCTATAACCACCCAAATGAAAGAGAGAAAGTGAAAAATTAAGAAAGAAAGAGATAGAGAGATTTAGAGATAGATTTCACAGAGAGGAATTGAGAGAGAGAGAGAGTGAGACAGAGAGATAGAGTTTTTTAGGCATTTTAGGCTTTGATAAATTATACACTTAGAATTAGACTAATTTAAAAGAAAAATGTTTTGTCAATTAGAAGGAGTGAAAATCACCTTTCAGTATGCAACTTAAATATTTATAGTTGAAAAGAAACTTAACCTTCAGTGTGCATGTCTGAGACCCTAATCACTAGGTCAGAGGTGACTCCTTACTGTACAGTGTCCAGACTTAGCTATGACATTCAACCCACAGATTCTGAGAGGAAAAAGACTTCAGTGTTCCATCACTAGGAATGTTTAACAGTCAAAACACTAGAAAATAAACAGACACACTGTCATGAGTTACTATGATTTGAACCTTCAATCTATTGACAGTCCAAGAGCTTTACCATTAGGTCAGAAGTCACCCTGGTCTGCTGTGCATCAAAATATAACACTCTAGCAACATTCTTGCTAGAGTGACACTTTGAAGTAATTTATGGAGTGACCATTGCAATAAGAATCTCTCTCTCTTTTATCTCATTTTGGGATGTAAGAGACAGAGAGAGTGACAGGACTGCGGGGGAGCCTCAAGGCCCCCGCGATCCTTGCTGTCTCCCTGCATTCCTACAACCACCGGCATCGCTACCACAAGCAGGGGCCCACTTTAAATACCAGCTCCCTGCTTGCGGGAGCAACGCTTTCATCTGTTTTCCTTGCACTCATAGTTGTGCGCAGGGAAACAGATGAAAACTCCACTTTCTGCAAGGAGGCTCTGTTGAACAGGTCCTGCTTGCAGAAAGTGGAGTGTTTCCACTGGCTTGGCGGGAGCTGTCAAAGCTGCCTCCAGGTGAGAGCAAACAGCTATGTCCCAGAGGTGGGCACCCTGGGACATAGCAGGAGCCAGCCCTGAGGGGTAGCGGTCCCCAAGGCCATCTTTGGCTCCTTGAGGGTACATGAAGTAGCCCCGGGGAGATGGTTGATTCCAGTGGCTGCCGGGGTCCCTGATGGACCCCCTTCATTCTTTTATTGCAGCCCCATGTGCCCGCTCCTTTATCTTCATATGCCCCCGGGATCTATCCTACCTGGGAGATTCATTTTAAAAAGTGCAGGAGCCTGCACATTTTTTCTTTTTTAATTTTTGCTGGAGCCACTACTCAAACTGAAAATGTAAAAAACAATAAAACAATGTTTTGCACTGGGGGTCCTTACCCTGGCACCTTTTCTTTTTCTTTATCTTCAGCCAAGTCCCAAGATGGCTGCTAACACTTCCTGTTTAAAGTGTTGGCAGCCAATCAGAGTTCTACATTTCCCTGCACAAGCTCTTTATTATTTGTGAATCCTTCGCACCTCTAGATATCTATATTTATTTTTCTTTTAATATCTCAAAAACTACTGAACAAATTTATACCAAATAATAGAAAACACTCTTTCTGGACCAGCAGCTATCTTTCTGCCAAATTTGGTGTTATTCCATCCAGCGGTTCGGGCTGTAGTTGTGTCTAAAATCCCTATGGGAATTATGATGGGAAACACAATTTGTTTGACCAACAATATTCTGCCTAACACTTTCTTTGGAAAATGTAGTGAGGATTCGTCAAACGGTACCAAAGATAGAGGCAAGTCAAAAAACGGCTTTATAATGGAAACATGGACTTCAGTGGAATTATAGGCCTAACTATAACCGCCACTGGGTGATATATATAACCACAAGTTTTATTTATATCAAGTAACATTAACACGTGCTCTTAAGTAACTTGTGGCGCACCCCCACCATGCACCTCAATGATCACATTTCAGATGTTGTAGTGTTGTGATCAATTATATTATTTCAGACATTGCAGTGATGTTATCATTGCTGTCATAGAACATCTAATGAGTGATGTATTATGGAAAGTAATTAGCAGTGCATGGTGAGGGTGCAAGTTAAAGTTACTTTAGGGCACGAGCTGTAGTTGCTTGAGAAAACTAGATAACTTTAACTGGTATATTCCAGTGTTTTTGTTTGTTTGAAACAGTATGGCTTAACTGACATTTTTACCTGACTTTAAGCCTTGTTTTTATCAGTGAATTTTTCAGTTTTTTTTTAATGCAAAGTAAGAGCCTCATTATGAGTGTGGCAGTCTGAAGACCACACCACTCGCATTGATGGTCGGATAGCCACATTCCAGGCAGTCCGGCCACTCAATTACAACCCTAGTGGGCAACCCACCAGGGAACTACTGTCCTTACCGGGAACATGGTTTCGACGGCATGACAGAGGTCAGAGTTGTACACAGCCAGGGCGGTGCTGAACTCAAGGCCATCTGGCTGATTACAACTCCCTTCACCGCCAGCCTTTCCATGGCGGTTTTACCCACAAGGAAAGGGGGACACATGCGGGGCCCCTGCATTGCCCTTGCCCATGGCATGGGCAGTGCAGGGGCCCTCCTGCCCAGGCCTAAGGGTTCTGGTCAGCCCCCTCTGTGCTGCGAGACAGCATACAGTTCCTTTAAATGAGCTGAGTGCTATCAAACCGGCAGGAACATTATAATAGGGAGGGGGAGATGCCGCCACCATGGTGATGGGTCCTCCCTGTGAGTTTTGTGGTCCCGCAGTGCGACCGCCAAACTCATAATGAGGCCGTTAAATATTACTATGATACCTAACTATAATGTTGTTTTAACCTTTGGTTTTTCCAGTGTATTCATCAGGTTTATTTTAATGTACATAATATTTTAGGACCATACATAATGCCTACCTCACATCTGCAGCCACCTCCAGCATCCAACCCACGGGCTGCCAAACCTCCTTGGACAGCCTACCCCACACTGTGGCTGTGTTCAGTGTGGGGTTTGCCGCACCTAACCCTCTGCCGGTAGGGCTTGAAATGTTGGCCACCGGGGCTGGCATTGAGTTAGCATGGCTGAGGATGTGCTGTTATGTTGTTACCATAAAAAAGGTGTCAGTTTAAGTAGTGCAGACCTACTGACTTTGTAAACGGTTCTAAGCACCAAAATATAATTGAGGGCATATTGGGTTTATGAATTGGCCTGCATATCAAAATGTAAAAAGCATACCTATTGTAAAAAATTACCAATAATTATCATTAAATGTTTATTTCATTGTGCATATGTAAACAAAAATGACAAAAAATGCCTACTCAGGTGTGCTGTGCCAAAAAATGTACTGTCTTCATTACTCAACGCATTTTAACCATGCATGGTCTTGTTTATGAGAGTTTCCCACAAACTTCTGCAGGATAGGAACTATTTTTGAAAGGTTTTCTAGTTTGCCTCATCACACTACTAATGCTTCATAGAAATTCTCTCAATTAGTAGGGGTTTAGGGTGCCTTTACCCTGCTCCCTTATATAACTTTTTACCTGATCATTTTCACAACACCAGGATTTATTACCAATATTCAGTAATGGTTGCCATTTTGTTTCTGTTTCTTCAACAGTCAGTAAATCAGAGCGTAAGCTCCCGCAGACTTGTGGGAAATCAACTGAGAGACTGCTGCTAGTGTTGAAAGCACATCTTTATGGGACAGATATTTGAGAAGTCATTGAAAATGTGTTTTTATTTTAGCTTTTGCTTTCTGCAGTACTAATCATCATTTTATGACTGATTGATTATGATTAATTATCTTTATTTCAATTATAAAAATATAATCATAAACGAATAAAAACCATCATAAAATATGACATACACCCAACAAATAATACAAAAATATACATGATTCATATAAATAGAAATGCTCCAGGTAAATTAGAAATTAAGAATATTGTTCCAGAACAAGGCACTTTCCAAAAAGCAGCAGACCCCAAATGCCACTGCCTGATCACCCAATAAAAGCAAATACAAGAATGCTGGCCTAAGTTGAGAAAAAAAACCTTGCCTTAAGATTTCTCAAAAGAAATCTCCAGCGCGCTGGGCCATAAAGCTCACAAAAAGGACCAGGTGTTTCAGGGTCTGAGGTCTTTGATTATCACAAGGGCAAACCAATATGGAAGATGTAGTGAACTGCCCAGGTGGAAAACAGAGACGTGACCTAGTGGAGCCCAAGTGAAAGCTTGTAAGGAGCAATCTCTCCCGAGACCGTCTGACCCAGGTGAGATAAGGTTCAAGGGCAGGCAAGGATTTTAAGAGTGGAAACACTGACAGTGCTGGCCTGCTCGGAGCCAGATCCACTCTACGCTCCTTTGCAAGGCAGAAGATACATCCATGGCCCTTTTACCATCCCCTCTACAGAGCAGGCGCAGAGTAGAAATTAACTCTTGAAAACCCAGGGGCTCAGCCATGCTCTTGACGTGGCTAAGCCACAGAATTCTAAGGCCATGGTCACAGCCCAGACAGTCCTCAATCACGTCTCTGTTAAAGCTCGGACTCTCCACATCATACGGTTACCCACAAAAATAGAATGGCATTAATGGCATAATCCTCAGCATAATCTAGGCCCAGCTGTTCATGTACAAAATATGTGGCAGCCACGGGGCGCTAATACCAACAGCCTCATAGAGAAACAATTCTCCTCTCACTGAATGCCCGAGCAGTCCCTGATCCACCATAAAGCTGCACCATACAGCAGCACTGGTGGGCACTTCATTTTATAAATCTGGAGGAGGGGATCGATGGGTTTTCTGCCGACCATAGCAGCAAATCTAAACAGGGCCCCAGAGGCTTGATTGAATCGAAGAGACAAATTCACAAGACAAGGGAACCAATTATTAAGATGATCAAATGTTAACTCTAAGTAAGGGAAAGTGACCACCATAGTTATAGACTTCCCCGTATTTGAAATGGATCTTGGCTTAGCTGAACGTTTCCCTCAAACCATATAGTGGGATTTCCCAATGTTTGTGTCAAGTTCTATATTGTCCATTAACTCAACAAGATGGTCAACCAAACATTTGAGGCCAAAGCGGGTGCGGGAGAGAAGAACAGTGGCATCAGCATATAATAGGGATGGAACATGTGACAATTTAATTCTAGGCAAATTTCTCCCCTTTTCCATCAAAAAGTGATTTAATCCTTTAAGATAAAGGAGAAAGAGGATAGGCCCTAGTACACAACCCTGGTGAGCTCCCTTTGGAATACTGAAGGAATCTGATCATTCCCTGCCCCGCCCATACCTAACACACACATTGACATTGGTATGGAGAGCATGCAAGAAGTCTACCAAGGGCTGCGGCAAACCAATGGTAACCAATATGTCTCATAGCTTTGATCGATTTACCCGGTTGAACGAACAGCTTAAGTCCATGAAAACCAAGTATAGTGCTCCCTTCTTGGCGATCATTTATTTAACAATTATCAGGTTCAAACATTGCTCCATTGTACCTCTCCCTTCCCTAAACCCGTACTGAGCTGGTCAAATTATTAGCTTGTGCCCAGTCCTCTTCAGGATGGAGAGAAACACAGCCCACAATTTTTACCACTGAATGAAGCAAGGAATCAGTCTATAGCAAGGTCTTTCTATTGCCCTTATAAAGACTGGAACAATAACTGCAAATTTACAAGATTTGGTAATGTTTTCTACAGAAATTGCGTTAAAAATATTGGTTAGTCTTTTGACCCACATCAGGACATCTGCTTTGAAAAGGTCCATAGGAGTGCCATTGGGTCCTGGAGCCTTATTAGAGGGACTAGCTAGAATGGCAGTATAGACTTCCTCAATTATACGCAAAAGTCCCAAGGAAGGCAAGGCTGTCCCCACAGGGTCAGAGGGACTTTGGGTCATGTTAACAGCATATATCCCAGTAAAATGTTCCACCTAGTGAAAGGTGAAGCCAATGTATTCATTAGGGAAAGAAGGAGGCTGTTTGCTATTAACAATTTTACAAAAGCCCCTAGCATTCCTAGATCGAGAAGTCCATAGAAGGTGCTCCCACCAATCCTCTTTCAGGAAGAACTTCCTGACGCTGATTTTTATAAGCAGATCTAGCCAAAGCGATAACTTGCTAGTCTCTAGGGACAGCTTTAAGTGCCACATGCAAGTGTTTATTGGAAACCCTACATTTATTGTCAAACCAACCTTTCCTACCTGACTGATTAGACCCAGTCATCTCAATCATGATGGAATTAACAGAAGTGATGAAAGAGCAGAAGGTATCTATAACACTGATAGCTGGAGCTCCTGACTTTAGCAGAACCTCCGAAATTAAGGTAAAATTAACAAAAACAGTGGCCTCCAGCAGGGTGGCAATAGAAATGTGGGGCCAGTTAATTTTGCGACCCTGGACTTTGGTGGTCAGATTCTTTAGACTGGGCAGATAAACAACCTGATTGGCCCCAGGGATAGCCAGTCCAACCTCAATGGAGTTATGATCACCAAAACTGGTTTCATGAACCGTACCAAAAGTAAGCTGATCGTCTAGGGACCTAGAAACAAACACCTAATCAATCATTGTTCCTCTGCCCCACCCAATGAAAGTTGGTTTTTGATCCATAAGTACCATCCCCACACCCCTGGTCAGGGCATTAGACAAACCAAAAGAACCTATAGCCAGAAAAAGTTGCCTCCCTCTAATATCAGACAACAAAGGGCAGTGCGAGATTTCTTTCACCAGGAAAGGATTGGAATTGGGGCAACTAAGACCCATCTTAGCATTAAAATCACCACCCAGCAAAGCATTAAAAGATTTGAGGTATGACAGAGCCCTGAACACTTTAGAGACAACAGCCCACAGAATTTGGATACCATTATGTCTCACTGGGATAAGAGTTATGCTAAAGATCTTATTGACCCAAAACAGGGTAGCAAGACCTCCTCTTGCTCGAGACCCATGAGAGGGGAGGGCCGGCACCACAAAAGTTGCGTAACCTTCCAGGGGAAAAAAATCCTGCACCCAGGTCTTCTGCAGCAGGAGTATATCAAATTGGGTGACAAACCTAACACCCCCCGGGTTCATTAATTTGGACTTAATGCCTGCTATATTTCAACTCAAAAGCCTTGTGATACTTCTGTCAAGGCAAACAACCTTCTTAGTGGAACAAGGGGGGTGTAAAGGAAAGAGTCACAATGCCAAGCACTCATTCGTTCTCATCCAAGCCAGATAGAAGGAGGAATCTTTTGGATGTAGAAAGTGTATTCTGAGCTACCCCTTGGGGTTCCTGTGTGTGTCCAGCCATGTTACCTAGCTGTAGGTGTGTATAAAAAAAACAACTGCCTGGTGGTTATGTCAGAACCCACTGAACAAGTATATTTTGAGGATGCAACCAACTGAGTAGCCAGACTGGCTATTTTACAATTGATAACTACACAGTCCCCTCTGGAAGATTGAACACCAGGACTGATCCACCCCACCCTTTTCACTAACAGAAAATCAATATATTCACTGATAGAAAAGTCTGTATTGACACACAGCCATTGGCTTACTTTGTTTTCCAAGGCTACTGTAGACTCAGGGGTAGGGGAAGTAAGCTTTGGAACCCCTGTCATAACAGCCACATAGGGACAGCACGCAGGTGGAAAATCAAGGTGTGGCAACCTTGGCTGGAGGACCCACTGCATCCAAACTCTCCCCTGGCCCTTCCCTGGAGCCCATTGGGCCCATAAGAAATTGGTTGAAAGCCCGCTGCCCAGATTCATTTTGTGGGTGAATGATTTCTAGGCCTCCGAAAGCCATTGCTGAAGGAAAATGCTTAGCCACTCCTTAGACAACATCAACCTCAGGTGTAGCAGTACTCTCGATGTAAGCAACTTGAGTGGCAGTGCCTGTTAAACTTGAAAGGTTAAGCTCCTCCCCTGGGATAGATGGAGTTGCAGAAATGATGGACATATTGGGAAACAACTTTGGCAGAGATAAAACAGAACTTTGTAGGTTACACAATCTCACCTCCAAAGGTGCCAAACTCTGAGCAAGAACAGCTTTAAATGTGCCCATGATCTGATCCCATTCAATGTCACATTCCGCGCTAAGTCAGGTTCCAGATTGATTGTAGAGAGAGGATGAACCGGACATGTGCAAGCGTGAGCAGCAAGTTTGGCTTTAGGCATGGCATTAGTGACACTTTTGGACTGTCGCTTCCTTTTAACTGCAGGTGCACATGATACTTTCTGCACTGCTTCCTCAGGCTCCCAAAGAAGCTCCTGGTTACCCAGGTCATACACAGGAGGTAAAGTGTCAGGCCAGAATTCAAAACATGCAGAAGCAGTTTGACAAGAAAGGGGAGAGTGAAATGGTGCTGTGGCCATGGCATTGGCGATCAAAGACAAGTGCCGCTCTGCCAAGTCAATTTCCTTCGCTACTACACCCACAACACGGGCTAAAAATGAGTTCAGGCTGGTGCCCTGCAAAGGCTTACCCACAGTGTCCTTGTCGCTTTGCAATTTATGCTTTCCCACATTATCTCTCAGGTGGCAATTCTTATACACAGGCTGTATGGTGAGTTATACAACAGTCATGAATAGCAAATAGCTGAGGTCAGCTCATCTGCCCTAGACCAAGTGGCAACCAGAGAAGCAGGGAAGAGGACGGCAGGCTATGGACACAAAATTAAAGAGACGGGGCCCAGCCCAGTCTGCTATAGTTGATAACGGCTGAAGGCGGGTCCATTCCTGGTCCTGTGGTCGCCAAGGTGCATGCCTTGGTGCGTCAGTGCTGCAGGAAGCAGGTGCGCTTTTGTAGTGCATCTGGGCAGTGGTGTCACCACAACAGAGCAATGAGGGCTGGGGGATGAGGGCTCACCCCAACAGTATTAGTAGAATGCCCTTCAGCAAGCCTCCTCCTCACCATTGCTGTGGGGAGCACGCATGCTTTTGTAGCGCATCAGAGCCATCGCATCATCACAGCAGAGTAATGAGGGCTGGAGGATGAAGTCCCACCCCAGCCGTGTTAGTAGAATACCTGGCAGGAAGCCTCCTCCTCACCAGTGCTTCGAGAAGCATGCATGCTTTTGTAGCATGTCAGGGCAGTTGTGTCACCACAGCAGAGCGATGAGGGCTGGGAGTTGAAGTCTCACCCCACCTGCGTTAGTAGAATTCCCGGCAGCAAGCCCCCTCTTCACCATTACTAACAGAGATGCTTTAACTTTTACTTCGTGATGGCTTCAGGTGTGGCTCAGTTTTGTCTTAAATGTAGAATGTAACAAGTACTTTGTTTGTTCATTAAAACACTATGGGCAGCTGCAGCAGAATACTGAAAATTCAACTGAAAGGCTGCTGCTGTTGGAAGTACATAACGTTTCTCAGAATAGCAGTTTTTTTGCAAATGACTGAGTAAGGCAGTGAAATAATGGAAAATGTCCTGTCATTTTAGCACGTCTGGTGCACCTTCTAAACCCAGTATGAGAAAATCATGGAGGAAAACAATTCTCTCTCAAACATGGTTCATCAAATCCCAGCATCCCAACATATATGTTTTTATTCATTTTCAGGACACAGGGACACCCCACAGTGTGCCCCTTGTTGTGAGCTGAAGTGGGAGGCCTAGGGCCCAGTATTCCCACTGGCCCCTCTGATGGCACCCATTGTGAGTGAAACAAGAGCCAGCATTGCTCCAACTCAGAGGGAGCAGATTTCTTTTGCTCCCATGGGATGGGAGCAAGCAATGCATTTTCATGTCTGAGAGAGTGGGTAGAGAAATGCTTTGTTCTCCCACTGGGCAGGAGCAGTTTTGTGCTCCCGGTCGGTGGAAGAGCTTTACATTCTGCTTGCCAATGCTTGTGAGCAGGGAAATGGACTGTGTCCTGGGGGTTGGGGACCTCCGGACACATCATGGTGCCTGCACTGAGTAATGGGGTCCCTAGGGCCATTGTACTGCTCAGGGAGGGGGGAAGCATGGCCCCCTGCTCTTTAATTAAGTTATGGGGTCTCTGGCCATTCTATGGCTTGGGGAGGGGGAGCCATGCAGCCCCCTCCTCTTAAGTTAAATGTTGACCCTGGAGGATGAGGACCCTGGGGCCTCGTGGAGGCTTGGGGAGGTGCGGGGCCTGTAGCCCCACTCCTCCTCTAAAGTCATTAGTTTCTGTAACTGCAGTCCTAGGGCCTTGTGGAGGCTTGGGGAAGGGCGGGGGCACATGCCCCTTCACCCATATATCAATTGCATACCTTCTCCCAGCCCTGGCCCACGCGGGTGAGCGGGGTATTTTTAAACATTCTTTTTTTGCCTCAGATTTACAGATCTTCTGAGAATTCATGGCAAATTTAAAACAAAAAAATGCCCCATACAGGGTCCCAGAAGGACCCAACCACCAGGCCTAGTGGATGAAAGTATTTGTACCCTGCCCCTCATGTCTTTTTTTGCATTTCTCTTATGACTCAGGACTAAGACCTGAGTCCTAAGATGATGACCATCAGTTCTTGATTGAGGTAGTGGCAGCCAATCAGATCTCAGCAAGAGATCTGTTGGATCAGCTGAGGCTTCGTGGTCATGGATGTACAATATTTTGTGCATTAACTACTTAAAAACTACGGAATGAATTTGCACCAAAATACAAAAAGTACACTTACTGGACCAAGATCTAGCTGTCTGCCAAATTTGGAGTTAAACTGCTCAGCAATTTTGGCTTGAATTGTGTCTAAAATTCCTGTGCAAAATTAAAGTAGAGTAAACACATTTTGGGCCCCCCCCTTTCTCTTGGCCCTCACTTGATGAATCACCTAGAAACTTTCCTTACGCAAACTAGTCAAAAGGTGGTACTTTTTTTTGGAAAGTTTTGTGTAGATTTGTCAAAACGTTATACATACATGCAGTATCCAGTACAGTAGTGGTTGTCACTGGGTGAAAAGCATTTTTGTTGCTAACAACTTTGGCCCCATTTGATGAATCTCCATGAAACTTCCCCAAAATGTGCTACATTTTGACAAGTTTTTGCATTGGAAGTTCCAGGGTGATCTATCAAGCAGGAGCTGAGAAAAACCAGGGGGGGGGCCAAACCGCAAAATCCCCATGAATTTTCCATAGACTTCTTTAAGTAGCTCGACCACAAAAACTGCTGAACGGAATTACACCAAATTTGGAAGGAAGCTAGATCTTGGTCCACAGATTGTGCACTTTGTAATTTAGTGTCATTTAGTGTAATTTTAGTACTTTTGGAGCACCTTCTATAATCTGTATTAGAAAATCATTAGGGGAAACAGTTTTGTCTCAAACATAGTTCATCAAAACCCAGAAGGAATCTGCATTTTTCACATGGTAAAATCAACCTAGAACATATGACAATTCCTAAAATGAGTGCAGTACTACCAACAAATGATGTATATAGTGAGTGTAATCAGACTTGGGCAAAATATAAATTACACCAGCATTATATGTGTAATTGTGGGAGTTTTGTTTTCCGTTTGTTACATAAAATTCCCTAAATTCTGCCTTTATGCATTTCACATAATTGCATGCCATTTGCAGTAAAAAATAACAATGAAATGCTCCATTCCAAATCCACGGAGGCAATAGAAAGTGGATGGCTGTTGTTTGCAGTTCTTTTCTTTAAATGTGTTCTTTGCTTCAAAAGTTGATTCTGGAATGCATTTTGTGCAATAAGCCAAATTTGCATTTTGTGTTATTATGTGTAATTTTCCTGACATTTCTCATAATTACACAATAGTAAATTATTTGAATTACTCCCATTCCTAACAGAGATCTGTTATTACCCTTTTATAGGTGGTCATTTTATTACCCTCAAAAACAGACTTTCGTTCCATGCATTTCATTGAGGACCACATCCCTAAGTCCTGTAACGGCTGCCACAAAATGCTGTCAATGCATGGCCAGACAATCAAGGGAGGTCCTACAGGGACTCCCACCACATGCTCCTTAGGGTCCAGGGTGTCCTCACCCTGCCACATTATATATTTTTTTAATTACTTTTCAGGGCTCAAGGACCATGTGACAAGCATAAAGTAGGAGTAGCTGGAACTTGAGGGAGTTTCACACAGCAGAACTATGCAGAGTTATTTCATGTTTCACCAACGGCCAGAAATATGTATGACACACTGTTCGCACTGTTTGCACTGCAATATAGAGCAATAGCCCAAGCAGTGATGCAAAATCGGCATGAACTGCACCATATGGCCATTGAAGTCGATTTACCTGCCGCACAAGTAGAAAATCTACTTGAGAGGAAGCATATTTACTCAAGAAGCAACCCTGGGGGAATTAACGGGTGATAGGGATCTTTTGAGATCTGAATGTGCCCATGTGAACAAACTAGTGTTGGTTGGAAAGGTAGGAGCAAAAACAGTTAAGGACATTGGTGATGAATACCATTTGAGACTCCAAGGAACATATAAAGATGGGATGTTTATGTCAAAAGCAGAAGAGAAAATCCACAATGGCCCTCATTACGACACTGGTGGTCCGAAGCTTGCCAGGGCCGCTGTGGCGGTGTCACCGCCAACGGACCTGCTGTGAATACCACAAAATTAGGAGTTTGGCTGAACCAAAACCTTCTGAGCCTCTGCCCATCCCACCACATTACCGCGTTCTGCTGGGCTGGAGGTGAGCACCTCCAGCACGGCGGATGACGTCATACCGCTAGTGGTATCACGAGGTGGGAGACCCCCAGCATTTTTCTGCTGGTCGCACCTCCAGAAGAAGCTGGCGGTCTAGCACCCTGGTGAAAGGAATAAGCATTCCTGTCGCCAGGATACACTCGCAAACACATCCACATACCCGCACACATGCACTCAAATACTCCCACACACAAACACAGCCCCACACACCCGCGCACTTGTGTCATACACCCCATTCACACTTACATGCATACACAAACACCGCACTCACACATGCATTCACCCCCCTCCCCAGAGCATACATACATTCACTCCCCCATCCCCCATGTGCATACATACATTCACTCCCCTCTCCCCGTGCACCGCATACACGCACTCACTCGCTCTCCTCGTTCACTTACTCAAACACTTACCCTCTCCCCGTCCACTTACATACACATGCACACGCTTACACGCACTCACCCCTTCCATCCCAATCGGTCACACCTGCACACATGCACTCACACCCTCCCCTGTCGGACGATCCACTTGCCTCATCAGTCGAGGAGGTCGTCCGGGAGGGGATGGGTTCTGGCACTTCAACTGCCGGCAGCGCCTCGCCATCTGGGCACCACCACACTGTATTACGGGTTTCAATACAGTGTGCTGTCTCTTTTTGGTGTGGTGGTACCGGTGGTGGTATTTCAGCACCGGTGGCTTCGGCGGTATTTGGAAAAGACTGCCGAAGCCGTGACAAGGGACAGTAACAGGAGGCAGGGGTTATCTTCATCTGTGGTCAGGAGGGAATTGACTATGATGTATAGGGTAGCAGTCTACATGCTGCAGTATAATCTAAAGCCAGAATGACAGTCCTTCATGTGATCTTGGTGTTGAAAATAGACTGCTTTTTCAATGATCTTGCTGATGGATTGTAGATGAGTGATTTCCTGGTAGTTGGAGAGATTAACAGGGTTGAATGTAGGTTACTTTAGGAGTGGGCAGAGCAAGCTTGTCTTTAGAGTAGCAGCGATAGAGGGGGCATTGACAATGGTGAAGAGAAGGAAGAGAGTGTCCTCAAAAATACTTTGATGAAGGATGAGGGTAAGACATCATCTTCATGAAGTAGCTTTGAAGGGGTTATGTTTATTGGTGAGATCTGCAAGAGATAGGACTCCAAAGGATGACAATTGGGGGATTCTATGGGAACAAGTGGGTGTAAGAGATGAAGCAGGCTTGGTGTTGTCAATGTGCTTCATTGATGATTCTGTTATAACACTTTGCAATGTCTGGTTTCATGAGCAGCTGTCTGTGTATTGAGTGGAGGTACTTCAGTTTCATAAGATAATCAGGAGTTTGGTTGTTCTTCCATTTCCTTACCCGTCTCCAGGTGGATCATTTATTGTGAGGAAGGATCTAGGAGCACCTGGTTGCTGAAGGCTTTGGTTTACACTTGCATGTTTTGACTGGGGAGTTGATGTTCACATAGTTTTCCAAAAAGTGTTGAAGTTGTTTAGAAGGCTGTTGGCATCTAACTTGGAGTTGATAGGGAGAAAGAGGAGTTCAAGCATTTGGATGCCAATGGAGAAATCTCTGGTGGATCTGAAGGGTTGGCCTTTTCTAATTGGTTGACTTTGATATGTTGTTAGCACACTGAGGTGGGAAATAGGGATAGTGAAATGATCAGCCCAGTCCAGGGCTATGGGTGGTCTGAACTGGATTGTTGATGGTGATGATGACAAAAGAAGGTCGAGGATGAGACCTTTGAAGGATGCTGGTTGCGTGACATATTATATTATGTTATGTGTGTTGATGAGGCTAAGGAGGGTTTCTCCTGTTTTCCTTGACATTGTGTTGTCTGGAAGGTTGATGTCACAGAAAAGAGTGGTGTGAGCATGTCAGATGGACAAGGTGGCAAGGAGATTTGAGAATTCATCAAAAAAATCATTGTTCTTTCGGGAACCTCATAGATGAGAAGGAAGGTGACAGACTGAGTTTCAGAGTGGATAATAGTATGTTAGCAGTTACATGGAATTGAGTGTTACTTGCTTGCCTATGGTGTGGCCCAGAAGGTCCTATGGACCCACTTAATCCTAAATAATAATATATATGTCCAGTCTCAATTGTACAAAAAGTTTAAGCAGTTTTTTGTTCCTCTTATAACTAAATTGATCAACCCATCATTAAAAATAGGTCTACTTCCAAATGATTGGAAAAGAGTGGTTATCAACCCACTCAAAAAAATTAGTTTAGTCTATAGCAGTGTAAGCAACTATAGACCCACATTATTTCTTCTGGTAATGGCACAGTTGTAGAAGGCATTGTTGCTAAGCAGTTAGTAATGATGCTTGAAGAAGAGAATTATCTTGATGATTGGCACAATGGTTTTCAATCCAATAGTGTAATGGGACCGCTTTGGCATTGACATTAGAAAAACTATGCCTGATTGTTGACTATGGTAACATGGCTGCAATTGTTCTTCTAAGCATCCTGGTCAGACATTTTGCATAACTGGATCTGGGGGGCACAGAGCTAGCATGGTTATCCTCTTTCTTGAAGGATCTTTCTCATACTGTAATGCTTCCACCTTTTTGCTTGGCTTCTCAGGAAATTCCCTACTGAGTAATGCAGGTATCATTTTTATTTCCTACTCTCTTTAACATCTGTTTGAGTCCCTTGTTAGACTTGATTAGATTTCTGGATGTCCTGCCGTATCATATGGTGAAACACATTTGATCACAAGAATACATCTATATGCCATACAAAGCTTTACATTCATTCTTACTGCACTACAATCATGGACGTTGGTCAACTTTGTGGCCCAGTTCCATGGGACCATCTGCCTTGTCCTCTGAAGAAGTTAGTTTATTACATAATACTTTGAAGAACAACCATCCTTAAATCATCAGATCAGTGCTGTCTCTTCATCCTGATTCATTCAATGTAAAATGATTTAAAAAGTGTGAACTTTTCTTAATGAATCTATGCATGCCCAGGTGGTCATCTTTTGACTTTTATAGACTTTACTATTGTGACCTATTCTTGTTAGATCTGCCTCAATCCTTTCTAAAATGGCTACAGATAATTCAGAATCCGGCAACAAGAATGGCATGTGGGGCTGAGAAAACCTTACCATTTCACATGCTAGGATTGCTTTACAGTGTCTATGTCAAGGACAGGGTGTTCTTTAAAGGCCTATGATTAATGTATAAGAACTTTGTATGCCTGGAAAAATCTCCCCTAACCAATCATCTTTGGCATTATAAATCAACCAGATGCCTTTCCCCAAATTCTCATTTACTGTACCGGCCATAAAACATCTTTGCTAGAAGGTAGATCCTTTCTTGGACCTCTACTATAGAAATATCTGCCCCATATGGATTAAATAAATCAGCTCTTATTTATCTTTCAAAAACACTGTCAAAAGCACATCTCTTCTGTCAAGCAGTTTTAAGGGTCTGATTTTTGCTTTGGTTGGATGGTCAGTTTTTGCTTGGATTTTAGCATCAAGATGCCTTTCTTACATGAACATGTGCTCTGTAGGTTTTATTTCATTCCATTCCATTCCATTATGGATGACAGCTTGGCATCTCTCTTGTTATATGCACAGCCCAAGCCATGGATGTTGTGTCCAGTGGGAAAAAGGATATTTGGGATGTGTGACGATATGGGGTTGTGATGAAGACTGTGTCAAGCTTGTTCAAGATGATGAGCTCTGCAATGTCTGGTGCGTAGAATACTGCAGTGCAAGCATTAATGAGCATGTGTTGGAATGTGCATTGTGTAGTTTGAGGCTATGTGGTAACTAGTGCGATGTGTACTTGATTGTATTTGATTGGGTCCATGTGTTGTGTGAATGCAATGTGTGTGTTTGAATCATCTACATTTGAGCATGATTGTGGGGATGTGTAGTATGGGATGCTGGCTGAGGGACGTGAGTATATCTTACCTTGGAAGCTAGAGTGGAGCAGGGTTTCTAGCCCAAGTTCCTTCCTAGGCCAAACTGGGAATGCAAGTTGCCTGTGTCTGCTCTTGTATATGTCTGCCCTTTGCAGGGGACATCCAGGCAATGGAACACTCTGAACAGTGAATAGAGGTAGAGAGTAAGCAGGAAGTGTGTCACTTTCTGTGACGATGGATGATGTGAAATCTGTTAATGGCAACTCTTTGGCAGATGGATGAAGAGAATCAAGTCATTTCACCTGGCTTCTTCTTTTTAACATGTTTTGGCAGGAAACTGATGATGCCACTACTTGTGCAGATGGATGATTGGTAATGATGTCCTTTTGCCCGGCGTATACTTTTAAAGATGCTTTTTTTGTGGGAAACCAGTGATGTTGCTTCCTGTTTGGATGGATGTTGATAAATGTATTGATTTCACTTCATGTGCAGATGTATGATGAGGAATGAAATTCTCTTGCTTGGCTTCTTATTTTAAAGATGGTTTTGGCTGAAATTCAGCAGTGTCACTTACTATGCACATGGATGATGGGAAATGACTTCCTTTGTAGATGAAGAAATCATGAAATTCTAAACCTCAGGTACTATCTTCTCCTTGTATACCAACTCTGCTGTACTCATCCCCCTCCTTCCTTACCACTGCCAATGTGTTCCCCACGCCCATGCAGTCCTTCATGTGACCTCCCTCCCTAAGCCCCTGTGTGACTCTCTACCCTTCCCCCACTTTATCTTTCTGTGGACTCAACTGCTCCTCTATTCATCCACCTCTCTTGCTGCAATTCTATGCACTGCCATGCCATTACAGATCCTCTGTGCACCCCCAAATGTAAGCAATATTTGCTTTAAATTGGGGATTTAAAAAAAAAAAATGTTTGAGAGTGATGCTTATGATTGTGTTATATCTCTCAATTACAGATCTCAATTATTTTGGTTTAATATTTCCCAATATTTAAGGCTATCAGGAGAGATTAAGAAATATGCAAGACAGGTTTTTATAAAGGCTGCTCTCAACCTTGCCAACATGTAGGGAATGGGTGTTTATTAATAACCACCCACCTTCCCCAAGGGCAAGGTAGTGTGTTCCTTTATACCTCCTCCCTACTTGCTCTAGGTGGGGAGCAATTTTGACTTAACTATGCCAACCATGCCCATGGCTGGGATTAGTATGTACTTCCACACCAAACATTTCCTTTTCCAAGGCTGATATGTGATCTTAAAAATTAAATCACAATGTGCAGCTAGCAGAAAACACACTCTCTGTGTCTCATAGAATGGTACAGGCAGCAGGAGAATGAAGCAGTTGACAGTCACCCATGATACAAGTTTGCAGTAGTGAACACGGTTTACGGGATTGTACTACTATAAAGAATACAAATATTGACTTGCTAATAGAATAATACCGAAACATAGACTACCGAAATATGAACACACATAGAAAAACAAAACTGTTGAATCCAAAATATTGTTATTCAAACATTTCAAATTTAAAGAAAATACCTAACACAAAAATATGGTTTATAATAACACAGACTTTTATCATTAACATTAAAATTATCAAAAATAATAAAAACCAAAATAATTATAAAGTGATTTAAAAATATGTAATATATTTAGTTTATTTCTTTCAAAAATAAAAAATAAAAAAACATTTCACTATCTAATGTAATATATATAACTATGTTTACTCTTCCCACTCCAAACTTAGCTACATTGGGGAAAGTGTTAGACTCTAGGGAGTAGTCAGACATAGTAATTCCTCTAATTCCTCTCCAACTGGACCCACATTGTGGAAAGTGTTAGACTCAGAAGGGTCAGATTTACTATTTCGATTTCAAACATATCCGCATTGTGGAAAATGCTGGACTATAGAGGGGTTATATTTAATATTGCCACTTAATTATTATCCATGTTGGATGAAGTGTTGGAGGGGTGGGGGGTCATGTTTACTATCTGCAGTACAAATGTTGCCACATTTGAAAAAGTGTTGGACTGGGGGGGAGGGGGTGAGGGGAGAGATTTTCAATTTCCACTCCAGACTTTACAACATTGGGGAAAGTGTTAGAAGGCAAATTTACTTTCCCCACTCCAAACCTAGCCATATTGTGATGAAAACTGAACTTGCTGGGTAGCTGGGGGGATATAAATCACTGTTACAACTCCAAATTTGAAAAATCATAAATAAAATTAATTTGTAATAATGCTAGTACATAAACAATTTACAATCTTAAACTAAAAACTTTCAATATTATCTCAGTGATCTTTTTAAATTTTACATTTTTCTTAACATTCGCAAGTACATTTTAACATTTTTAAATTATAAAAACAGTAACTTTAAAAGAAACACTGTAAAACAAAATATTAAACATAATCAATAAATATTTTGTGCAAATCATTGTCATTTAAAAACATGAACACATTTTGAAAACAAAATTGTAAAATATTAATAAAATATTTTTGCTGACATATTTTGTAAAATAGCGCCCCAAAACATCTACAAAAAATCAACAACCCAAAAGTAGTATACATTTTAGTAATGTATTGCAAAATTAAAAAAATGTTCACACATAATTAAACTGTCAAAAGAAACACATATTTTAACATATAACGTACCTGAACTGCAATAAAACCAAGCAACCAGAAATACATTTAAAACTCCAAACTCAAATTAATAAATTCAAAATAAAAACTCATAATATTTAAAGAAAATAACAATTTATTAATATATAAAAGACTACTTAACCAAAATCCATACCTTTTCAAAACAGTTACATTAAAAATTAAAAATAAACTTTAAAATCTCCCAAACAAAATAACTATAATACCAGACATTCACAATTACATCAATTAAACTACAATAAAACTATTTCACAAAAAGGATAAATTAATTAAATAAAAAACTTAAAGAATAATTATAAACCACTACCCACTCAAAACACAAATAAGTACAATGTAACCACAATATTGAAATGTTTACAAAAAATGCTATCCACCTAAAACCCCATACATTTCCGAATAACCCTAAATAAAATATATTTCAATACAGTGTTTAACAAAATTAAAACATAAATTTAGAAAAAAATAAACTCTATACCCCCAAACTCCCCATAAAACTCGACATCCACCAAAAAATTATACTTTACAATAAAACTATTTTAAAAATATGCACACAAAAATCAAGAAAGAATAATATATTCATGATGGAAAAATACAAATTATAACATAAAGACACCTAAAAACGATATTAAACATAACAATATTGAGGTAATCTATATATTTCCAAAATGATAATAATGTGACAAACATAAAAACGATATAATTGCCAATGATATTTAATTCCACGATGGTACCCACAATATTCTCTTGTCTATAGTTAGGACTGCCAATATTCTGATATCTTTATTCTGTATCCACGCCGGTGCAGGGGAAGTTTACATGGGTCTCACCACTGTGTTTTCATTAGAGAAAATAGAGCTTGGAGACATGCTATCTGGTGTCTCAGGGCAGTGTTTTCAATTGTGAATACAGTGCTCGGACAGTAGTTAACATCTCTCTCAGAAAGCTGTAAAAAATTGAGAAGATAGCACTGAGCCACACGTCCCTTATAAGACTACACCAATAAATTATGGTAGAAGCGTTGCAATCCAAACAAGTCACACATTTGTTTTAATTCATTCCATGTAAGAGTAAAGAAAACATGTATGTGTATAGACCCAGCAATACTTCTGAGGACAAATTAAACAACACACTCTGTCCACTCCTGTGTACATACTTATCTAATACAACCAGAAATGAAATGTGATGCAGAGGTGATAGCTGATTAAAAACTTGTGAAAACGGGTTCCTGTAGTTTTTCACCAGCTCACGCCACTGCATTACATTAGATATGGTAGCTGTAACATTGTGATTTAGATATGCCTAACACTCAATTCAGGTGTAAACATAATTTGCAAATGCTTGAAAGAAACTCTCCAACAGCACAAGAAGAGACTTAAACCTGCAAGTAGCACATTAATTATTACTACTAGTTCTCTTTTTTTCCACATTGGTTACTACAAGCAAGGAACAAATGCTAAAAAGCTTACAGGATACAACAGAATCGTAATTAAAACAAAACACAGACTCACATTAATAGCAGCAGAGGCAATCAAAATTGTTGTGCAAGAGAACTCCGAAGCTCAATACAGATTTAAAGGTAAAGTATCACAATTTAAAACTGAGACAGTTCCGAACTTGTATAAAGAAGAGCGAAAATATAAATTGTGAGAGCAGAAGAAAATACTCACAAAAATAAATTTGTTAATCACATATCCAAGATATTCGATATAGAGGGACTCAAAAAATACAGCATTTCATCCAAGTGCTTTTAACACTATTTTGTCCAAATAATTATGACAGTGGTTCCCAACATTTTGACTCTTGAGGACGCCCACTGAATCACTACTAGAAGTCAGGGACCCACAAGCATTTAGTACGATTTAAATTTAAAACCTTAAAATAGTAATTTGCAAAAACAAACAAATTACTAAAGATATAATTATTTTATATTAAAAAAATGCAAAAAACAACAACTTTTAATGGGAAGGTTGACGTTGCATCTCGGCGACTACGTTTTCAATGTTTGGTTTTATTTAGGAAAGCTGAATCCTCTGTCAGATCTACATTTCCCAAGCGATTTCTGTTTTTATGTTTTTAGGTACATAAGATCTGAGAAAGCTTTTTCACATATTTATGTGGTGGGGAAAGGAAGTAAAACCATAAAGGACTCTCATCTCTCCATAGTTTCTCTGTCACATGCAATTCATTTGTTTAATAGCACCTCTCAGACCAGTGTAGGGTGTCAGAGCACTTTACAGGGGACTACAAGGTGTAGCATTCACATGTCATCCACACTGGTAGGCATTTTCTAAGAGTGCCTGGCTTGGAGAAACACAAATGCAGGATTCAGAACATAACACACTGGTTAGCGTTGATTTTAATAAGAAGAATTTATTTCTACGCAAGCAAATCTTTTTTTAGCAACATAAGGAAAATGAAAAACTGGGGAAAAAACATAACTTTCTAATTTGTGCCATGCAGTTTGCATGCATCTCTTTGATGGCAGTTCACAGCTCACTGTGCTAGATTGCAACTATAATTTATGAACTGCACAGTAACAAAAGAATCCCTGTGACAAAAGCAGTAACCCACTGTGCTATGCATAAAATACGGTTATTTTCATAATACACGTTCTTCGCACTAGGCACATTAACCATCTGTGCTACCTTAGGTGAGTCAAAACTGCCACTAGACAAAACTCCTATCTCTCCCCAGTGGTACATTAATCACCAAAGTTATCTTCACACATTTATTTTTCACTGAACATTTTGAACACTAGGCCAGTGGTGGCTGCCACACATCTCAAGGGTGTGTGGGGAGGACGGTAGAAATAAGTACAAATAAACCCCTTTTCTGACGCACGCCACTTGGCTCCTCTTCTTGCTGCTGATGGTGTCCCAACAGCCCCTGGGACAACAGCACAGGCTCCCCACGCAATACTAGCACTGCTCTCATGCTATACTTAGCATGAGAGCAGCGCCAGGATTGATCAGAGCAGTTTGGTCTGCCCCTCAGACAGTGCACTGGAGTCTGTGATGTTTCTCCAACACAGCTGGGTTAGAGAAACCTAAGTGCACATGTCAGTTTGGCTGGCCTAAGATGGCCGGTCAAATGGACATGCGCATTGGAGTTCATTCGACTCCTACTTCCCCCTCACATGTCCCAGCCTCACCACTCCCGGCACACGCTGGCTGAGCCAGCAGCTGAAAAATAAAAACAATAATAAAATTGTTTTATTTTTCAGCTGCTGGCTTTTAGCCAGCGGAGTGACACTTCTTTGCCATTGTGGAGGAGCGGCCGCTGCACTAAAATGTAAAGACAGAAGAATAGGTGGAACTGGAATATTCATGGTGGTCAAGAATGTTTTTTCATATTTTTCACTTTAAGAAAGTCCAGCAGTTCTTATAAATACCGTTAGGAATTAAAACAGGTTTTGGGGAATTACAAGGTCAGAGATCTCACCATAGATTTTTAACATATTTGTATATCTAATAGGAACGTCTGGAAACTCAAATCATGTAGTCCGAAGCATTCCCGAAAGCAGCTTTTATGGGTTTTCATGCTACTGAATGTTCATAAAATTACGCCATTTCACACACGTCAAAGAAACAGACATTGAAAATGCGCATTTAAGTAAACATTACTTGTGCGAATTATTTTGGTAAATTTCTTGTTACATTGTTCGAATAGCGCTTTACTGATGCTTCAAATTATTACACACAAATCTTAATAATGCAGAACCACGCTTCCCTTCAGGATGGCGACTAGTACTTTTCATGCATTTTGTTATATGGGAAGTATGCACAGTTCAAACATATTCAGTAACAGATGCCAAACCACACTGTAGCACAGTATGTTACTCAGTGATTTTTAGGCGTCGGTATGTGACTGTGTTTTCCCATTCGATATCCCAGAGTCCAAAATGAAACAAGGGGTCCAGGCTCCATCAAGGTTACAGTACTGTCTATTTTTATTTTTAAAGAAACAGAAACATCCTTTTAGACTGTGATTTTAGGCATTTAGCTTACCTTTCGATTCTTTTGCAGGTTTAGAAGTCTTCGTTTTTGCTAAATTAAATAAAACACATTGAGATAAGCATATTAACAAATGGGACATGCATGCATACCACGTCTTCCTCCTGCAAGCTTCCATATATATATATATACATACATATGTATATATTTATATATATATAATGTATGGTGCTGTATAACAATATATCATCGGCGCTGCAACAATGACCCTCGCATATCTTCCCACCACCCTCTCTTTGTTCTTTCCTCAAAACTCCCCTTCTCACATTACAACCATCCACATCTTAAGTCTTACGTTTGTTTTCACCCGTTCACCTGGCTTAACATCTCTTTCTGCTTCTTACACCACAACTATCCACATATCTGATCTCATTTCCATTTTACATTCTCCACCTGTCTTCGCATCTCCTTCTTCCTCTTACAGCACAACAAACCAGAGGTCAAGCCTTATGTCTATTCTCACATGTTCTATCTGTCTGGTCTTTGATCTATTTTGTTCCACCTGTTCTCTATCTCTTTCTGCCTCTTACACCATAACTGTCTACATATCTAATTTTGGATCTATTTATACATACTCCACCTGACCTCACATCTCCTTCTTCCTGTAGCTATACAACTATCCACACATTTCGTTTTGCATCTATTCTCACGTTCCACCTTTTTCAACATCGAACGCGGCAGCCACTTCGTAGTTCAAAATGCACCTGTCACTGTTCTCTTTATGCCTTCCTCTGCCTTTCCTTCATCCTCATACACCACCAATCCACACACCTCTTCACATCTCAAACATATGTTATCCATCACATGATAGGAATCACTACCCACGGACATCCTGCTGTATGATAAATGTTTCTAAATTGTAACACCCGTGTGCTCCTCTGCTCTTTAGCTGTTTCCGCTCTAGAAACACCAATGTACACATACATAATCACATTGCTGTCTCACATATTATTGCTCATTTTCTGACAGAATAAGGTCACAAACAATATTTTGTACCCAGCCTGGTTCTTCAGGCACTGTACTCTCTATGTCTTTGAAACCTTTCAGATTTATTTCAAACTGACAATGTATTCTCTTCAACTGCCCTTTCACTTAATCTTAAACTTAAACGTGTAACCCCTTAATCCTTCTCGGCTGCTGGATCTCAGGCCTAAAAGGGCTGGGAACTGTAATATCGCGTAGCAGTGACGGGACTGGTACTGGGACACCAAACAAGTCAGTCAAAAGGGTAGCATGCACAGAACTGAAATCCCGCCTTCGGCATAACACATGCTAAATGTGTGTGTTTCTAAAAGAAATCCAAGCACACCGATATGTCATTACATCACGGTTGCTGATAACCGTAAAACGCAGAACTATTTATTTAGGCTTTGTGCGGGAGTAATGCGATTGCCCTGCAAAGTAACACATCAATGCATTCATTTGTTACCAAGCTGCCATGCCGTAAATATACGTTGGTACCAAAACACTTCGTAAATGGGGTCTTTTTACCAAATTGTGATGGACATATCTCCTTTTAATAGGACTGCGGTGGCTAAACCGTGACAGGTTTCCAGAGTTTCCGTCTGCTCAGTACGATTTTGAATGGTAACTGCCCCATGCTTGGCCATTTTAAGTTGCTCAAGAATTTTCCAGTATTTTTATACAAAGCTGACGAGAGTGCAGCGATAAATGCCTTTGTGTCACACAGTGACAAATCCCTGATAGTATTTGCAAAGGGTGTACAACAGGGTGGGAATAGGGCAAACTGCCCCCAGGAATTACACAAAGTCAGTTCTACCCTGCCAGAGTGCCCTGGCTTCGCTTGGAGTCCCAGCGCCAGATGAAACTAGATGCAAACAATGGAGCAAGCAAAATATTGCGTAATTATTTTATGAGTAATCTATAATTCCGACATTTTATTCAATTTACTATTTGTCAACTCTCGTGGTGTACAATTATGTACTGGAGGGTGTACTTATTGATGTAATTCACCTGTCATTCCTCTCTGTGCCATGTTCTATGCTTACCACAGCCCCAAACCACCTTTTTTGTGCAAGTGAAGCTGCTGACTTGTTTATTATTTGTATATCTGGTGTTGATCAATTTTTTCCCATTCACACAACAAAGTACTGCGGATTTTCAGGCACACTGCACTGCTCAGTTTTTACAACATCTGGGCCCTAAAGTGTTGCTACTGCAGTGCTTAATTTATGCTTGTTGTCTCCGGTGCTGAGCACCGGCCCTTATTTTTGAGGGCCGGGGCTTATTCTTCTGCCTCAAGCATTTGCTGGGAGCTAAAGACACATGTGGGAAAGACGGGAGAAGGGAAAAACGAAAAAGCGTCACAAAGGGAGAAAGTAGAAAGCTGCTAGAGTGAGCTGAAGGGGCAGGGAGTGGCTTTATATGGATTGAAGAGGCTTCAGGATTACGCTGCCTCAGTATCCCGTGCTCGCACATTTAATTGCAGCAGTCGCATGTTTAAGAGGAGGGCTTTGGGTACCGGCACCTTTTTATTTACAAATTAAGCACTGTGCTACTGTAGAGTCCTAACACAAATATGACGGTGGTATTTGTAGAGATGTGGGTTCTAATCATGAAAACTCCAGATTTTTCAATTTGGACCTCTGGATTTTGGATTTATGCAAGCTCTGAGATTTCTAAATAGAGTATTTCTGACTGTAATACTCCACTGAAAATGATATCTGAGCTCTGACCTTTTATTGTAAGACTCACTACCTGTGGACATGTTGGTTACGAGGTTCTCAGCACACATGTAGGCTGAGCGTGGACTCTTGTATAAATCAGATTGCCATCTAACGGTTGGGACCCAGGCTAATTTACCTGTGGGCGGATGCATAGCGACGTTAAGGCTTTACAATTAAATTGGTTGTCATAAGGGAAATGCACCCTTTTCCTGGGTAGGATTTAAAGTTGCAGTGTTTTCACTGTACATTTGCGTCCTCATTCTGAGAAAAGCTGAAATGCATTGGCATGTGCTTGTTAAGGAAATGCTACCACATACTATTAAAATTTTACCTGGAGAGCAACTGCACCAGCTGTTCCAATAACACTCACACGTTACTAATCCTAAATCGAAAATGTAAGAGAGAAAGGGCCTGGAATTCAAGAATCACATGAATTTAGGGACCTGGCTTTTCTGAAACATACATCTTCTTCCCATTGCGATGCAAAATCTCGAAATGTTCTGCAAATGGGTTGGTAATAGTAAGAACTAGTGACTCCTGAATTATATCTTTGTTTTCCAACGGGATGCTCTCCCAAATTGATGGCATTACTTCCCCAGTTCTCCCCTAGAATCGGTGTGGAGAAGAACAATTGTGCCCCCCTCAGTTAAGTGTACTGGCTTGTTCCTTAATGAGTGAACATTGACAGCCAAGAAAAGACTATGGTCCTGGGTGACTGCAGAGTGCTGGCACTGCATGTGGTTTACTACTGGAGGCTTGTGGGGTTGTTGCTATGGAATTTGAGTCATAACAGGTCAAGAAGCCATCATGGCTGGGTAGGAGGGCAAGCCCAGAGCCCTTCGAAAGCAGTTGCTTTTGCCAAGAGGAGGAAGCAATTGACCAGCGATATTGGAGGACTGGCAATATCCTACAAGTGAATGATCTTGCCCTTCTGTGGTAACCCCCCCTCTTAACTGGTCAAAGAGGTGGTAGATACCCTCCTTGGTGTCCCTCCATGGAATGAAATGCTCTAAACCCTGTCATAATCAGTGGCAAACACCTAGAGATCTTGCTTGAGGTTCCAGTTTATGGAAGCCTTTGCATGTCTGTCACATCTCCTGCAGCTCTGTGGGTTTCTTTGTTAAGCTCACTAGAGGTGTGTGCCACTGGACAAGGAGTGGTCACTCCCCTTTTCTTTGTCCAGTTTCACACCATCTGTGCCTTTCAAAGCATTTCCAGAGGCTCTGGGAGGCTACCCCTCCCATGCCTGTAACACCTATTTCCAAAGGAAGAGGGTGTAACACCCCTCTCCAAAAGGAAATCCTTTGTTCTGCCTTCCTGGGCTTGAGCTGCGCAAGCAACAGGAGGGCAGAAACCTGTCTGTGAGGTGTCAGCAGCTGGGGCTGCCTGGAAAACCTCAGAAGGCTGGTATGCAGTATTGGGGGTCCACTGTGGAGCCCCCAGAGTGCATGGAATTTTAACTAGTAGAATCGGTATTGGGATACAATTCACAGGTGTTAGACACCTTATATGTCCATATTTGGAGTTACCATTGTGAAGCTGGACATAGGTATTGACAGATGTCCAATGCACGCATAAAATGGTGTCCTTGCACTCACAAAGTCTGGGAAAATGGTCCTGGACGAGGTCGGGCACCTCTGCTAGTGCAGGGGTGTCCTCAGACACAGGTACTTTGCACCTAGCCTACAGGGTGGGAAGGCCTGACATATAGGTGACTTATAAGTGACCTGGTGCATTGTAAATGGCTGTGAAATGGTGCATGCACCATTTCACACAGGCTGCAATGGCAGTCCTGTAAAGACATTTGCATGGTCTCCCTATGGGTGGCAAAAGTGATGCTGCAGCCCATATGGTTCCCCTGGAACCCCAATGCCCTGGGTACCTAGGTACCATAAACTAGAGACTTATAAGGAGGCACCAGTATGCCAATTTGGGATGAAATACTGGGTTACCAGTATGTAGTGACAAATTTGGGAACAGAGAGAGCATAAGCACTGGGGTCCTGGTTAGCAGGATCCCAGTGACACAGTCAAGCATACTGACAAAACAATCAAACACACTGACAAACAGGCCAACAACCATAAGCACTGGGGTCCTGACTAGCAGGATCCCAGTGACACAGTCAAACACACTGACAAACAGGCCAAAAATGGGGGTAACCATGCTAGAAAGAGGCTACTTTCTCACAACCACCCCTTTTTTCCTTAGGTTATTTTACCTCACTATCCTAAGAGTCAAGTGATAAAAGGAATACTTGGGCCCAGATTTATGGGCTTTTGACTGAGGGCAGTGCAGTAAAATACCTTGCTGCGCTGCCCTGCAAAAAAGGGATATGGGCATTCCTGTTATTTCCCACTGCGTTGGCACTGCTTTGGCATCCGAGCTCCAACAGAGACACCCTTGCACCATGGTGCACGGGTATCTGCGTCGCATACTGGATTGCTTTTGTGCAGGAAGGGACGCCTTCCTGCACAAAAGCAATCTTAGGAGGTTTTTCCTCTTTCTATGTGTGCAGCAGAATGCAGCATGCACAGCTAGAGGAAAAAACATGGATAAATAAAGATATTTCTCCTTATAGCCCCTCCTCTGGGGAGGCATAAGGTGTTGAAGCATCCCCAGGTTTATATGGCCGTGTAAATCTGGAGAATCGTCAAAATCCATGGGTGCTGCATGGGAGCACCCACTGCAATGCCCATGGAATGCCTCCCTAATGCCGAATAAGGCAATGCAGCGATTTATGCTGCCTTGCCTTACTCCATATCTATGAGGCCTTCCTCCATAAGGGGCCATACAAAGCCATACAAAGTGGTTTTGTGTGACCTCTTAGACATGGTTGAAATGTTTGCACCACCATTTCATCATTAAAAGTCACACAATGGCGGGGCAAGCTTCTCATAAATATGCCACTTGATGTCCTGTTTGGAAGCCAACAGCAAGTAATCACCCGGGGCACCAGAGATAAACAACATCATTGATATAGTAATCTTTAATTAACCTAGGGGCTCCCCACCCAACCCTTTTTTATGTGAGTATTCATTAATTTCCAAAGGTACATTCCAAATACTGGAAAAATATTTTTTTTTATTTTCACACGTGTTTCTGCTATTGTGGCTCCTAAGAATGGGGCGGGTTGTTAGATACACTCTCATGTGCATACTATGTACTTAGACCAACAAGCCGAAGATAATTGCCATTTTTATGATCTGCTTTACATGATGTAAAAAATGAAAACTAAACTGCCTATATGAGCGTGTGCGAATGCAAATAGTAATGATCATTTTCCAATTTGATAAAATTGTAAAAAGAAGACTCGCAATACGGTCACTAGTGTAAGCCATGAGGGAAAGCAAGCACATAAATTCACAGTTCCCTTAAATTAAGGCATGATATGTTCTCAATAGCAATGATTAAAAAGGAGTGTCCTTTCAGTCATCCTCTCCTAATTTTCCAACTAAAGAGCACAAGTATCATTTATGTGTGTTTCTTTTTAGCCAAGCAAAACTTAAAATATTCTATAACATTTCTAACTTCCATGCCATCTTGACCATAAAAGTACATGATTTTCTTGAGCAAAAAGAAATCTTTTAACATTTGTTTACCTGGTTCTTTCCCCACTGAAGTTGTTTCTTCAGAGATAAAGACCGTGCAATGACAAAAGAAAGATTATACAAGTTGAAGCAAACACACAAGTAGTAATTTTACAAAAATTATGATTTGGTTTGGATTTCATTAAATAAATATACACACACACACATATATATATATATATATATATATATATATTCTGAATTTTTGTGAGCGAGTAAAGCTTTGGCATGATTTTTTAAACAATTATATATACCATGCAGCTATACGCTGAGCCATTCCACAAGTAAACTCTCTAAACAGCTGTCATTTCCAAGAGGGCTTTGAAGCTTAGGGCTGGTCCCTAGCTTGCCCCTTGCAACCCCTGCCTTACCAGTGCCACAAATAGTGCCGAGAACACAGGGGGGTCTGCATTCCTTAATGTCTGCTTGCTAATAGAGAATAATACTAATAGAGAATAATATTTTATTACTTACTAAAAGTGTAATAAAAAATCGAGCACTCTTAGAACCTATGGTGGAAGCTATGGTAAGTAAAAATGTTTTTTGAACGTATGTTGTATGCATGCTTCTGGGTGAGAGAACATTTAAGTGAGAGAGAGAGTGCGTATGTGTGAGAAAATGTTTCTGTATGTGTAAGCATGAGTGTATGAGTGAAGGTGAGTGAAAGTAAAGAGACAGGTCGTGAGTGAGATTGTATGTGATTGACGCACAGATTTACCTTTCTTTTACACAAGGCAACGCTGCACCAAAGTTGCTGCACTCCTTTGAGTCAGAGGGGGCACATTTTTGTCTCCCAGTGCACTGCTTCACTTTTGGCAACAAAGTGCTAACACACATACCCTTGCGCCAGAGTACAAGGTGTGAGCATTCTGAAGCCTAGGCTTTGTACTGCAAGTGGTCCCTTCCACTAAAAACCTATGCTTTAAGGCAATTCTGACTTTGTACGTGTGCTGTACAATCCAGCATACATACATAGATGGAAAAACCATAAGAAATGAAAAAAAAATCTTCTTGTTACAACTGCCTCAAAAGGCATAGGTTTTTCATACAATTTCTTCTCTAGCAATTGTTGTAGATAGAACTTTGCATCATAACCCATGGGCATTTGCATAGGAACTCCCGTGCACCGTCCATGGAACATCCCCTTGATACAAAATTATGTAATGTTAGGCACTATGACATGAATCCTGGTAAAGAAAATCAAAATCATGGGTCATACAATGTAATTTCCTATTATGTCATTGGGGTCATATGACCCAAATGACATCATCAATGATGTCACTTCCGCTGGTCCTGGCATTTTAGAGAATTGAGGCTGATGATTGCATTAACATTATTTCTTATTACTTGCAAAAAGACTTGCCATTTGAGATAGTGGGTAGCCCTCTCGGAAATGTAAATCAACGCAGCATATTGTTATGGCAAGAGGCTTTGCTTATATCCTTTAAGTAAAGCAGCTTATGGATTAATGCCAAGTGCTGCTTCTTTGCTCAAAGGCAGTAAGCGGGATTGCAGCAGACAGCCATCATGGCTCATTTAAGCTTTAGTAATAGAAAAGTTATATATTAATAATAATAAACCTTTTTTAACTCAGCTTAAGTGCCTAGACCACCCCAAGAGGTTTTCCATATTAGCAAAATTAGACTTGATTTCAGTTATACTGGTGTCATCTCTGCCTGCCTCACAGTAAGAAGATGTGGAGAAAGAATATTACCACCATAACGAGATATTGTCATCTTCGAGCAGAATTGGGCATCTGAAGGGCAAGGCGTTTATCAGTGCCTTAACCATTCATTTCACATGTAGAATATTTATAAAGACAGACCCTGTTATTGTCTATCTTGCTACACTTCAACTGTCAGCCATTATTCTTAGGGCCCGATTGAGAGTCAGATGAAGTGATATGTTTGTGGGAAACACCATCTTTTGCCATTTTGAGTTTGTTCAGTGTGAAATCCAACTCATTATCTCCCCATGTGTTATTCCCCATTTTGATGTTCAAATTTGGAATTTCGCAGTGCGGGGAAGGATGTCATATGGAATTGATAATTCTGGTCCTTCTATTCCTGTGCTCCCTGCAGCGTGCAATTTGTATTCCGGGCCTGGGTGGTTAAATAGAACAGGTGGTACAAAGTTAGTTTCAGCACCTAAATCACTTGGGAGCACTTTCACATACAATTTTATGTTCTAAGTGGAAATTATGTGTAGAACAATACAGTTCACAAATGTAAAATCCACAATTTGATTCAAATAGATAACATTTGAGGAAGTGGTTGACCATAAATAGATTGTGCCAGATTTCTGGATTTGCCATCTATAAGATTTAGATTATGAATGGAAATGTGGCCGTTCCAGAGGGTGTTCTTGTAAATCACAGTGAACATCCTCGGAAACGTAGGTTTGTGCTTGTTCTTGTCCAATTTAGAAGCATTGTCCTATTATGGAAATGCACATATGTTTATTTTGAAAAAGGAAGAAATAACTTCCTTTGCATGAAAGTAGAGGGCACAGTTTCATATCTAATAGACCAGGTGAGGAAATTATTTTATCATGGGAATATCTTTCCCAGAGGACAGAAAAGCTTAACACAGCTAATGTACAACTATAACTTATACAGAATTTTCTACCTAGTGATAAACCTGCGAGCCACACTAGGTGGGTCATTACAAGTTTGGCGGGCGGAAAAGGCCGCCTGCCAAACTCCCGAGGTCAGGTTGCCGCCTGTACAGCCGCCTCCCTGCCAGTCCCATTACAAGTTCCCCACTGGCCCAGCGGGGAACAGCCCACAACATTGATGCCAGCTCATAATTGAGTCGGCAGCAATGTCGCAGTGTGTAAAGTGCAAGGGGCAGACAGTGAAAAGCATGATGGGGCTGTCCATGGGTGCCCCTGCACTGTCCATGCCAAGTGCATGGGCAGTACAGGGGCCCCCGTGGGGCCCCCTGCATCCCATCTCTGCCAGCTTTTACATGGGGGTGCAACCGCTATTTAAAAGCTGGTGGAGAGGAGGGGGTCATAATCCTCAGAGCGGCACCGCATGCAGTGCTGCCCTGGTGCATTAGGACCGCCGGCACCACCAGTCCCTTCAGTGGATGGAAACTGGCGGTACCGGTGGTCTGACCATGGCTGAACCGTCACGGCCATAATGTGGCGGTATGACCTCGCCAAAGTGGTCAGACCACAGCTTTGGTGACGGTAAGACTGCCACCGCACCCCTGGAGGTCTGAGGATCACCAGGGTTGTAATTAGGGCCTAAGCCTGGGGGAAATGTAATTACGCTCACAAAATATGCACAATTTGCTCATTTCTTTTTTTTACATGAGCCATTATTTCATGTTTATATTTAAATAGGCTTGCAAGATACTAGCAGAAGACTGGTTAATGTAGAAAGTGTCTTGCCAAGAGACATTTTCTATTCAAACTATTCTCCTTCTCAGTTGGATAGAAAAGTGATACAAGATACCAGCAAATCATATTCTGCTACCAAAGCATAATTTCTTGAAATGTTCATTTAATGTAAGGAAATGTTGTAATGAAAATTATGCCAAGCCGTGACAGTGCCAACGTTTTGCATATTGGAGAGTCCTGGAAATCTATCACTATTATAGCTATTGATAGCACGTCTGAAATTCTTATAAATTAATAAATTCTATAATAGCTATTTACATGGGAGAAATCTTAGAGGAGCAGATTTCTACTTTTCCATGGATGTCTTTGTGAAGTATGTCCCAACTGTTCTGGTGAGTACCAGGAAACAAAGCCTACTTTCTACTATAGGTAAAGTTGCCAGTTTAAGTGACCCCATGCACAACCTCAATGGAAATCAAATGCTTCTTAAATCTAAATACTTCTGTAGCTGTAGGCTACAGACATGTATGACATTCAGTTACTGTTTTAATTGTACTGCTTATGGTAAATAAAAATAAAACCTCAAGTAAGAGATTGTTTTTGCAAGTAAACAGCACTCTTTTGACAAGTCACTGTGATTAGTGATAGGAATCCTGACTATTGAATATGTACTTTTCAATCAAAACAGGGAGGGAACCTGCTTTTCTTCTCATAATTATTGTTCACTATTGAATGAACACGTTGATTGGATAATAGAGTCAGATCATTCTAGGTCCATGGTTCCTTTGATGTCTAGGCAAGTATAACAAATATGCCATTGGATATTGTTTTTGCAGAGTTCTCAGATGTCTATGACCCATGTGTGAGTAGCATATCTAGTCCAGGTTTTACCTTTGTATTCTAGGAAAAACAGTGCTGATACTATAATAGGGTTACAAGGATTTCAAATGCCAGAATTCAAAGAAAGGGTCTGGACTAGATGGCCTGCTCTTGTATGGATCTGGGAAACTTTAGAACTGTTTTTAAGTAGGGACCAATGGTCATACTAACATGTCCAGCTTTGTGAAAAGGACTATTCAATGCCATACATTTAAAAAAAAATCTGTTTATTAAATGAGGTGCAGAAACATCAGTACATTTCACTTAATTAAGAAAAAGAATAAGAATTTTCCCATCTTGTATCCGTCTATGCGTATTTGTAGACTTTGTACAATACGGTTACAATTTAGCGTACTGGCATGCAACTTAAAACTGTGCAACTTGTAATTATAGTCACGCTTGATTATTACATTTATATATGTTGGCGTCACAAATAATGGGGACAACACTAGACTGTAGAGACGAGAGAGGCACATCTACTTTGTATGTGTGCGATGTGGGTGAGAACTGGGCTGAAGAAAACGTGACACCAAATCTTATTCCCTGGGGTCACACTTGGAGGGAGCTCTATTAGTCGCTTAATGTTATGCTTCAATTGGGTGTAATAATATCATGCTGGAGTAAAAGGAAGGACGTGAGGGATCGTATGATGTGGATGTTGAGCAGGGAATCCTCGGTCGGGTGTCTGATAATTCAGGGGGGGTACATGTTGTCTCTGGTTTCTATGTTTACTACAAAGTTATCCCAGATTTCAGCACCTTTTTGTTTCTGACCTTTGTATTAAAGCTGTCTTAATGTGTGAGCCTCTGCCTGTGTGCGACTGTGCAGGTCGTGGAGCCAGACGCAGTAAGGAGGGGCATAGGGGGCCTTCCAGTGTGTAGCAATTAGGCACTTGTAAACCACAAATGCGAGGTCTATAAACCTGTTAAGGTATTTATCTCCCTTAGCCCGGTGACGTATACCCAGCAAGCATGATTCCGGGGTGGGTGCGAGCGTATTGGGCGACAATGTCTGCTGTGGTCTCCATGATTCTCTGCCAGCTTGTGTTTACTGGGTGGCAATCCCAGACCATGTGGTAAAAATTAGCTGCTGGAGTGGCACATCTAGGACATTCTAGATTAGAATTCGGGTATATTTAGTAATGCGGGCTGGGGACAAATAAGACTGATGAATGTAGTTGAATTGGGTGTACCATAGTCTAGTATTGCGGGAAACGGGCCTAATCATGGTGAAGACTGCCCCCCAGGTTTTCTGGAGAATTGGTGCAGTGAGGACAGCATCACAGCGGGATTTGACCTGAGCTAAGTCTGTACAGGCACCTGCTAGAAGTATTTTGTATAACTTGGTTATAGTGCCTTTTGCGTTGCCTATAGTGAGGATTATACTGAATAGGGGAGATTCGCATGGTTCGGTGTGGCTGTGTTCCCAAAAACTGAGTTTTTTAATGGCACTGTATGTTAGGAAGGCCCCAGGTTGCATGGTCCCAGCGGACACAAATTTTTCGAAGGTACATACATTTGAGCCCGAGTAGAGGTCCCCCATGTTTAATGATTTAGTGACGCGCATATCGTGATATGATGAGAGTGCTTGAACACCCGGTACTTGAGACAACGGTAGTGAAGGGGAGAAAGGAGGGGTAGAGGTCCCGCCCTGGACATATCTATGCCAGCAGAATCTGGCTGCATCCAACAGAGGAGACATATTCGGCGGGTGGGGGGGTCCAGCCAGTAATGAGGTTAATATCGTTTGTGGTGCCGTGTATGCATATATTGCTGCGCTCTCCGGGGGGGGGGGTGGTTCACTAAGCCACATGGCTACCCATTGTAACTGAGCAGCTGCATAATATAGTTCGAGATTTGGCATGCCCAATCTGCCCTCCTCTTGTGGGTATTGTGTTATAGTTAATGCTACTCTGCGTCTATCCTTACCCCGTAGTAAGTCGGTCAGTAGGGAGTGTAGCTTATGAAAGAACGAGCATGGTATCGGGAGCGTGGTGAAGTAATATACAAACCTCGGTAGGATTAGCATTTTGGCTATGGCTGTCTGGCCCATAGGGGATAGAGGGAGCGAGCTCCAGAATGACGAGCCACGGGTAGACCTAAGCAATCTGTCCAGATTGCCTTCTCTTAGATCTACAATGGAATGGTAACTTTGAATACCTAAATACTTAAAGGTCGAGTTTGACCACGGCAATTGATATTTGGGTAGTGTCATGTGCTGCCCATTTGGTATAGGGGTGGGAGGAAAAATACTTGATTTGGACCAGTTGATGTGCAAGCCCGAGGCGAGTGTGAAATTCTCCAGTATTAGCATTACCCCTGCTACGGAAGTAGTATGGTTGCGCAGGTATATCAAGGCGTCATCTGCGTATAGGGATACGATGTGATATGTGTTCATTTCTGGGATGCCCCAGGTGTAGGCGTGGCTGCGGAGCTTAATTGCTAGTGGTTCCATAGCTATTGCAAATAATAAGGTGGAGAGCGGGCAGCCTTGCCTAGTACCTCTGCCAACGGGGAATGCTTCGGAGATGACTTGTGGCGTTTTGACTCAGGATGTGGGTTTGGAGTATAATGTTTTGATCCAACTAATAAAGCCATGTCGAAAACCGAGCGCACTAAGAATGCAGAAAAGATAGTCCCAACTAAGCGTATCGAACGCTTTTTCTATATCCAGGGATATAGCCACCGTTTCTGCCTCTGTGACGTTGTGCATTATACGGATTAATCACCTAATATTTAAGAAGGTATTTCTCCCTGGGATAAATCCAGATTGATCAGGGTGTATTAAGTTTGGTAAGTAAGGGAGTAGTCTGTTTGCTAGGATCTTCCCTAGAAGTTTGCAGTCAGAATTTAGGAGGGAAAGCGGTCTATAAGATTTAATGTCCAAGGGGTCAAGGCCTGGTTTTGGGAGCACAACTATCAGTGTTTCGCGCAAGGAGTCTGGCAGCTGCTTCCTATTTCGTGCTATATTAAACACCTCCAAGAGGGGTTGCAGGAGATGGGTGGCTTGTGAGTTGAAATATTCCACTGGCAGTCTGTCTGAGCCGGGGGTTTTGCTGCGTGCCATTTGAGAAAGAGCTAAGCGTACCTCTTCCATGGAGATGGGACCATCCAGTATATCTGCGTTGTCCATAATGTGCGGGTTTTGGGGGACCAGCGCCAGTAGTTCAGCCAACTGTTGTTCAGTTGGGGGGGGTTGGTATAAGGAGCGATAATATGTGTGAAAGGCCGCATTAATTTCAACCTGAGTATTAATGACAATACCTGAATGCAGTCTAATCGCGCCTATAGGTGAGGATTGCGATGGCTGGCGAACAAGCCATGCTAACAATTTGCCCGATCTGTCCCCCTCTGCATGTTGTTGCACTAAAGTGTCTGTAATGGTGTTTGCCCAGCCTAATGTCTGTCTCTCTGTGAGTAGCCCTGAGTAAATTCAGTGCTTCTAAAGAGGCTTCGTTCATAGAGACCTCGACCTTTACTTTACGTAGTTTGGTCTCCAATTCTTGTAGGTCTTTTAACCCCCACGGAGGCTGCCAAACAGTGGCCACAGATCACAACTTTATGGGCATCCCATTCAATAGCACTTGATGAGGTTGTATTCTTATTCAAGGAAAAATAATCAGATAAACATTTGGACAAATCTGCATGGAAGGGAGGGTCTGTGAGGGCATCTGGCTGCAAACGCCATGTTGGGATGCGGGTGTGCGTGCGGCCCCACACCAATGTAGCGTATAACGGGTTATGGTCTGAAATGGTGCAGGCAAGGTATCCAGATGTATTTATTTTTTGGATTAGGGCACCTGATGCAAAAAGCATGTCTATTCTGGTATGTAGTTTGTGCACTGATGAATAATAAGAGTTTTCGCGGTGTGTGGGGTGTCCAGTTCTCCAGATTTCTCTCAAACCAATATAGGAGGCCCAGTCTACTAGGTCAAGTGAAGCTCGTTTGGCTGGAGCAATGGTGAGTGGAGGAAATGAGCAGTCTATATGGGTGTCTAGAACACAGTTAAAATTGCCACCCCATATGCTATCAATCACCGGGTCACTCAGATTACTATTATTAAGTGTCCATAGAAATTCGCGATGGTTTGCGTTGGGAGTGTATAGTGCAACTAATGCTAGGGGGGAGCCATCTAGGTCACCCTCCAGAATCACGTACCGCCCATTAGGGTCGCATTGCGTACGGGACATAGCAAATGGGACCCCTGGGGCTATCCAGATCGCCACCCCACGGGCAAATGTGGAGAAGGTAGTGCCATACAATTGTCTTTTCCATTTTGCATGTGAGCTTTCCAGGGAGGACTTAGTTAAATGAGTCTCTTGTAACATAGCAAAATGTATCTGGTGCCTCCTAAGATATGCATAAATCAGTTGCCGCTTACGCAAGGATGCCATATCTCTAGTATTCCATGTGAGTATATTATATTGTGTGATGTATTGCTGATTTTGGGAGGTCATGAGATATTTGTGGGTTTATTTGGACACAGTGGGTGCGTGGCCCTCGCCCTATTCATATCAATAATGTTCCCAGTGCCCTCTACGTCCAGCCATTCTGTACCATTGGTATTATCTAGCATGTACTTATTAACAACACAGTTGTGACGCATATTACTGTTAACGTAGACTAAATTGCATAACATGGGGAAACCCATTTAGTAAAAATGAAAACAGTAACTATATATAGCATTAACTGTGGTTGTGGCAGGGCTGGTGGTGTTCCAGTATTTGCCAACTTGGAGAGACAGTCCGTATGCAGCGGGGGGTGCCTTAGGCTGATGGTTCCGAGTCATTGGGATACCCAGCCCAAGTTGCTCTTGGTGTTGGTTCTTTTACCCAGGGTCACTGGCGACTATGATGTTGTGGCTTAAAATAGCGTGGAAACGTGGGTACACTCAGCCAGGATCCAGACAGATATTCGAGGTGGATTTTGTCCTTACAGAAGAGGCACTGCCCAGTGCACTGCGATGTTTAGATCTTGTATAATTAACAAATGTCATCTGCCGTACGTGGCATGAGAGTGGGACCTCGGGTGGAGTCTACGGAGTCAGATTTTGCATCTAGTTCTGGATCTGCATCAATTTGGGTAGACAGGGAGGTTGGGGATGCATTGACAAAGCGGGATGTAGCCTGTAGTAGTAAGGAGCGCTCCGTTTGAGATTGTTCAGGTGAAGGTTTGGTGTCTTGTTTTTTGCGGGGCTTGCGTTTCGCCTCCAGGGAAGACCACTGTTCCATAGGGTTTCTTAGGTTTAGCGGGTCAGCCAGGCCTTTAGCGTGCAGCCAGGTCCATGCATCTTCTGGAGTTGTAAAAAAAAGAGTGCAGGTGTCATCTTGTACACGGAGTTTGGCCGGGAACAGCAAAGCGTACCTGATGTTATGTTCGCATAGACGTTCTTTAACCCAGAAAAAGGAGTTGCGTTTCTCCTGTACTTCCGCGGTGAAGTCTGGATAGGCTGTGATTTCTGCGTTCTCAAACCGTATAGGACCTGATTTACGGAACAATTGTAGGATAAGGTCTCTGTCACGATAATTAAGGAGTCCTGCTATTAGGGGGCGGGGCTGAGCGCCGGAT
Source organism: Pleurodeles waltl (assembly GCF_031143425.1). Taxonomy (NCBI): domain Eukaryota; kingdom Metazoa; phylum Chordata; class Amphibia; order Caudata; family Salamandridae; genus Pleurodeles; species Pleurodeles waltl. The sequence goes on from NC_090444.1 coordinate 779,063,565, forward strand.
GGTGGGGGCCTGCCAGGGACCCTGTGGGCACGCTCTACAGAGAAAAACTTTGGGATGTTATTTTTTAGGATTGTTCCCGTGAGCCATTGTTTAATAAATAGTTCTGAGCTAGGTCCTCCGGCCCATTCGGGGAACCCCACAAAGCGTATATTATTGCGGAGTGATCTGCCTTCAGCGTCTTCGGCTCTACGTTTTAAGGCTTCCACTTCGTCCGTCATAAACATCATCAGCGATTGGAGGCCCTTTATCGATGGTGAGAGGAGTGTCATATCTTTTTCTAGCTCTGTTACCCTTTCAGCCAGAGCATGTTGGTCTGTGTGCAGCAAGTTAACATCCTCGACGACTGATCCTATTTTAGCTTCCAAGGTAGTTTTGGTGTCTAGGATAGCTTGCAATATCTTTTCAAATTGTGCTGTATGCATTTGTAATGTTGACTCCATCTTCTGTAGTGCCTGGTGCGTAACGGAGTGCTCCGCGGGCGGAGGTGAAGCGCCTGAGTCCATGTTCCCTGGGGGCACACGCGGCGTCTTCGGTTTGCCCATTGAATATCTGAGGTGTCTTCGGATCACTGTTGGTGAGTTTCCGGTTAAGTACAAAATAGGATTAACACTGTTATTAGAGTGTTGCGATATTGTTGCGGTTGGATACCCTTTGCGCGGAGCCAGCTGATGGATGTAGGATGAGCTTGTCGTGACTATGCTGGCCGCCTGATTTGTTCTTGATGGGGTAGGTTCCCAGTTCCCAAAAGCCTGAGCGCGAGCGTCAGTAAAATTGTGGTGGGCAGTCAGATCCTGGAATTTTGACAATTTATTGTTCAGTTGCTCCAATCCTTGTCTGTGGATTCAAACCATAGCCAGTTCCCAGGGCAAGCAGAGCCGAACGGGTATGGCTGAGGGAGGATCACTCTAACTTATTGGTGTGTGCTGCAAAAAGGATTTGGGCTTTTGGTTAGCCGGCGGTAAGTCAATGGAGAGAGACACAGGCTGCGCCAACACACAGATCAGTCCAGAACAGGCACGTCTCCAATAAATTTATATTTGTGGAGTCTTATATGCACGTGTGTACTCATGAGGGCCAGTGTTCGTTGTGAGAGCACCGCAACTCGATTGATGTCGCCGATGGGGCGCTAAGACGGTTGCGGAGCTGTATTTACGTGTCTGCCTGGGATTAGATAAATGATCTTCCGGTCGGTGTCTTTGGAACCTCTCCGGTTCCCATGTGAACGCAGCTGCCTTTTGTTTGGGCCTTGCAGCCCAGCTCATGGTCCCCACGGCCGCAGCTTACTGTCGGGACAGGCGCGGCATCACAGTGCAAGCGAGTGATTTTTATATTTGCAAGTTCTCGCACTTTAGTGAGGGAGGCTGGGGCCTGGAGATCAGTGGAGCCGGACGGCAAGCAGCTCGCAGGCCCGGCCTACCTGTTGAGGTGGCCGAGACGGCACCCTCAGACGGGCGCGATCTTCCGTGCGTGGGGTGCCTGGGGCTGGAACGCGCAAGCCGGCTCTCACCTACTTTAAGGGCACCGAGCCCGATGCGCCCGTCGGTCCAGTTGCTCCGCACCCGCCAGGGTCCCATGGGTCCCCACCGAGACTCGGTGCGATCAAAGAAGGGCAGCACCATGGCCCAGAGCCACGCCCCTCTCAAGCCGCGCCTACGGGCATGTGACCCAGCAGTCCGTCAGTCGAACTGTGGTTCCACGGGCAAGTTAATCGCCCAATCCGGAGCAATAGTCGCCAGTGGGGGCCCTGGGAGCAGAGAGGGCAAAGTCTTCCACAGAGAATGTCGAAGGCGTCTTATTCAAGATATTTGCCAAGGCCGGGAGCAGAGCTGCAGTTTTTGCGGCCACTCCGGTCGACATGTTGGCCACGTCCCCCTATTCAATGCCATACATAGCAACTGAGTAAGCAAGCAGCAGTAATGGCTGTCAGTGATGTAGTCAAAGGAAAGATTTTACATTCTTTTGTATAAAGATAGCTTGCACAACATAAGATGGAAAGGGATTTGGATAAACAACTTGCCTTTCCATTGGATGCATACAATATAAATTAACTTATATCATCAGGTTAGTAGAAAAACCCTTCCCAGAAATAATTAAATAAATATGATCTAGATAAGTTGAGGAAAAGGCGTCATTGATAGAAAATGGATAACGTGCGCCTTACAGAACAATTTGTTCACATTGTGTGGTAGACATGGACAGTTAGGAGTAGGACCTGCTGTTTGAGGAACAGCGAAATTCACAGTACTATTAAATTTTTCTGATTAAAACACATTGAGTATCTAATCATAATATTCAGCACAGATTAATAATCATACTTTGTCAGGATTAATAACTAAATTCAAATAAGGCACACTAGTTTTATGACACAGTTATCTCTCTCTTTGCTTCTGTGTCTCTGTACAAATTGGAATCCCCATAACCCTTTGCAGTTTGGAAGTAATTTTCTTTTTCAAAGAAAACAATGCTTGACTTGTATGTCCTATCTAGCCAATGAGACACATTTGCAAGAATGAAACTTTTTTGTTGGAATCTTGGCACTTGAGGAACGCTCTAATCTTTATCCTCTTTTCACAATTAAATATATATGGTATCTCAGACAATGATTATTTTTCCCACTTTAATACTTGCTACAATATTATACCTGCAAGGGGATAAAGGAATGTAAAAACCTATATGTTTTGGCTCAAGAATGCTGAGGTGTTAGCTTTGCCAATGTTTTTTGCTGAGCATTTGCAAACACATGAATGAACATGTATCTGCATATATTGCCACTAATAGATGGCCACCATGCATTATGGCACATGCGCACCCATACTTTGTGACATATGCATGTGTAGGTGTCACAACACATGGCAGCTATTTTATATTTACCATTATAAAATGGCGAACAGTCATGCAAGGATAATAAATTATGATGTACAAAAAGTAAGTAGGAAGTGCACCCGAACCCACGAAAAAGGAAGTGAGCATCCCAGCAACACTTTACAGGTGCTGAGCCCTTGTAAATACAATTTTAAAAACAAATAAATACCTAAATAAGTAGCAAATAAAGTGGGGACAAGAAGCAAAAGGAAATGGGGGGGTGACCCATTGAAGAAGAGTTTTGGCACTAAGAAAAAATGGGTGAGAGAAAATAAAAAAAAAGCAATAAAAATAAATTACATGGCGAGTGATATGGGGCGCATCAAGGAGCTGGGGCGATAGGAATGAAAAGAGAACATGGGCGGGGGAGGCAACAGGGATAGAGTTAAACGAAACACATGCAACATGGAGTGCTTCGTTGAAAATAAAAGAGCTCCCCTCAAGTACACAAATGAAGGATACAATTGATCCATTCAAAACAGTGAGAGATCGAAATGTTCCTGGGTGGGAGAAACATACGAATAGTGAGGAAAGCCAACAAATCAGGAACAGGGTAATAAAGTGAGCAAAGGTGCACTCTATGGCCCTCATTATGACACTGGCGGTAAATCCTGCTTACTACTACGCTAACAGCCGCCAACTTACTGCCGCAGTGGCGGATATCCATTCACCATATTATGACACACACACACCAATCCGACAGAATACAGCCACAGACACAAATCCGCTGGACCGAAGTTCAGTGATAAAGTGGCGGTAACAAAACCCATTCCGTTAAGCCAACAAAACAACACACACCACATTATGACCCACGAATCACCACGGCGGACATTCAACAGCGATAAACCATTGGCGGTACATACTGGCGCGCTCAGAATGGACACCCACATACAACACAGCACCACATTGGCCAATATCGAAAACACACAGCTGACACACATACACACACCACACCCACGCAGCCACACCACTATATAACACACAACCACATTACCCATAACCCTTTACCAACAACAATTGCTGCCAGGACATTGACACAAACAGCACAGAGACAACTAGACACACACACCATTTACACCCATACGCCCCTCACGCACTCCACATCACACACCCCACCACATCACCCAACACACCCTCACCAACACACATCACTCAACACGCATGGCACCACAAAGGCAACCAAGTTTCACTGAGGAGGAGTTAAGGGTCATGGTGGAGGAAATTGTCAGGGTAGAGCCACAGCTCTTTGGAGCACATGTACAGCGGATATCTATAGCAAGGAAGTTGGAGCTATGGCAGAGAATCATGGACAGGGTCAAGACTGTGGGACAGCACCCAAGAACCTTGCACCTTGAGTAGGCCACCACTGGGGTGGTGTTAGATTTTGGCGCTGCCTCAGGTTTACGAAAACTCGTGAATCTGAGGCAGCGTCAAAATGTAATGGGTGTTGCTGTGTCATGCCCACAGCAACACCCACTGCATGTCCCATCCACGAAAAGGGCTGCGTGTGCAGGGGTCGTGTTTATACCTTGTAAATATGGCACAGGGCATTGCACCACCAGAGCGTCACTTTTCGTGCTCGGGGGCTCTTAAATATGCCCCACAGTGCATATGAAAGATGCAACATTGATCACTTTTTTAAGCAATTGGAACGCACAGCTGAGTCAAACTTTAAACAAATATTTGCTGAATACATTGAAACTGAATCTAGAGTTAAGCATGTGCAGGTTTATAAACAGTTGACACAAGTGTAAATGATGATCCACACAAACCTACAACACCCCAGCACTCTTAAAAAAAACCTATATATTAATTACACCACAAAACATAATACGCATTAAACCAAGATGTACCAACATGCCACAGCTAGTCTAACTAAAAAGAAAACTTCGGCCCACTCTAAAATATCACACTCTCAAACAACTCAGATGTATAGTTCAAGCCAGGAAAGGCACAAACCAATCCCCTAGATGACATACACTCAAATTTGGTAGAGACTTTCAACTACAGACAACAAACATCATTAACCTCTTTAACACACAGTACCAAACAATAACCAAAAGCAGTTAATGAAAAATCACAGCACACACACTGATGATGAAACATCTGAAACAGCCATAAATCATACTAGGGTTTATGAACAACTCCTAGAAAGAGGATCTGAAGTTATCTGTATACATTTTAAGTCATAGAGTGTGTATGCAGATTTGCGGAGTGTAATATGATATTTAGTGCTATAGCTGAGTGGGGTGGGGTCCTGACTCAATAGAAGCGATCCCGTAAGAAGGCCAGGGTGTCCCCTCCTTATAAATCGCACATTATAATCTGTGAATCTGCATATATGGCATTTTTTCATGTCAATTTATTTTCAAAATGTAATTTAAATGGAACTAAAATTAAGTGGTTAAATATGTGAAGTCAACAAGATACGAGATCATGAACAGTGCATTATGGGAAATGTATGCTTTGACATGAAAGTCACGTGACATGTGATTTAAAAGCACCTGATTTGAGAGCATTTTGAGACCACCTACCTATAAAAAGGCATATTGTCGAAATGCGTCAGGATTTGGGTGGTGCTGCCGTTTTAAACTGAACAAATACCTCGGAATTCAACTGGAACTGAGCCTCAGCTGTGTGTTCTTTGTGGCTATATATATATATATATATATACACATATATATTTACAGAAATTCATAACTATGTATATATATATATATATATATATATATATATATATATATACAACATTTGTTTTTTGATTTGCATATATCTGTGGCTCCATTTGCCAAATCCTCACAAAGGGGGTTAGGTTGGCGGGAGCACCGGCAACAGGCTGGCGGTGCCCCGCAGGGCATTCTGACTGCGGCGGTTTGGCCGCGGTCAGATGCAGAAAACCGGCGGTCTCCCGCCGGTTTTCCGCTGCCCAAATGAATCCTCCATGGCGGCGCAGCGAGCTGCGCCGCCATGGAGGATTCTGACACCCCATACCGCCATCCTGTTCCTGGCGGTTCGCCCGCCAGGAACAGGATGGCGGTATGGGGTGTCGTGGGGCCCCTGGGGGCCCCTGCAGTGCCAATGGCATGGGCACTGCAGGGCCCCCGTAAGAGGGCCCCACTTTGTATTTCAGTGTCTGCTTTGCAGACACTGAAATACGCGACGGGTGCCACTGCACCCATCGCACCTTCCCACTCCGCCGGCTCAATTCTGAGCCGGCGTCCTCGTGGGAAGGGTGTTTTGCACTGGGCTGGCGGGCGGCCATTTGGCGGAGCGGAGCGGTATTTTGGAGGGGGGAACTCTGGCGGGCGGCCTCCGCCGCCCGCCAGGGTGAGAATCACCCCCAAAATGTTGAAAAAAATGTATTTCAGAGAATTTTGTTGTACATGGGAGGTGTTGGGGTAATCCATCAAGTGGGGGCTGAGAAAAAAGAGAGGTAAAAAAAAGTGCTTTTCCCAGTATGATTCCCATAGAGATTTTAAACATGACTACAGTCCGAACTGCTGGATGGTAAAAAATAATAGAATGGGCAGGGTAGGGTCACCCTGACCCCTTAGCTTTGGTGCTGGGGTCCCAGAGTGACCCGCCAGGGAAATACAAGTTCTTTTAAAAAAAAAAAAAAAAAAATTCCTGCAAATTGGCGATGGGGTTGCAAATCCACAGCAAAACTTTTAAGACAAAACGAGCATGGTCCACATCACTTGTTTATTCTAAAGCCCACAGGTGGGCCAGATCCGGGGGGGCATGCTAAAATAAAGAAGAGGACACACAGAACCCTCCTCCTGAGGCATTTTTATGCTCCGGGACCACACCTCACCAGGGCTTAATTCAGTTATAATGCAAGGGGGACACCACCTACCTGGGACTTAAGATATAGGGGGTTATTCTAACTTTGGAGGAGGTGTTAATCCGTCCCAAAAGTGACGGAAAAGTGACTGATTTACCACCAGCCGTATTACGAGTCCATTATATCCTATGGAACTCGTAATACGGCTGGTGGTATATCCGTCACTTTACCGTCACCTTTGGGACGGATTAACACTCCTCCAAAGTTAGAATAACCCCCATAATCTATGTTGGTGTTTCTTCTGTTTCCCTGCCTGCAGAGATCCGGGCAGGGAAACAGAGGAAACAATTGCTCCCACAGAGAGGGAGCTGCATGTTTAGCAACTCCCTCTCTGTGACAGCAATGCCGGCTCCCACAAGAGGCGAGGAGCTGGCTGGCCTTCAGGCTCCCACTGCGATCCCCAACCATTGGGAGGCACCCAGATGACATGGCCAGGCCCTGGGGTATGGGGTCCCCGGGGCAGAGATCAGCCTGGGAAGCGGGCCTGCACAACATTCCTTCAAAAAAAAAAAATGTTTAGGCCAGGCCCTGGGAGATGGGGTTCCGGGAGTTGAGATCAGCCTTCCTCGCCCAAAAAAATAATATATTAAGGCTAGGCCCCGGGGGATGGGGTGCCCGGGACTGAAATCAGGTAGGGAAGGAGGGCCTGAAATGTTTTTAAGGGCAGGTCCCAGGGCATGTGGTTCCCAGGGCGAAGATGCGCCCAGGAAGGGGGGGCCACACGGCCCCCTCCCAAAACAAAAAAATTATTAAGGTTGGGCCCCAGGGGATGTAGTCCCCTGGGATGAAATTGCCTAGGGGAGGAGGGCCGCTGGCCTCCTTCCCCCAAAAAAATATTTTAGAAGGCTGAACCCTGGGTATAGGGTCCCTGGGGCTGAGATCGGCTGGGGAAGGGGGATCACGTGGCCACCCTCCTTCATTTATTGAAGACCAGGCCCTGATGGGCCCAGGGTTGGGAGACACGTGGCTCCTCATTGAGTCTTAGTGGGCTTGGGGAATGGAGCCGAAATTGGTCGGTTGAGGCAGGCCACGTGGGCCAGCAGCCAGCTCCCTCTGCGCATGGCCAAGGGGTATGTGCAGCGTGGGGTTGAGTGGTTAATGGGGTTGGCTGCAGGAATTGGCTGCAGGCCAGGACCTGCGGCCTTCCCCACCACTCATGGCCGTGCAAGGTTGGGTGGTCATAGGGGGTTGGCTGCACGGTGGCCAACTGCAACCGCGCACGGCTGACGGCTGTGTACGGCAGTGGTTGAATTAACATATAGTAATGAAAATTGCTTTACATTAAAATAGCCGTAAAAAATCACTGAAAAAACACAAAGGTACCAGGGACGTTATAGTTAGAGAATAGAATTTTAAACAAAAAAGACATTTACTTAAAAAGACAATGGTTACACGGATGTTACAGTTAGGCTCACATTTTGAACGTGTAAAACAATAGCAATTGACCTATCATAATTAGAGTTATCTCAAGTAACTGTAACCCGTGCCCTAAGGTGACTATAACTAGTGCCCTTGCTATGCACTGCTGATTACCCCACAAATTATGGCACTGATTACATCTTTGATAACATCATTGACAATATCAATGTGAAATTTGCAGAAAAATGTTCGACGAAAAAACTGCATGGCGGGGGGCTCGAGACATAGTTACCTTAGGGTACGAGTTATAGTTACATGGTCCTAATTATAACTACCTACTGGAGACTGCCAGTAGGTAATAACTAAGTATTACTACTTAGTGGTGTCTGCCACTAGGCTATATACATATATATAGCCTAGTGGCAGACGCTAGTAGATAGTAACAGTTAGGACCTAGTTTCCATAGGAAAAGCATTTTTTGTTTTGCTAATAACTTTGAAAACATTTGATGAAGTTTCATAACATTTTCAAAACTAGCTTGCTACTTACTTCACCTGCTGTCTGAAACGTGTCAGGTGATTCATCACGTGGGGGCCATGTAAAAGGGGGGGTCACAAAATACATTTCCCCTATGAAATTTACAATAGAGATTTAAGACAAGACTACAGCCCGAACTGCTGGATGGAATTACACCAAATCTGGCAGAAAACTAGCCTTCGGTCCAAAAAGATCCAGACCTTAATTAAATACAAAATACACTCACTCCCAGACCCACTCACACACCTTTCCACGCACTCACATACCGCCTCACAGACTCACAAAACCCATACCAAACCCAGTCACAGACCCACACAGTCCCTCACACATACACCTACACACCAAAAGAACCACTCACACACCCATTCACAACCCTGTACAGCCACTCAGACATCCAGTCACAGACATACAAAACCAGTCGCACACCTACTCGCAGACCCACACATCCACTCATATATCCACTCACACAGTCACTCACACACCCACTCACCGACTCACAAAACCACTACCACACCAAGTCACAGACCTACACAACTACTCACACACCTATACAGTCACTCACATATACACTCACAGACCAACAGCATGGGTTGGCTACATGTGGGGATTGGCAGCATTAAAACACCCTAGAAATTTAATGGAAAAAACAATGGTTACAGAGATGTTATAGTTTGAAAATGTAATCATGAAAACCTTAGAAATTCATCAAAAAACAAAGGTTACAGGGGCATTGTAGTTAGGTTCAGATTTTACACACACACAAAACTATAGAAATTCAGTAATTATAGTTATATTTATCACAAGAAACTATATCTTGTGCCTTTAAGGTAACTATAACTCGCGCCCTTCCCATGCATTGCTAATTACCACACATATTACATTAGTCATGACATATTCTGTGACATCATTGGTACCATCACTGCAACATTTGCAATGAAATTATAGATGGGAAAATTGTGCAGCACTTATAGGTATGGTTATCTCAAGTAACTGTAACTCACACCTATGGTAACTATAACTCGCGCCCCCACCATGCACAGTTTTCACATTGAATTATTTGACTACTAATGTCACATTGATATTTTTATGATGTTATAAAAGATGTCATGAGTGTAATATCTGTGGTAATTAGCAGTGAACTGTGAGGACGCAAGTTATAGTTACCTAAGGGCACGAGTTATAGTTACATGAGACAACTATAATTGCTGAGTTTCTATGGTATTGTGTGAGTAAATTCAGAACCTAACTTTAACATCCCTGTAATCTTTGTTTTTTAAGTAAATATCTATTTTTTAAAATTATATTTCCTAACTGTAATGTCCCTGGAACCTTTGGTATTTTGGTGAATGTGCATGTTTTTTTAAAGTTGAGTAATTTGAATTACTTTCCATTAATCTAAACACCAATGTGCACAGCTTTTGGCTGTGCACAGTAGGGGTTGGTCACAGGTCCTGCAGCCACACCACTATAAAAACCCACTCCTGCGCCAACTCGGCTTTCAGCAGTGCGTTGCGGGGATAAGCCGCAGTACCTGGCCTGCAGCCAACCCCTAAAATCACTGAATCCCATGCCATGCACAGCCTTTAGTCATGCACAGCAGGGGTTGGATGCAGGGCCTAGCCTGAACCTGCCCTATAACCATTCAACCCCACACCACTCATGAAGTACTTCTTTGTTTGGTGATCAAATTCCTGTGCATCAAGAACGCATCTTTAAAATTGGCAGAAAACACACTGATAGGTTCTTTTAGTAAGCTGTCCATCACCCTGGGAAAATGGCAGGAAGACTTTGCATACTACTAATGTATATGGGGTGGGGCTAAAAGGGTGGAGCTTCTTAGCCATTTTACATATGTGTAGTTTTTAAAAGGGAGAATATGATCTCTGGTTCCAGCAGCACATGAAAAGAATGAAACCATTAATCACAGTCACTACATGAGACACTGTGCTCTAAAAAAGCAAGGATGCAAATACCTGAATCAAGAATTACAGATAACTTTTGAAGATGGAACTGTAGAGAAAAAACACCTGCTTTGCCTTGAACGTGTGCAAGAAATTAGGATGATTAGAACTTTACAGAAGTGGAGCTTCAACTTAAGCATCTGCTTTGTTTGTATCTGTAATTGCTTGCCAACGATGTTTGATTTCTGCGAAATGAGCATCATGCCAGAATGAATCTTACCCAGTGTATTTATCCAAAAAGTGACCACAATTTGTGCAGAATGTCTACCCAACTTGAGTACTTTCTACTGGCTAATTAGTAAGTGCTATATCACTGGGTATATGTACAGTGCATCTCCTACACTGCAGCTGCATAAAGGAAACAGAGGTCGCCAGTGACCTTTTGTGCCTGTAACTTTGCCAGTGTAACAGTTCCTCAAACGCCTTCATCAGATAACTTTTCAAGGTTGAACTGCAGAATCAGGGACAATAGGGAGGAGCCTTAAGGCCCCTGCAATCCCAACCAGCTCCAGACTCCTGGGGGAGCTGGTATTACTCCCGCATGCAGGGAGCTGCTGGAAATGCTGGATAACGTAGAGTTAGGAATACAGTGAGTATTTGTTCTATATAAATCCAGCCTAAAACACACAAACATAAAAAATTGTAAAGTTAGTATCATTACTTCAGTTTATTATTTATGCACTACCTTCAAATTACTATAAGTTGCACACCTCCGAACACACTTTTGTCATTACACTTGCCACACTACAACAATTATAACTGATGCCTTTTCCATGCACTGCTATATACCCTTGCGTACTACCTCACTTATAGCATATGAAGTCATAGCATTCATAACAACACTTATAACTTCTCAAATGATATTATTTGTCACAACAGTGCATGGTAGAGTGGCGAGTTATAGTTAGCAAGTTGAAAAAAAAGTGGATCGAGGTACTTATGATAATTTTAAGGTGATCTATAAGTTGTAAATAAAATTTATACCTATAACTCTAGAATGTTTTATGTTTTTATAGTTTAAAGTTGGTTTGTATAGAGAAAATAGGTTTTCCTTAATCTAACTAAGTTTTAACCTTATTTTATTGAATATATGTGTGTGTTTGTGTGCGTATATTTTCAGTGGGGTCATCACTGGGTAGTTACAATTAGGTCTGTGTTTGGATAGGAAAAACATTTTTGGTTTGCTAATAACTTTGACATTGTTTGATGAATCTTCACAAACCATTACAAACACAAATTCTCATTCATCTCAAGCCCTTTCTTGGAAAGTTTTGATGTGATCAATCAAGCAGGGACTGAGAAAAAGTGGGATTCTCAGGATACATTTTCCTCAGTAATTTTTACATTGGAAAATTGAACAGTGATACTGCAATAACTGCTAAGTGGAATTACACCATATTTTACAGAGAGCTGGAAGGCTTTAACATATTTATCCCTAAGTCAAACAGATTCAAAAAGGAGGAAAGCCCATTGTACAAAACTGTAGCCCGTTTGCTGTTCCTGAAATAAGAACAACATTGTCTGCAAATAAGAGGACTGGGGTAGGTTGCTTTCCAATTTAGAGCATGTCCTTGCCGCAAGTTATTAGGTTGTCATCAAGGCGATTTACATAAAATAAAAATAGGAACGCCAGACTCTCCAAAAAGGTTTAAGACGTGAGGTGAAATCTCCATCATGGGAGTAGTGAACATTCATAAAGGGCAGCATAGGAAATCAAGCAATACTTGTTTGACCCCCGAGGACCTTAGCAAGTCCCACAGTCTGGCACAGTTTACAGTGTCAATGGAACAGGAGAGGTCCATAAAAGTAATATGAATGGCACTTCCTATGGTCTTCACATAATTTCCTAAGATCAGAGACAAGTTAAGACACAGCTCACTCAACCCCAAACCCATGTGAAAACCATATTGAACATCAGCAATGATGTTATTATCCTAGGCCAATTTCTCCAAACTGGACAATAAAACATGGCCAAGCATTTTAGAGGAGAAATTAAGTAAAAAATGTGGGCAATAACAAGAAGAATGTTTTGTTCTCCCTTTTTAAAAATGGGTACAATGATTACCTCTTTTCAGAAGTATGGAAGTGGGCCAGTTATTATTGCATAAAACTCATTAATCACTAGAGTCTACCACAGCTCCACATAAGCTTTAAAAATATCAGCTGGAACTCGATCAGGTCCAGGAGCTTTCCTGGAAGTGTATTTGTTCATGGCATCAGTTTCCTCACAGAGGTTGACTGACTAAAGGCACGGGCAGATGACATATATGCATTGAAAACCTCAACCGCATCCATAGCGAGTTTTCTGTAACATGACGAATATTGTTCTGAAATGTTCCTCCCAACTGTCCGCACTAATGTAACATATGGGTTTGAGACTATGGCTTCAGGTCCTAGAAAAACCAAGGACCTTCTTGATATATAGGGTGGAAAGATTTGCTATTTGGGCATCACCTTTGATGAAGAACTAAACTGGCCTCACCCACTGGATGTTATGTCTCTTTACAATTCCAGAGCGCTGTTGACACAGTCTTTAGATGTGCATCAAGACTCAACTATAGGCCTGTGAAGGAACTTATTTACATTTATCATGCATAATGTTCTGAAATTGACTTATTTGGAGCTGGTGTTTGTGGACATACTTACTATCTTTTAGGGCCAGATGTATCAAAAAAGGCATTTGTGATTCGGAAATAGCGATTTTTAAGAAATCGCTATTTCTGAATCGCAAAATGCAATTTATCATATTTGCGATTTGGTAATAGCGATTTCTTAAAAATCGCAAATGCTATTACCGAATCACAAATTACAATACCGGCCCCATGCACACCTATGGGCCTGTAGGCCCATATTTGCGAATTTTTTGCATTTCCCAACTGGAATTCGCAAATTTGGGAAATGCGAACCCCAGGGTGCTGGGGGGCTAAGGCCCTCTCTGCTGCACCCCAATACGTTTTTTAAGGACATGTAAGCCATACACATGCCAAAGGGGCATGTGTGCGTTACATGTCGATTTTAAAAATGCATTTTTAATGCATTTTTAAAATTTGCACATGGTTACCCCCAAGTTCAACTTGGTGGTAATAGCGATTCCTTAATGCTCAATTCGCATTAAGGAATTGCTTGTTACATGTGGTTTAGAAATCGCAAATAAGGATTCCTTATTTGCGATTTCTTATTTAGAGAACCGCAATTTGCGATTCCCTAAACAGGCTTGCAAATATAAGGAATCGCTGTTTTAGCGATTCCTTAAATTTGCATTCCGAATGCCTTTCATAAATACTGAAAGGCATTTTTGCATGCGCAAACGGGCATTCGCACCGTTTACGAATACAAAAATGCTTGATACATCTGGCCCTTAGTTTGGAGAATTGAAGACAGCTTTCTACGTAAATTGTTGACAGAACCGGGGGGTGGAGCTAACCACTATGCTGTGAGTAGCTTGCCACGTGAGCTCCCCGTCGGCCAGTGATCCCCCAGACTTTCTTGGCCACCCCACCTGACATTGGTGCACTGGCTCTGGGGCCCCTGGACTGCCAGCAGCTTGGTGCATTTAAGCAAGTGCCCACCACCCACTGTGAGGTGCCCCTTCATGGTAGAGAATGTTATAGTCACTCCCTATCCTGACTTTACCTTCCAGAGGGCCTTGTTCACTGCGGTGAAGAAGAAGCTTCATGAGCTGGGGTTACTTTACTCTTTGCTCTTCCAGGTCAATCTGAGAATACAAGCAGAGGACAAGTTCCACTTTTTCATGGATCCCACTGCAGGGTCAGACTGGCTGGAACTTTATGATAAGGGGTCAATGCGACCGAACCCTCAGGACATCATTAGCTGTAGCGTCTGAGGTGCCAGCGCTCTTGTTGAGGGGCGGATCCGAACTACCAGATGGCAGGTGGCCAAGGAACAGACAGCAGCCTCCTTGAGTTCTGGCAGAAGCTCGCCACACTTGGAGCAAGGCAAGGGGACTTGGGTATTGCTCTGCCCCTCTTTTTTGCTTTTTTGGGGGGTAGTCACCTGAATCCATGCTCCAAATGGCTGCCAACACTGGTTGAGGTGCTGGCAGTTAATGAAATGTCAGCACTTCTAGATATACAAAGTTAGATTTCCTTTACTGAACAGATTTATGTCAAATAACATAAAGCATGATCTCCAGACCAAAAGTTACCTTTCTGCCAAATTCGGTGTAATTCTATCTAGGGGTTTGAGATGCAGACATGTCTAAAGAGTTTATGAAAGTTGACATGGGAAACTCACTTTATTTTTCTCAGCCCCCACCTGACGGATCACCCAAAACTTTCTATGCACAATAAGACCCATGTAAGATTTTTTTGGGAAAATATATTGAAGATTTGTCAAGTGGCGCCAAAGATATAGCAAAGTCAAAAAACAAATTTTCTATGGAAACTAGGTCCTAACAGTTTTCTCATCAATAATTTTACAGCAGATGTTAAAGTGATATTATGAATGATGTTATCACAGATGTAATGAGTGATGTAATATGTGGCATAGCAGTGCATGGCGAAGGAGCAAGTTATAGTTACATTAGGGCACGAGTTATAGTTACTTGAGCTGACAATAAATATAAGTGATGAATTTCTATGGTTTTGTATGTAAATTCAGAATCTTACTGTAACTTCCGTGTAACCTTTGTTCTATTTCCTAACTATACCATTCCTGTAACCTTTGTTTTTTTCTGTGAATTTCTATTTTTTTAGCATCAAGTAATTTTAATTGCTATATATTACACCAACCACCAACGTTTATATTTTCATGTTACGGCCAACCAATCACAGTGCTCAGTAATGGGGTCTTGCTTCATTTTATTTTTTTTCTCTTAGTACCCTTAGTACTTCATTGAGAGTACAGCAGGTCCACAGCAACATGAAGAAAAAATATTTTTCACTTTGACCCCCACACAGAGCCAGGGGGTCAGGGTACCCCTAACCTGCACCTTTCGCAGTTGTTTTGTTTTAATATTTTTAAATATTCAGGAACAGGGACCCAATCCTAAAATGACAGTTGCAACATTACTCTTCATGTTGTGGCTAGCAAATTGCAGCAGATGGTCACGCAGGACTGGCCCCAGTCCTGTGAGACCAACCAGTAAGAATGCTTCAATTGCTGTTTTTTCCTTTGTACTCCCTTGACACTCCCTCAGAAGTACCTCGTCATTAGTTGCCTATACATTTTGAAGCTTAATTTCTCTCAAGTGGCAGAACAGATTTAGCTTTCTGCCAAATTTTGTATAATTCCATACAGTCATTTTGGCAGTAGCAATGTCTAAAGTTCATATGGGAAATTGCAAAGGGAAAACACATTTTAGGATCCCCTTTTTTCTCACCCGCTCTTGAAGGCTCACCCAAAAAACTTTACAGGATGGCACTGAGGTAGATAAAGCTGGTTTTTGGAAAGCTTGGTAAAGATGTGTCCAAGGGGCAAAAGTTATCGCCAGAACAATTTTTTTTTTCCTAATTCTGTGTCCTACTTCTAACTACACAGTGACAACCCCTGCTATGTAATGTGCATATATGTGTGTGTGTGTGTAATTCATACACACACAAAAACACACACACAACAGTGATCTTCTGTAAGGCTTCTTGTAAACAAAAAGTGTTTTTTACATTGTATCCAACTGCATTCATTATAATCGTATTAGAGTACATAACCTGATGCCTTGAGACTTATCTTTGAAGATCACACTCATTAGGTACGCTCACTCATTTACGTGCTCATTCAATAAGTCACTACCTGCCTCTCTGGTTCGCTTACTACTACATTCGCTTTCTTTTAAAACTACTCATTTGAAGATAAGAACACAAAGGTGGGATTGTTGCAGCATCAAGTTCATGGCAGGAGCTTTCTCACACTGATTTTGCAAACGTCATGGTACCACATTGGAACAAATCACCGCGTCGTAGCTGCAAAAAGGCTTAGCTGCACATACTCTGAATTTTCAGAATACTGCACCTCCCTCCTGCTGGAAAAGGGCACTGGTCACTGCAAACAGTTGACATTAGATGAAGTTGATGGTGTTACAAAAAGATGAATATGTGGTAACATGAAAATGTCCTACCAGGTTTTTTAGGTTGAATTTCCTTCTTATGCATCTGTGTTTCTTGGTCTACAAAACAAAAGCAATCAATAAAATGAAGTGAAAAGCATTGGGTAGTAATCACTGAACATAATTTATAGCTAATTAATCTTCCAACCAGCTAGCTACGTTTCAACAAGTACATCTCATATATTATATCAAATGTTTTATATCTATGCCTTGCTAACATTGATTACAAGAGGATGACATTATTATCACAAAGCTTAGAGGTGCCGATATTATCAACCCAAAATCCCTTCCAGAAATAGAACTGTTTCTTGCAGGTTACACTCACACCTGAGTGGCAAGGTTACACTCACACCTGAGTGGCAAGGTTACACTCACACCTGAGTGGCAAGCATGTAACTCAGTCAACTATCTTTCCATCTCACATAGTCAGAGTATATTCAGACATATATTGTCGACAGGTTGAATAATTTGTGTTACCATGTATTTACTGGTCTTTGCCGCTTAGTTCTACCTTGCTGACTGCCACAAAAGTCCTAACTGATTGCTTAGAGTATTTTAAGTCACTCCTGCATTTATAAATCTGTTGAAATTAGGAGCGAGAGATCCCGGTCTTCGTTGGTGAACCCTGAGGAGGTCAAACAACTCCAAACAATCCAGATGCTAGAGTAAAACAGGCTGCTGTGTCTAATCAGAAGCCTACCATTTTTATCTTAGCACAAGGAGGAGGACCTTTGTCAGGGATAATAGTGCATGATAGATTTAACAAAACATCAAAAAATACAGTTAAACAATAGGGGCCTTATTTACAAGGCCCTATCTGCGCACACTGCGACCCTGGAGTGTCATTTTATTTGATGCTCTGGTGGCGCAGTGTGCCATCCCATATTTACAAGGACACACAAAACCACCTAGCATGGCTGGTGTGCCATCCTGCACAAAAATAATCACCCCCACAATGCAGACATCCTTGCACCAAATATATCCTGTATGCTATCAGCGCCATCTAGTGGACAAACTTGAAGGGAGTCAGGCAGCAAGAAAATAATATAAGAGGTTTAAATAGACCTCTGTATTTGATGCAAGCATATTGAAACAGTGGGTCCTAAAGAGGTGCAGTGATCGACTCACTTGAAATACAGTGGTCGACACACTTAAAAAATTCAGTGGTACACATATGGATAAACAGTGATCCACACACTAGAAATGTTCAGAGTACAAAGAAAAGAAATGTTTGCCTAGTCAACAATAGTTGTGATATGCAAATTTACCAACTGATAAGATTGAGGGCACCCTTATAATTATACTACAATTATATATGCTGTGTTTGTATTTAATACTTCAGTATTTTATAACAAAATATTCAGCCAAAGCGCAAATAAATGTAATCAATATGTATATTTTAAAACAGGTGATGAGATGAAAATGAATAACATACAAGTTTGGAGGTGCATATATAGTGTGGTATAGCTTAGTACACATGGAGTGGAGCCATTAGATAAGATTATTAAGCACATAACTAGAATGGCATCTAACTGCATAACAGACTAATGGTCTTCCACCATGCAAAACATCACACAACCTCCATTCTTCTTAAACACCCCAGTGGAACCAACAATGACATGGAGTAAGTGGAAAAAGTTTTTAATAATTACCTTATAGTGTGTAGTCCTAACTTATATGTTAAGAGAAAAGTTGCACTATTAGCACACTGCCTGGGAGTTGAAGGACAGGAGATCTTAGAACATCTTCCAGATTTGTCAGATGACGAGGAAAATGATTTGAATGCATATGAAATAAGTATAAAGATGCTAGATAAACAATTCCTACCCAGGATTAGTACAATTTTAGAGAGGTATCATTGTGGCAAATGCTCACAGAGGTAGTAGGAGAACATAGAGGACTTTGTGTCTGAGCTAAGGCGATTGGCTGTGTCCTGTAAACTTGGTGCAACTTTGGAAGAGCAAATTTGCTACCAATTTCTATGAACAAGCTACATAGAGAGGGTCCGAGAGTTACTATGGCTCAAGGATGACCTCCCCTTAATGAAGTACTAGTAGTATCAAAACAGGTAGAACATATGTTATTTTGTGTGAAAGAACTTAAAATTGTGAGTAAGAGTGTGACACCTGAGAATAAAGCAGAACTAAATGTGGTGAGAGAGAAGAAAAAAGAAACTCATAATACATCCAATAAAGGGTTTTGAGGACAGTGTTTCAGATGCGGAGTGACAGGTCACATGGCTAACTGGAGAGAGTGCCCAGCATGGAGGGCAGTATGTAAAGGGTGTAGCAAGAAAGGACATTTTGTTGAATGTTGTAGATATAGGAAAAATGATAAAAGAAATAACACTATCAAAGTATCTTAGGTTTATGATGAAGTTGTGTTCCAAGTGAACGACGCAGGCAAAGGTAATCCCAAAGACATCATAAAAATAATTAACACTGATGTTGAAGCAATGTTTGATTCATGTTCACGTCTAACAATCATTTCTGACCAGGTATTTCATAGACCTTTTGCAAACAAAGTAAAGTTATATGAAATGGACATACAACCTGGAGGATATGGGGATCAGCCAATAGTCATAAAAGGATATGTTTGGGGAACTATTCAATATGGGGGAATAGAAACACAAACCAAAGTGTATGTAGCAGAAAGCGGTGACAACATTTTAAGCTGCCCAGTTAAAAAAAACGAAGGAGTTATCTTCGACCCTACTGCATCACCACAAATCAAAATCCAAGTAGTGCACGAAAATTACTTTGTAAATACATTTCCACAAGTTTTCACTGTGAAACTGGGATGCCTCAAAACATACATTCACAAAATAAGGCTGAAGCAGAGTGCAATCCTAGTTGTTTCCAAAGTCCGACGACTACCGATAAGTATTCAAGGTGCTGTAAAGGTTGAGTTAGAGAAACTTTGTAAACAAAATGTCATTGAACCTATTGAAGCAACGAAGTGACTTGCTCCGATTGTTGTGGCTCGCAAAGTGGACAGTAAAGTGAAATTATGCATGTACTTACATGCACTGAACAAAGAAGTGGTAGTAGACAGATTTCCCCTGCCTATCATTGCAGAAATGTTCACCGCCCTAATAGGAGCAAATTTCTTTTCAACTCTAGATCTGACCTCAACATATTACCATGTCAGATTATACCCAGATTCTAAGACCTAACCTATCATGACTATGGGTGCATATAAATTCAAATGTTTGCCTTTTGTATTAATTTCAGCATAGTCGGTCTTCCAGAGAGCTATGACGGAAATCCTAACAGACATTCCAGGTGTTTTCTGCTACCAAGATGATGGGTTAGTTTGTGGTGCAAAGAACATGGAACATCAAGTTAGGTCGAACAAGTGCTTGAAAGATTTAAGAAATTTGGCTTAACAGTGAGAGCAGACAAATGTCAATTTGCATGTCCAGCGGTATCCTACCTAGGACACAGAATTGCAGGCAAAGAAATTAAACCGAAGGAAGATCTTGTGAAATCAATAATAGATTTTTCAACACCATCAAACAAAGATGAACTTCGAACATTTCTTGTGAAGGTGGCATTTTACAGTAAATTCATTCCTAACTTCTCTGAAAGAATATTCCACATGAGATCGTTTTTGAAATCCAAAACAGAATTTCTGTGGGACTCCTTGTGTGATAAAGAATTGCAGGATGTAAAACAGTGTCTTAGAAATGCACCCAACCTCAGTGCCTTTATACCAGGGAGGAAAATGATTGTGACTACTGATGCTAGCACAAATGGTCTGGGAGCTGTCCTATCCCAAATTGATAGTGAGGAAGAAGTCACTGAGAGGAGCAGAACCCACTACTCAGTGATAGAAAGAGAGACATTGGCTGTATATTAGGCCCTTCAAAAATGTGAAAACTTAACTTGGGGGAGAGAATTCAAGGTCAGAACTAATTGCAAACCGCTAAAAGAGATATTTGCGAAGGAAGGTCTAGATGCTATATCAAGTCATATTAGGAAGTGGATAACCAAAAGGCCGCCCGCCAGCCCAGGGCAAATCTACCTTCCCACGAGGACGCCGGCTCAGAATTGAGCCGGCGTAGTGGGAAGGTGCGACGGGTGCAGTTGCACCCGTCGCGTATTTCAGTGTCTGCTTTGCAGACACTGAAATACTTTGTGGGGCCCTCTTACGGGGGCCCCTGCAGTGCCCATGCCATGGGCATGGGCACTGCAGGGGCCACGCAGCACCCCCTACCGCCATCCTGATTGATAGTGAGGAAGAAGTCACTGAGAGGAGCAGAACCCACTACTCAGTGATAGAAAGAGAGACATTGGCTGTATATTAGGCCCTTCAAAAATGTGAAAACTTAACTTGGGGGAGAGAATTCAAGGTCAGAACTAATTGCAAACCGCTAAAAGAGATATTTGCGAAGGAAGGTCTAGATGCTATATCAAGTCATATTAGGAAGTGGATAATCAATCTACAGTAGGACACATTCACAGTTGACTACATCCCAGGTGTAAAAAACAAAGCAGCAGGCTGCCTATCCAGATCACCCCCGTAAAAATAGTATTGGGGATCACAAACAACTTTCAGAGGAGGAAGATGTTGTGTTCTTAAATGTCTGTGTGATGTCTTAGGGGGTGATAACAGAAGCAGTATGGAAAACAAACCTCAAAGAAGATGAGGATCTGACTTTGGTCAGGCAGTACTTGAACAGCAAATGGCCATCTAAAACTCAAATCAAAGACAATTTGAAGGCATTTTTGGTGTGTGAGAAATTAATTGGCAGAACATGACAACTGTTTGTACAAAACTGATACCCCCAGGAAATCTAAGACTGAAACTTATTAACAGAGCTCAAAAGGGTCATTTTGGAGTGTCCAAAACCAAAGAGAAAATACTAATGGACTTTTAGTGGCCTGGTATGACTATCCAAATTGAAAGATGTATAAGGGAGTGTGTACCTTGCAATGATAGAGACAAAATTTGAATTACAAGAAAACCACCCGTGCAGTTGCACAAACTACCGAAACACCCCTGGGATGAACTAGCACTGGACATTGTTGGGCCTCTACAAGGTGAACAGGCCACACAATACATCATAGTAGTAATCGATTTGTACTCAAGATGGCCTGAAATACAAATCACAGCCGACACCAGCTCCAGCAGTGTCATAAAATTCATAATCAAACTTTTTGCCAGAGAAGGATTACCATCTTCAATACAAACGGACAATGGAGTCCAATTCTGCTCAACTGAAATGCAAACATACCTGAAAGAGAATGGCATAACACATTTTCGTTCAGCTTTACACTACCCGGAGCCCAAGGAGCCATCAAACGATTCAACAAAATTTTAAAAGAGATCATTCAGCTCGCAAAGGTAAATTCTCTCAACTGGAAGACAGAAATAGCCAAAAGAATTGTTGAATACCGCCTCACTTCACAACAAAGCACTCGGAAAGTGCCTTTTGAACTACTCAAAGGGAGAAAGCCCCATTCAAAGCTACTTCCATCATGGGTGAAATGGGGAAAAGGATGGGTCAACATAAACATGAAAGTCATGGAGACAGCAGGAAATCCAACAACAGGAGACGAGAAAGGAGATTATGACAGAGATAATCAACTAAAAGACTATAAGGTTACGATAGGAGACTGGGTAAAGGTCAAGGCTCCCACGGGAAGCGCTAAGGACTTGAAATTCACAAAAGCAATGAGAGTGGTCAAATTGTTCCATAATGCCGTGAAAACTTATGATGGCAGAATATGGAATCTAGGGAGGATAGCATTTATCTACCCTTCCTCAATTGGACATACAACCCTCCTCGTAGAGTAGTATCAAATAAAGACAAGCCACATGGAATCTTTGAATACTCATCAACATTGCATGAAAGTGCATCTCAGGGAGATATCCCTATAGAGTACGAACACGACCCATCCGACCACCGAATTATTTAATGGACTATGGGGGTGATTCTAACATTGGCGGGCGGCGGAGGCCGCCCGCCAATGTTCCCCCGTCAAAATACCGCTCCGCGGTCGCAAGACCGCTGAGGGTATTTTGAGATTTGCCCTGGGCTGGCGGGCGGCCGCCAAAAGGCCGCCCGCCAGCCCAGGGCAAATCTACCTTCCCACGAGGACGCCGGCTCAGAATTGAGCCGGCGTAGTGGGAAGGTGCGACGGGTGCAGTTGCACCCGTCGCGTATTTCAGTGTCTGCTTTGCAGACACTGAAATACTTTGTGGGGCCCTCTTACGGGGGCCCCTGCAGTGCCCATGCCATGGGCATGGGCACTGCAGGGGCCACGCAGCACCCCCTACCGCCATCCTGGAACAGGATGGCGGTAGGGGGTGTCAGAATCCCCATGGCGGCGGAGCACGCTCCGCCGCCATGGAGGATTCTGTAGGGCAGTGGTAAACCGGCGGGAGACCGCCGGTTTACCCTTTCTGGCCGCGGCTGAACCGCCGCGGTCAGAATGCCCTTGGGAGCACCGCCAGCCTGTTGGCGGTGCTCCCGTGGTCGGTGACCCTGGCGGTCACCGGCCGCCAGGGTCAGAATGACCCCCATAGTCTGTAACTAAAAAGAACTACAGATTGCTTGCTGATATGTGCATAGTGGCTATTGTTTTTTTCCTTCATTTACCATTATATGTTAACAGCTGTGGTATAAGGGGTTCTACACATATGGAAAACTATCTTCCTATGTTCATTTATGCACTTAATTAAGTTCCTGTTTCTTTTCCCTGTTCACCCCTTTCCCTTACTCTATGACCATCTGTAACTAACCTTTTTCAGTAATGAAAGGGGGATGTGTGGTATCTTGGTATTTACTGTGTTGGTTCATCCCAGGTGCCCCTATGACCATTATAATAATGGTCCCTCCCACCAAGATTCCAGGAGGAGAACTTGGACAACTGGGAGAGCATCTGAGGGTGGCCAGTACTGTGATGTGCTGTGGCTGGGGCACTCAATTATTAAACTTATCATTTCACTTCCATCACTCTTCTGTGTGATCTTTGGACATCCCCAGATACACACTTACATTTGTCTATCTTTGATGGCCACACATGGGTTCAGCACTAGGTTTGAGCCACTTGTCGCCAAATTGTTGAGTGTGGAAATGACCCAAGACATGAATCTCCTATTGTACGATTTATTCTTGTCAAGCTCCAGCCATGGCACCAGCAGAGATGCTAAACCGTTCTGCACCTGCTCTTCCCAGTAATGCCTACTTCTTATTTTAACTCTAACATCATACATTCTATGACTTCATTACATTATGAACTCTAGATACTCCAAGCCTATTGGTTAACATGCTTACTGTTTCAACATAGCACAAACCACAGGTTTGGCAAGTTGGAAGCATGAACAATTTTCAGACAATTACTTCTATGCTAAAATGTAAAAGATTTCTTTGTTGATTTTTCTAGGATTCGAAAACCAGTTCTTGAGCAAGGCAGGACAGAGTGGCTAAGCATGGCTACATGTTAGATACGTCAATGTTGTGAAGTGAAGCACCATGCTGCACTCCCAGAAGCTTCAACTGAGGCATCATGCTGTGCTGCAATAAGCTCCAAGGGGTACATCCCTATATATCCTCGACAAAGATGACATGTTTTCAATGGACATACATTACACATTTGCCACTCTTACAGTTTACCTTCTTACTTATGGTATATTTCTTGAGGTTACAATACTTCAGTGGGGAAAAGTTGAAAGCTGATACCAGACAGAGCTGGTTGTTTTAAAGGTAGCAACCAAGTTTTGAATTGTGGGGAAATGCTCTGAGCCAGATGTACTAGGACATCCTGTCCAACATGGTGTCATCTTTGTCAGCTAGCATTAGCATCAAGCTTTGGTCAAATAGAGTTGAAAAAGTTGATGAGCCAAAAGTTTCAGAACTTTTTTGAAACAATTCTATATCTTCTCTGGTGTGCTTAAAGTTTCTAAACTTTCATAGAAGTGTCATTGGACATTAGCCATGGTTTCAAGTAAGAAAAGGCTTCATCGCTGCTAAAAGTCCTGTTGCCTTTGATCTTTTTGTCTTTTTTTTCTCCAGGCTGATGTAGCTAGCTCTTGTGCCTATTCCACACTTTCCCTGAAAAGCAGTTCCACAGAAGCACTTTCAGAGAGATCCTGCTGCAGCCCTCGTGCCTCTTGCCCTTGTAGGTTAGGAAGACATTATTTTTACTGGCTCTCAGAGAGAGAACATTTTCAGGTCAAGGGATTGTTGTAATCTCATTGATAGGCGGTTCATTTTACTTTAGCATTAGAATGTTTTCGCTGGTTAAGTCATTGTCACTATGATGTAAGGGGGTGGCAGAGCTGATGACTGCTGTGTAGAATGGCACTGACTCTCTGTCATACTTGGAACCTTCACATCAAGGTTCTTTATTATTGTAAGCAGCACTTGGTTTCTAAGGTCAGGAAAGAATGTTAGGAATTAAGCCCCTGTTGCCAGTTGGTGTTATACTGGCAAGGGAGAAGGTCATTCTTAGCAGGTCGATTAAAGGAAACAAGTTCAGCACTTGGAGAACGTGTTGTTTATTTACTACATTTTCTGGTGACAAGTGTGGCAGTCTAATCGCTGACCTCCTGAGTGACAAGGAGTTTAAATGGAGAACAACTCACAATAATGTGGTCTTACATTCCACAAAAAGAAGTGTGTATTCTTAAGCAAAGACATTGAGTACTTGGGCCACACAATATCTGGGGAAGGAATTAAGCCAAAAAAAGATCTTTTGGAAGCCATAAAATTGTCTCCATGCCCAAAGAACAAAGATGAACTAAGGACTTTTATGGGGCTTATAGACTACTGTTCACAATTTATTGAGAACTGTGCAGCCAAAACAGAAGAGTTGAAGATTTTGTTGCATAAAGGACATGTTTTCAATGGTCTGAGGTTCAAGAGGCATGTTTTGATGACATAAAGCAAGAGGTGTGATCTGCAAAAATGTTAGTACCATTTAATATTACATGTCCTACTTTTCTCACTTTAGATGCTAGTGCTTCTGGTGTGGGTGCTGTGTTATCTAACTTCACAAAGCTATAGAAAGGACGGTGGCCTTTGCCTTGCGCTCGCTGAGTGAAAATGAAAGGAATTACTCAGTCATTGAATGAGAAGCATTGGCGGCTGCGTGGTCAGCAGAGTACTCTAGAACATGTTTGTGGGGTATAAATTTCTAACTGAGAACAGATCACAAATCATTGATCAAAGTTTTAGCTGCAGGAGGAGCTGGTAGGGATCCGCAAGGTTGGTGAGTTTGGCGGCTCACTTACAGGACTTCTTGAACCATGTTGAATACATTCCAGGGTGGCGCAATGTCCAAGTCAATGCCCTTTCGCTTCTTCGCTGGATTGGAAGGTTGGTAATAGGAAGGCAGTTTTAAACAAGGAAAAGGAAGGGGTAGTGGCTCGGCTAGAGGACACAGTACAGCATGGCTTAGGAGTTTTTACTAAAACAGAGTGGGTTCAAGAAATGGCAGAGGATACAGTTTTACAGAGTGTGAGTAGGATTATTTTTGAGGGTGGAAGGAGAGAGCGCAGTTGCTTTGTCCGTGAGATCATAGGTGAAAATATTGGACGAGTTGTTGGTTAGTGACGGAGGTGTGGTGATGAGAGGAGACAGATTTGTGCCGCCAGAAGACCTAGGAAGAAAAATTATACAATTGGCGCATGAAAGACTCTTGGGCTAAACATTGACTCAAATGAGAGTGAAAGAAAAGGAAAAGGAAAAAAGGTTAAAAATTGGAACAAAGTTTGCAATGGGACACATTGAAAATCCAGGAGATGGCACATGGTTTCTATGGACTTTATTGGGCCTTTGCTGGGAGTTGGGTACAATTTAAGGTTTGCCTTGGTCTTGGTCGATGTGTATTCTAAATGGATGGAGATCATGTTTAAGAGAGAGGTGTCTACAAGGAACACCATTAGAATTTAGCAAGAAATGTGTAGAATGGAAGGTTGTCCTCATACCATTATTACAGATAATGGTTCTCAATTAACGTCTGCTGAAATTAGAGATTTTTTGATAGCGCATGGCATCAGACATAACCAAACAGCACTATATAACCCTCAAGCCAATGGTGTTGTGGAAGGAATGAATCACATGATCAGAGGAACCATTCTATTGGCTGTAAGGTGGAGTAAGGATGTACATGTAGTAGTCCAAGAGCTATTTGGGCCCATTGTACCACTACACTTAAGAATATTGAAAAATCACCTTTTGAGATTATGAGGGGGCGCAAAGCTAGAACAAAACTAGTTCCAAGTTGGTTGACAGATGATTTAACAAATGATGACATTACAGGGAAGACTTCACAGGGGCGTAAACGTTCAAGAATACAAATTGGTGATTGGGTAAAAGTAAAGGATGGACATGTGGGAAGTGGATGGTTTAAATTCTGCGGTCCATTAAAAGTCAAATAAGTAAGTGATATGTATGTTGTGTTGACCAATTGAACCAAATGGAATAAACGCAGAGTACCATTGTATCAGAGAGGAGGCACATGTGGCTAATCAATAATTGATTTGAATGACGTTGAAGAAGGGTGTAGTGGGTTCATGTTGACTGGGGATGATGTAGGTGAACCTACAGATAGCTTGTAAAATTTTGATCTTGTTGGTGGTGAGGTAAGAAGAAGTGGGTTGATGAGAGTATATCTGGAGATGGTAGTGGTAGAAGGGAAGGCAGGATAATGAGAGAAAGGAGACTGCCTTCATATCTGAAAGATTACATAAGAGAACCAGCATGAAGATTCCATTAGGGAGCTAGCTTGAACTAGATAATTTTTCTTCTTAAAAGTACTATTAAATGTGTTTGATATAGAGTATCTAAGTTTTCCCTTTTCTTCATAGGGACTAGTTGTTCATTTCTTGTGTTTTGTTTCCCTTGCTTTCTTATGTTCAGAGTTCATTGTTTAGCTTGAATGTATGTTTTCATATTTTAAGTTGGCATCCCAGTTTGGATTGTTATCCTTTGTATTCAAATATTGAATGTGTTTGTTTTGATATGTGAGGAAGCAAGGTGTGTCGTGTTTGGAACCTTCACATTAAGGGTATTGTTGTAATCAGCCCGTGCGTTCTAAGGTCAAGAAATAATGTTAGGAATTAAATCTCTGGTGCCAGTTGGTGTTAGACTGGCAAGGGAGAAGGTCACTCTTGACAGGTTGATTAAATGATACAAGTTCAACACTTGGAGAACGTGTCATTTACTCACTACACTCTCCTGTTTAAGCTTGGAATAAAAGTACATGGTTATTCAATCTATCTGGCTTCGTTGACATCACTTGCCATAACATAAATATAGGATCGAGTCACTGCTTCACAATGTGAACCCAGCAAGTAACCAAGTCCAATGAGCCAGTGTCCAGAATGATGATTTCATGCCTTCAGTTCTAGTTAAAGGTGTTGGAGTGAGTTAGTGGTAAGGGTTCTGTGACTCATTTCTCCTGCAGAGTGGAGTAAACCAAGCTGTGTTTACAGTACTAGGATTATAGGGCGGTTCCAGCATATAAAGCTGTGTGCATGCCACAAAGGATTATAGGCTGGCCCTGGCAGACACAAAACAAGCACCACCATCCCTTAAAAAAATCTTGTTGTTCACAGCCATCTTTAGTTGTTGAGAACCCAACTCTGCATACCCAACCTTCTCATGAAAAGACAAGCAGCATAATTTTTAAAGACAGTAGGACAACCATCAATTGAATTGAACTAGTGTTATGAGCCTTCCAAATATATTTGGGAGCTATTGGTGCAGCTTGTGTCAGACCTGAAAGAAAAAAAAACTTAATTCCTTGGGATTTAAAAGTAGGGTCATATTCAAACATCTTGTGCTGGTGGTAGGTTAATGGAGAAGAAGTGAATGAATTCCAAGAAGTGGTAAGGAAATTAGAACTAAGATTTGAATGAATGAATAATTGTTGTATGATTACTTAAAATCATTACAAATTTGTGCAATTCAAGATAAAAGCTTGTGGTAAAGTGCTGACAAATATTAAAGGCAGTTAATACATAATAGCAAATAAGAGGCAGTAAATTTTTCCATTCAATAATCAGGATTGTTCAGAGCATAAACGTTTCCCGTTGCTGATTCGCAATTGAGTTCAGTTTGTACCACCAGTTTATGGGGACTGGAGGAACCGGTATTATGGGCCAGATACTGGGTAAGGTGCAAACAGGATTGTTAAAATTAATTAATTCATGCTGACAGATAACAACAATTTATTTTTTGTTGTAAGCACAACAGACTGCAGGGGATTGCATAAACAATTATGGATTCAAGTTGGCTGATAAGTTCAATTTGTTCTCCTGGAGTAACCGGTGCTATGGGTTAAGGGTAGGTTTGTTGGACAATTGGTTGCTCCTTATTAAGGGGCGGGGCAGTGGGTGGTATTTGATCTATTTTTTCTGGCATCTTGTCTTTTAGCAGTGAATGAGCCAATTGCATATATTTCTCAAACATGGCCATGTCCGCCACAGTTTTTTAGAGTGTACAAGAGGTGTAAAGCCTCTTTGGCTGATTGAGTGCCCTAATGTAACAATATTGGCCTCAGTAAAGTGTGGCAGGATTGATGAAGAACCGGACAACAAAGTATTTTGTGATCCTGTGATGCCGAGTGTGATTTTCCAAGTCATCAATCAGCTGATCTAGTTTTACCAGCATGCCAGTTCTACTGATGTTGATGTACACATTGATAATTAATATAATTAATATCGCCTGGGTTCCTACCGGACTTGTGAGGCCTTTTGGTATTGTTCAATTCCAAAAAGGTAGGCTTATTGAATCAGTAACATATATAAAGATCTCTCCTGAGGGTCTCCCAAATAGGTGTGCCTTTTTGACCAGTTTATGAAATTTGTCATATCCAGATAGCAGCGTAGGTGTTAGTGCCCATGTCTCCTGTAGGCAGACGATATCTGCTTCCACTAGAAATGCTAGAGCATCCTTGTTCCGTATGATCTTTGTGATTCTGACCACATTCCAGGTCACTATGTTGATAGTTTCATACATTATGCTAGGAATGACTCGGGTTGTTTTGAGTAAGGTTCTCAGCAACCCCACCCCAGTTATTGGTGTCCTGTGTATTGTGGGGTGTGCTGCTCCAAGTAGTAGTTACTAGTCGGGCTCCTGTCTGAGCATCTAAATGACACTGAACATTGAGGTTCATACAGTCAAAGGGGTTTCAACCCTCTTTGACCCCTTTTATATGCCCTTCATGGGTATATTTTAGGGCTGATGTCGTAGGATATGTGGATATTTTTCTTTCTCCATCATCCGTACTAGGATCTCCCAGTCCGCAAACTGTTTCTGTTCATTGACCACCTTTACAGATGTGATGGTGTCATGTCATATTACCATGGTCAACTCTCTCCCTGTCTATATCTTCTCTAGTGATAAACAACAATGATGAAATATGCTGCAGACGTTTTAACATATTTGTTTTAATAAGGATAACTATAT
The DNA here is from genome assembly GCF_031143425.1 of Pleurodeles waltl. Lineage (NCBI taxonomy): Eukaryota > Metazoa > Chordata > Amphibia > Caudata > Salamandridae > Pleurodeles > Pleurodeles waltl. Next base: position 779,093,615 of record NC_090444.1, read on the forward strand.
TGCCTCTAGATGTATACTGCGGGATGAAAATCATTTGTAGAAGCAGCCCTCTCCTACTGCATTATGACTTGCTATTTCATGATGAGCCCCTGTTCAGGGTAGTTGGGATGGCAGCCAGCTAAGGGGTTCGCCAGTGTGTCTTCTTGGGGAGCTGGGGTTCAGGGACTGTGCAGTTATTTCTATTGTTGCTTGTTCTGTGACCCTTGAACCTTGTACATGCCAGTTCTCCTCCCACATTGCTATTTCTCCAATTGAGGGGTCTCTCTGTAGATCTGTTGGACTCTGTTCTCTGTTTCCTTTACAGATTGCTGGTGTCAAGGATCCTGTATGTTCAGGAGCCTGGGTTAAGCTGGGCTTTGCCAAATGTGTGCTAGTTGGGTGTGCCAGGCAGTGTGACAGGAGGGCTATTTAGCGTTGATCCAAAGCCCATGTCATGGGATGTACTACTAGGTTAGGGGCTTCTGCCTTAGATGCTTTAACTGATCATCTTGAATTTGCGCTACAGGGAGCCTCCTCTGCCTGTATGGAGATGGCGTCTCTCTCTGGGTGGCGCTGGATTGTGGTCGCCACTGGCCTGACACTGGATGGCCTTTGAGTATGTCAGCTTATTTGTAGTCTTAGAGTCCCCAGTGGCTTCCTTTGGCAAGACTGAGGCCCTCATCATGACATTAGAGGTAAATCCTGCTTACCACCACAGTGACATTACTGCATCCTGCTGGACTCACTAGAGTAGCTGGAGGACTGGCACTGGTAAGTCAACATTTGCCACTAATCACCCCCATACCTGCATGCCATCTCGCACCCTCACCCTCACTCCCATCACTCCACTCCATCCCACACACTGCACCAATGCAAATGACTAACCCCAATGTCAAACCCTGTATGCCATACCAATGCATGGACAGCCCTCCCAGCCCTGCATGGACACCCATTACCAAAGCAAGCACAGCATGGAGGTACCAACAATCCCACAATACATCAACATACACATTCAAAGGTGGCAGGGCAACAGCAACGTTAGAAGGGAAGATAGGGATGTAAAATATGTCACAGACATGAAGCATAATACATCACTTACATCCCCACAGGTGCTCCAGCCAATGTCAGCAGAGAGGAGGTACCACGACTATTCAGTCCCCCAACCGAAGATGCCCCCAGTGATGACAGTAACTCTGGATTTCTGGATCTGGATCAACAACCTGGCCCATGAGGGACCACTGGTTAGTTGGTCACCCCAGCCCACTCACAGTCCACCACAGAGCATCCCCCGTCAGTATCCAACATCACAGTACCTACCCAGCGTACCCACACCTCTGTCCCCAGGACACGTCATTCAGCAGTGTGCCCACCTGTACCGGGACCCCAGTCCACACCTCACCCCCAAAACAATCAGGGACCTGGGTTCAATTGCCACGTCATTCAGGGGACAGGGGCACAGGGCAACAGGAAAACTGGGAGGCCCCTATGCACCAGGGAGAGGACAGGCCCAGGGAACTGACTCTCCACGAGGCACTCACTAATGTCCTGGGGGCCTACCAACATTCCCCAGACACGAGGGCCCAGGTCCTGAACAACATGCAGTAGAAGACGTGGCTGCGGGAGGAACACCATCAGGAGATCAGGGAGGACTTGCTGATCCTCAATACCACCATGATCTCCAAAGCAAGGGTGCTGGCAGACATGGCCAACATCATGAGGGAATGGACTGCACAGCCAAGGGGCCCCTGCCGCTAGTCAGTCTATTGCCCAGCCCACCACGTCTGCTGCAGCCAGTGGACAGGAGGCCCCGCCACAGGAACCACAGGCCACCAGCACCCTCCCCTGCAGAAGGTGAACCACCCTGCAAATGTTCCCTGTGGCCCAGGCCGAAGCCAGAGACACTTGCCAAGTCCAAGACCTCCACTAGGAAATGATACTCTCCTGATTGTCCCCCTTGTGTCCCATCCTGTCACCTTATTCACTTTGAACTGCCTTTGCTCCCCTTCCTATGGTTCTTTAGACACTTGACCTGTGCTACAAACAGACTGGAACAATACCCTGGAGTTTCCTCCATCATCACCCCATTCCATTGCACTTTTCAGTCACTTATTTGCACAATGATAAACACCCTTGAACACAATTTGAGTGACACTGTTTTATGTGTTGAAAATGTGCATATGTGGCAACAGTCACATCTAGTGCAAATGATCTGAACACTGTGATAGCAGACAAATAATGACCTGTAACTGTCTGTAGTGATCACATCAGGAGATTGTTGTCATATCACCAATATCTGAAAAATGAGAAGCCATAGGTGACAGTAAGTTGACATGCAAAGGAAGTGAATGCCATCATGGTACAGCCACACAGAAAACATCAATAGTCAGAGTTCCGCTGTCTCACCTGTGGGTCATTGGACGTATGGACGTATAACTGATGTCCTGTTCTCATCCTCATCCTCTTCCTCCTCATCCTCACTGTCCTCAGGGTCCATTGCTACCACAGGGACATCCCCAGTCCCCTTCTCCTACAGAAAAGGCACATTTTGTCTGAGGGCCTGGTTGTGCAACATGCAGCATGCCCCTAGTATCTGGCAGACCTTTCCTGGTGAGTAGCAGAGGGATCCAGCTATCAGATAGAGGCACCTGAACCTGGCCTTCAGGAGGCCGAAGGTCCTCTCGATTATTCTTCTGGTTCACCCATGTGCCTCATTATAACGGTTCTCAGCCCCTGTCCTGGTATTCCTCACAGGGGTCAGGAGCCACATGAGGTTTGGGTAGCCAGAGTCACCTGCAAGTATTGAGGGACAACATTTAGCCATACACAATCCTATGGGGATAACACCTGAAGGCATACACTGACATACAGTGTGTGGCTCACCTATTAGCCACACCCTGCGCCTCTGTAGTTGGGCCATCACATTTGAGATGCTGCTATTCCTCAGGACAAAGGCGTAAGGCACCGACAAAAGATACTTGGCAATGACATAGGAGATGTACTGGTCCGCTTGCCACACCATTTGCGCATTCAGTGAGTGGAAACTCTTACAATTCCTGAACACCTGTTTATTCTGGCAGGGAGAACAAAAGTTATATGTGCACTGTCAATCGCCCCAATAATATTGGGGGTATGCCCCATTGCATAGAATCCTGCCTTCACAGTGGCCAAATCTTCCACCTGGGGGAAAGCAATTTAGCTGCACATGTGTTTCACCAGGGCAGACAAAACCCTTGCCAGCACGATTGAAACATTGGCTGTGACATTCCTGCTGCCAAGCCCACTGTCACTTTGAAAGAACCAGTTGCCGGGAAATGGAGCACTAATAGCCCTTGCACAAGAGGGGGGATCCCAGTGGGATGACGGATAGATGATATCAGGTCAGGCTCCAATTGGGCACACAGCTCTGTGATTGGTCCTGTCCAGTCTATAAGTATGTATAACGTGCCTGTCCTCCAGTGTAGCCAAGTCCAAAAGGGGTCTGTACATGGGGTTTGTCTTCTCCTCCCATTCATCCGCAGCGGTGGGTATCTAAGGGACACAAGAGTGAGTAGGCTGTCACAATTTGAACAATGGAATCCCCACCTCTGTATACATAGTGCATTTATGTTATGGGACAGTGGGAATGGCAAGATATGTGCAAATCTAGGCAGTGATGCAGTTAAGGTTAATCTGATCGTTGTCCACCACCATGAAATGGCGACCGCCTGTCCTGTATGTAGGACAGGCCCTCCTGTCTTGTATGTAGGGACCACCTTCCAGCACAATGTTGGGCATCGTGGCGGAAGGCAGTCTTGCACCGCCGTGCAATTCCTCATTGAATAATATGGGGCTCTATGGAGGACAGTGGTCAATGGCCAATGGGGATCAGCACCTGCGTTGACTGTGTACACCGCCACGGACGTGACCGCCATTTTCTATCTGATTCCTCACTTGTTAACTGACCTTCAACAGGAGAACACACAGCTGTGACCTGTGTCTGGAACTTACCATGGCCAGTGTGACCAAGGAAATGGTCCTTGCCTTTACTGCAGAGGAGTTGGATTGATTGGTGGATGGGGTACTACCCCAGTACGGACTGCTGTATGGGTTCTCCAGACCAACAGGTGAGTACACCTTGGGCATGATGCATGTGGGAAGGATGCATGGAGATGTGTGTGCAAGCATCATGTCATCGGGGGGAATGTCATGTGGTGGCATATGTGGTGTGCGCTGGTCGATGTGTGTGCCAGTTGTGATGGAAACAGGATTGGTGGGCCATATGTGTGACAGACTGGATCGTATGTGTAATGGTGTCCTCCCGTCTGTATCACCTCTGCAGGTCAGTGCCCATAATAAGAAGGGATTATGATGTGCCTTCACCAATGATGTGCGGACCCTGGGTGTCTATGGCAGGCAGAGCACCCACTGTCGGAAACGGTGGGAGGACCTGATAGCTGGGCATGGAAAATCGTGGAGGCCCAACTGGGGATGGCCTCCCAACGAGGAAGGGGGACCCACTGGAACCTGACCCCCTGATGGCCCGCATACTAGCGGAGGCCTACCCAGAGCTGGATGGGCGCTTGAGGGCATCACAGCAGCCACAAGGGGGTGAGTACAGTGGCCGTTACAACAATAATTTGTGGGTGGCATGGGATCTGGGTGGTGGGTGACAATTAGTGGGTGCCCCTTAATGCAAGGCCAGACATTGCAGCATGATCCAGCTCAAGGGTAATGGTTGAAAGGGAAAACAAGGTAATCTAGCTTGGTTGCATTCCATATGAGGCAGGGCTTAGTGGGTCCCTGGAGGGGTGAAGTTGGTGGTGGTTGGCCCTGATCTTGCTGTGGCATATAGCCAATTATTTGGCAGTGCAATGCATAGTGCTCAATCCTGAACCCAGTGTGTGACGATTCTATGTATGCCTTCTGTGGTGTTGGTGCAGTAATTGACCCAGTGATCCCTTTCTCTCTCTCCCCCCCTTTTTTCTTCTGTCATCCTGTCCATGTGTCCATTAGCTTCATCATATGGAAGAGCAGGAGCACCGGCGACAGAGGGAGCTGCATCCCACAGGACTCAGGAGGCAGAGTCCACTGACGCCAAGGGAACCAGTGGGATGGAGAGCGAGGGGAGCACCACGGAGGAGACAGGAGCTGACAACACAGACTCCCTGGTGGTGGCGGACACCTCTGTGTCCACCCCAGCTGCAGGTACAGCCGCCACCCCCTGTACCAGCACAGCCCTCCCAGTAGCCCCTCAGCGAGTTTCCGTGTCTGCTCACCCAGGAGGGTGGGCATCTCCTTTGCCCCAGGTACCTCAGGTCCTACCCCAGTGAGCTCTGCTGCCCCAAGTGAGGAGGCTATTGACCTCCTGAGATCCATCTCTGTAGGGCAGTCAACCATTGTGAATGCTATCCAGGCGGCTGGCATCCCAGATGTAGCAATCCAATGCCTTCCTGGAGGGCATCCACAGTGCATTGGCGGCCCAACAGAGATCGGTTCAGGCTCTGGCCTCCTCTCTGAAGGCAGCCATTGTCCCTGTTCCTACCATTCCCCCTTCAACTACCACTTCTTAGCCCCAGTCTCCTCAACCCCAACCCATTCCATGCACACATACAGACGAGCAAGCACACAAGACATCACAAAAAAGTGGCACAGTCAGACACATGCACCACACTTCAGCCCACAAGCACTCAAGCAAACACCAGACAGTTGCAGACACAACCACATCCACTGCCTCCACTGTCTCCCCCTCCTCCTCGTCCTCTACCTCCTCCTCCCTCATAGTCACGTCCACACTCACACCTGCATGCACTGCATCAACATCCACCACCAGCATCACCACATTAAGCACACACACCTCACTAGCAGACACCTCCACAACATCCATGCATGCACCCCCTGTGTCCTCTCCCACCCTGTCTGTCCCCCCTCCTAAAGGACAGAAACACAAGCACTCTGACACCCAACAGCCATCCACCTCACACATGACACAGCCCATGCACCTGCACCCAAGTCCAGCAGACATACACCTCCAACAACCACTCCATCAACCTCCACTCCCATCTCTCCTCCCGCTTTCTGCCCCACCATCCCTAAGAAGCTTTTCCTTGTCTAGCTTGACCTCTTCCCTCCCCCTCGCCCTGTCCTGCCTGTAAGAGCAGGGTCCCAATGACCCAGCCCAGCACCTCAGCCAAACAGTCCACATGGACAGTGGAGGCACCTTCTAGTCGTGAAGGCAAGACAGTGAAGGATCCCGCTCTACAAGCCAGGAAGGGCAAGGATCCCACACCCTCTGCCATGAAGGGGAAGAAGACCTTAACTCCTGCCATGAAGGGGAAGGAGCCCTTGACTCCTGCCAGGAAGGGGAAGAAACTCTCAACTCCTGCCTTGAAGGGGAAGAAGCCCTCGACTCCTGCCATGAAGGGGAAGGAGCCCTCGACTCCTGCCATGAAGGGGAAGAAGCCCTCGACTCCTGCCATGAAGGGGAAGGAGCCCTCAACTCAAGCAGAGGGTGGCAGAGTGACACCACCACCAGTGGTCATGGAGTCCTCACCTCCAGCTGAGGTAGTTCAGCCCACTCCTCTGGCAGAGGCTGCACCTTCACCTGCTGACACAGTGCAGCCCTCACTCCAGCAGAGGCTGCCCAGGAGGCACCTTCACCTGCTGACAAAGTCCAGCCCTCACCTCCAGCAGAGGCTGGCAGGGTGACACCACCACCAGTGGTCACGAAACCTTCACCCCCATCTGAGGCAGTGCAGCCCACTCCTCTGGCAGAGGCTGCACCTTCACCTGCTGACTCAGTGTAGCCCTCACCTCCAGCAGAGGTTGCCCAGGAGGCACCTTCACCTGCTGACACAGTGCAGCCCTCACCTTCAGCAGAGGCTGGCAGGGTGACACCACCACCACCAGTGGTCATGGAGCCCTCATCTCCAGCTGAGGCAGTACAGCCCACTCCTCCTGCAGAGGCTGCACCTTCACCTGATGAAACAGTGCAGCCCTCACCTCTAGCAAAGGGCATGTAGGCCAGCCTCCTGGGACTGCTGAGAGACACTGACCTTGCACTCCCCAGCAAAGGATAATGGGCATAGAGCCCCCTCGAGAACCAGTGGGCAAGTCACCCACCTGAGAGACTGTGACCTTGCACTCCCAGCACAGAGAAATGGGCATGGAGCCCCTTCCAGAACCAGTGGACAGGTCACCCACCTGAGAGACTGTGACCTTGCACTCCACAGCACAGAAAAATGGGCATGAGCCCCCTCCAGAACCAGTGGGCAAGTCACCCACCTGAAAGACTGTGACCTTGCACTCCCAAGCAAAGGATAATGGGCATGGAGCCCCCTACAGAACAAGTGGGCAAGTCACCCACATGGGAGACTGTGACCTTGCACTCCACAGCACAGAGAAATGGACATGGAGCCCCCTCCAGAACCAGTGGGCAAGTCAGCCACCTGAGAGACTGTGAACTTGCACTCCACCAGCACATTTGAAATGGGCATGGACCCCCCTCCAGAACCAGTGGGGATGTTACCGACTTCGGGCTGAGGTACCCCCCTAAGGTGCCTGCCCACTTGCAAACTGATGCCCCTGCAGAGTTCTGTGTGGATGATGTCAGGAAACAAGTTGGGCCTTGGACTGTGCCCTGTGGACAATGGGCCCTTAGTACTTTGGACTGGGCATTGGCCCTTTATGGACATTGTACATATCTCTTTTTTATCCAATTGGTTCATTTGGTGGCTGTTTCCTTTTCTATACATTCTCATTACTGCCTTCTTGTTGTCCTTGCAGTATTATGCCGTATGTCGTGTGCCATTGTTTTTCATCTGCAACTGGGTGTGTGTATGGTGTGTGTGTGATTGGCTGTGTTGTGCGTGTGTGTGTCACTCTCCTTTTCCTCCCTCCCTTGTGTGCTAGGCGGCTGTACTCACCATTGTCATCTTCGTCAGCGTTGGTGTTCCAGGAGGAGCATGGCATAGAAGAGCTTTGGGAAGACTTGCAGATCTGGTTCCATTGCGACTTTGTCCTTCTCTGTGTCTCTGAAAGTGAGTCTTTAGTCTTCTGTGCAGTCTTTTTTCCGCCAGACTTTTGATGGCATTGGTTCCGCCCTGGAAATCATGATGGTGTACTGTGTTGTGATATGGTGGGCGGTACTTTGTCTTCTGCCTGGCTGTTGATGGCGACCGCCGGTATGCATGGTGTTAACACCCTGGCAGATGGTGTAGTACATTGGCTGTGTATGGGAGTTCTCAACACCATGGTCACAGGCCGGCGGTATTTCCGCCACTTTATCACTCACTGTCAATGTCATAATGACCACCTGAGTGTCTCAGTCCCATTTGAAATATTGGGTATCGGGGTTTGGTTGGTCTGATAGTTGTTGGCGAGTGGAGTTTTCTTACTGCAACTTTGTTGCGGGCTTTCAGGGAGCCCACTTTCAAAGTCTGTTTTTTCATTTAAGTCATTTCTTCAATATCCTGGTACATTATGGTGTTGTGGGGGAAAAGCCCCCTCCTCAGCACTATGCAGTGCTACCTTGCCTGTATTGGGTTCCTGTCTTAATTCGTTGGTGGAACTGTGTGAAGCATTTTGGGTCAAGACCTCCTCTGCTGTCTCCGTTTGTGTGGATCTTAGGGGTTTTGGATGAATCTCTGTTTTGGAATGAACAATGTTTCTGTCTTATGTGAGCCTCCTGTGGTTTTCCCTGGTTGGTATGGGCCAAAGTTCTTGTTATTTATGACTTTCAATTCGGTGACCAATGTGGCAAGGTCAGATGGGAGCAACAATTTGGCCATGATGTCAGGGCTTAGGCAGTCTGGTGTTGTGCTCTCTCTTTTGTTGATCTCATTGATTGTGTGCATTGTTTTTGTCATATCCGCCATGGTGAGAGCCATTACTTGTAAAGTTTCCATCTGTATTTTGAGTATTTGTGATTGTCATGTTGAGGCATTTGTGGCTGCTGTCAGGGAGACGTTAATGGACCATAGCAGGTTGTCCTGCATGTAGGAAAGCTAGAATTGTGGGTAGACTAGGGGGAATTTGTAAGAAATCAGATACCTCTGGGCCTGATGCATGGCCAGCAATACCATCTGACTCGTAAAGAGCACCTCTTGTATTGAGGCCTCTGGTTGTGTCATGTCCCGGAGGGTTTCCCACCATTATTTCATCACCACCTTCATATTCATGGTATTCATGGTGGAACTGGGTGGTAATTGATTTCCTGCAGTGAGCTGGGCTGTAGGGGAGGGTCACCGCTTGCTCAAATCTTGTGTTATCTGCCAACATCCTCGTATGTGGTATTGCTGACAGATCTAGTGAGGTCAAATTAGCTCAATTATTGAGATTATACCACTGACGTCTCCTAGTTTTGGGCATGTGTATTTTCTTTCCTCTTCGCTTTTGGATGACTTGGCTAGAGGGCTTATTCCTGCCACTTTCTCTGCCTTTGCCCTTACTTCTACCTTTGGTGCCTTATTTCTGGCCATTACTTCAGGTCTCCTATGGATGGAGATCCTGAGTGATAGGTTCCAAGTCCCAGAATAAAATGTGCTTAAGGCCTTGCCATTTCCTGAGGCAGCTTTTGGGTGCGCATTCAGGCCCCGCTGTCCATGTCTTGTGTCGTGTGTCTTGATATTTTGCACTTTTTGCTTGCCGTTCAATTTTGATTTGCCCCTCCCAGGTTGCCACTCTGCCTGTTTTCTCATCTGAATAGTTCTGTGGGGTTCTTGTGGACCCACTCCTGCAACACATTAGGCTAGTTTGGGGTTTGCGGCGAGTGTCACCTCCATCCTTAAAACTGGGACCTCTCTCTCTGTCTTGAGGGTGATCATCAGATTCTGCCTCACCTCCCCCTAACCTGTGTGATGGGTATAAATGATATAGGGGCACAAACACACCTTTTTGTGTGGAGTATAAGGGTTGTGGAGGTCTTCTCCAGTGATTGCTCCCAAAATGTGTTGCAAATGTCCCCCCCCTTTTAAAACTGGGGCCTCTTTCCTGGTATCTTAAGGGTAATCCATTGGAGGCCACCTCACCGCTGCCTAACGTGTTTGATGGCTTCAAAAGTGGATTGAGGGCACAAGCACGCCTTGTTGTATAGAGTAGGGGGATTATGAAGGGGCTTTCTCCAGTGGTTGCTCCTAAATGACCAGCAAGAGCAGGAGGAGAGGAGGAGCACACCCAGGCCTCACGCTGCACCCAAGCCTGGTCAGGCCGCTTCCATGGCCCATGGGGCTCAACCTGGCCAGTGGGGCTTAGACCAAAGCACCGCTCTTTTTTCAATGCAAACCAGCACCAGACAGCACCCCCGCACTACCCTTCTGCTCTGCCTGGAGCCTCAGGACCTTCCCTGTCTTGGCTTCAGGGAGAGGGGAGTCAGATGAATAGTATGGAGGGGATTTCCCAACCCTACTGTGTTTTTAGGCCCTCGTGGGTCCTCTTTGGCCCAGACAGCCTGGTCCAGCTGTGACAGAGTGGCTTGCTGGTGGGTCGGGCTGGTCCTGTTGCACTGCTGAGCTGCTGCACCAGGGCTTCTGGGCTTCTGGGTTTGAAGGCTCAGGTGGCAGACACAGTTCACCAAGATGGCCGAAGTGGCCTCGCTGATCCACTCCCTAGGCGCTGGCACCTGCTTCCTGGCCCACAGCAGGCTCGGGGTACGGGACATGGAGATCTAGCACAGCCTCCTTACTGCACGCTGTGCTTGACATTCCTCTCCTCTGGCGTTGACGAGCACATCGCACAAGCGCACAATGTTTACGATTTGACATTCAACCTAGGTTGATTGATTTGCACCACAAATTGTTCAAAAGGTCATGGTCACCGGGGTAACAATGTGGACACATTGGTAGGTGCCATTCAAAGTTGAGTTCAAAATGAAATTTTGAAAATTTTAATGATTAACTAATTAGAGATGAGGTTATTGGGCACTGTTATGACAAAAATATACTACAGAAATGACAGACCGTGGGAACTCCTTTTCTAGAGGGGTTCATTAGAGTAGCAAAAAGTATTGACCTTTCCAATGCCTCTACTGAGGAGTTAAGTAACTCGCACAAAAATGTGGTAGCTGTAATACGAGGCAATATTCAGAATCCTCAGAAGGAACCCAAATCACTAAAAGGAATTGTTTGAAATTACATTCCATCTTCTTTAGGTGTGGGAATTTACCTCATGTGAAAGGGGGAAAACCATGTTCATCTACAAATATTACCTGCAGAATTTGTTCAAAGATTGGGCATTTTGCCAAGGTTTGTTAAAGTGCTCACAGTACGTCTACAACAGTTGCACGTGTGGTGGTTAGTCTGACAAAGTTAGTTCAGATGGACAACTTATACATGACTTTCAGGATACAGTTTTGGTTGTTTCAGAGCCTGGTTTTGCAAGAGGTGAACCTGTAATGGGTGTTGACACTCGTGTTGACATTAAAGTTGGAGGTAAATGTTTACATCTGGTGGTGAATTCCGAAGTGAGGATCACCATGATCATTTCAGATCTTTTCTGAGAAAATGGGACAGTAGAAAGTTGTTTCCTCTGGGCAGATCCCCTGTTTCCTACAAATGTAGAAAAAACTGTTTTGGAACAATTTATTGAGGACGCACTTATATTGTTTGGTACGGTGCTGAAACCTGGAATTAAGGATCAGGTTTTCAAAGATCAAAAAGTGTTTGTTATTGGAATTTCCTTTTGTTTTCCCTGATACCCTGGCTATGAGGAAAGGGGTCAAACATAAAATTAAAGCTAGAGTGAGACACATCAATCAAGCACAAAGTGTGAACACTTCCGTTTAGTCTAAGGAGTGATTTTCAAATAAAACTGTTGTTAAATAAGGCTGCAGTCCAGCCTGTTGAATCATCATTATGGTTTTCACCCTTAGTGGTAGCCTGCAAGCGGAATGGTGACAATAGAGTATTTGTGGAATTATGCAGTTTGAATAAAAAGATTTGGGTTGACTCCCATACCCTTCCATATAATAGTGATTTATTGAGTAAACTGGGTGGGGTGGTTTGTGAAAACTGACGTTTTACTGCATTCAATTCATGTATCGGATATGCGGCATATGTCTTCATAGGATTATGTTACATTTTCTAGGGGATATTGATGGTGTTGTCATTTTCCAAGACAATGTTTTGGTAAATATGAAAAGTACACAATTGAGGTTTTTGGAAAAAATATACATTTTGGTTTCTGGCATTTCCTGAGATGGAATAATGACAAGACCTGGTGTAGTGTAAGCAGTGGTGGATTTCCCAGTTCCTAAAGATAAGGATGAATTATGCTCATCAGTTGGTCTGTGCAAGTTTTATTCGCAATCCCTTCTTGATTATGCTGGCTAAATGAAACATCTTTCTCACATATTAAAAAAAATCAGTCTCACTTATGTGTCAAGACGTCTGTCAAGAAACTTTTGAGTCTGTAAAATTGGAAATTACAAATGCCATAGCACTCGAGTCATATGACACCAGTCTTAATGGTAAATGCTAGTAAATATGGCTCAAGAGTGGTACTCAGACAAAAATCTGAGTTTGAAGAGGTGACCATTTGTTTGCAATTAGCGTCCTCTGAGATGCAGAATTGCACTATTCTGCTATTGAAAAATAACTTCTGGTGTGATTTTAGCATTGAAAAATGTAATTGCTATGTGTGGATTAGCAAGCCATTGATGTATGTTTTCAATGGAAATAATGCTAAGAATGCTACTCCAAGTAGAGCCAGATTAACAACTAAGCTGTTACAATATGATGTTGTATTATGACTTATTTTATGTAAAAGTAATCCTAGGGCAGATTTCCTTCCCAGATTACCAGATGACAAGGAACCGGTGTATGCAGAGGATGATGTTGAAAGTTATTTAATTACCACTTTTGACATATGTCATCATCATCATTAGCTTTATTTCGGTAAATATAAATACCATAAAAGCACATCACAATTAAAAAAGGAACAACAAACTACATAATAAACAATTTTAGTCACAAATAGTTAAAAGGGAAAATAAAAAAATAAAAAAATAAAAAAAAGTGAAAAGTATTTGAACATAAGCATTTCCCTACTGTAAAATCGCACCTTATAATTTTACTTAAAAGGACATTGTTGATGTTAAGAGGTCAAAATATAAGCCTGGCAAAACATATCGGATAAAAAAGACAATTCTATTTAAAAATGTAAAAATATCTAAAAACTAGACGAGATAAGAACAGCAGATGGGGAATACATCTAGACCAATTAAGATAGTAGGTGCATACAATAATAGATTCATCAATTGCTGCTCCCCACATTCGTTATTAAATTTCCCTCTGCTTTTTTGAGCGTGTTCAATCTGATACGCCAGATTGAGTCTAAATATTTTGCCAGACAACAAACCACTAAAACAGATGAGTCAGATTTCAGTATTCTCAGAGCTAGCAAGCAATTTTTAAAACCCATTATCCTACATAAAGGAATGATCCAACGGGCTCTTTGTTTACGGTATGCGGGGCATTGAAGGAGAATATGAGTTACTGATTCTTCTCTAGCACAGCCCATCGGACACATCTTAGAGGAACAACTAAAATTAGACCATTTATATGTGAGGGAACGCAAAGGAAGGGAGCCCACCCTGAATCTGATGTATAATGCACGAGCAAACGGAGAAGATACTATATCCATATATTGGGCAAATTCATAGTGGCATTTAAAATGTAAGAAATTTCCCGTCATGGATGATGGCGAGACAGCAGACAGTTGTGAAAGTTGAACGTGGAGCCAAAATGCATCCTTTAATGTCTGGGTTGCATTCTTTGGAATGGATGATGGATCCTTCCAATAAGACCCCAAGCCAAGTAGCGAGAGGGTCCGTTCTACATATGCACACCACTTGATTTTGGAGCTGGTGTTATTGGCCATCAAGGTGACTAGCGCACATCTATAGTGGACGAGAGAATCTGATGACCATAAACGAATCCAATACAACGATTTAGGTCCATTCGTATTGGAAGCAGTGGGGTGCTGGAAGGAACTCTTAGCAATGACCTTAAGAAAGAGTTTTCCACTTTTGTCAAGTCATCTAAGCCACAGTGTCCCCACAATTCAGCTCCGTAAATTGCTCCCCCTCTTGCTTGTAATTTATAGATTTTTACAGCGGGCGTCATGGCAAAGCTGGGGGATCTAGCTGCGAATCTTACAATGCCACTCGCTCGCTGTTGCAATCGTAAGGTTGCCTTCTGAATGTGACACTGCCACTTGTGCGAGTCTTCTAATTTCAGACCTAAATAATCAAAGTCACTGACTCTTTCCAGCGCGGCACCCTCTAAATAAATAGGTCGTCGCATTCTGCCTTTCCTATCGCCAAACACCATGCACTTGGTTTTGGATCGGTTAATTTCAAGGCCATATTCATTGCAAAAGTCCATAAATCTTGAGAGCAGGGTTGAGAGGCCTGTGGCTGTTTGAGATACCAGCAGGGTGTCGTCGGCAAATAGAAGGCAGGGGAACTTCTGCCCACCTAATTTAGGAGAGTCGTTGGAGCACTCCATGAGATAAGGGATGCATGCATTTATGAAAAGTAGGAATAAGGTGGGGGCAAGCACACAACCTTGCCTTACACCTCGAGCAGTAAGGAATTTTTCTGTTAATTCGCCTTGTGGCCCCATCTGATTCTTCCATAGTTGCCAGTGTAGTGATCTCTGATAATGTTTAAGATAGGGCACGGGACACCTGTTTTAGACAAAACTTCCCACAGTTTGTGGCGGGGAACTAGATCAAAGGCCGATTTTAGGTCTACAAATGCTACATGTAGGTGGCCTGAGTCAACATCAACAACTTTCCATTTGATAGAAGTAAAACGAAATACCTGATCTATTGTGCTAATTTTCCCTCTGAAGCCCGCTTGAAGGTGATCTAAGATTTGGTTTTCAACTAACCACTTGTTCAGCCTGCTCAACAACTGATAACAGAACATTTTTTGGAGGTTGTCGAGGAGGCTGATAGGTCTATAATTGCCCGGATTGTTCCTCTCTCCTTTCTTGTGGATGGGCACTATAATTGCCTCTTTCCATGAGTCAGGATAAGTTCTGGTAATCAAGATGGCGTTAGAAAGCCTGTTGATATATGGGCCCCAGGTACTCTGGTCCACTTTAAACATATCAGAGGGGATCCCATCCAGCCCGGGGGCTTTCGCCGCTTTCTGGGCTGCAATGGCCGACACTGTTTCGTTCAATGAAAAAGGAGGCAAAAAGGACGTGGGCTCGTCAAAAGTTATTAGCTCCCTCGGGGTTATGTCAGGGATATAGCTAGCCAGAGAAGGGCCATACAATTCCTTAAAATGGGAGAGCCAAATATCAGGAGGGATATGGGACTCCAGGTGAGGTGCATGGTTCTGATCACCGCAGGAAACTAAAAGCCAGAACCGTTTGGAGTCGTGGACGGTAGCTGCCTCGAGTAGATTGCTCCATAGCCCCTCTTCATACTCGAGTTTGCTTTTATTACAAATAGAGGCATAATGGCGTCTAGCATTGATAATACCCGATCTATCCTTAGTCCTTAGCGCAATGGCCAAAGTGTTTTTGGCCTCCCTACACCTCTTGTTAAACCATTTGGTATGTGGTTAAATACAGGAAATAGTCAGTGGCCTAGGACGTTTAGTAAACAACTCTTTCAAGGTAGCAAAGAGGTCCAGATGAGGAGGCATTACTTCTGGTGGAGCCAGAATGAGATTAATATCAAATAACTGGTGGGAAGAAGTTAAGGCACGCAAATTTCCTTGAAGCTTGTTTGATTGCACAAAAGAGTCCCACCTAACTGTACGCCTATTACTAGACAGCTCCATAACAGTAGAGGAGATAGGGGGAAGCACAACCCCTGCTAGGAGAGGTCTCTTATATGTGATCTGGAGGGGAGCATGATCGCTAGTATGGGGAGTGCCCACCTCTAGATCTAAAATGTAGTGCCAAGCTCTTAAATCGAAAAAGATGTAATCCAATTTATTGCTGTATGAACCCCTGAAGAAGGTTGATCTAGCCGGAATGTCTGCTGGGAAGCGGCCATTGCCCAAACGAAGGCCATGGGATATCATAAGATCCAATATCTGTGTGGCCCTAACACATGGTTTATGTGAGTTTTGCTGGATGAGATGAGAAATTACGGGAGAAGGGATATTCCATACACTATCTTCAGGCTGCATGACCTCTATGTAATCTGCATTAAGTTCAAGTAGAACATTAAAGTCACCAGCTATTATAATATGATATTTGAGACGGAGGTCTGAGATTAAGGTATTCAATATCTCAATAGTGGGAGAGCGGTGATTAGAGGGTCCCGGCCTATTATAAATGTTTACACAAAGGACAGGAGAGCCTGAGGCTGAATGGATGGCAACAGCTAAAATATCATGAGAATCCACATATATCTCCTTTATACATCTCCCCTCTGTAGATTTTACCCATGTGGTTAGACCCCCTGCCGCCCTGCCAGCTGAGGATGGCTTGGCAGGTTTGAAGAAAGAGCTATACCCTTGTTTGTATGTGCAGTGTGTTGCCCATGTTTCCTGGAACATGCAGACATTAAAATTTCCAACAAATGCCCCCCACTCAGTGTCAACAAGTTTGCTATTAATGCCGGCCACATTCCAGGACAAGAGTTTTGCTGTGTCCTGGGCGCTAGAGATGCTTAAGTTTGTGGTAGTATCAGCTTGAACGTAGCTGGCAACAGGGTTCCCTTTAGATGAATTTATGGCTTTATTAATAGATCCAGGTTGTGAATCCAGTGGAAGAAGAAAACCCGGGCTAGGTGGATTAGATGGAAAATTCATAGCTACTGTAGCTGAGCAAGAGTTGGTGAGACATAGTCAGGCGATGTCCGAAGTAGCCCCACGATCCTGTGTTGAATGGGTCCTTGAAGCGGGAACGGAACAGGTCATAGAGGCCAAATCAGGTAGTGGATCTCTCTGAGCATGGTGGCCTATTGGTCTTGAGTCTTGAATAGTTGTAGAGTGGTTCAGGACCAAATTAGCTGATCTAATGGGATGGTTCGGACACATATGGCTGGCAGTGGGACAGTTAGCTGAAAGAATGATTGCTGAAGGCTTCCTACTTGTGGTCCGTTCTTCCATTTCCAAAAGGCCGGCTACCAAATGGGGACTTTTAAGGCTAAGTGTTATAAAGTCACTGGGACCAAAGAGACCAGGGGAACCATTAGATCGTTCGACAGATACAATGTCATCATGGATGATTGAGCCACAGCCCCTGACATGTCTCACCCAGTGCAAGACCTTATTTGCTAATGAGGCTTTGTCTTCTCTCACGTTTGGAGGCAAGGGTGGAACATTGCACATATATATATAATTATTGTTGATTGGTTTGTGGTTGTGAAGTGAAGCTTTGGTAATGTCCCATTTAAAGGGAACATTGGGTATGAGGGGAGTAGATCTACCAAAAGAGGGCGTAGGCTGTTTTGCGGGACCCTGGTCTACTGTGGGACCCGCTGCGCAAACTAGTGGCAGAAGGGGCCCATTTGGTAAGACGCCTTTTGCAGATGGATGCCTGATTGGCAAAAGGTTTAGCTTAGGCTCGCTGATGGGGGAAGAGTGTTTGTTTTTAAGAAGGGTGGTGATTTCAAGCAATGATGATCTCAACTCGCCAACTTCAGTCTTAAGGCTACACACCAGTGTGAACAGATCATTTTGTAGAGGAGCACAACATGGCGAAGTTGGGGAGGCTGATTGCTGGTTGGCCAGGTCAATGGATGCCAGGGGAGAAAAACGATTGGAGCATGAAATTGTAGGGTGTGGTGTGTAGACTTTAGGTGCTTCTGAATCAGAATAAGATGTTGGAAGGGCAGTGGGGACTTGACAAGCCAACGACTGTTGGGATGGCTGATGAGGTAAGGCGACAGATTGTGAATTGGCAACAGTGTGTGAACTGGATGTTAAAAATGGAATAAGCGTGCCAGATTTTAGGCCCTTTCGTTTAGGCCTCTCCTTGTTGCTTAAGATCTGTTCTACCTCTTCTATTAAATCATCTATTTCCTTGGCAACGCAGCTAGTGTGGGGTAACGTAGCCTTATTGGTTTTAGGTATTTTGGATTTGCCAGAGCCTAAAGTCGGGCTGTCTTTTGCTTTACGCTTCCCCATTGGAGAATGATGCTATGTTACGATATAAGGAAGTTTGGGAAGCTTCCCTATACAGAAGGGGCAGTTAGCTTGCCTTAGGGCCAAGAGGGGAGGCCCAGCCCGGCCTCCTTCGGCCTCTGACGGGCACGGACGGGCCCGCCCTTGGCCCGGGCGCGTCCGCGCGCGTCCCGCGAGCGGGAGCGCAATGAAGGAATTTAAAGGGCTCCTGCCCTTTGGTTCCGGCGCTCGGCCCAGGTGAAGCAAGTCAGGCAAGATGACAGCGCGTCCCGCGTCCCCGCGAGCGGGAGCGCAATGAAGGAATTTAAAGGGCTCCTGCCCTTTGGTTCCGGCGCTCGGCCCAGGTGAAGCAAGTCAGGCAAGATGACAGCGCGTCCCGCGTCCCCGCGAGCGGGAGCGCAATGAAGGAATTTAAAGGGCTCCTGCCCTTTGGTTCCGGCGCTCGGCCCAGGTGAAGCAAGTCAGGCAAGATGACAGCGCGTCCCGCGTCCCCCATTGCCTGAACAACTAATATATATATATTTATTTTCTAAACAACTAATAAACCATAAAAACCAAAAAGAAAACCTCACCTTAAAATTAGTTGTTCAGGCAATTGTTATTCAGGCACAATTGTTGTTTAGACAGTAGTTGTTCGGTACTTAGCTGTAGAGACGTTTTAGTTGTTTAGCAGTAGTGGTTCAGGCAAGTAGTAGTTTAGACCTAGTTGTTCAGGATATTTCCCTCCCATGGATTTTATCAAGTGTAACATTGAACTCTGGACTCCGTTATTGACTAATGTATTTAACAATCCTGTAGATTCCCCAGTTCTGAGTTCATGGACTACCTTTGCTAATGTTCCAATAATTAAAAAAGGTGATCGGTCCCAGTCTAGTTGCAAACATCCAGTTTCATTCATTGATACATATGTCAAAATATTTGGTGTTATTTATAATATAATTAAGGAATGGGGCTCAAATAATGCTATTTTGCATACCTGACAGTATGACTTCAAAGGTTGCATAGACACAATAGTGCAATACATGAATTTAAATTGTAATGTTGGAAAGTATGCTGTAGTCAAGCAAATACTACTGTATCTTGCATTTATGGATCTGATTGCGGCATTTGATTGTGTGAATCGCTTGAAGCTCTGTTGACTCCTCCTTTCCAGGGGAATGGATGAAGAACTTGTGCACTTTTCAGCCTCCCTCCATGAGACTATGAAGGCCAGAATAAGGTCTGGGCCTAATGGGGAAGTGTTTAATGAGATCAGAATCTCCTGGGTTGCGTCAAGACTGTGTGTTGGCGCCCTTATTGTTTATAATATATATTAATTAACTTAGTTCTATAACAACTATTACTCCAGACATCCCTCAGGTGAAGGAGTCTCAGTTCCCACCCTGCTGTATGCAGATGACGCCGTGCTGATTGCTCATACCCAAAAAGCCTAGCTTCTGTTGGCGTCTGCTTTTATTAAATTTATGGCTGACCTTGGTCTTTAAACTAATTTTTCTGAGTCATATATTATAGCCCCAGGCCCTTAGCGCAACTGGATCCATACTCTTGTTGTTGGTGTAAAATGCCTAGAAAGAACCAGCACTTCTTTGTATCTTGGGGTTATCTTTTATTCAGTCGACTCTTAGGTACCTAACATAGCACAGGTTGAAACTATTCCAGGCAGTTGGCTCACTTTTGACACTACCCCATCCCCCTTGAGGGGGGGAGGGGCACACTCAACTCTTTTGCAAATATATGCGACTCAGTGCTCCCCTGTCACAACATATGGAGCCAAGCTATAGGGTATTACTCATTGTGAAGTTTTACAAGTGGAGGAAAATCGCTTCTGCAGGATAGTTCTCTCTGTCCTCATTTCATTTGTCACAAGGAGTTGGGTCTCTCTTATACAGAAGATGATATTAGAGCTCGTCCTTTACTCCTGTGGCTATCTATTTGGAGAACTGAGGAGGCAGCCCTTAATAGAGATATCATCATGGATGGTTTAGCATGTGATAAGGGCCTTAGTACACCTTGGCTATCATATGAGGAAAAAACATTTCAAATGATCGCGCTGTTGCATGCTTTTATAGAGTTGCGCTCCAGTGGAAGTTTAAACAAAAAATAGGTGAACACATTAATAGTTAATTACGCATGTTCCCACAGCCTACTGCAGAAGCTGTAAAGCTTTCTGTTGCGGATTATTTGCATCTGAGTCTCAACAGAATGCCAACCAAATATTTGTTTAGTGCTTGCAGGCGTTGGGAGAGACGTATATTATTTTACTTCAGGGCAGACAGCATCAAGTACTTATTTTGTTTTCCACTGGGCTAGCAAAAAAGCTTGGCTCTTGTGTATGTCCTTGTGATGGTAGATCCAGGCAATTAATTATACATTATAGCCCCTTTTATTAACTTTATAAAAAATAATACTAAACAGTTTTTAATTCCATTTTTGCGATTTCTGAACTTTAGGCAGTGATGTTCAGCTTTCTATTTCCTCCTACAGTTGATAGACGATAAGTGCTGTTTTCCTGTCAGCTGTTTTCTGAGAGCCGCTGTGCAGTCACGAAGCACAATGCGCTTTGGGTGATGTACTGATTTTCTGGTTTCATATGTTCCTATGTATGGGTCCCGCTGTTCTTGTATTTTATTTATTGTGAACATCTATTTTTTAACTTTTTAATACGTTTGTTAATGCACATTGCTTTACATTATGTTTTAGCTTGGATTGTGTACTTCTACGGACGCATACTTGCATCCGAATATAATTCTGGAAGTGAAGTGAAGTGAATGACTTTCCTGCCTCTTCCCCAATCTGAGTTTTAGAGAAATATGTGATACATGCTGAATATTCTTATTTCTGCAATAAGTTTGGTCCTGAAGTGACTGATAAAACCTTTTGCTGAAGACTCACATTTGGAATTTAAGATTTATTCAGAATTCTCTGTTTGTTCGCACTGTTCAGCAGATTTGCGAACTTTCTATAGTGGAAAAGCTAGAGTTGTTTTCAAGTTTTAAAGAAAGGCTCATGAAGCAGTCATGTCTGGAAGGTATAAGGTGTCTAGGAGCCAGAATCACAGCTGTCGAGGTCCACATTATTTAAAGACTTCAGGAAAAACACTGAGAAAATATGAATTCCCAATCACTGCATACAGAATGAAGATGAAACCTAATTATGGCTATGAAATTGATATCATGCAAGTTCAAAGAAACATCTTGCCAAATAACTAAAGATGCCGAATAAACGTTGCAATCGAGAAATATACAATTGAATTATTTTATTTTCCCCCAGTGTTTTTATTAACATTTTCGAATTCCTGTTAATCTTTAATCCTTCATTTGTTTTTTAAAGTTACATCACTTTGGGGGTACTCTTTGTTAGAGTGATGGAGGTTTGTGCTTTTAGGCAGATCCACCAATTAAAATTTCGCCGAACAAAGAGCAAAAGTGAAAAAACAACTAAATTATGGTAATCCCAAAATCAACATCTAAAGAAAAACAGCTGCTTTGGATGGAGAGTCAAAGGGGCATATTTAAAAAAAGTTTTTTTCTTGCACTCTTTATCGCTCCCCTACTGCCATCATGTGTGTGCCGTATTTAAAAAACTGCCCACCATGGCGTAGGGTAGGGGACAATAGCATCATTGTTATGATGCTACTAATGTACTCTGCAGGACTAGCACCTACATCTTTGCTCTACTCTGCAGAGTACATAGGTGCCCATTGTAAACAATGGTGTGCCCCCTTTTAATGCCTGCTCTGAACAGGCGTTAAAAGTGTCCAAAAACATCTGTTAGGTTTCCTTGCACAATTGCACAATTGTTTTGCCCCCCCCCCCTAACGGGGGAATGCCCTATTGTAGATATTATGCCTGTCACAGGCATAATGTAGCGCAAAGGGTTACAAAGTGGCCCAAATCATGCAATACACCACTTTGTAAATATGGCGTGGGGCTGCTTTCTAGGAAAAGGCACTTAGCACTTATGGTGAAAGAAAACCGCACATAAATACAGCTATTATATAGGCACTGTGGTATTTTACTATAAAGCTGAATTAGACAAATCTCGCTGTTCTGCTGCATTCTCGGACAAGCCCCAATTAGACCAAAATGCATTGAGGAATTGCATGAAAAGGGTTTTACAATTATGATAAAAAGTTTAACCATAGTAAGGCCCCTAATGCCAATGTCAAACATACACTACATTTACAAGTTATTAGTTAGTTTGAACGTATGTTAGTAGGAAATTGGGTTATTAGTTGGGCAGAATGTGAGTATAACACTTCAGAGTATTTCCTCTACACACTCAGACCATACAATATGTATCCATAGCACTAACTACTAGATGTTCCTGAAGCACCAAGTTGAAAAGCGTCAAACTCCAGTTCCTGGAAAGCTTTAAAACCAGTAGCACTTCTCTGAGGGTTAGGTTTTCTAAATGCCCTGAAGCATAAGGCAACCTTTAGGGAGCATCTGCAGCCCCCAGACAGAATGACTGATACATTGATGGTGTCCTTGCTCATTTTGGAAGCAGCACTAGCTCACTGATTGCTAAACAGGCCCCTTGGGGGCATTGCTGGAGCAGTGAATGCAAAATGACTGAGCAGACTTACCCAGTGCTTTTATTCTAGTTGTGGAAGTGTGCATCATGAGTTGTTTTGTGTTTGACTTTCTTTGATGGGTGCCCCATTTTCACTCAGGACTCCCAGTGCTTCAATACAGGGCATGTAGTTCACTCTTGTGCTGAGGTGTGGGACCCGTCATGCTCACTTTCACACCCATGTCCTCACCGGTGGGCTGCAGTGTGCCGGCTGTCATCCCCCCATTCCCGGCCTAGGAGAGCAAGAGGCAGAACACTTATACTGAGGAGCGCAATGGCCCCCTCCTTTGCCTCCAGTGTCTTCCTTGGCCATCAGCAAGTAGTTGGCCCAGCAGGGCTTCTTTCAGCTGCTGCAACCAGGGCTGTGGAGGGGCCATCATCATCCAAGAGAGGGGGCCACAAGCATGCCTGCTTTCCACAACAAAAAGAGAGACATCACTGCACCTGTCAAGTTTACAGGTTAAAACTGCTACAGGCAGGTTACCTGTGTGCAGCTAAAAGACTACGCACAACAGTAGTTTTTCACATGTAGTGTACACACTTGTGCGCACGTGTTCATGTGTAACAAGGCCTATACTTTTACCCTAGTTGACCTGCAGCAGCCTTATTGAAAAAGTCAGACACTGGTGGTAAACACACTCAGTCCCATTTAACAAAAATTACCACAAGACTCAAGAAGTGAAGGTCCAAAAAACAGGTGATCAAAAGCAAAAAATCCTGACTGAGTAAATGGACAGAACCCATTCACAACAGTGTCCCATTTTAGTGTTGGGGTATTTGTGCTTCCTAGGAGCAGTGAATACGCATTCTAGATTAATTGATCCCTCTCAGAGAGACAATGATTATGCAAGTACCCAATCATTTTGCCGTAAAATGAACTTGCTTTAAGTCCAACCATTCCATATTTCTACATTTCTTTGATGATCTCGGTAAGAAATCGGATTGTCAATTGACTGCGGTGTGAACCCTGGTCAAGCAGCAACCAACACCCTTGTGAGGGTGAGGCACAAGGCAAGGCTAAATGAACTTGTGCTTAACCCTCTGGTAGCTTGGCACAAAGCAATCAGTCTTAACTAAGAGGCAATATGTAAAGTATTTGTGCAACACTTCAAACACTAATAAAGTGAAAACACCACACAAAAAGGATTCCCACACCAGAGTAGAGACATAGAGTATTTTTTAAATAAATAAAACAATACCAAATCAACAAAAATCCAATCAGCAGTACCAACGATATGCAAGTTTAAAGATTTCACTAAAAAAGAGTGCCAAAAATACCAAACTGTGGATATCTGGGTAACTGGAATGGGACAAAGTCACAAGGTCAGGCTGACAGCAAATGAGAGTTGGCCCACTGGACAAGAGTATCTCAGTTTCTGGTTTGCAGAGCATTATGAGGTCCTGCACCGAGGATGCATCATGCAGCGAGGAGGTTTGTTGGTTCTGAGGAGCAGTGAAGCTGCAATGTGAGGCACTGCATCATTGCCGAGTATCCCAATGGTGAGGGCTTGCAATGCAAACTCAGGCCTCGACGATGCATTGCACAGTCAAGGCTAGCTGGGAGGCTGCGATATGAGAACCTACGTTGTCATCAAAGCTGCGGTCGAAGAGGAATTTGTGGCTTTAACGACAAAGGGTCTTTGTCGGTAAAGCTTACAAGGCAGCTGTACTGATGCGGGCTGCAGATTGATGCGGAGTCCTTGCACAAGAAGAACCCTGGCATCAGGGGCAGTGCATCTGTTCTGAAGGCTATGTGTTGAACAACAAAGGTGATGCACTGGAGATACACCACACCTTGGAAACATGTAGGTTCTGTTGGTTCCACAGATGGGCTGGAAGAGCACCTTAAGTCCCACTTTTAAGGGACCAGGACTGAGGTTGCACCACCTGGAAAGCTAGGACTCACAAATTGCAGAGTCCAGGTGATGGGCTCAAGATTGTTGGAGCCTTCTGTTTATGAGGCTCTCATCAGGAGCCCGGCCAAAAAACCCTTGGAATCACTATGTGATCCTGGGTTCAACAGATGCAGGTCCAGTCCTTTTCCCCCGGGAAAGAGGGCAGCAGGCAGCTGGTCAGCACAGCAGGCAAAGGGTCCTTCAGAGCAGCAATCCAGGAACACAACATCCCTTCTCCCTGGCAGAATATCCACAGGTCCAGATGTGTACTGAAGAGTTGGTACGTGAGGTCCACCTAGTTCTGCCTTCTGCCTTTGAAGTGGGAAAGGTTCTAGAGTGTTGCCTGTGAAGTGCACAGGTGCCCTGTCTTCCTTGCCCTGGCTACAGACTAAATACAGAGGGTATGCAGTCCTTTGTGAGAAGGCAAGACACAGCCTATTCAAGTGTAAGAGGGGTTGTGACCAGCTCCTTTCTCCCATCCTGCCAGTGATGGCACACCCAGGCACACCTAAGCTCCTTATTGTATGCAGATGTCACACAAAGCTCAAATGTCAGTTACACCCAGTCATGTGGCCCAGAGACAGGCTACAGGCACCAAATGGCTAAGGCAGGAAATTGCCAACGGTTTAAAAGTGGCCTTTTTAAAAATTGCATTTAAAATCCAACTTTACCATAAGTTAGGACATTACAATTCCAAAGACACCAGACACAAGTTACAGCTTATTAAATGCAATAAGGTAACTCCAACTTTCTCCTATGGGAGAGGTAGGCCTTGCAGTACAACCAGGACATGTAAAACTGAAAAGTACATGTCTGACTTTTTAAATACATTGCACTCTGCCCTCTGTACTGTCCAGGGCCTCCCTTAGTGGTGACGTAGATATATATAAAGTCACGGTTTGGGCTTGGCAAAAGGTTTATTTTTCTAGGTCACAATTGCTGTTTAGGGCTGCAATGGCATGCTCAAGACATGTTCAAAGTACTACTTAAGTGGGTGGCACAATCAGTGCTGTAGGCCTTCTAGCAGCATTTAATTCACGAGCCTGGGCATAGGTAGTGCCACTTTATTAGGGATTTACAAATAAATTAAATATGGCAGTTGGGTGTAAGCCAATTCTACCATGTTTTAAGGAAAGAGCGCAAAGACTGTAGCACTAGTAAACAGTTGTGAAGTGTGCAGAATGCTAAAGGAAGCAAAAACAAAGTCAGCAAACTGGAGGGTTGAAGGCAAAAGGCTAGGGTGGAAGCCACTCCAAGGATGCCAGATCTAGCAATCTCTCACTAGAGAGGAATGCACATCAGAAACTGAACAAAATGTATTTTACAATGATAACAAAAATTGCAGGAAGTATGAGATCAGGCTCAGAAAATGTAATAAACTCTATCTTCCTCTGCTTGGTAAGAGAGATTAACCAGTATGTTCACTTGGACTCTGATGAATTAAAACCTCAATCAAAAAAGGAGATTGTGCTGCAAAATGAAAAAAGACCTACCTTGTTTCGTAGGTTTAATATTTATTTTCTGCTTCTGCGTTTCTTGGTCTACAACAAAAACAAAAATCATAGGTTTGTCAGAAATGTGAACATCATTGATTAGAAAGCATTGTTTAAGGTCTTAAGGCTAGGTAACCCTCAAGATGCATGCAAGACTCCCTAGGCCGATGTTAGAACTTAGCTCCACGTAAAATGCCATTTTACAGCTTTGAAAAAAAAAACAGGGCTTGGCATATCATAGGCTTTGTGCCACTCTGGCCCA
This sequence comes from Pleurodeles waltl, assembly GCF_031143425.1. NCBI lineage: Eukaryota > Metazoa > Chordata > Amphibia > Caudata > Salamandridae > Pleurodeles > Pleurodeles waltl. Next base: position 779,119,889 of record NC_090444.1, read on the forward strand.
TATTTATACTTTTTGACGCAAAACTGCGCTAACGCAGTTTTGGGTCAAAAAAATTAGCGCCGGCTAACGCCATTCTGAAGCGCCATGCGGGCGCCGTATTTATTCAATGACGTTAGCCGGCGTTAGCTGCCGGCGCCGTCTGGTGTGCGTTAAAAAAAACAACGTACACCAAGCAACGCCGGCGTAGGGGGATATGGGGCTTGGGCGTCAAGAAATGGGGCAAGTCAGGTTGAGGCAATTTTTTCGCCTCAACCCGATTTGCGCCATTTTCTTTCACTCCCAACCCCCATAGAAATGACTCCTGTCTTAGCAAAGACAGGAGTCATGCCCCCTTGCCCAATGGCCATGCCCAGGGGACTTCTGTCCCCTGGGCATGGTCATTGGGCATAGTGGCATGTAGGGGGGCACAAATCAGGCCCCACTATGCCATAAAAAACAATTAAAAAAAACACTTACCTGAACTTACCTTAATGTCCCTGGGATGGGTCCCTCCAGCCTTGGGTGTCCTCCTGGGGTGGGCAAGGGTGACAGGGGGTGTCCCTGGGGGCATGGGAGGGCACCTCTGGGCTCCTTCAGAGCCCACAGGTCCCTTAACGCCTGCCTTTTGCAGGCGCTAAAAAACAGCGCAAAAGCGGCCGTACGTCATTTTGTTTGACCCGCCCACTCCCGGGCGTGAATTTTGCCCGGGAGTATAAATCCGACGCACATGCCTCGGAATCGATTTTTTAGACAGGAACGCCTACCTTGCATATAATTAACGCAAAGTAGGTGTCCACGCTAAAAAATGACGCTAACTCCATGGACTTTGGCGCTAGACGCGTCTAACGCCAAAGTATAAATATGGAGTTCGTTTTGCGTCGGAATTGCGTCAAAAAAAACGACGCAATTCCGGCGCAAACGGAGTATAAATATGCCCCTCTGTGTCTATTGGGAAATGTGTTAATACACAAAGGCCTAAGTTGTCTGGGTCCTTTGTAGTAATTAATCACCCCCCCCCAGATGTTCTCTCTATGTCTTAGGGAGCCGTTGGCCCCGTTATCCCCACAATATTTTATACGTGATCACACCCATTTTTCAATATAACCATGCCCACATACTAACCTTTAGGTGTTATTAACCAACTCATAACAACATATTTCAGCAACTTTTAAAACAGTATATGAACATCTCCAGCCCAAATTTGAACCTGTAATGTACAGGTTACACCTAAATGAAATAAGCAAGCACGCAACTCACTCAGCTATATTACCAGGTACCATGTTGTTTGTTTCCTAATCCAGAGTCTCAGACACGTACTGGCCAACAGACTCCTAACTAATGATCATTTCGAACTCCTATTACTAACAGGATGAGGTCAAGCTCTTCTCACGTCTGCACTAAAAGCCAGTTCTGTGTTAATTTAAAGTACAAACTCTGACATTATGCTCATTAAATTGAACAATTACACAAAGTAGAATACTTTGAGTGGGAGGACACGATGATGGCAATCACAAGAACAGACCTCATAGATAATACAGAAAACAGCTGTACTCATGCGTGCACGCAGTTCTCATAGAAACTACTGCAGATATGACAGTAGATCTTTGTGAAGAATCGAGAAAAGCATGTATCAGCCTTAGTATAATCACTCAGTGGGCCTGGTCTTAAGCTTTCGACCAGACTGAAGTGCCAATGATAGCCTCAAAAGTGCAGGGCAGAGATCACGTTCTGCTGAAAGGCCAGGCAGAAGAGTTGAGTCTTCAGACCTCTTCTAAATTTTACGGAGTTTTTTCAAGTCGCAAGTGCGTAGTCAGGTTGTTCCACACTGTGGAACCGCTCAAATAAGGATATCTGCTGACAAATTGTATTCATTAATATGGCTGTGAGGTGAGAAAGTTGTAGTTAGATGACCATAGCTCCTGCTGAGTTATAATTTCAAGAAAGTACAATGGTATAAACAAGGGCATTTCTTTGATAGGAATGCAATGTATGGTCATAAGGAGAAGAAACATATGATTGTGGTGCCTGAGTTGGACATTTACAGCATAATTTTTTAACAATTAAATCATTTTTTGGAAGTTTGATTAGATCACTTTTTGGAAGCTGGGTGAGGATGGCTTTGCAATAGTGCAGTCAAGATGAAAGCACAGTGATAGGCAAGTGAGTCTTGAAAGGAAGCCACAAGAGAGGAAAGTATTGACTCGGTAGTCTTAAATGGAAGAATGTATTTTTGATATAGAGTGAAAAAGAGGTTACTGTTGGAACAATGCTCCTGCGTTATGGAACAAGTTTATTTTAACTTGCTTTGACATAAGCTTCTGGTGTGTCAGACATTTAAAAAGAATACACAAATCACACCATGTTAAAATCAGTGACGCACACACATATTGTAATTAACAGACGTGTGATCGTCATGCAGGAATTTTGTCCCCTTTTTTAATGCTGCCTGTTTCATCTGTAATTGTAACGCACAATAGGGCATATTGACAAGAAAGTGGTGCATCATGGATGATGCACCAATTTTCTTGCGTCTCCTACTGCCACTTTATGACACCATGGTTGCGCCTTATTTACAATATGTTGTTCCATGGAGATTGTTAGAGCAATAACATCAAAATTTGTGACGCTATTGTTATGCTTTGTTGCACTAGTGTAAACATTTTTGACACTAGTGCAGCAAAGCACAAGGAGGCCCGTTGAATATAATGGGTGCATCATTTTAATGCCTGCATTGAGCAGGTGCTAAAAATGATGTAAACAGTGAGGCAGTGAAATATTGTAAATTTCACTTACACCATTTTTCGGGCCTCCCAACGCCGGAATGCCCTCCTTCCATACATTATGCCTGACACAGGCATAATGTGGTGGAAGGGTTCGCGAAGTGTTGCAATGCAAGCATTGCGCCACTTTGTAAATATGGTGCATCAGAAAAGCCACTTTTGCTGCACCTTAGCGTAAAAAAAATGCTATGTCGGTGCTAAGGTGGTCCACGTGGCTTGCAAATATGCCCCTAAATTTGTGTAATGTGGCTATTCCCCATGAGCAGATGATATGTACATATGACATTTATAGAAAACTGCGGTATAGTGCTGTGATGCGGGTTTCTTGGCGTTGAAGGGACACATTCCATATGTGCAAAGGGGCCATTGCAGAAGAGCCTCCAAGCAATGGAGGGATTGTTTTTGTTTGTAAACATCTTTATAATTAGTCACCTGGCTGTTCCCCAGTGAGTTTCACACCTTTATTCCAGATCGCAGTAAACTGAGGCAACTGCCCTCCTGTTGCAGCAGCCTACTTGTCAATGTCCCATCCATTGGTCTTTTTCTGTATCCTCTGCTTATTGCTCTTTATACAGTCTGTAGCAACTATGTCGTTTTCTGCAGTGCAATTCACGTTTGAGACCCCAGGGTACTCTGCAGATTTTTCATTCTTTTACTGTCACACAACGTACAGCACCAAGAGCTACATTGTAAAAAAAAGTATTTTTAAATGACTCATGCACTGCACTTATCTGTCCCCTTGGCCTTAAAGTCAAGCCTCAGATGCAAGGTTCGTTATCTTTATAGAGGGACTCCATATGAAGTGTGATGTCTGTTTACTTGGAAGCAGTGGTAGAGATCAATAGTGGGCTTTAGACTGAGTGATGCTGTGTGAGCCACTGGAAGCTAAGCCAAGCTCCTCTCACGTGCATGGAGAGCGCTGCACTGCTGCCTTTCATTTTTTTTTTTTTTAATTTACAAACCCCGCCTCAAAGCTGATGGCTGCAAAAAGGGTTTCACAACTGTATGTAAAATGCACGCATTCCATAAGTAGAAGAATAGAGGAAAATGTTGGAAAAACTGCAATGTAGCGGCCCATCACGTCTCAAAACATCTCCACTTCCTCTCCTCAAAAAGTCTGCATTTTTAACATTAAACACACTGCTCTTTCCTCGTCATAGTGGAAATGATGAAAATTTGAAAAAAAGGTAATGCACAACCATTATTTTGTTAAATATGAATGAGGGTACCATACAGCACCATACGCCTACCTGTGAAGAGGATCACAGGCAGGAGGATGCCCTTGAAATAACATTTATAGCTCACATAAAGGGAAGCACACGCTGTAAAATAAGGGTTTTGGGGGAGCGAGGGCTTTCCGGTCTCCCCCGGACATACTGGGCAATCCACCATGCAGGGTACAGTGATTGGTTGTAGTTTTGAGTAGAATGAGGCCTCGGGGAGGCTATATATAGTAAGGGAAGGGTGTGGGTGGCGTGTTTTGGCCGTTGTCCCAAGGTGTCAGGGCATGGTTTTTCCCAGCTTATTAGTGAGGTTGGCCTGAGAATTTTGATTTGTCTTTTCTGGTTTGACTTTATGTGGAATTTCAGATTTGATAATGGCACAGGGTAATAAAGTTGTCGAAGCATGAAAAGATATATTGGAGGAAGGTAGGGAGGATTTGCTGCAGGCTGTGGTTTTAGAAAAGGCTTGGGTGGGCTTAAAGACGCCCAAGAGAGCATCTGCAGACGATGTTGCGGCTGCGGTGGCATGTGCTTTGCCTGTGTGCAGCAGAAAACAATATAAACAGAAAAGTGTGTCGGGCTGGCGGGCGCGGGGCTCACCTGAGCATACTGGTGAGGAGGGTGAAGGAATCCCAGCGGCGAAAGAGCGGGTTGTTTCACGTGGGGGCTGCAATTGCCGTGCCCCACGGGAATGTCAGGGAGGCAGACAGTGGGTGGTAGAGGTAGAGGTTTGCAGGGTAAAAGTGCGATGCAAACAGTACACCGATTGGAGGCTCATTTCATTGGCACGCATGCACACTATGATCCGGGCATCGAAATAGAAGAGGGACTTGTGGGCGAGTCAGGAAAGGAATTGGGTATGCCAGACTCATTAGAGAAAAGACCCTGGTTAAAGGCATCAAAGAAGGCCGCCCGCATAGATATTATCGAGCTCATTGTCATATCGGACTCGGAGGCTGATGATGTGCCACAAGGAGGTAGCGCAAAGGCAGGTGCTTTTGAAACTCAGCAGGTCCCGCAATTTGAGGTAGTTTCTCACCCTGAACTACAGATATTGCCTAGGTGGGTAAGCCCAATGGTTAAGAAATTACAGAGATGACAAGTGGATGAAGACAGCATAGCGCTTGTTGAGTTGATTTTGGGACCTGAGCATCAGGTGTTTAGGCAGTTGGGCGCAAGCAAGGAGAGCCTGATTGGAGTGCGATAAGTGCACGTGGAAGGTCAGAGTTTGTTTGCAGAGAGATTACATAGTGATTCACAGCCTGAGGTGGCTGAGATGGTTTTAGGGTGGGAGAATGCCTTGGGGCTTCACGGCTCCGGGGGAATGGCCAGGCAGAAGGCAGCCATGAAAAGGACATCAAGAGTGGAGACACCGGTAAAGGTCTGGGCACTTTTGAGACACCAGGCAAGAGAGAGTGGGATCCAGAGCAAATGACCCAACTACGCAGGTGTGGCATGGTGAATCTGTGGATTCAGGACACAGGCGCTTTGTTGAGATGCCAAAGACCAGCAGGAGCGCTGTTTTAGTGGATGCAGGGCTCACACTACATGACAAGACTTTGGATTATGATGATGATCAAGAGATGGAGGAAGGGAAAATTTGTGAGTTTGGGGAGGAGACGGTTGGAAAAGGGGTGCAGCAAGTAAAGGGGCTAATGTGTATTAACAAAGAGAGGAGCCTTGGTGTTTTGCAGGATTTGCCCTCCACGACAGTCCAGCGAATCGGAGAGGTGAGAAGGACAACAGGGTACCTGCTAGCAGATCTATTCTGAAAGGTGAGAACGAAAGGGGGTCTGGTGTGGGGAGGGTACGTTTAAATACAAGAGTTGTGCATTTGGTATCTGTAGCAGTAGGTAACAGGATGATTGCATCAAGAAGTTTGGGGATTTTGAGTGCTAAGGATGATCCCAATGACGGAGGGGTGAAGGAAAAGAACAAAGAAATTTTGTCAGGGAGCAAAATAGCCAGAAGCAATAAAGGTAATTTAGTGGTAAAAGGGAGAGAAGCTTCCACTGTGGTGCAAGGTATGGATAGGGATGTATCAGGGGGGTAATGTCAAAAATAAAAAGTTGACCTATATAGTGGTGTTGATGCGTTTGGGGTAGATCTCACCCAGTCTATTAAAGAAAAAAATTGTAAATGTGAGTTTGTGGATGTTTCAAATTACTGCAGAGAGAGGTGCAGGCTAAGGAAGGGCCAAAAGAGGAAAAATGGGAACTATCGAGGAGGCCAAGAGTACCCACCACAATTGAAAATTTGATGTTGGCATTCTTAATTTTTGCGACCGATTGCTGTGAGGAGCATCCCAAGTGATGTGTTTCTCGCTTTAAATACATGGATGTGGTCAGGCAGGATCAAATGGATTATGGTGGTTTAGGATGGTTTGAATATGATGAAGAATTTAGAGCACGGATGGCACTGTTTCTAGATATGGAGTGGGGAGGTATTGATAATGAGCTTTGGATGCAATGGTTGCATACTTCCAAACCTGCACCAGGGTTACATACAGCCAGTAGGCTTCCCGTTCCTTATAAGTCTTTTCAAGGTAATTCCACCCAATCTGGGGTGGGTAGTTTCACCATAGGTCAATTCCCACAGAATAGTTCCTGTCGGTCTTTCAACAGGGGGGCATGTACATGACCCCAGTGCAAGTTTAGGCATGATTGGTCCAACTGTGAATGAAGACATCCCTTGGGCAGTGCTTCAGAGGGGTGCAGTGGGGTTGGCAGGCGAATGGAGGCAGAGGTCGAGAAAGGGGAAGGGTTCAGGTGCAACAGGTGTTGGGATAAAGGCCCTACTCCTATTAAGTTGGAGATTTAGTTTTATTGGTTGCAGTTTTAGCTGAAGGTTGAAGAGGTGAAATTATTATATTGGAGTTTGTTTTAGGGTTTCCGGATATGTTATCAAGGTCTGTGAGTGTGTAGAGGGGCTAAACATTTTAAAGCTGCTGTCGAGAGGCCAGAAGTTGTAAGGAAGTCATTGGAAAAGGAAGTAGAGGTAGGTAGAGTAGTGGGTCCATTTGATTTCTGGCTGATTCCTAATTTAACTATTTCACCGCTGGGAGTTGTGCATCAAAAGCAATTATTTCATTGCACTGGAAGATTCTATAGTTCATTACACATCAGATTGGTAAGGGTTTCAGGAAGGAATGCTTTGATGGCTTTTAGACTTTTGTTGGTAAATCCTGATGATTTTTCATGGTTGGGTTTTCAATTTGATGACCAAATATTTGTGGACAGAATGGTGCCCATCGACTGGGTTCCGGCATGCCACGCACTACTTAGATGATTTTTTCTTGGTAGGTACGCCCGGATCCAATGTTTGTACAAATTGTTTAATGGAGTTTCAGGAGTGTATGAAGGAGTTGGGTGTGCCATTGGCTCCGGATAAGACTGAAGGCGCCACTACTTGTATTACTTTTCTAAGTATTAAGTTGGATTCAGAGAATTTAGAGGTTCGACTGTTGAGGGAGAAGGTGCAGAAGTGGATTTCTTTGTTGGTGGAGACTGTTTCTAAGGATAAACTTGAGTTACAGAAGGTGCAATCCTATTGGGCCATCTGAACTTTGCATGTCGTGTGGTGAGAGTTGGAAGATCCTTTTGTAGGCGGCTTGGTTTTTCAGTTAAAGGTGCTGTTTTGAGAATGTTGATTTCTTTCCTGAAGAGTTTCAATGTTGTGACCATGTTGATGGTTGATGAGGAATGGTGCTGGCAAGTTCAAATTTGTTCTGATGCTGCAGGTGCCTATGGTTCTCGTGTTTTTTGGGATAGGCATTGGGCAGCTGGGCCTTGGCTGGATGCTTGGAATAAAGCGCACCACAGCATTGTATTTTTGAAGTTCTTTCCTTTGGTGGTTGCTCTGGTTTTGTGGGGTTTTGATGAACAAGCAAGTGGTTTTTAATGTGGATAACCAGACAGTGGTTAATCTGGTCAATTCCCAGAAGGGGTGAGAAAGTCTTGAAGTTGTTGCGTCTATTTTTGCTTTATTGTTTGAAGTTCAATATTTTGTTTAAGGCTTGTTATGCTCTGATTATGAATAATGATATCGCTGATGCGCTATCTTGTTCGCAGTGGCAGAGATTCCGTGGACTGGCGCCAGGAGTGAATTTACCGAAGACGCCTTTGCTGATGGAGCTTTGAGAGCTAGAAGTGTGAGGATGTAACAGTTGATTCAACAATACTTTGCTCTGTCTACTTTGAAGTCATACAGCAAGACTTGAGAGGACTTTGTTGAGTCAGTGCTTTAAGGAGAGATGAGGGACCATACATGTCATGGCATAGGAGGGAGAATGTGATTCATTTCATTATGGTTCAGATTGACATGGGGTTGGTGGCGGTGGCCATATTGGGTAAGATGGCAGGTATTAAATTTTTCGGTAAGTGTTATAATCCTATGGAGGGGGACATTTGTAGGACAATTCTGGCTGGTTGGGCGACACAGGAGGGTAGGCATGGTTTGATCATCGTGCCCTATTTCTGTGGCAATGTTGAGGGACATTTTGAGGGTTTTGAACTGGGTTTGTTTTTCTGGATGGGAGGCGGATTTGTTTTCTTTGTGTGTGTCATGGCTTTATCATGGGAAACTGAGTTTCTGAGTTATTGGGCACAAGAGGCTCTTGTGGTTTGCAGCGTTCTCAGGTATATTTGGTTGAGGGTGGGGTAAAGTTGTGGATTGGTTTGTCCAAATCTGATAAATTTGTTAGAGGTCACAAGTGTTGTTGAAAGCAACTACTCCGCCAGTTTGTCCAATGCACTGCTGGTTAGTATTTTCATCCTCTTTTTTACCTAGGGGAGTGAATATGTATTTATTCATGAGGATGTTTCATTTTTAAGATCTTCTCAGTTGATAGCAGTTTGTAGGGCTGCATTAGGTAAGTTTGGATATCACCAAAAGTTTATGGTACACATTATTTTCAGATTGGAGTGGCCACAGATGCTAGAAAAGAGCGTAAGAGTGATAAGTGGATCATGGATTTTGGTGACTGGAGGGCTCAGTGTTTTGAAAGAAATATTAGGTTGGGTGATTTTAATGTTTAGTAGGATGTTTGAGGTTTTAATCTTTTCATTTTTCTTTGGGTAATTGTGTTTGTCTTTCCAGGTTGTGTGGTTGGTCCTCATGCGGAAGGTTAATCTTTGTCAATTGTTGGGCACTCGTTCGTACACTGGGCGGCCAAGCAAGCTGATTTGAGGCCTTTTGGGTGGCAGTTGAGAATGGATGGTTTGAGGGTGAAGATCTCTTGGGTGGGTAAAAGTGCAATGATGAGGAAGGAGCTCCTGGGTATTCTTTCTCCGAAATTGGCAGTCGGGTTTTGCCTGGACTTGTTAGCTTTACACCTAGGTGAGAATGACTTGGTACAGTAATCGGGTATAGGTTTACTCATTGCCATGAAGTTAGATTTTACTCGGTTAAGATCGAGCTAGTCAGGTACCCATATTTTATGTACTGAGTTGGTGCCTAGTAGATTTTGGAGAGGTGCACATAGTTTTGCAGGGATTGAGAAGCAAAGGAAAAGGTCAATAGGGATATGAGAGATTTTTTGTAAGCAGCAGGGCATTTCTGTTTTACAACATTCAGAGATTGTGGTTAGTGATGCATCACTGTACAGACAGGATGGGGTGCATCTATCCTTTTTGGGTAATGAGGTTAACATGTTGGAGTTGAGCACTAGGATGGCAGAATTGTTGGGCAAACATTTATGGGATTTATGAATCATTAAGAGATTATATATTTTTGTGGGCAGAAAAATGCCTTCTGGTTTTCCTGGGTGGCGAAGAGAAACATTTCAGTGGTTGGGAGGGGGTACGGAAACAGCATAAGGAGAGGGCAAGGATATTGAGAAGGTCCAAAGGGATGGAGGGGCAAGGGGAACAACACGAAGGGGATACCAGGGCACAGGGGTACTGGATTTTGGACAAGATTGATCCGGGAAAGGGCGATGTATTTTATTAGAGGGTGGGGTTAGGTGGAGTTTTATGTATTAGTGAGGACATGATTTAGTTTTGTTAGGCTTTATGCCAAGGTTGTTTTATGGTTGCCAGACCTGTTCTATTAAAGTGGCCTTTTACCCCTTAATCATGTCTCAGCGTGTTGTTAGTGTGCAGTTTTCACCCGATGGGGGCTTGGGAGGAGCAAAGGCTTGCCCGGTCTCATCTTCGGCAGATCGGGCATTGGTGGTGCAATCCACAATGCGGGATACGTTGATTGGTTGTAGTTTTGAGTAGGGTGGGGCCTCAGGGAGGCTACATATAGTAAGGATGGGGTGTGGGTGGCCTCTTTTGGCCATTTTCACATTCCAAGGTGTCAAGGCATGGTTGTTCCGAGCCCCACCCACTCTCCCTTAATTGATATGTTTTTTGGGGAGTTTCTTTATTAGAATGAATTTCTGGTTATTTGGTTGGTCATTTGGGGTTAATGTTTTTGGTAAACCTCATTCACATATTTTTGTTCCAAACTTGGCATTGTTTTTAATTGATTTTAATAGGACAGGTCAGTGTTATTAGCTGTCATTGCCGCTGGTATAAGGGTCTGGTATAGGTGGAGATGAGAGACATTCCAGTGGTTGGGAAGGGTACGGAAACACAGTAAGGAGAGGGCCAGGATATTGAGAAGGTCCAAAGGGATGGAGGGGCAAGAGGAACAACAGCAAGGGGACACTAGGGCACAGGGGTACTGGGAAAGGGCAATGGATTTTATTAGAGGCTGGGGTAGGGTTAGGTGGAGTTTTATGTATTAGTGGGGACATGATTTAGATTTGTTAGGCTTTATGCCAAAGTTTTTTTATGGTTGCCAGATGTGTTCAGTTAAAGCAGCATTTTATCCCTTAATCATGTCTCAGCGTGTTGTTATTGTGCCATTTTTGCTTGATCAAAGAGCCTTACCTGGTTTTGTACATTTAATTCCTTTTTTATGCTTATATGTATCTTGGTCTACAAAGCAGTCCACATAAAGAAAGTATGACAATCATTGATTAGTGATTAATGAACAGGGTTTTAAGAATAATTAAGCTTGAAGATTGGGGAAGGTCACACATGAAGTGTGTGGAGTCTTAGAATTCGATGCTGTAGTGTTGTGGGAGTTATTAATTATGGAACCATTTTGGCTGTAAGTGTTAGAGCATGTTGAAATAAATGCATTTCGAATGTTGAGTTTGCGGTTACACCCAGATGAATAAAGATGTGTAATACACAGCTCCATGTGTGGTGTAGTCATTGGCAGGTAGCAAAGCTGGGTATGACTCTCCAACTGGCAACAAATAGGGGATAAATAACCCAAAGATCGGATGCTGAGAGCTGGGTGCCGCTGTCCTACCACCACAGAGGGACTAAATCGCCCAGTGTTCGTTGCCCTAAAAGGAGGGGCCTACCTCAGCCACCATCCTGCTGCAGCCAAACACACTTTAAAGTGCTGAGAAGACTCCTGCGGCACCTGATGCTGAGAGTTGGGGGGTGCTGTGCTACCACCTTAGAGAGACTACATCGTTCAGTGTTCCTTGCCCTAAGAGGAAGGGCCTACCGACAGCCACCATCCTGTTGCCACCAAACGTGCTTCAAAGCACTGAGAAGACTCCTGCAGAACGTAACGTGTACTCGCCACGCCCTGCAAAGCCCAGGCCAAGGGCGGGCCCATCCTTCACCCGTCATTGCCTGTAAAAGGCTGGGCTGTGCCACCCACCTAATATTTCCTTTTAAAAGGTACTGTGCATTTTAGCAAACTTGTTTTTATAACCTTTATTTTAGTCTCCTGGCCTTAAAATGGGTAAAAAAAAAAGGTTTTGCTCCCTGTTAAAACCTCAGAGGCAACCTTGGATGGCTATGTACTTGAGCAGCTGTTGCGATGAAAAAATAAATTGAACTAGTAGAAAGGCATTTATCGCTGTCCTCTCCCAATGTCCTGCCTACTAACCTTGCAAAAAGGGATGCTGCCTTAGTGCCTGAGGGAAATTGCTCACAGTTACATTCAAAGGAAACGTCTGCCGCAGAAGCTCAGAGTATATTGATGGACAGCCCCTCAAAGGATCTCCAGTCCAGGTCTATGCCTCCGGCTATGTCAGGGAATTCCAAGCCATCTGTGGGGAAGAGGAACGGGGCAGAGGGAGCTTTCAAAAGTAAAAGACAACATCCTAGCCCCCAGAGGCACTCCCAAAATCAGGCTGAAAGCCCAGGTAACCAAATCTGCGTAATTATGAATGACAGAATGTACCCCATGGCTGCATAACTTAATACCTGCATAACCCCAATTGTCAAGGAGGCTATACAATCCACTTTATCCCCAATAATGACTTATCCAGAGAAAATGGAGATGGAGTTGTTTAAATTATCCTCAGCCCTGTTGTTGGGGGGCGTCAAATGGTCCACCCACTCCCTCGCACCCAAGAAAGAAAATATTCCTTACAAAACTACACCTTATAAATTCTTAAGACGAGGTTAACAATAGCTCTTCCCCATCATGGAGTGTAGCCTCCATCAAAAAAACCTAAGAGGGGATAGAAAGTCAGGAGATTCAAAGGATATCATCGTTAGACCACCTTACCCCCCAGAATCTTTAGATAATATGTAGAGGCAAGGTCCAATCATGTGCCCCCATTCAGTTAACTCTTCATCCCTTCCAGTCTTGCACCTCCGCCTCCAAGCAACCCCTAGTACATTGGATAGAAGGGAGGGTGGATTGCCTGAGGCAGCTGTTTAACCTACAAAATCATGTAAAGAGAGTCTCTTGTATGGGACCATTGCCCAAGCATGATATCAAGGTCAGCATTGTAGGTAACTTCAGTAATGAAGCCATGGTGAAGCATATTTTGTTCAGTCTCAATTACTCCAACCATGGTATACATTTGATTGAGACCTGCGCCTGGGTTATTTCTATAGACCACCTGCAATACCCCCAGTAAATCATCAAGCACAAAATACTGTTTGTTTTTCTGTGCCCATGCAAAACAGGTTTGAATCACTCTCAACCTTGGACCAAACGCACTGACTTTCCTCTCAAACGTAGTCCTCTCAGTTTATCTCTTTCTCTTAAGAGGGGACTTAAAGTAGAAATCATACAATCAACCAGTCCAAGTGAGGAATGAAAATGTTTTCATGAACGTCGCAGGGGCACAGCAAAAAATTGATAGTCCAGGCTGGATCATCTTTGTAAGTGAAGCCAACATCGTATGTTGTGGAGAGACATGGTCCCGGGAGATTTTAAACCTAAATGGCTACCAATTCTTCTTGGAACCAGCGATCCCTTCTTTTGCGAGTAGAGGGGTGTTTAGCATCTTTTAAGTCTATCCATATGCCTACCTCAGAAGTGTAAAAAATGTAGGCTACTTCTCACTTTCAGGTCATGCTTTTCTCCTCAAAGGAGTACAATATTTTATTGGTGAACTTCTATTATAATAATTTTAATAATTCGGATACAGAATATATTGTCCTTTTTGATGATTTTCTTGATTCCTTCCTTACAAATATAAAACATATAACAGTTTTAATTTGGGTGGGGGATTTCAGCACCTTGTGAGACTTCAGTGTGGAAAGGGTTAGTAGTTTTAGAAATCGGAGGAATCTTGATCTCTCCCATTTTAAACACAATCCTTAACGGAAGGCCCTAAACACTATTATTCTTAAACACGATCTTGTGTGTGCAAATGATATGGCAGCTTTGAGCGGGAATTTATTCCCAACCCATATGGGTAGTTGAAAGGGCAGCACTATTGGGTTTATTTTTATGTCCCTTAAGCTTATACAAGTTAATACAGATTTTAAGGTAGTTCCACACTCTCCATAATCCTTTAGTGTTAACCCTGAATTTACAGATTGTCAAATCCACTAAAAATCAAGGTGACAAAGTGAGATGCAGTGGGACTATACCGCTACCCAGCAGGCTTTTTCGAAGGCAGATAGGGCCAACAACATTTCAATAGGCCCCGTTATGGAAGGTCCGTCTGAGATCCCTTCGCTGGAGCTTATCTACCGTACAATGGAGCACAATCACTAGCAGGCTCAGAAGGAAAGCAGGAAGGCGAAACTGGCAAATAGGCAACTTCAACTATCCATTACAAAGGTGGTTAAATCTTGCCAGGACATTGGCACACGCATTGCCTCAATAGAGACTCATACCGAGGAGCTGGAGACAGAAGTTAAAGCGGCAGCCGCGCAGACAGTGACACAGGGGCAACAGATCTTGGACATCCAATGGAAATTTGAGGATGCAGAAAATCGTCAGCGGCAGAACAATCTGCAGATTTTGGGTATCACCGAGGGCCTCGAGGGGCAGGATACCAGGGCCTATATAGTATCACTCTTTAAGAAAGCTTTCCCAGATCTTCTCGAGTGGAACTGGGATCCAGAGATCCAGAGAGTACATCGATTTACGCTGATGAGAAAGAAACAAACATTGGACGCCAGTGAAGAATAGAGCTATCCAAGGGCCATCATTGTTTATTTTGGCAACTTTCTACTGCGGCAGGTGGTGTTTGAAAAGACTCGCCCCAATTCAAAGATACCTGTGGAGGAGGTATCTTTTTTTTTACTAGACCAGATTTTGCTCATGCCACGGCAGAGAGATGGTGGTGACTCAGGCAGTTGATTGCACCATTTTAGGAGCTGGGGGCAGAAGCTTACTTGTTGAGCCCGCACGTTTGAAAGTCATTTACAAATCAACTACGCAAGTTTTTTTATCAGAAATCAAAGCAGGGGAATATGTACAGCAACTGAAAAATAGTAAAACTTAAAAAATGGTGCTATGAGGCTGAGGGACACGGTTAACTAGAGGGTTGGCAGGTGTAACACCCTCCGATTGTGGTTTTGTTTCTTCCCCTAACCTGCAGTGTTGGTTTAGTAGTTGATTTGGGTATTGCTCCTTCTTTCAATATAGATGCAGCAGGGGGGTGGTGGGAGCGGCCGTGATGCTAGGAGTAAATTTGGGTGGGTGATTTTGCACGGGTGGGCCGATGGGGTGGACGACTTCCATCTTACAGGCTTAGTGGCCTGGCGATTCCATTTGTAGGGGTCTGGGTGGGGGGATGGATCAGGGAAAGGTGGGTTGGTCTTAAGAGGAGGGGATGGGGGTTTTAGGGGTGGTGGTGGTAGAGGGGGTAAAGGGGGCAACAGGATACACAGCAGGAAGATTGGAAATGCTGGTAATCAGCTGCAGGGCGTTTTGAATGTGAAATCACGAAAATTGATTGGTTGGCCCAGGGAGGCCAGGAGGGATGAAATGCATAAATATGGGGCAGGAAAGTGAATTACGTATGGCCACGGTAAATGTCTGTGGACTCAATAATGGTAAAAAGCGGCAGCTGGCAGGGGAAGTTTTTAAGTCCTGGAAGGCTGATATTAGTTGAATGCAGGAAACGCACATTGCAAGCACACAGAAGCATTTGATGGAATTTTATGGATGGAAATTAGTGGCATATACATGTCAAAATACCACTACTAGAGGGGTGGCCATACTAACGCGAGTTAGGTCTCTGGTTACACACAAGCAACATGCGGACAAATCAGGCAGGCTGGCTTTGCTGGAATGTTCTGTTAGAGGGTTGAAGTTCGCTATATGTTCCATCTATGGATCGAATGTAAACGATCCGGAAATCTTTGAGTCACCTAATCTGGAACTTACATCATGGGCAACCCGGTCATAATATGTGGAGACCTAAACATACATCTGGATAACAAAAACCCCATCCAGGAACAAACGTCATATCAGGGCAGAAAAAACAAAGTTTTCATGGCACTTCAGACATTAGTTGTTAATCATGGTTTGATTGATGCTTGGCAGAGGTGCTGGCCGCAGTATCCAGGGTTTACCTTCTTCTCCTCCCCACATAAGAAGTTAGTCAGGCTAGATTATTTTTTTGCATCTGCATCCCTGCAAAAGGAAATATGGGTGGATAGATACCCCAGAATCATATCAGATCATAACCCACTGGTCTTGGCGATAGAGGTCGGGAAAGAGGGGCCTCAAGTTAGGTCCTGGACGTTTGATAGGGCACTACTAGTGGGCCCAGTTTATGTACAAAAAATTAAAGAGTGGATCCCAGAATTATTTGAGACAAATCGGGATTCGGCCCCCGCCATGTTATATGGGATACATTTAAAGCAGCTGTTAGAGGAGAAACATTGAGGTATGCAGTAAGGAAAGAGAAAACACGAACGGATCAATTAAAATCATTACAGACAAAGTTGAAGATAGTCGAGCAACAACTAGGGGAGGCGATCCGGTGTAAAGCAGAGACCTCCGACATCTTGTGTGAATTAAATGTTATTAAAGCGCAGGCCATTAAGATTTTTATGGAAAGGGTGGCTGCAACATTTCTGGTACATCGGCAGGAATGCTATGAATATAGCGGGAAAGTTGGGCAACAGCTAGCCTTAAAAATAAAACAGAAGCAGGTTTATGGTAATATTAGCAGCCTAGGAAACGAGGAGGGGCAGTTGGTTCATAGTGGTCCAGAGATTATAGAAGTATTCAGATGATTTTTATTAAAAACTATACAGGCACGAAGGGCAATCGCAAGAGGAGGAAGAGTTTTGTATTATGGGCAATATGGCATTAGGTCAATTACAGGAGGAAGATAAGGAGGTATTGGAAACTCCTTTGACACTGAAAGAAATAGACATCCGTGCTTTGGCAAGCGGTAAAGCGACTGGGGGAGATCAAATTCCATTGGAGTTTTATAAGGTTTTTTTCCTGGAGCTACGCAAGGAGCTGTTTAGCTTATTTATTGAGATGTAGACAGGGCCTCCCAACCGACCTCCTGGGAGAAGGCTAAGATTATAGTTTAAAAAAAAAAGGTTAAGGAACCACGCCTCCCTGGTTCATATCGCCCGATTTCTTTGATTAATAGTGATGCCAAAATCTATGCTAAAATGTTGGCCAGTCGATTAAACTCAGTGATTTCTAGTTTAGTTTCTCTGTGGCAGCACAGCTTTATTCCAGGGAAAAGCACGGCAGATCACATAAGACGGGTCATTACATTACTCGATGCTAGGGCCGTGAGCCAGCTTCCAATGGCAGTTATACTGCTTGATGCAGAAAAAGCATTTGACCAGATTCATTGGCCCTTTTTATGGACAGTGTTGCGTAAGAATAATATTGGCCCTGGGTTTGTTAAGGCGATCCAGCAACTCTATCATAAGCCGGTTGCTACGCTGCAAATTGCTGGGCTAAAATCAGCTCCAATCATTATTCAGAGAGGTACACGGCAAGGCTGTCCGTGTTCACCACTGCTGTTTGCTCTATATATCGATCCTTCGATAAGGAAATTGATTAACAACAGCCAGATTAGCCCAGTGTTATTGAGAGGGGGCAGCACAAAGATTCTAGCATATACGGACGATATTGCTGTGGTTACCACCAATCCCATGACAGCTATATCTGAAATAGAGCAGGAAGTCGTGCAGTTCGGGAAAATGTCTGGCTATCTATTGAACAAAAGTAAATGTCAAATATTTGTGAATGAATGGGTAGTTTTAAAAGATGAGCGTATAAAGACTCAGGTTCAGTATTTAGGTGTTAAGCTGACAGCAAATCTTGATGAGCTAGTAGAACTAAATTTGTCCCCAGTCTTAACTAAGACTAGGAAAGATCTTTACTGTATTAATAATCTACATTTATCGCTTATGGGACGGTGTAACGTGATCAAAATGACCTTTTTACCTAAGGTGCTTTATTTTTTTAGAACCATACCATTGGAAATTGGACAGGACTGGTTTAAACTAATGGAAGGATTGACCAACAGTTTTATATGGTCCTACACGAAACCGCGTCGGGCCTTTCGTCTCATGACACTTCCAATAGAGAAAGGGGGGTAGGCACTCCCTAACTTTAAACTTTACTATCTGGCGGCGGTATTGCATTATGCACAGGCACTTTTTGTCATGGATAGATCTATACAAGATACCCTCCCTTCAATCTACACTTTAACCTTCGGTAAAGAGGCAGATGCAGTTTTTTTACGGATTCTGGAACCAAGCTATTATAAAAAGGTTAAGTTCAAAACGATTATCTCCGCCTTTAAGGTTTGGACACAGGTCAAGCGCAAGATAGGGATAGGGCGAGTTTGCTACTATACACCTCTTTGGAACACCCCAATGCTTCCTTCAATATTTAAAGGTCACAATTGTATGAGATGGGCGAGCTGTGGTATTCAGAAAATTGGGGATCTTTTCCTTCCTGGCGGCTATCTTAAGTAATTTGAAGATCTAAGTATAGAATTTGCTCTAGACAAAGGAGATTTTTTTAAATTTCTACAGATTAGGAATTTTCTATCAACCTTTCTGAAACAAGGCCTCTGTGTTGAGAAGATCAAGCTGATGGAGGTTGGCGGTCAACCTACCAGCTGTGCTATCTAGAACTTTTATCCACTTTTTCTAAATTCAGTACAGGATGACATGGCTTTACTTGTTAAGAACTGGGAAGGGCGGGTAGGTGCTGAAGAGCTCGAGGTTTGTGAATCTATAGAAATGGCGCAGACTGTTTTATTGTCCACGGGCCCTCAAGTTCAGCATTACATGGTTTTGTATAACTTATACTACACACCTGCCAAGATTGCTAACTGGGGGAAGACTGTTGGTATTACCTGCCCGCGATGCGGAAGCCCAAAGGTAGACCTCTGCCATATGTCTTTTGAGTGTGGAAAATTGGCAAAATTGATCTCTGCGATATCTGAAATTTTGAAGAAAATAATGAAGCAGGTTGTTTATTTAACACCTCAATTGGTTCTGCTGGGGGTTGACCATTCAGTTTGTAAAAATCCAAGCAGATACCTTTTGTTTGTTGCAATGTCAGTATTACGCAGTTGTGTAGCATCTGATTGGCGGGAATCAGATCCCCCACTGTATAATCAATGGTTTTTGCGGTTCCTATCTATATATCACCTGGAATACAGCTTATATGAATTAAAAGGTGCTGCAGCAAGGAAAAAAGGTTCTAAAATCTGGGCAC
Organism: Pleurodeles waltl; assembly: GCF_031143425.1. Taxonomy (NCBI): domain Eukaryota; kingdom Metazoa; phylum Chordata; class Amphibia; order Caudata; family Salamandridae; genus Pleurodeles; species Pleurodeles waltl. The sequence goes on from NC_090444.1 coordinate 779,138,799, forward strand.
CTTTGGACCTATGGCTTCAGGGCTACAAGAAGGCCCTAGTTAAAAGATGAAATATACACTTCTCTTTCTGCATGGTATATATGGCAATATTTGACTGCAGAGGATCTTGTATGAATTATGACACCTATGTATTTATGTATTTAAGGTGTAACTTTGTGTCCTGCTGTGTGACCATAAAATTAAAAATAAAAATAAAAAATAAAAAGGCGACACAATAATTTAGCCTAAAAAACGGGGATTGGAATTAAATGGGATACGGTTAAACCTGATCTTTTTAATGTACAAATAATCTTACAAAATTAATCTACTGTATTAAGGTGCCTTGATGATAATAAAGATGTTCCCACAGTCCCGAAAGAGTTTGGCATTTTACGTAGAGCTATCTCAGAAAAATTGTCTATTGATACCCCTAAAAAGGATACGCTACCATGCAGATGGTTTAATTCTGCATGTAGCCAGGCGCACAAACAATTGAAAGTGTCCTTAAAAAATGGCCTAGACAGTTTAGCGAAGTTAAAGCTGCAAGACTTCACTATAAAACAATGATAGCAAAAAAGAAAGAGGAGATTCAGACATGAGTCTGGGAAGACCTTATAGCAGCAGCAAACCGGAATGATAACTATTCTTTCTGGGAAATTATAAATTGCCCTTTTTTCTTTGAGCAAGATGTTGCTCCATATGATGCCTGAATCCCACCTGACTTATAGGGGGCACACTTCAAAGACACTTTGGAGGCCTGTTTAGTATAAAATCTAGCGTAACAATAGATATAACTGAAGGGGGTGGAGCTTGACTGCCTAAGATGGCGGCCGCTTAGAGCTGGAGTTCTGAGCCAGCCCGCCTAAAATCCTGACAATACCAGGCTGTTGGGGGCCCCCGTAATATGTTGAGCAGGTGGGGGCCTGCTAGCCAGAGGAGATTTGGGAGACAGAGTCCCTGGAGAATCCGGGTGCTGCCGTGAGCCATGCGAGCTGGGCGGGCACCCCGGCCGGCCTAGTGCGTGGCCCGCTGATTCGGGGAGCGGCTGCCGGCACAGAGAAATGGACGGTGCGTAAGCGCACTGCCGAACCTGGTGAATGCCTGGGAGCTGAAACGGGGAAGTAGGGAGCGGTGCGCCGGGAGCCGTTGCTGACGCCTCTGGCCATGCGGGTGCATCGGAGGACTGGCGTGGTCCCAAAGAGAGACGCGCTGTGCTGCCCTGTCCGCAGCTGAAGAGGCACTAGGAGTGCGGCCCAGCTCGGATCCCTATATAAAAGCACTGGGGGTGCTGCAGCGGAAGGTGGCCCCTCACGGGAGTGAAAGTGAGGAGCATGGGGTGCCTGAAATGAGGTGAGGGGACAGTGAGGTGGTCAAAGGAGACCCATGGACTCTGTGGCCCCCCTAAGCAGGGAGGCGCTGGTGGTGGAGGCTCCCTTGAGGAACGTGAACAGCGGGGGGTGTCCCTTGCCCCACCCTTCCCTACAGATGTTGGAGAGTCTGATCTGAGGGTGCCTCGCGTGGGGCCCAGGGCTGTGGCTGCTCCCATAGCATCCCCCGCATGACAAGCGGCCCCGTTCAGGTTAAGATGGGAGATGCCGGCACGGAAATGGCTCTGACGGCGCAGGGCTGACCCTCATGTGAAGCATTGACTGGGGGAACTTCTTTGCTGTGTATGGGGGTCTGCAAATGGAGGATTGCTGGTGCTTTACACTGCAAGGCTCACCCACATTACTGGACATTAGACGGAGGTGAATCCCGGCTGCTCCCAGAGCCTAACTGTCTATGGGAAGACTCAGGCACAAAACACAGGGAATACCCCAGGCGGAGCAGGGGCAGGTCCGCCAGTTGGCTAGTGGTGAACCTGAGCAGAGTACAGCACCCACTATGATGCAGGATACCCTGAATAAGATCCTTGGGGCGATTGATGATACTAAGCTAACTCTGAGTCAGGAAATTGGAAAGGTCTCCTCTGAACTAAGTCACTTACGAACAGATCACCACAAGATAGTAGACAGGGTGGAAGATACTTAAACATCCCTGGAGGAGCTGCAGCCCGCACACCGGGCCCTCCGGGCTCAGGTCACCTGCCTATCTGAGCGGGTTCAGGTATCGGAACATTGTGCTGAAGATGCGGAGGGCCGCAGTTGGCGCAATAACATATGAATTGTTGGAATGCCAGAAGGCTGTGAGGGCACTTTTGCAGTGGCCTACCTAGAAACCTGGCTGCACACCATTATGAATGAACGCCCCCTCACGCCCTTCTTTGCCCTGGAGACAGCGCACCGAGTCCCGACTTGTAGGCCAGGGCCGGGAAGCTGGCCCGACCGACAGTGGCAAAGCTTCTACATTACCGAGACCGTGACCTGCTGTTACAGACGGCCCGCGAGACGGGCCCCTTCCCGGTGGAAGGTGGCAGTGCCACTTTATTCCCAGACTTTATATTGGGGGTCCAAGCTCGACGTGCCACCCCCCTTGGAGGTGAAACAAGCCCTACGGGAGGAGGGGCTCTGTTATTCTTTGCTGTTCCCATCTAAATTGAAGATTATACTAGATGGCACCACACACCTATTCCAGGAACCTGATGAAGTGGACATGGTTGGAGTCCTACCGAGCAGGCACTGCAGGCCCCAAACAAGTGGAGCGCAAACAACCTTGACGTTGTGGCAAGAGAAGACACACCAAAGACTCTCTAGATGACCACCACGTGACAAAACCCAGAAGCCAACAGGCGCACCTGGGGAAGAGAGCTGCGCTGCGGGGGTGGCCTCCCTGACTGAGGCGAGAAGCTCTGAGGATGGCCTTGAATGGAGAGGACTCCACGGATGAGGAACCAGTGTCCAGTATGGCGGAGGGCCATCCCCATGTAATGCCTCAGATGCCAGAGGACATCATTTGAGTCCGGGGGCCTGCATACTCTAAGCCCTGTTGCTCCGATACGGCTCAAAGGCGGGCCGTCAGGGCACTGGTGGACCATTTTTGTGCTCCGTGTCCGTCCCCAGATCACCCACCAGATGATCCAGTTGGAAGATGACATCACTTGTTCATAGACTAGTTGTTATGGTTTAGGCGGGCAGCAGTTGCTTGTCTGCTCCTGGGATGGGGAGTAGGGGATTGTTAGTATTGCCTGTTTTAGCCTGTGGTCCCTTAGACATACGTGATGTGCTACTGCAATGGTCATTAGGGAGCTGCGTGAGAGGGAGGTACTGGCTCCCTGACAGACCTCTTGGAGGATATGGCTGCGACACGTCCTTTCTCTAAATTACTGTCTTGGAATGTCAGGGGTATGGGTTCGATTGCGAAAGGACACAAGATACTGCACAGGGGGGGTACAGATTGCCATGTTGCAGGAATCTCACCTCACCCAGGTGGAAGTGGATCGCCTTTGTCGGCGTTGGCGGGGGCAGTTGTTTGCAACCACATACTCGGCCTATGCAAGAGGGTTGGCGGTGTGGATGAGAGCAGGGGTCCCCTTTGAGCCCATTCATATTGACACAGATAAGGAGGGTTGATATGTATTAGTGGAGAGGTGACTGCATAGCAGGGCGTTGGTCCTAGGCAGTATATATGCCCTGAATCAGGACCAACTTCAGTTCCTACACACATAATCTGCCCGGTTGGCATGTTTTGCTAATGTTCCATTCCTACTTGGGGGAGACTTCAATAGGGTACTGGACCATGACCTGGACCGTTCCACCGCCCCGCTGTGGGGGGCAGCCATTGTCAGAGTGGCCAAGGGCATGTCTACCTGGATCTCACATTGGGACCTGGTAGATATCTGGCACCTTCAGAACCCTCTTTGTAGAGACTACTCATTCTATTCCCACCTCTACCATGTGCACACTAGAATAGATAGGATGCTCTGCTCAACCTCTCTTAGTGAATCAGCTCCGCACTCTGAATACTTGGGCCAGACTGTATCTGATCATAGTCCGCTATTGATCCATCTAACCACGATGGAGACTCGCCAACCTGTCCCGACATGGCGCTTGCACCCAGCAGAGTTGGAAGATGATGTATTCCGCACAGCACTACTAAATAGGTTGTTGGAATATTTGACACTGAACCGGGGCTCAGAGTCCAGTAGGGGCATTGAATGGGAGGCCTTAAAGATAGTGGTGCGGGGCCATTGCCTTGGACAGACGGTACCTTGAACGGGACATTTCGCACTTAGAGGACAACTTACATAGAAGTGACAATGACCTAGATGGTTCACCAGAAGGACAGGCAAAACAGCTGGAGCTCAGGGAGAAATACTCATCGCGCTAGAATGCCTTAGATGCCATGACTACAAGACCTATTTGGCCAAAGTGCATGATGAGGAAGGGAAAGCTGGGAGGCTACTGGCGTGGCTGATTTGCCGGGAGATTGGGGGGACATCGATCACCCACCTATTGACTAGGGAGGGAAATATTATTTACATACCTACTCAGATCAATGCTGAGTTCACAGCTTACTATAAATCCTTGTATAACTCCACTCATGTGGACTCAGCTACCGTAAGGGAGAGCTTTCTGTCTGCACTGCTTCGGACTGTTCTGACTGACGAGGATAGGGAGGGGCTGGGTGTACAGGTCTCCGCAGAGGAGATTAAGGCAGCCATTAAAATGCTAGTGGTGGGTAGGACTCCGGGTGCTGACGGCTTGCCCTCTGAGTTCTATGAACTAGACTGCGATGTCCTGGCTCCTAGATTGGCGGAGATGTATGCTGAAGCCTATGAGACCAAACTGTTGCCGGTCATGACCAGAGAAGCCATAGTGATCCGATTACCCAAGACTATGCAGGTTGACAGAAGGTTTACTGCCTTCAGGCCTCTGTCCATGCTCCACACTGACTTCAGTATCGTTAGTAAAGCCCTTGCCGTAAGACAGCTGCCCCACATGAACGCCCTCATACATGGGGACCAGAGTGAGTTCATTCCAACCCGCAGCACCTCCAATAACTTCTGTAGGTTATATTCCCTGCTCTATGATGATGTTCATCCCCCTCATCTGGCGGAAATGATTGTGTCGGTGGATTTTGAAAAAGCCTTCGACACAGTGAGCTGGGAATTTTTGGATGCCACTATGTTGCGTCTGGGCTTGGGCGGGGCCTGGGGTGACTGGGTTAAGCTGCTTTACACACAACCTACGGCTCGAGTCAAGACGGGACGAATGATCTCCTGTAGCTATGGTATACATAGAGGAACCCAGCAGGGATGCCCTCTATCCCCCTTGCTATTCGCCAGTGCCATAGAACCCTTGGCGGCGAGACTCCGAGATAAGGCCCAAGAATGGGGCATATGTCGACATGGAAGTTTCCATATAGTCTCCCTGTATGCTGATGATCTACCTCAACAATGGACTAGAAACTTAACCTCAAGTGTTCCAGCTGTTAGATGAGTTTGGGGCCTGTTCTGGTCTCCGACTAAATAAACGAAAGACTTATGTCTTCCCGGTGGTCCGTGGAACGAGCCAACGTCTTCTTGTCCGGAGGAAGTATCTTGGGCTCCACATACCTTCCGTTATCTGGGCATTCGGATCTACCATGTCGTCTCTTTTCTGCATAAGCCTCCATCTTCTTTTCCCAAACCAAGTATTTGGTATGGGGTTCTTCCTCAGTACTTGATCTTGTGTTGCTCCATTGAGGTGACTTGGTCTTCATTGCTCTCCCGAACATCAAAGTTGCAGGGCTTTCACCTGTGGTCGACTGAGGAGTCGAACTATAATGTTGCACAGTAGAATTCAAGGCAGTTTTAAGGTTAAGCTTTTCCAAGTTTTCTTTAAATTACTTATGAAAGTTCAACAAGGCCGTTGTCCTGTGGCCAAGAGGTGTGCTCTTCTGATTAAATTCTGATGCATCTGTTGATGTTAAACTTGTGCACTGCTGGAATAGCATTGTTAAAATGACACTATTGTAGCAATGCAAGGAGGCTCCCATTGGAAAAAAAACCTGCATCAATTTTACACCTGCTCTGAGCAGTGAAGTCCTAGAATGATGCAGTGAAATGTTATAAATGTCACTGTCTCAGTTCTGTGTGGCATTTTGCCTGGGAACGCCTTCACTGTATACATTATACCTGGTGCAGGTATAATCTGATGCAGGGCTTTACAAACTGACTCATCGGGCCCAATGTGTCGGTTTGTAAATCTGGAGGAGTGCTAGCACCATCTCTGCGTGAAAATAAAATGACACAGCAGTGGTGCAAAGTGCTTGTAAATGAGGCCCTTACTCTTTTGTATTGAAACTGACCAATATATGTAGAAAAAGTTGTAATGTACTTGCATTTGTCCTCGAGTTCCAACTGTTAAAATCCTTCATTTAAATCAAGGCGAGAGAAGGCCTTTGCACTATTCAACTGTGTTATCATGTCAGCAATGTGCAGACCTGGATGTTGTTCTCTTCCAATTGCCATGTTCGCTTGACACATATCCACGCATAGACCTACATTTCCTTCACTATCCCTTTTGTGTACTGCCACTACCGGCGAAACCCAGGGCATAGCACCAGTGGAACACTTTATTATATCATGTTTAAATAATGTTTAGAATTCCTTTTTAATAATTTCTTGTAAATTAAATGCAATTCTTCTGTGCCTTTGGGCAACAGGATGGACGTCCTTGTTAATATGCAATTGTACTTTCATAGTCTAAGGTTCTCCTAACCCATGAAAACTATGAAGGGAACTGTTTTGTGATGAGCCTTCATCTTCTAGTTCACTGAGATCAGTCCCATATCCAGCTGTGCTGTAACTGGGTAAAGATGTGCTTGACATCTTACCTTGAAGACCTGAATGGGTGCTTGCACTTTTGTTTTTTTGTGTTTCCTCGTTGCTAAGAATGAACCTTGACTTTTCAATGGCATTGATGGTGCCCAGGTATATACTTTAGTTTTCGATGGCATCAGTCATGGCAACGGAGATAGTTCATTATATTTCTCCTCATGCATAATGTTTATCGACACATCACTTTTGATAATGAAAGGTATTCAACAACCATTTACTTTCAGTGTAATCTTTAGACAATGTTTGAATGACTTTGGTGCTTTTTCATATTCACTTTTCTTTGACTGGTATTTTTCTTCACATGCTGCCAGTCAAACGTGCATATTTTTCTGAGGTAAACATGACATTGCACAACCATCTTCTTAACTTTCCCTTGATATTGATACTGACAAACAGTTTGACGATGATGTAGATGACAATCAACTTTGTTTGGTGTCAATTTGTCTCAACTGATGTTGCTACTTGGCCTTGTGGGCGTGCATCGAACATTCCTTCTGGAATACTCTGGCAGCCATTTCGTCTTCTAGCAGTGGTGCACTTACTTTTTCCTTTGGGAGCAAAAAACGTCAAAATTCTTCTCCTTCCCACAGCCTTTACATATCTATCCAATGGCGGAACATTTACCTTCATGTGGAAACAATAATCCATATTTGAAACACTACTTCTTTTTCTGCTGAGATATCACTTTATGTCCTTCAGCTTTGTGTTTCTGCTTGCTTTTCATGTTCATGACTGACTCACTTTGGGCACCTCTGGCCTCCACCCCAGTAGCTCGTCAATTGGCAAGCTTTTCAGCTCTGGCAGCTATGAGAACTCACTCGACACTGAACGTTTTGCTGAGCATTCTCCATCTAAATGAATCTGACAGGCTTCCTCATCATTGAACCTACAGTGTTTGATGAGCGTATCCATTCTCTCAACAAATTTCTCTATGGCTTCACCAACTCCGTTATTCTTGACTGAAAATGCACCTTTCGTAATCTACATTCGGCATTGGATTGAAATTGCGACATTTTTAAATTTGGCAGTACATAACTTCATTAGCGATCAGCATTTTCTTCATGATTTCTTTTATACTATCACCAGCAAGATTCTTGAAATATTTGATAATCTTCCTGTTATCTGTTTCTTCTAGTGCATCAATGAAATCATCAAGTATCTCTACCCAAGCTGTCCATCTATCACCAATATTTTGCTTTCTGGAGATATTGAATGATGGTGGCAGTCTCAGGAAGGTAGCAGTATTACACCATTTGTGGAACTTGCTGACATTGATTTCTGAGTTCTCTCCAGCTTCATCTGCTGTCCATCAGGACTTATTCTATTCATACCATCAGACATGCCCTGTGATTTTCTGGTCTCTGGGTCATCATTGATAATTGCAGGAAACGTGGCCTCTTTCTTGGTCTCCACTGGAGACTTTTGGAGTTGTGCTGAGCCTGGCATCTGGCACATGGCATCTTTGGGTTGTGTGCCGCTTCAGGTATTGGACAGCTCAATAAGCACAACCTCTGTGCTTCTTCTGGGTCTCCTCACCCTCTGCTGTGGTCGTAGAGCTCTCCTTCTTGAGGCTCTGGTAAGTGTAACAGCGGTATGCTTTGTTATCAATTGTTCTGTGAGATAGCGCTGTTTTATGAATCTGTTTGTGGCCATTTTTAGCATTATCACTCCATTCACTGTATAGCTTTATACTGCACAGTAATATCATAACTCTCTGTATGGCCTTGCTAGTAGGTTCTTGGCCCACGATGCATAGACTTTTCAGTGATGCTTTCTTTATCATCAAATGCTTTACAATGGCAAGAGCTGTGCTTCAACTTCACATATGCCAAACGTCAATTCTACACTTAGATTGAGGCACATGTGGCACACACAAGTAGTTTGCTTGGACCTCAGCAAGCTCTCTGGGAGAGCACTGTCGATCTTTGGGTTACTTATCCACTTTCTTGTCTCCAGTTGTAGTCTCTTCTCTAGCCTGGTTACTCGCCAATGACTACCCCACACACTGAGCTATGTATTACATATATTTATGCACAGTGGCATAACTGTGAACTTAACATTCTAAACCTACCTTCACTTCACCACATTCTAACACTTATGTCATAGTTCTATGGAGTCTTTCGGGAGTCAAATGAGTTCCGTCATTCATACTCACACAACACTTCAGAGGGTACAGCCTTTCTCCTTGTCAATTGCAACAGCAGGTTTCTAAGCTGGACATTTAATGGATTAAACGCTCACACGAAATATGGAAACATGCTTACACCTGAAAAAGTCCTACCTGGTTTTGGAGGTTGAATTTCTTTTTTATGCTTCTGCGTTTCTTGGTCTGCTAGAAAAGATAGATTAGAAGATGTGAAAATCATTGACCAGTAATTAGAGCACAGGGTCTTTAGAATAATTAATTTTTAACATTGCTGGAGGTCATTAATTAATTGGGAAAGGATTTTCAGCACTCTGAGGTGAATAGCATGTTGCCTAGAAGGCCACTCACCATACTTCAAAAAGGCAGTTTTCAGTAACTTTTGCAGTAATATAATGCAACAACTGAATGGCCCTGAACTGGTTCCTAAGTTCCTTGATTTCTAAAAGCGATGCACCAATATCACATAAAACAAATATCCATGAAACCTCTTTGTTTATCAATACAGCTTGATACCACAGGCTTTCTATTTAATAGCACTGTAAGTAATAGATGTTATTATCACATATTTGATAGGTAAACAACTGATCAACTGTAAAAGAGTGAAAGGCGGAATAAACGCTCATGAAATTAGAAATTGGCCTGCAGTTTACAGTCACATCTCATCAGCAAGCCATTGAGCCTCAGACCTTTACTGGTTCACAGCATGAATGATTTGTGTTTCCCCACATTTAGTGATTCTGAAACTCTGTTGTTCTATTTTTGAATGATATTTAAATACTGATGAATTGCTACAGAAATGTAAGACTACTAGATCATACGAAGTAGTGTGGTCTTGCTTCCTCTGACAATCAGATGGGCTAAAAGTGCATAGCTCCATCTTTGTACCCAGTATTTGCTGAGATTTGATATTTCTATGTCATCACCTCCATCATGTAACCTCACTGAGTGGCAGTGTGAGCAATTGTGTGCCTCAACAATAGAAGCTGAGATACTGAGTGCCACACAGATGGCAAGGCAGAGACTCTATCTTTCAACCCCTCCAACTCTGCCTTGTCAAGATGTCGCCAAAGGGGAAGTAGCTGCACTGCCTTCCTTTTGTCTAGAGAGGTCTGAGGCTCGTCATTGATACTGCTAGCACCCATAAAAAAACCTAGAAAGGTAAGAGAGAATCGTAAGCTACAGTGAATAGATCTGAGCTAAGGGACACATTAAATCCCTAGGACCCCATTGGAGTCAAAGTACCCAAGGAGACTGGGAAACCCAGATGGGCAAGGCATGTGCCACTATAGACAATGTAATTTCAGCTTTGGCTGAGATGGGCTTGCAGTGAACAGGGTGGAATAGCAATGATCCATTTTTGATGTCTGACAGTCCTTTTGACACACTGCTCCTCCTCTTACCAATAAGCATATTATCCTTATCTGTAGTGAAACAATGGTGGAACCCTGAAGAGTGGACATATTTTGAGCAGGAGTGTGGAGAACACTGGTGCTAGACCCACTAGAGTAGCGGGTAACTTGTTACGTCTGGCTTTACAGTGTAGCTGTGACCCAGATATCAATCTCAGAAAGAGCTTTAAGAAACACTATCAGGAGAGGGATTTGTGCTTCTCCTGCATGTTGGTAGCTGTGAGTACATGGTTTGATTTGGCAGAAGTTGTGTTCTTCCACAAAAAACTACTTGTCCTAAACACAACTGTGATCATTTTGTTTATGTATCCAGATGCCTCAGCCAGCAGCAGTATGCTTGAGCTTGAACTTTCAGAGGCACACACTTAACAGTGCAATGGTACTAAAATGTTTTAGATATTTAGATAAGTTGCAGTGTTTGTTTTTCTGTGGCAGAAGCATAGATGGGTGGAAGACAACCATAAACTTTAGGCTTCAAAGAGCAGTTTTGCTTTGAGGGCCCAGGGCCACACTTAATCCCTTCCCTGATACACTGCTGTAAAACAATTGATGTCCAGAGATTTTCATTTTTGATTTGTGTTTTTGGATCATTAGAGAAGTTATTTAGCTTGGGTAGACATAGTTTCTGGACAACATTTCTAAAAATGGCAAGTATTTTGCAGTGATGATGTAGTATTTCAGGAACCATGAGACCTATATACTTCATTTTGGAGTCAAAACATAGATTTTTGGGGTCACATACTCCTATAGAGACAGAAAATAACTCCTCAGAGCAACCGTTCTGCCATTTTCCAAAATGGCAGCTATAATCGAGGAAGAAGAGACATATATATATATATATATATATATATATATATATATATATATATATATATATATATATATATATATATATATAAATGAAACAACTAATAATGTTTTTTAACCCTTTTATGTATCCACCAAACAATGTTTATGATCTGAATAAAAAAAAAAAAAACATCACTCTTTTTCGTTTGTTCTAGAGACATTTTCATAGTTCACTTTATGGATTTGTTTCAGCAATCACTCATGGTATATTTGCAGAATGTTGTCAATTTGAGGAGAGCATATCAACAGGGACATCTTTTTGTAGCACATGTTTTGCATGTACATGTATCTGTACGTTCCGTGGGTAGAGGCTTTGGGAATTCTGTAGGTTTTAGAACCCCATCAATATCTTCCCAAACAAATTCACATTGATATTTCTCTACATATGCATGATCCAAAACATCCACACATCTTCTGATCAAGTAGAATGTTCTTTCAATGTGTGCACACTCAAAATATGACGTAGTGGAAGGTCACTTAGTGGGGCTGATCTCTTGAACTCACTGAACCGGAGATCTTCAAATGTGTGACAGTCAGAACTTGCATTCTTCTACATATTTAAAGTCACATTCTTGTTCTGTCTCATCATTTCCTTTTAGAAACTTCACAGGTTTAGCAGTTAAAGCTCCAAGCTTTATTCCAATTTTTCATAGTGTCATCACCCGTAAGAATAATTGCCTTGATAAGAACACTGGACATCTCTGGGTCAAGTTTCTTGTACAGAATTCGTAGCAGGATTAAGTGTCTTTTCTAGCCTGTTCCATAACATATTATTACGTCTGACAAGCCTTGATTTATGAACATTGCAACAAATCTAAGCAGCAAAATAATAACATACGTGTCCATTGACAATGCAATGACTCAATTGGAACCATTTCAAACAGCCCACTCAACATGTGGCACAACATGAAGGTCAGGTTCCTCCAATTCGCTGTTAAGCTCCTGAACAATGTGGCCTGAACTTTTTGAAAATATCTCTACAGGCACCAACTCCTCATTGCCAATCATTTCACTTGCAATAATTGGATATTCAGTGTCTACTGAAGCACAGCAATGTTTTGGTGAATTAACAACTCCATGTTCATTTTGTTCGATGTTCAGGACCAGAATTTATCAAGGTGCACAGGTGTAGGTGTCAAATTTGTGATACAGGTAAGGCCAATTGTTCCACTCTTAGACATTCGTCTGATTCTCTTACATTCTTTGACAGATAGTTCAAGATAACTGTCAAACACAATGTGCAGTTCTTGCAAGGTGCACATTGACTTTGATATCTGTAGAACTGTCTGAACTACCTCGCTGAAGTTTTGTATGAATGAAATCTTGACAATTCGCAATTGTGACACATAGTCGACAACAACAGCAGTTTTCAATGAGAACACCTTTTCAAATTCAAATTCTTCAGATGAAAGTTTTTTCAGCTCTTGTACACGTTTGTGCTTCACACTTTTGCTTACAGCATCTCCATCAAATCATGCCCTTGTTGGAAGAAGATCATGCGTCAGAATGTCCTTGATAAAGTAATCCCTTTCTTTTGCTAAATCTATCTCTCCATCTGCTTGTGAAAGTTGTTTTTTTTGTAACCTATTTTGTACTGGCTGGTTGGACGAAGCTCTTACTATGGCAATTAAAGCGTTGCAGTTTAGTTTTAGTGATTATGGCAAACAGCTTTTTCTCTTTCAATACAAATCTCTCCTGCTTTATTTCTGCATATGGTTTTGACCCATGTTCCAGGACATCTAGTAGATATGTCTTTCTATCGTTATGCACATGTTGTGTGGTCACAAAGTTGTGTAGTTGCACAGAATCTGTCATTTCAAAGCGGTTTCCTTGCTGCTGCATGAAATGAAGAGGGCTGCCCACATGTTTATTAAAACATTCCCCTATCTTTCCCACAAATTTGTGATGAGTAAAAGTTTCACAATGGTCCATTAATTTTGAATTTGTCATCTCTCTGAAAACATTGGAAATAGAAAGGACTTCATGGTAAGCTAGATGCCATTGAGCAACATATTAACTTTTACATGTGTGACCAATAACTCCCTTGGAGCTTTTCTGTGATCTATGGATCGTCTATTCCAGTTTCATATCTGGTGCCACAGCATTGAACCTTCCCACTCTGCCTTTCACCACAAAATGTGTTTGGATGAATTTTCTGTAGAGGTATGGTATTTCCACCTCCAGCCTCTTCACTCTTTCCAAATACTAGGACTCACATCTCAGCTAGCTTATGCAATCGAATTAAAAAAACACAGTAATCAGTGACTCCACAGTCTCCACATGCAGCCCCCAATCACCTTCCCGATCTACACGTACCAACCTTTTCACTAGAGCTATAATGTGTAAAACATTTCCCCAGTACTTGCAAAGTTCTGATTTTTTTTCATATTCTTCGACAAACTATACAAACTTGGATTTCAGGTTTTCTGATTTTGAACTGAGTGTATTGAACATTTTCTGGCTTTGCATTATGTATTCTGAATTAAGTGCACCCTGTGCCTTGTTCCCTTCTGAGATAAGGTATGTAAAACCTAATTTGTTATTCTTGTTTCAGAAAGCATCCCAACGCAATGTTTCTATAGCCTCAGATTTGATGAGCATACCTTGTAGCAAATGAACATAATGAGTTCTGCTCAATACCGACTGGACAGTTTTGATTCCAAGGATTTAAGCCTCAATACATGCATCGTCTATGCCAAATCCATTGAGATATATTCCTGCACACGGCACACAACTTTTGTCATGTGGAAAATGCCCATCATTGGATTAAGATCATCAAATTCTAATGGATTGCTCATAAATGTGTCAGCTACAATATGGAAAACACCTTCATTGCAGAAAATTGGCAGGATAGGCTGGTCTTCAAGCTGAATATGCACATTTTGGACATTTTTTACCATTCTGTTGCGTAGTTTGTGACTTGGTAATGGAATTACTGGTAAAAACCCAACCTTTTTCAGTGGGGTGGTATTCTGGGAGAACAGAGCATGAATTTCTATCCCACAGAGGAACTGGCTTTTCTTCATCCTTCAGTCTGCATCGAATAAACAATATAATAAATTAAGTTAAATCAGCTTTGCGGATCACTGCATTAAGTAGAAGAAGATCCATGTCCTTAGCCACCTTTAAACTTTCTGGTAGACTGGGACATGTTGATGGCTTGTAGTGATTTTGCACGATTTGGCAAGGCAGTTGGGTTATAGGTTTGCAGCTTCATTTGTTTATGCCTACAGCTGACACAGCTTGATTTCCAGCAGCTACTTCATTGGTACAGTCTTCAAAAAGCACCATAGGAGTATCATTTGTGCTGGATGTTCCAGACAAAGAAGACCTGTCTTCAAAATCAAAATTATCAAGCAGCAATTGTAAATCCTTTCCTGGTAAAGTGACTTGGAAGTGCTATGCTGTCAGATTCACAGCGGCATGAGCTGCTAACAAGTTCCCGCTCCGTACCATGTCATTATAACTTGTTGATAGATAAATCCGAATCATTGAGGTGATTAGCTTTTGCACTTGTCATAGATTGCCTGTGCAGTCATCATGTGTAGCAGGGTTTTCTTTTTGCCGTGATTTAATTCATAAATCTGGATTTGGAAAAGACGGTACATTTGCTCTGTATAATCCTGTCAGTTCATGGTATTGTCTTTCACATCTTTGCTTATATCTTCAAAACCATCATCAATGTTGTTGGCTTCTGTTCCAATCTCAAGAACTTTAGTTTGTAACAGTTTTGCTTTGCTGATATTAAACAACAATGTAAAAAATGTTAACATCAGGCATTCTTGTTGATTTTTACAGCTCTGGGGCTTCCCAAAATGTGTCACTAAGTCAAAAATCTAAATCTTTCAAGATGTTTCTTAAAATGGTTCCTGCTGATTTTACTGCATCCTATGAACTTATTTGAGAGCAAGAACTTCAAGAGTCAGGAGCCATAAGTGGTTCATTCTTTTTGCTAGACTGACAAAAAGTAATTATGTCATTGTACATTTTCACAAGACTAATCTTAATTTCGCTATTATGGATCAATAAAGTTTTATCAATGTTGACCATCATTTCTCTGATCTCACTGAGAGTGACCCCATAGCCAGCACTCAAGAGTGGCTTTAAAACTTAATTTGCTTTTTTAAAGAGTGCAAACTTAACCAAAGGCTGGCAGTTACATTGCTGCTGGGAGTTCACTGTACATTCATATTTTCAAATGTATACACACATGCAGGTGGGTGGGCATACAAATCCGCTGTAAATACATTCAAGTTGGGTGAAAAAATTTCCTCTTGGAAGAAACTAGCTGCAGAAAAAAACATGTTTGCCCTTTGAGACTCACATACTCTGTACTTTGTTCTTTCATCAACCCCATTGGATCTTGTCCTGGCTAAACTACAGATAACACATTGAAGATCCTCTGCTTTCTGATCAGTTGTTGAAAGTGCACCAGGGGTAGCCATTGATCTTTTAAGTGGATGGGCATTGGGTTTGATTGTCAGCACTTTCTCAGAAGACTCGGATTCTTGTTGTGATTCACAGGTTTCTGCTATTTTTGGATACATTTTTCCAGGCATATTTCATTGTATATGATTTGTAGTACTTGTTATTACAATGATAAAATATTTGATCCTCTTCACCCATCAGATTCAATGTTTTGTGAACTTTGTCTTGATGTATTTATGCAGCGTCTCAAAACCTCTTCTGTCCAGCTGCAGTTGATGTTAGCTATTCTTTCAGATTAGTTTGGCTTATGACACATTTATCTTTGTTGAAGGAGTCTTCAGATTTTGTAGTTAGCAACACTCTGTCAGGAGGTAAAGATCCCCTGCTTTCACGTGCTTTGCTCATGTTTATGAATTTGAATCAATGGAAAACCTACAAAAATAATATTGAAACAAATTACCAATATGATGGCTAAAACGCATCATTTAAGAGACGCCATTTTGGAAAGTGGTGGAAGAGTTGCTCTTAGGAGTTATTTACTGTCTCCAAAAGACTACTTGACTCTCAAAACCTATGCTTTGACACCAAAATGAAGTATATAGGTGTCATGGTTCCTGAAATATTACATCATCGCTGCAACACATCCACCATTTTTAACAATGTCATCCAGACAAAATTGGCCCAGATTAGCAATGTTTACCCAAGCTAAATTACTTCTCTAATGATACAAAAACCCAATTCAAAAATGAAAATCTCTGGACAACAATTTTTTACGTAGGCATACCAAAGGGCCAGGGTTAATCAACATGAATTTTTAATGTGGCTTGACAATACTACTGTCACCTGCCCTTAGGTGATTAACAAAAAAAGGCTTGCAGAGACCTACTGAGAGAAGGTTTTAGGCTTGACTCACATAGTTTCCCTGACATAGGACTTAATTGGGCTGATTTTGTGTGTTTCACCTAAAAAGACAGACTAGCTTGTAGCAAAGCTTACACTCAATCAGAAGGACAGGGTTGGTTATGGTGGCAAGTCAATGATCACAGCTATAGGCCTCATCTTTTTATTATGAAATTATATGATAAATGCACTAGGCTGGATGTATGTACTGTGAAAAGCATATGTTAAAGTTGAAAGACATTTAATTGTAGATTGTTGTTACCCTGTATTTCAGCCTATAAATATGTATTTTGATACATGGAATCTGACAGTTTACTGCACTAGGAAATAGTTTTGGTGTTGGAATGCCAGTGTGGCAAACCATGGATACAGAAGGATTGTTTTTGTAAATCCTTGTTAGGCCATATGAGGAGAAATAGTACTGTGCTTAGCCAAACTATAATTTTATTTGCCCTTCTAATTTTATGACAGTGTTACTGATGGCTGCTATGTGAAAATGTTATGCTCAAAACTGTAGGCCTGAGTTGATTATGGTTACAAGCTATAAGCCTGATTGGAGCACTGGAAATGGTATGTGTAGGAAGTTGGCTCTGTATGTGCTATTTCAAAGTAAGGAATAGCATGCACAGAGTCCAAGGGTTCCCCTTAGAGGTAAAATAGTGGTAAAAATAGATAATACTAATGCTCTATTTTGTGGTAGTGTGGTCGAGCAGTAGGCTTATCCAAGGAGTAGTGTTAAGCATTTGTTGTACATACACATAGACAATAAATGAGGTACACACACTCAGAGACAAATCCAGCCAATAGGTTTTTATATAGAAAAATATCTTTTCTTAGTTTATTTTAAGAACCACAGGTTCAAATTCTACATGTAATATCTCATTCGAAAGGTATTGCAGGTAAGTACTTTAGGAACTTCAAATCATCAAAATTGCATGTATACTTTTCAAGTTATTCACAAATAGCTGTTTTAAAAGTGGACACAGTGCAATTTTCACAGTTCCTAGGGGAGGTAAGTATTTGTTAGGTTAACCAGGTAAGTAAGACACTTACAGGGCTTAGTTCTTGGTCCAAGGTAGCCCACCGTTGGGGGTTCAGAGCAACCCCAAAGTCACCACACCAGCAGCTCAGGGCCGGTCAGGTGCAGAGTTCAAAGTGGTGCCCAAAACACATAGGCTAGAATGGAGAGAAGGGGGTGCCCCGGTTCCGGTCTGCTTGCAGGTAAGTACCCGCGTCTTCGGAGGGCAGACCAGGGGGGTTTTGTAGGGCACCGGGGGGGACACAAGTCCACACAGAAATTTCACCCTCAGCAGCGCGGGGGCGGCCGGGTGCAGTGTAGAAACAAGCGTCGGGTTTTCAATGTTAGTCTATGAGAGATCTCGGGATCTCTTCAGCGCTGCAGGCAGGCAAGGGGGGGATTCCTCGGGGAAACCTCCACTTGGACAAGGGAGAGGGACTCCTGGGGGTCACTTCTCCAGTGAAAGTCCGGTCCTTCAGGTCCTGGGGGCTGCGGGTGCAGGGTCTCTCCCAGGCGTCGGGACTTTAGGTTCAAAGAGTCGCGGTCAGGGGAAGCCTCGGGATTCCCTCTGCAGGCGGCGCTGTGGGGGCTCAGGGGGGACAGGTTTTGGTACTCACAGTATCAGAGTAGTCCTGGGGTCCCTCCTGAGGTGTCGGATCTCCACCAGCCGAGTCGGGGTCGCCGGGTGCAGTGGTGCAAGTCTCACGCTTTTTGCGGGGAGCTTGCAGGGATCTTTAAAGCTGCTGGAAACAAAGTTGCAGCTTTTCTTGGAGCAGGTCCGCTGTCCTCGGGAGTTTCTTGTCTTTTCGAAGCAGGGACAGTCCTCAGAGGATGTCGAGGTCGCTGGTCCCTTCGGAAGGCGTCGCTGGAGCAGGATCTTTGGAAGGCAGGAGACAGGCCGGTGAGTTTCTGGAGCCAAGGCAGTTGTCGTCTTCTGGTCTTCCTCTGCAGGGGTTTTTCAGCTAGGCAGTCCTTCTTCTTGTAGTTGCAGGAATCTGATTTTCTAGGGTTCAGGGTAGCCCTTAAATACTAAATTTAAGGGCGTGTTTAGGTCTGGGGGGTTAGTAGCCAATGGCTACTAGCCCGGAGGGTGGGTACACCCTCTTTGTGCCTCCTCCCAAGGGGAGGGGGTCACAATCCTAACCCTATTGGGGGAATCCTCCATCTGCAAGATGGAGGATTTCTAAAAGTTAGAGTCACTTCAGCTCAGGACACCTTAGGGGCTGTCCTGACTGGCCAGTGACTCCTCCTTGTTTTTCTCATTATTTTCTCCGGCCTTGCCGCCAAAAGTGGGGCCTGGCCGGAGGGGGCGGGCAACTCCACTAGCTGGAGTGTCCTGCTGGGTTGGCACAAAGGAGGTGAGCCTTTGAGGCTCACCGCCAGGTGTGACAATTCCTGCCTGGGGGAGGTGTTAGCATCTCCACCCAGTGCAGGCTTTGTTACTGGCCTCAGAGTGACAAAGGCACTCTCCCCATGGGGCCAGCAACATGTCTCGGTTTGTGGCAGGCTGCTAAAACTAGTCAGCCTACACAGATAGTCGGTTAAGTTTCAGGGGGCACCTCTAAGGTGCCCTCTGGGGTGTATTTTACAATAAAATGTACACTGGCATCAGTGTGCATTTATTGTGCTGAGAAGTTTGATACCAAACTTCCCAGTTTTCAGTGTAGCCATTATGGTGCTGTGGAGTTCGTGCTTGACAGACTCCCAGACCATATACTCTTATGGCTACCCTGCACTTACAATGTCTAAGGTTTTGTTTAGACACTGTAGGGGTACCATGCTCATGCACTGGTACCCTCACCTATGGTATAGTGCACCCTGCCTTAGGGCTGTAAGGCCTGCTAGAGGGGTGTCTTACCTATACTGCATAGGCAGTGAGAGGCTGGCATGGCACCCTGAGGGGAGTGCCATGTCGACTTACTCGTTTTGTCCTCACTAGCACACACAAGCTGGCAAGCAGTGTGTCTGTGCTGAGTGAGAGGTCTCCAGGGTGGCATAAGACATGCTGCAGCCCTTAGAGACCTTCCTTGGCATCAGGGCCCTTGGTACTAGAAGTACCAGTTACAAGGGACTTATCTGGATGCCAGGGTCTGCCAATTGTGGATACAAAAGTACAGGTTAGGGAAAGAACACTGGTGCTGGGGCCTGGTTAGCAGGCCTCAGCACACTTTCAATTGTAAACATAGCATCAGCAAAGGCAAAAAGTCAGGGGGCAACCATGCCAAGGAGGCATTTCCTTACACAACCCCCCCCCAAACGAAAGAGGATGAGACTAACCTTTCCCAAGAGAGTCTTCATTTTCTAAGTGGAAGAACCTGGAAAGGCCATCTGCATTGGCATGGGCAGTCCCAGGTCTGTGTTCCACTATAAAGTCCATTCCCTGTAGGGAGATGGACCACCTCAACAGTTTAGGATTTTCACCTTTCATTTGCATCAGCCATTTGAGAGGTCTGTGGTCAGTTTGAACTAGGAAGTGAGTCCCAAAGAGGTATGGTCTCAGCTTCTTCAGGGACCAAACCACAGCAAAGGCCTCCCTCTCAATGGCACTCCAACGCTGCTCCCTGGGGAGTAACCTCCTGCTAATGAAAGCAACAGGCTGGTCAAGGCCATCATCATTTGTTTGGGACAAAACTGCCCCTATCCCATGTTCAGAGGCATCAGTCTGCACAATGAACTGCTTAGAATAATCTGGAGCTTTGAGAACTGGTGCTGAGCACATGGCTTGTTTCAGGGTGTCAAAGGCCTGTTGGCATTCCACAGTCCAGTTCACTTTCTTGGGCATTTTCTTGGAGGTTAGTTCAGTGAGGGCTGTCACAATGGATCCATATCCCTTCACAAACCTCCTGTAATACCCAGTCAAGCCAAGGAATGCCCTGACTTGAGTCTGGGTTTTTGGAGCTACCCAGTCCAGAATAGTCTGGATCTTGGGTTGGAGTGGCTGAACTTGGCCTCCACCTACAAGGTGGCCCAAGTAAACCACAGTTCCCTGCCCTATCTGGCATTTGGATGCCTTGATAGAGAGGCCTGCAGATTGCAGAGCCTTCAAAACCTTCCTCAGGTGGACCAGGTGATCCTGCCAGGTGGAGCTAAAGACAGCAATATCATCAAGATAAGCTGTGCTAAAGGACTCCAAGCCAGCAAGGACTTGATTCACCAACCTTTGGAAGGTGGCAGGGGCATTCTTTAAACCAAAGGGCATAACAGTAAACTGATAATGCCCATCAGGTGTGGAGAATGTTGTTTTCTCTTTTGCTCCAGGTGCCATTTTTATTTGCCAGTACCCTGCTGTCAAGTCAAAGGTACTTAAGAATTTGGCAGCACCTAATTTATCTATGAGCTCATCAGCTCTTGGAATTGGATGAGCATCTGTCTTGGTGACAGAATTGAGCCCTCTGTAGTCTACACAAAACCTCATTTCTTTCTTTCCATCTTTGGTGTGAGGTTTGGGGACTAAGACCACTGGGCTAGCCCAGGGGCTGTCAGAGCGCTCAATTACTCCCAATTCCAGCATCTTGTGGACTTCCACCTTGATGCTTTCCTTAACATGGTCAGACTGTCTAAAGATTTTGTTTTTGACAGGCATGCTGTCTCCTGTGTCCACATCATGGGTACACAGGTGTGTCTGACCAGGGGTTAAGGAGAAGAGTTCAGGAAACTGTTGTAGGACTCTCCTACAATCAGCTTGCTGTTGGCCAGAGAGGGTGTCTGAGTAGATCACGCCATCTACTGTGCCATCTTTTGGGTCTGATGACAGAAGATCAGGGAGAGGTTCACTCTCTGCCTCCTGATCCTCATCTGTTACCATCAACAGATTCACATCAGCCCTGTCATGGAAGAGCTTAAGGCGGTTCACATGGATCACCCTCTTGGGGCTCCTGCTTGTGCCCAGGTCCACCAGGTAGGTGACCTGACTCTTCCTTTCTAGTACTGGGTAAGGACCACTCCATTTGTCCTGGAGTGCCCTGGGAGCCACAGGCTCCAGAACCCAGACTTTCTGCCCTGGTTGGAACTCAACCAGTGCAGCCTTTTGGTCATACCAAAACTTCTGGAGTTGTTGGCTGGCCTCAAGGTTTTTGGTTGCCTTTTCCATGTACTCTGCCATTCTAGAGCGAAGGCCAAGTACATAGTCCACTATGTCCTGTTTAGGCTCATGGAGAGGTCTCTCCCAGCCTTCTTTAACAAGGGCAAGTGGTCCCCTTACAGGATGACCAAACAGAAGTTCAAAGGGTGAGAACCCTACTCCCTTCTGTGGTACCTCCCTGTAAGCGAAAAGCAGACATGGCAGGAGGACATCCCATCTCCTTTTGAGTTTTTCTGGGAGCCCCATGATCATGCCCTTTAATGTCTTGTTGAATCTCTCAACTAAGCCATTAGTTTGTGGATGGTAAGGTGTAGTGAATTTATAAGTCACTCCACACTCATTCCACATGTGCTTTAGGTATGCTGACATGAAGTTGGTACCTCTGTCAGACACCACCTCCTTAGGGAAACCCACTCTGGTAAAGATACCAATGAGGGCCTTGGCTACTGCAGGGGCAGTAGTCGACCTAAGGGGAATAGCTTCAGGATACCTGGTAGCATGATCCACTACTACCAGGATATACATATTTCCTGAGGCTGTGGGAGGTTCTAGTGGACCAACTATGTCCACACCCACTCTTTCAAAGGGCACCCCCACCACTGGAAGTGGAATGAGGGGGGCCTTTGGATGCCCACCTGTCTTACCACTGGCTTGACAGGTGGGGCAGGAGAGGCAAAACTCCTTAACCATGTTGGACATATTGGGCCAGTAGAAGTGGTTGACTAACCTCTCCCACGTCTTGGTTTGTCCCAAATGCCCAGCAAGGGGAATGTCATGGGCCAATGTTAGGATGAACTCTCTGAACAGCTGAGGCACTGCCACTCTCCTAGTGGCACCAGGTTTGGGTTCTCTGGCCTCAGTGTACAGGAGTCCATCTTCCCAATAGACCCTATGCGTTCCATTTTTCTTGCCTTTGGACTCTTCAGCAGCTTGCTGCCTAAGGCCTTCAAGAGAGGGACAGGTTTCTTGTCCCTTACACAGCTCCTCCCTTGAGGGTCCCCCTGGGCCTAAGAGCTCAACCTGATAAGGTTCAAGCTCCAAAGGCTCAGTTCCCTCAGAGGGCAGAACTTCTTCCTGAGAAGAGAGGTTCCCTTTCTTTTGCTGTGTTGCAGTTGGTTTCCCAACTGACTTTCCTGTTCTCTTGGTAGGCTGGGCCATTTTTCCAGACTCCAGCTCTACTTTTTCACCCTGTGCCTTGCATTGTGCTCTTGTTTTCACACACACCAGTTCAGGGATACCCAGCATTGCTGCATGGGTTTTTAGTTCTACCTCAGCCCATGCTGAGGACTCCAGGTCATTTCCAAGCAGACAGTCCACTGGGATATTTGAGGAGACCACCACCTGTTTCAGGCCATTGACCCCTCCCCATTCTAAAGTAACCATTGCCATGGGATGTACTTTTCTCTGATTGTCAGCGTTGGTGACTGTGTAAGTTTTTCCAGTCAGGTATTGGCCAGGGGAAACCAGTTTCTCTGTCACCATGGTGACACTGGCACCTGTATCCCTCAGGCCCTCTATTCTAGTCCCATTAATTAAGAGTTGCTGTCTGTATTTTTGCATGTTAGGCGGCCAGACAGCTAGTGTGGCTAAATCCACCCCACCCTCAGAAACTAGAGTAGCTTCAGTGTGGACCCTGATTTGCTCTGGGCACACTGTTGATCCCACTTGGAGACTAGCCATACCAGTGTTACCTGGATGGGAGTTTGGAGTGGAACCTTTCTTGGGACAGGCCTTGTCTCCAGTTTGGTGTCCATGCTGTTTACAGCTATGACACCAGGCCTTTTTGGGATCAAAGTTTTTACCCTTGTACCCATTGTTTTGTGAAGAGGCTCTGGGCCCACCCTCCTGTGCAGGTTTTTGGGGGCCTGTAGAAGACTCTTTACTATTTTTAGTTTTGGTTGTCTCATCACCCTTCCCCTGGGGAGTCTTTGTGACCCCTTTCTTTTGGTCACCCCCTGTTGAAGTCTTGGACACCCTTGTCTTGACCCAATGGTCCGCCTTCTTTCCCAATTCTTGGGGAGAAATTGGTCCTAGGTCTACCAGATGCTGATGCAGTTTATCATTGAAACAATTACTTAACAGGTGTTCTTTCACAAATAAATTGTACAGCCCATCATAATTACTTACACCACTGCCTTGAATCCAACCATCTAGTGTTTTCACTGAGTAGTCTACAAAGTCAACCCAGGTCTGGCTCGAGGATTTTTGAGCCCCCCTGAATCTAATCCTATACTCCTCAGTGGAGAATCCAAAGCCCTCAATCAGAGTACCCTTCATGAGGTCATAAGATTCTGCATCTTGTCCAGAGAGTGTGAGGAGTCTATCCCTACACTTTCCTGTGAACATTTCCCAAAGGAGAGCACCCCAGTGAGATCTGTTCACTTTTCTGGTTGCACAAGCCCTCTCAAAAGCTGTGAACCATTTGGTGATGTCATCACCATCTTCATATTTAGTTACAATCCCTTTAGGGATTTTCAACATGTCAGGAGAATCTCTGACCCTATTTATGTTGCTGCCACCATTGATGGGTCCTAGGCCCATCTCTTGTCTTTCCCTCTCTATGGCTAGGATCTGTCTTTCCAAAGCCAATCTTTTGGCCATCCTGGCTAACTGGATGTCCTCTTCACTGGGGTTATCCTCAGTGATTTCAGAGGTACTGGTCCCTCCTGTGAGGGAGCCAGTATCTCTGACTAGTATTTTTGGAGTCAGGGCTTGAGAGGCCCTGTCCTCCCTAGATAGGACTGGTAGGGGGGAATCTTCCTCCAATTCACTATCATCTTCCTCTGAGTTGCCACCCTCAGAGGGGTTGGCCTTTTCAAACTCTGCCAAAAGCTCCTGGAGCTGTATTTTGGTAGGTTTGGGGCCTATGGTTATTTTCTTTAGTTTACAGAGTGACCTTAGCTCTCTCATCTGTAGATGGAGGTAAGGTGTGGTGTCGAGTTCCACCACAGTCACATCTGTGCTAGACATTTTGCTTCTAAAAGTTGGAATACTTTTTAAGAATCTAAAACTGGTTCTAGAATCTAATTCAAACTTTTACAAACTTTTAAACTCTAAAAGAAATGCTAAACAGGATCTAACACAAGGCCCTAGCAGGTCTTTTAAGAATTTAGAAAACTTTTCAAATTGCAAAAATCAATTTCTAATGACAATTTTGGAATTTGTCGTGTGATCAGGTATTGGCTGAGTAGTCCAGCAAATGCAAAGTCTTGTACCCCACCGCTGATCCACCAATGTAGGAAGTTGGCTCTGTATGTGCTATTTCAAAGTAAGGAATAGCATGCACAGAGTCCAAGGGTTCCCCTTAGAGGTAAAATAGTGGTAAAAATAGATAATACTAATGCTCTATTTTGTGGTAGTGTGGTCGAGCAGTAGGCTTATCCAAGGAGTAGTGTTAAGCATTTGTTGTACATACACATAGACAATAAATGAGGTACACACACTCAGAGACAAATCCAGCCAATAGGTTTTTATATAGAAAAATATCTTTTCTTAGTTTATTTTAAGAACCACAGGTTCAAATTCTACATGTAATATCTCATTCGAAAGGTATTGCAGGTAAGTACTTTAGGAACTTCAAATCATCAAAATTGCATGTATACTTTTCAAGTTATTCACAAATAGCTGTTTTAAAAGTGGACACTTAGTGCAATTTTCACAGTTCCTAGGGGAGGTAAGTATTTGTTAGGTTAACCAGGTAAGTAAGACACTTACAGGGCTTAGTTCTTGGTCCAAGGTAGCCCACCGTTGGGGGTTCAGAGCAACCCCAAAGTCACCACACCAGCAGCTCAGGGCCGGTCAGGTGCAGAGTTCAAAGTGGTGCCCAAAACACATAGGCTAGAATGGAGAGAAGGGGGTGCCCCGGTTCCGGTCTGCTTGCAGGTAAGTACCCGCGTCTTCGGAGGGCAGACCAGGGGGGTTTTGTAGGGCACCGGGGGGGACACAAGTCCACACAGAAATTTCACCCTCAGCAGCGCGGGGGCGGCCGGGTGCAGTGTAGAAACAAGCGTCGGGTTTTCAATGTTAGTCTATGAGAGATCTCGGGATCTCTTCAGCGCTGCAGGCAGGCAAGGGGGGGATTCCTCGGGGAAACCTCCACTTGGACAAGGGAGAGGGACTCCTGGGGGTCACTTCTCCAGTGAAAGTCCGGTCCTTCAGGTCCTGGGGGCTGCGGGTGCAGGGTCTCTCCCAGGCGTCGGGACTTTAGGTTCAAAGAGTCGCGGTCAGGGGAAGCCTCGGGATTCCCTCTGCAGGCGGCGCTGTGGGGGCTCAGGGGGGACAGGTTTTGGTACTCACAGTATCAGAGTAGTCCTGGGGTCCCTCCTGAGGTGTCGGATCTCCACCAGCCGAGTCGGGGTCGCCGGGTGCAGTGGTGCAAGTCTCACGCTTTTTGCGGGGAGCTTGCAGGGATCTTTAAAGCTGCTGGAAACAAAGTTGCAGCTTTTCTTGGAGCAGGTCCGCTGTCCTCGGGAGTTTCTTGTCTTTTCGAAGCAGGGACAGTCCTCAGAGGATGTCGAGGTCGCTGGTCCCTTCGGAAGGCGTCGCTGGAGCAGGATCTTTGGAAGGCAGGAGACAGGCCGGTGAGTTTCTGGAGCCAAGGCAGTTGTCGTCTTCTGGTCTTCCTCTGCAGGGGTTTTTCAGCTAGGCAGTCCTTCTTCTTGTAGTTGCAGGAATCTGATTTTCTAGGGTTCAGGGTAGCCCTTAAATACTAAATTTAAGGGCGTGTTTAGGTCTGGGGGGTTAGTAGCCAATGGCTACTAGCCCGGAGGGTGGGTACACCCTCTTTGTGCCTCCTCCCAAGGGGAGGGGGTCACAATCCTAACCCTATTGGGGGAATCCTCCATCTGCAAGATGGAGGATTTCTAAAAGTTAGAGTCACTTCAGCTCAGGACACCTTAGGGGCTGTCCTGACTGGCCAGTGACTCCTCCTTGTTTTTCTCATTATTTTCTCCGGCCTTGCCGCCAAAAGTGGGGCCTGGCCGGAGGGGGCGGGCAACTCCACTAGCTGGAGTGTCCTGCTGGGTTGGCACAAAGGAGGTGAGCCTTTGAGGCTCACCGCCAGGTGTGACAATTCCTGCCTGGGGGAGGTGTTAGCATCTCCACCCAGTGCAGGCTTTGTTACTGGCCTCAGAGTGACAAAGGCACTCTCCCCATGGGGCCAGCAACATGTCTCGGTTTGTGGCAGGCTGCTAAAACTAGTCAGCCTACACAGATAGTCGGTTAAGTTTCAGGGGGCACCTCTAAGGTGCCCTCTGGGGTGTATTTTACAATAAAATGTACACTGGCATCAGTGTGCATTTATTGTGCTGAGAAGTTTGATACCAAACTTCCCAGTTTTCAGTGTAGCCATTATGGTGCTGTGGAGTTCGTGCTTGACAGACTCCCAGACCATATACTCTTATGGCTACCCTGCACTTACAATGTCTAAGGTTTTGTTTAGACACTGTAGGGGTACCATGCTCATGCACTGGTACCCTCACCTATGGTATAGTGCACCCTGCCTTAGGGCTGTAAGGCCTGCTAGAGGGGTGTCTTACCTATACTGCATAGGCAGTGAGAGGCTGGCATGGCACCCTGAGGGGAGTGCCATGTCGACTTACTCGTTTTGTCCTCACTAGCACACACAAGCTGGCAAGCAGTGTGTCTGTGCTGAGTGAGAGGTCTCCAGGGTGGCATAAGACATGCTGCAGCCCTTAGAGACCTTCCTTGGCATCAGGGCCCTTGGTACTAGAAGTACCAGTTACAAGGGACTTATCTGGATGCCAGGGTCTGCCAATTGTGGATACAAAAGTACAGGTTAGGGAAAGAACACTGGTGCTGGGGCCTGGTTAGCAGGCCTCAGCACACTTTCAATTGTAAACATAGCATCAGCAAAGGCAAAAAGTCAGGGGGCAACCATGCCAAGGAGGCATTTCCTTACAGTATGTCTAATGTCATTGTTCTGGTATTATAGCAAAGGGAGTTGGTCTACCTTATAATTGTATAAAGAATATATTCAAGCCAGTAACATTTTAAAAGTGACTGCTATGTTGACCCACCATATTTATAGGGAAACTCTACCAAAAACTGTAAAATGTCCTCCTTGCCATGGAAGATAACTCCCATGACGAGACACCACTGCTTTATTATTTCTAAAACTAATATTCCACTTTGGGGTTTTGTTTTTTAAAATAAAAAAAACATACCTCTGCAGTATGGCTCCATCATGTTTGGTAGAGTCACACAGCAAAGTTACCATGCTTTGTTAGGAACTACCTTGACAGCAACTCCTGTCAATGCATTGAATGTCTACCAGCCTGACAGCCATTCATAAACTTGGTTGTCAGGATTTTTGCCAGGACGACGAGGTATAATAATCCATCATGCTGGTGGATGATGGCCTAACGAACAAATAAATTGGGCCCTTTATCTTATCCCTCAGTATCTTATAAAGCATGAAATTATCATATGTTCATGGTATTTTTACTAGCTTTGCTGGAGAATTATTAGAGGACAGAGATCCACTTGGTCCCACCTTGGGGATTAGAGTAGTATTGTGTTGGTCTGGTCTTGTGAAGTGCACAGCGTGGATTGCCTTTTTATATGTTTAAACTCATATATGATGGAGGTGAATGACGGAGTACGATTGACAGTTATTTAGGCAATAGTACTCTCTGTGCTAGTTTGTCTGTTGAGTATCAGGGTCAAGGTTTTTGTGGGTTCACTTTTGTTGATGAGATATGTTTTGTTATGACTGATGGTACAATTCAAGTTGGGGAAATTTAAGGGAAGTGGGAATCTGTGTTAGACTGGGAAACCAAATCAAAAGCAGCCATTGCAAAAATGCTCAAATTAGCCCCACTTCCTCTGTCCCCTTGCAAACATACTATTTTCATTTGTTCACTGTCTGTCATGCCTTCTCTCCACTCTCTTCTCCCACTCTGATTGCTTTCACTCTATCTCCCCTTGCCTCTGCCTCTCTACCCACAGTAGCAGTAGTGGAAACATGGCTTCAGGCCTAACACTGTAACCTGATTATAGTGGTGTAAAACATGCACTGCAATATCTCCAAATAAACCCTTTTTGAGATATAAAAACCTTCCTTTTAAATATTAATAAGTCACCCCTACATAGAACTTGTAGCTCACAAGGTGAAGTGCATATTATTTAAAAGTAGGACATGTAGACGCTTAAAGTCAACTAATCTTTAGATTGACAGGCACTCAAAAATATTTTCACTGTAGAAACACTCACTGGCCCACAGAGAAAAAACTGAAAAGCTCCAATTAATGGTGAAGTCCAATTTTGAATAAATATTAGAAAACACTTTTAGAAACTATTCTTTTCCCTGCCTGAAAGTCCTGGAGGCTAATTTACATGAGTTTTCCAATTGTTACCTAGCTAGTGAATGGTCCAAATGAGGTATGAAAACTGCTCCTAGAGCAGAGGCAAAGGCCTAGATGGGGAGAGGTGTTTTGTCCTCTGATAGAAAGGCAATATGGGCTGTTCTAAGGGATCTTATGCCCTCAAGATGACCCTGGCGGGCCGAATATTGCCAGGGCACTGTGTCGGTGTCACCGTCAACAGGCCAATGGTGAATACTGCCAAAGTAGGAGCCAAACCGCCGAGCCTCTTACCGTCCCGCCACATTACCGTGTTCCGCCGGACTGGAGCTGAGCACCTCCAGCATGGCGGATGGCGTGATACCACTAGTGGTATCACGAGGTGCAAGACCGCCAGAAAAAGCTGCCGGTCTTGCACCCTGGTGACAGGAATAAACATTCCTGTCATCAGGATGCACTCGCACACACGTCCACATACCTGCACACATGCACTCACAAAGTTCGACCCACAAGCACACCCTTACTCACCCATTCAAATGCGACATATACACCCATTCACACTGACAAACATAGACAAACAGCGTACTCACTCATGCATTCACTCCCCATCCCCATGTGCATACATACATTCACACACGTCCCTGCACCACATACACGCACTCACCCGCTCTCCCCATCCACTCACACACTCACTTCGTCTACACACAATCACTCACACAGGCAGACACGCACCCACAAACACTTCCCGCACATTCACAACATTCACACATACACACACACACACCCTCCCCTGTCGGATGAACCACTTATCTTGTTTTTCAAAGAGGTCATCCGGGAGGGGGAAGGGCCTGACGCTTTCAGTGCCGGCAGTGCTTCGCTATCTAGTCACCACCACACCGTATTACAGGTTGTAATACAGTGTATTTCTCTTTTTTGTGTGCCACTACCGGGGGCGGTACCACCTCTGCACTGACGACTGCCAGCTTCCCTGGTATTGGAATTTCACCCGAGTCAGAGATCAGTCATATTAAGGTGGTCTTAAGACCGCCAGAACTGGTGGTATTTTGGTGCCCCCAGCTTTGGTGGTCTTTAGAAAAGACTGCCAAGTCGTCATGAGGGCCTTAGTCTCCTACAAAGGGTCCTTCCTTGTCACAAGTAAATGTCAAATGACACCTAGACAGGCACCTTTCTTTGACCTCAAAGTAAGGTATAAACAATGCCGGGGGGGGTTCTATAACTGAAATGGAGCAAGCACAGCAGCAGGGGCTTGCCATTACACTGGCAACACCTTTGAGTGGGCAGAAGACAAAGAAGTAGACTCCAAGGGTCAGTTGGCTAGTTTCCTGTGTAGTTACCAGGGCTACATAAAGCTATAAGAAGCCCTTCCCTGACACTCCCAGCACACCATTGCCACCTGACCTGGACACTACCTCCAGCATCTGCTGGAGTGAGGTCTAACTCCAGGTGCTGTTCCCAAGGTTCTGAAATTGTTGGCTAGGTTTGCCTGGACTTCTTATATCACCCTTAAATACCTGGGACTTGGAAACTTTTGGATATGAAGACCATCGGAGGACTGAGATCAACCTGCCCAGCTGATTCACCCCAGGGTATGTTCTCACTGGGCCAAAGAAACAGGCTTCTCCTCCTTGGTGCTTATCTCCTGCAGCAACTCTGATTCAGCAACACCTTGTGGAGAAGGTAATAAGCTTTGTAGATTAACCCTGCATCCATCCCCAAGAGAGGATTCTTAGCTCTGAAAAAGATGCTAAGTCCAATGTAGAAATCTTTGGACTTCTTCCAATGGCTCTCCAAATTCATGGAACCTCCTTGGACACTGCCAGCTGCATTACCCTGCTGAAAGATTTTGACTTCCATTGATGGCCTAATTTATATGTTGGCAGAGAGGGAACAAATTTGCGATAGCATCTCAGTTCCCTCCCCACCAAAACAGTGGTCTGCCCACCCTACTTATACATGGACAGATGAAAGGTTTTGCAAACATCTTCAACAGCCCGGCACAGCAAGTAAATGTCTGTGCGCCCAATGAAGATGGGTAGACAAATAGCTGTTTTTTCACTGTCTGCCACACCAAGGAAATGCTAATAGTAGGGGACAGTAAAAAAGAAATAATACCCCCCTTGCCACTGGAGGCATTATTTTCTTGGCAAGAAGGGGGTATTATCTTTTTAACAAATAAAAAAGAGAACTACTTAGTGCAAAGCTCCATCCTGCTGACCAACAAAAAACAATAGGACACTGGTGCCGGACAATACTTTATAAATGACTGCCAGCTTAGCGGTCATTTATAAACCTGGGGGGTGGCACATACCTAAGGGAGATGGAGTAATTTACATCATATCTCTCGCGGTGATACTGGCTGCCTGTCACAATATGAATCTGGCCCTAAGTTCCAAGGTAAAACCTCTTACCTGATCAAACCTATTTTGTGTATCTGACCTCCACTCCATCGAGGTCAGCCTGAATTCCTGCCTAGGCACTGCAATCAATTGACCCACATTGGCTCTTATTGCTTTTTGGCATTATTTTTACTTTAAACTTTAAAAGTGAATATCTCCAGTTCCCCTCAGTTTTTGTAGTTTTTGGTTTTATACTACTTAATTTAATATAATTATGTTTTTCTAATTTGGTTTGGGATTTTCACTGCTTGATGTTTTGAATGTATTACTGTTTGGCACTGCATCCTAAGTTAGGCCTGTCTGCTCTGTGCCATAGCTACCATGGTGTGGGGCTCATGTTAAGATAGTGGCTTTCAGGATTCACCCTCACCAGGGTTGTGATTATTCCTTGAGGTGGGTAGTCATCCAATGCAATATATAATCCAACTTCTTAAAGTGACCTTTTGATAAAGACACAGTAAGGGATGGACATAGAAAGGCAATAGTTTGGATGGTGGAATGTAAAGATGGTACACTAGTAGTATTTATAAATATTTATGCTTCAAATGTATTCCCGATTGATTATCTACAATCAACTTCTGAGTGTATGATGGGAGAACTCCAACACTTGTTGTTATGGGGATAGGAAGACTTCAAATGTGATGCTGTTCCTATCTTAGATGATTCCACTCTCCTTTTCAGGTGGCATCAGGGAACAGTCTATTTCAACTTTGATTAACTCAGTGGGGATTCATTTATGTATTCAAACTGCTAACCATTTGGCCAGCAAGTTTTCGTTTAGTCAGAGGTCAATGACCTGCATATGCGACTTGAACAACGTTTGGCTATATGAGACAGGCTGACCAGAAATATATAGTATACTATTTTGGAAGAACTGCTTCAGACTAAAAGTCTTGATTTATTTAATTCGATTTGCTTTTTGAGATGTTTGCAGTGCAACTAATTACCCATGAAAAGGGTATTCTGAAGTTGGAGAAAACAATACAAAAGCAAACAGTGCTATTAAAAAAAGGGAACGTGGAGGAGAGGCCTACTAGAACTGAAATACATGTTATAAGAAGCACGAGGAAGCACAGCAGGCAGAAGGTAGATCTTGGTTCATTAGGAAAATAATTCAAGTATTGAAAGGGGTGACTGTCCTGGCACACCCTGCTGAAGTGAGGAACTGATAGAAAATTGGTTTGTAATGATTGAAGGGATCTTGTGGAGACATTCCATTTGAAAGGCTTCTACAAATAGGGGCATATTTTCAAGCCCCCGATGCACACTTCCTTGGAAATATGCCCCATAGTGCATTGTAGAACTGTTAATGGTTTTATGGCATAAGTGCAAACCTGTGAAAAACAATGTTTCTAGGTGGAAATCCAATAAAGAGAAACAAAATGATCTGAAACACCATATTTTTCCTCAAGTCAACATATGCTCCATACTGCAGCATTGGGAAAGGTTTGTAGACATGCTGTGAGCTAGGGTGGTACAAAGCAGTCTTCCATTCATGATAGTACTGTCTGTACTATGGCTTTCTTGCGAAGAGCTGGCAAAAGAAGCATGACATTTCTCAGAACACATAATATGAGAATGAGAAAGTAATTGTTCAAATGATGATCAATATAGCTTTTGAATGAAAGCTCATTGTCTGAAATACCAGGGTTTAAATTTAAATTGGGACTAAAAGAAACACTGGCAGAAATGTTCAAACTAGCCAATTCCTCCTCTATAATTTCTCTCTTTACTTTTCGCTTCCCTCTCTTTTTCCTCTCCCTCATCCAAAACATCCTTTGTGTAGCTGGTGAAAATAGCAGAGTTGCAAGCAGTGGCCTTCTCTCCTCAAAAAGCAGCCGTCAGGAGCTGCAACCCACCAGGAAAATGCCTGACGAAACATACAGGCAGTCCATGCCTGGAAATAACCTCTAGATTTTGAGGTGGTGGAAAGAGCGATAGGAGAGGAGATGGTCCCAACGTATTTGTCTACCAAAGATGTATGCAATAGGCTGAAACTCAAAAGGTGATCAAGTCAGTCTTGTCTGTATTTAGCTAGATGTGTTGATATTCATCCATGTAGCTGCAACAGGTAGACAATCTTCAAATTTGTTATGTGAAATATGATTGTTGTTGTCCCAACTGACAAACAAATGGGTGCTATCTGCACATGAGTAAAATGCACCCAGTGTTTGTGAATTAAAGCAACTAGGGGCACAACACAGATATTAGAAAAAGTGAGGCTCAGAGCAGAGCCATGTGGGACTTCACAGATGATCTCTTTGAATTAAGAGATTAAAGGCGGCACGGAAACTGGTTAACTGTATCCAATCAAAAACGGGGTAATTTACTTGAGGGCATGGTCCATAATACCAGTGTCTTTCAGTTGCTGTATTAAGTGTGGGCCTTTACTTTCAAGATTAGGATTGGGCCTTAAATACTAACAAAGTTCTGCTGTCCAAAGCAGACATGTGTCCCAACCTCCTGTCCTTAGGTTTTATATTATCTGATACAACCTTCATTATGACATATAAAGATGCCATCAATTGGTTTGTCATAGAGAATGTAGTCTCCTTTTGTAATTCAGTGTTTGAAAATAAGTGTTTAAGGTGCTGATTCTTGATGTATTGTAAGAAATTGGCATATTATCTGGAGTGGGCTGCAGCACACCTGCAAGAATAATCACAACACTTGTAGGGTGAACGCTCAAAGTCAGTAAATTAATCTGAGCTCAACTCCCTAGCAGCTGTGGCACAGAATGGACAGGCTTAATGTAGCACAGTTTGGAGAGTATTTAAATTCAGTAACAAAACATTAATAAAGTCAAAACATCAGCAAAAATCAATACAAATCTCAAATTGAATTGGAGACATAGAGTAAAATCCAACCAATAAAATGACACAAAAGGCCAACAATCTAATAAGGGTAGCCAGAGATCTGCATTGTTACAGTATTTTAGTCCAAATATTGCCAAAAATGTACAAAGCACTAAAGGTTGTCAAAGGTCATGGTAAACCAGGACCTACGCATGAGATGAGGCTGACTGCGATAGAGCGTAGGTGGAATACACAAACCAAGTGTGTCCCTGTTAGAGGTTTTAGCTCGAGATTCAGGGCCTGTTAGAGGGTGACCTGTATGTTTGCCCACATAATTTAAATTGGTGGACATACAAGTCACGTTCACTGCCCATCACTGCCAGGAAAACCTTGGGGCTAAGGGGCAGTAAGAAATTCAAAATGCCACCCTCACCATAAGAGATAACTGCCATTGTGAGGGAGGCATTATTTATTTAATTTTTAAAACCAAATCCTCCTTTGGGGCTTTGTTTTTTAATATAAAAAATGTGACTTTGCTGTTCATCTCCACCATGTCTGATAGAACCATATGGCAAAGTTACAATGCATTGACATGAACTGTCTTGACAGTGGTTTCTGTCATTGCATCAACTGTCTGCCAGCCTGATGGACTTTTATAAATTTGACAGTCGGGATCTTCCCAGAGGTGATGAAATAAAATACTTTGTGGCCCTGGCAGAGGATGGCTCAATCACTAACAAATTAATTGGACCCTTAGTCTCTCTTTTGGAGCTTGGAATCGTTCAGTGGGGCAGGGCTGCAGCTGTATCCGACATGGAGTTCCGTGAAACCAGACACTTTCTTACCAAGGGTCCACTGAATCGAGTTTGCTGCATTCTGAGCAAGAGAAGCCTGATTTCCCAGCCCAAAAAGGTTGCACCTTGATCATATAGGTTGGGTTGGTTTCTTTCGGTCTTCTAGAGGTCTCAAATCTGAACACATCTCATTCCCAGGTTTTCAGGGGTAGTAGGAGAAATTCAGTTAGAGAGAGCCAATGATGCCAGGGCCTCGGAAACAGCTCTTGGAGTTCATAACTCACTCCGGCACAGGCTAAAAGCAGAGTCCAGGTCAGGCCCATTGGTACTGGATAGCTGGGCATTTTAGAAAAAGGTCCCTTGGAGCTTTTAGTATCACTATAGCCACAGAAGATCAGCCAACAGACTCCTGGAATCTACACCTTTATAGTGGGTAGATGGGGACCTGGTCCAGTCCTTCAGGGCTGACTTAAGGTCACACAGAGCAAGTCTAGCCCCCTTTTGTTCTTCCAGAGGTCCAGAAAGTGTTCTGAAATGGGTCCTGGGTATATCACATTTATTTCTGGCACTGGCTAGTGGGTGTGCGAGGTAACTCCAGGCACCACCTTAACAAATTGGGAAAATGTTTCCAAGGGTTACCCTACTCACTTTTTTCAGCAGTTCCTTTTTTGCCCTACTTCAAAGAAACCTGCAGTGGCCCTTACTTCCAAAGAATAAGATGTGGAAACCCTGCTACCCTTGTGCAGAGCCTGTGTGCCCACTCAGAAGTGTGGCCATGGAAATCAGCAGTATCCTTCTGATCACACCAGTTCTAGGGGTTTTGGTACATGTCTGACTGGAAGGACAGAAGCTGGAGACTTTCTAGTTTCACCTAACCTTTGCTTGTGACAGGGGAGGCCCCTTTGGCGTAAATTAAGTTATTGGGTACAGCCCAACTGGTATTTCTACCCGGGGAAGAAAAAACACTTTTCTACACCCAAATCATTGTTTCTGCCCTGGGAGCAGTTTTCCCACCTCCTCAGGGCTAATCACCCTCTGGTCTATAGCTGGAGAGCTTATGCAGCTTAGCCTCTAGGAGCTTAAATTAGTAAAACGATAACCTTCTAAAAGTTACTCTTCTACAATGTTTATTATAAATCTGACTTCACCATTAAGTTGCTATTTTAATCAATATTAAAAAGAGTTATTTATTCATATTTCTAGCTAGTCCCAGTACAGGGCCAGCACAATTAATAATTAATTATTCTTTCAATTATTTTGAATGCCAGCCAGAGCTGTCTTACAGTAAAAATAGTTTTTAAGTGCTAGTCACTGTAAGGACATGTTCACTTTAAATTTAAAGATGTCCTATTTTTGAATATAATGATGCAACCTTCCTTGTTGGATGCAAGGTTGAGATGGGGTGACATCAGTATTTAAAAGTAAGGTCTCTCCCGTCAAAAATGGCTATTTTGGCCGGTCGTATTGCAGATTTACACTGCAGTGGGCAGGCTACAAAGGGTAGGCCTGCAGTCATGCAGGTACAATAGATGCTGCAGTTCACAAGTGGCTTTGAACTTCCAGGTCCTGGGTGCACTTTCTACACCATATACTAAGGACTTATGGGCAGGTTAACTGCAAATTAGGATACGCAAATTCTATCATGTTTAAAGGGGGAGCACAGGTATGTTAATACTGGTTAGCAGGAGTAAAGTGCATCAATGTTTAAAGCCAGCAAATGAGATAAGGCAAAACAATCTGAGAAGACATTACACAAAAGATGATCATTTTCTACATGTGTTTACTCAGAAAAAGCAAAACAGATGATAACTAGTAACATCGGAACACTAGAGGAATCTCTGTGAACATTGGAAAATTTAGCTGCTATAGGTCATATTGAATTCTGAACGACTACTAGGCACTAAACTTCATTTGACTGTATGGGTGGAGCAGCTATGATGGAACTACTTAAGTCATCAGAATAAAAAAACAGCTTCACCCATTCACTAGAGGTGATGATGGTGAATGTGCCCAAGTTAGGAGAAATTTACTCTATAAGACAGTGTACCACTCACTGGTGTTGCTTAATTTGGAAAATAAAATCCTTCTTAAATGCTTGTCTATTAGACTATTGAATGTCCTCCCCCTCTTACTTTCTGAAACAGAGAAAGTTTTTACCCAGTAGACACACTCTGCTGCATCCCTGATAACTGCTTCATCTGATGCATTAACAAGCTGATGGAATCCCTACCCCAGCAGTTGTGTCAAATAATTTAGAAAAGGGGTTTGATGCCTTAAGTTGGGCCTATCTTTAAAGGGCCCTTAGAAGATTTAAGGGGGTCATTACAACCCTGACGGATGGCGGAGAACCGGCGGTAAGACCGCCAACAGGCTGGCGGTCTTACCTTGGTGAATTATGACCATGGCGGTTACCGCCATGGTCGTCCGCCAGTTCTCCGTCCCGCCCGCCGGGCTGGAGACCTGGGTCTCCAGCCCTGCGGCCGTCAGTATACCGCCGGCGGTATTTGGACCCGACTTACCACCGTGGATTTCCAGCGGTTTGAACCGCCATGAAATCCATGGCGGTAAGAACTATCAGTACCAGGGAATTCCTCCCCTGGCACGGATAGGGGTCTCCCCCACCCCCACCCCGAATCCCTCCCCTACACCCCCCACCAACCCTGCCACCCCCCAAAGGTGTCAGGGCCCCCCTCCCCACCCCAACCCCCAACATAGCATGACTCACACACACCCGACACGCATGCAGGCACCACCAACACACACATGCACACACCCCGACATACATGCCCACAGCCACACACACAGTCAGGCACGCACACCCACATTCAAACATACACGCACACATCCATACAGACCTACCCACAGCCATACACGCACTCATTCCCATACACACAACACCCTCGCAAGCATACACGCACTCACACACCCCCTCTACATACACACATGCACACCCCCATGCACGCACACAACACACAACACCCCCCAACCCCCTCCCCTAACGGACGATCGACTTACCTGTTCCGTCGATCCTCCGGGAGGGGACGGGAGCCATGGGGGCAGCTCCGCCAACAGAACACCGCCACGGTGAATCACAGGACGTGATTCGCTGGGAGGTGTTCTGTTGGCGTGGCGGTGGAGGTGGAGCAATCTCCACTTCAACGTCGCCCGCAAGTATGGCTGTTAGCGGCTCTCTGTCGGAATAACGACGGAGAGCAGGCAACAGTCATAATACGCCGAGCGGCAAACCGCCTGCACAGGCGGTCTTCCGCACGGCGGTCCCTCAGCGGTCTTGCAAAAAGACCGCCGAGGTCATAATGACCCCCTTAGTTTTGGCCTTAAATTGATGGCCCATATTTCCTTGTTTATGTAAATCCAATTGCAAGAGATCTGACAGGGTGAATTGTCTCTTGCAAGGAACAAGACAGGAGTGCCCTTTGTCCCCTCTTTTTGTTTACTTCATGGAACAATTATCATGGTTAGATAAATTAATGCTTCTAGTGGTATAACAATGACAAGTAGATTACATTCAAATTCTTTGTATGCAAATAATGTACTACTTACTATTTGTTGGTAATTCTAGAGCAGTATTTGCCCTGTTCTGGGCTTGGTTGAAACTTTGGGAAGGTTTTCCATTAGTTTGTTAACCCCTTCTGTGCCGTGGATGTAATGGTTACGTCCAACGGCACCGTGCTCATGTGTCAAGGACGTAACCATTACGTCCTCCGCACTGAGCTCAGAGAGAGCGCTAGCGCTCCCTCTACGGGCTTCCCTTCCAATCCCCAAGGCAGGGATGGAAGGAGCTTCCCCTTCCACTCCGACTCCCCCTGATCCCCCTAGTGACGTCTAATGATGTCAGTACCTCATCAGAGGTCACTTCCCCATCGTGCTGGAAGCTCAGCTTCCAGCGTGATCGGAAGAGAAATGCTCAGCATTTCTCTTCCGATCATGTGATGGGGGCCCTGAGAGGCTTCAAAGGGAAGGAAAGGAATTTCCTTTCCTTTGAAGTCTCTCAGAGCATTTCATAAGCCGGATTGTAAAGCAATCCGGCTTTTGAAATGCCCACTAGACACCAGGGATTTATTTTGAAAAATGAAATTGGCATAAGGGGAGCGACCCTTGGCCAAGGGTCGCTTCCCAGGGGGGCAATATTTTTCAAGACCTTTTCTATCCCCCCTGGGGGCAGATCAGCCTATTGTTGTCTGACCGAGCTGCCCCCAGGGGGGACAGAATCCACTAGGCTCAAGGGATCATTTTTTGTTCTTGTTTTTTTTTTCTGTTTTTCTTGTTTTTTTAGAGTTGGGGAGCGACCCCTTGGCAAGGGTCGCTCCCTAGGGGGCAAATTGTATTTAGACCATTTCTGCCCCCCTTGGGGACAGATCGGCTGTCTTTTGTTAGGCCAATCTGCCCCCAATGGGGACAGAAACCACTATGCACCGGGGATCTTTTTTTTTTGACAATTTCATGCAAGGGGAGGGACCCTTTAGGCAAGGGTCACTCCCCGGGGGGGGGGGCAATTTATTTTAGCACATTTCCCCCCCCTGGGGCATATCGGCCTATTGTTATTAGGCCGATCTGCCCCCAGGGGGGGCATAAACCTCTAGGCGCCAGGGACAAAAAATGTTTTGTTTTTTTTGCTTTGTTTTGTTTTTTAGAGGTGGGGAGCGACCCCTTAGGCAAGGGTCGCTCCCGTGGGCGGGGGAAATTGTATTTAGACCATTTCTGCCCCCCTTGGGGGCAGATCGTCTGATTTTTGTTAGTCCAATCTGCCCCCAAGGGGGGCAGAAACCACTAGACACCAGGGATTTTTTTGTTGCACCAATTTCACACAAGGGGAGCGACCCCTTAGGCAAGAGTCGCTCCCCTGGGGGTAAATTAATTTTAGGCCATTTCTGCCCCCTCTGGAGGTAGAAACCTCTAGGCAACAGAGATACATTTTTTTTTGTTTTATTTTTTAGAGGTGGGGATTGACCGGGGATTTTTGTTTTGCGACACTTTCACGCAAGCGGAGCGCCCCCTTAGGCAAGGGCCGTTCCCCTGGGGGACAAATTGTATTTAAACCATTTCTGACCCCCTTGGGGGCAGATCAGTCGATTTTTGTTAGGCCAATCTGCCCCCAAGGGGTGCAGAAACCACTTAGGCACCAGGGATTGGTGTGTGTGTATGTGTGCATTTTCTAAAGGGGGGCAGCCCCTTAGGTAAGAGTCGCTCCCCATGGGGGCACATTACTGTTGGCCATATATGGCCCCCTTGGGGGCAGATGGGCATATTTTTGGAAGGCCCATCTGCCCCCAAGGGGGGCAGAAAGCCCACCAGAGACCTGGGAAGTTTTTTTTTTTCAAAATAGGATGGTGGGACTATGGCCATACCCCCACCCCAAATAAATGGGGCCAAAGTTGTTCTGCCTGGGGGGGGGGCAGAAAGTCTACTAGATGCCAGGAAATTTAAAAATATATATATATATATTGGGGTGGTGGCTACAAACCAGTATGGGCCTGGTTAAGCCCCCACCCCAACTGAAGAGGGTAACAGTCTTTCAGCTCTCCCCTACACTCTAAAACATCTTATTCCACAGCAAGCAAGAAGTCATTTGATTATTTTGGGTTTTGGTTTTGCATTTGGGCAATGAGAGCTTAGCTAACTCTCAAAATCGTCCCACTTGGAATGGTGAGGGCTGCACTTTATGGACTTTGGGACGCTGCCATGTAGAAAAACTCCACAAGACCTAGACACATCTGAAAACTAAACATCTGGATGATTCCAGGGTGGTGTGTTTCACATGCCCTTCCCACCATTTTCGTACCCACACTGCCGTGCAAACCTCCAACTTTGCTGGAAATCACACATTTTTCCCACGTTTTTGTGATGGAACCTTCAGGAATCTGCAGGAATCCACAAAATTTCTACCACCCAGCATTGTCTCATCTATACCGATAAAAATTCTGCTGAATTTGTCAGCCTAAAAATGTTTTTTTGCAAACTGCCCTTTTGGGCGCTCTTTGGTTCCCCCTCAATATTAACATGTTTTTTGCTCTTCCCTTTCACAGGCACTTGGCCCACCTACACAAATGAGATATCATTTTTACCGGGAGACTGAGGGGAACATTGGGTGGTATGAAATTTGTCCCAGTGCGGTGATCCCACACAGAAATGAGGGAAAATTAGATTTTTTAGCTAAATTTGAGGTTTGCTGAGGATTCTGGGTAGGAAAACATTGGGGGATCCACGCAAGTCACACCTCACTGGACTCCCTCGGTTGTCTAGTTTTCAGAAATGTCTGGGTTTGGTGGGTTTTCCTACAAGGCTGCAGAGCCCAGGACCAAAAACGCAGGTCCCCCCCGCAAAAACAGGTAGTTTTATATTTGATAATTTTGATGTGTCCAGATAGTGTTTTGGGGCTTTTCCTTTCACGGGCAGTAGGCCTACCCACAAAAGTGAGGTACCATTTTTATCGGGAGACTTGAGGGAGCGCTGGGTGGAAAGAAATTTGTGGCTCCTCTCTGGTTCCAGAACTTTCTGTCACCGAAATGAGAGGAAAA
This sequence comes from Pleurodeles waltl, assembly GCF_031143425.1. Taxonomy (NCBI): domain Eukaryota; kingdom Metazoa; phylum Chordata; class Amphibia; order Caudata; family Salamandridae; genus Pleurodeles; species Pleurodeles waltl. The sequence continues at coordinate 779,180,233 of NC_090444.1, forward strand.
AGTGTTTTTTTGGCCATATTTTGAGGCTTGCAAATGATTCTGGGTAACAGAACCTGGTCAGAGCCCCACAAGTCACTGCATCTTAAATTCCCCTAGGTGTCTAGTTTTCAAAACTGCGCAGGTTTGCTACATTTCTCTAGGTGCCGGCTGAGTTAGAGGCCAAAATCCACAGCTAGGCACTTTGCAAAAAAACAGCTCTGTTTTCTTTGTGAAAATGTGATGTTTCCACGTTGTGTTTTGGGGCATTTCCTGTCGCGGGCGCTAGGCCTACGCCCACAAGTGAGGTATCATTTTTATCAGGAGATTTGGTGGAACGCTGGGTGGAAGATAATTTGTGGCTCCTCTCTGCTTCCAGAACTTTCTGTCACCAAAATTAGTGGAAAATTTGTTTTTTTGGCCACATTTTGAGGCCTCCAAAGGATTCTGGGTAACAGAACCTGGTCAGAGTCCCACAAGTCACCCCATCTTGGATTTCCCTAGGTGTCTAGTTTTCATAACTTCACAGGTTTGCTAGGTTTCCGTAGGTGCCAGCTGAGCTAAAGGCCAAAATCCACAGCTAGGCACTTTGCAAAAAACAGCTCTGTTTTTTTGTGTGAAAATGTGATGTGTCCAGATAGTGTTTTGGGGCTTTTCCTTTCGCGGGCAGTAGGCCTACCCACAAAAGTGAGGTACCATTTTTATCGGGAGACTTGAGGGAGCGCTGGGTGGAAAGAAATTTGTGGCTCCTCTCTGGTTCCAAGACTTTCTGTCACCGAAATGAGAGGAAAAAGTGTTTTTTTGGCCATATTTTGAGGCTTGCAAATGATTCTGGGTAACAGAACCTGGTCAGAGCCCCACAAGTCACTGCATCTTGAATTCCCCTAGGTGTCTAGTTTTCAAAACTGCGCAGGTTTGCTACATTTCTCTAGGTGCCGGCTGAGTTAGAGGCCAAAATCCACAGCTAGGCACTTTGCAAAAAAACAGCTCTGTTTTCTTTGTGAAAATGTGATGTTTCCACGTTGTGTTTTGGGGCATTTCCTGTCGCGGGCGCTAGGCCTACGCCCACAAGTGAGGTATCATTTTTATCAGGAGATTTGGTGGAACGCTGGGTGGAAGATAATTTGTGGCTCCTCTCTGCTTCCAGAACTTTCTGTCACCAAAATTAGTGGAAAATGTGTTTTTTTGGGCCACATTTTGAGGCCTCCAAAGGATTCTGGGTAACAGAACCTGGTCAGAGCCCCACAAGTCACCCCATCTTGGATTTCCCTAAGTGTCTAGTTTTCATAACTTCACAGGTTTGCTAGGTTTCCGTAGGTGCCGGCTGAGCTAGAGGCCAAAATCCACAGCTAGGCACTTTGCAAAAAACAGCTCTGTTTTTTTGTGTGAAAATGTGATGTGTCCAGAAAGTGTTTTGGGGCTTTTCCTTTCGCGGGCAGTAGGCCTACCCACAAAAGTGAGGTACCATTTTTATCGGAAGACTTGGGAGAACGCGGGGTGGAAGGAAATTTGTGGCGCCTCTCTGGTCCAGAACTTTCTGTCACCGAAATGAGAGGAAAAAGTGGTTTTTTTGGCCAAATTTTGAGGTTTGCAAAGGATTCTGGGTAACAGAACCTGGTCCGAGCCCCACAAGTCACCCGATCTTGGATTCCCCTAGGTGCCTAGTTTTCAAAACTGCACAGGTTTTCTAGGTTTCCCTAGGTGCCGGCTGAGCTAGAGGCCAAAATCCACAGCTAGGCACTTTGCAAAAAACAGCTCTGTTTTCTTTGAGAAAATGTGATGTGTCCACATTGTGTTTTGGGGCATTTCCTGTTGCGGGCGCTAGGTCTACCCCCACAAGTGGAGTACCATTTTTTTCAGGAGACTAGGGGAAACGCTGGGTGGGAGGAAATTTGGGGCTCCTCTCTGATTCCAGAACTTTCTGTCACCGAAATGAGAGGAAAAAGTGTTTTTTTTGGCCATATTTTGAGGTTTGCAAAGGATTCTGGGTAACAGAACCTGGTCAGAGCCCCACAAGTCACCCCATCTTAAATTCCCCTAGGTGTCTAGTTTTCAAAACTGCACAGCTTTGCTAGGTTTCCCTAAGCTAGAGGCCAAAATCCACAGCTAGGCACTTTGCAAAATACAGCTGTTTTCTTTGTGAAAATGTGATGTGTCCACATTGTGTTTTGGGCCATTTCCTGTCGAGGGCGCTAGGCCTACCCCCTAAAGTGAAGTACCATTTTTCTCAGGAGACTTGGGGGAACGCTGGGTGGAAGGATATTTGTGGCTTCTCTCTGATTCCAGAACTTTCTGTCACCGAAATGAGAGGTAAAAGTGTTTTTTTGGCCATATTTTTAGGTTTGCAAAGGATTCTGGGTAACAGAACCTGGTCAGAGCCCCACAAGTCACCCCATCTTGGATTCCCCTAGGTGTCTAGTTTTCAAAACTGTGCAGGTTTGCTAGGTTTCCCTAGGTGCCGGCTGAGCAAAAGGCCAAAGTCCACAGCTAGGCACTTTGCAAAAAACAGCTCTGCTTTCTTTGTGAAATGTGATGTGTACACGTTGTGTTTTTGGGCATTTACTGTAGCGGGCGCTAGGCCTACCCACGCAAGTGAGGTAACATTTTTATCGGGAGACTTGGGGGAACACAGAATAGCAAAACAACTGTTATTTCTCCTTGTCTTTCTCTAAATTATTTCCATCCAAATGTAAGACAGTATGTAAAAAAGATGTCTATTTGAGAAATGCCCTGTAATTCACATGCTAGTATGGTCACCCCGGAATTCAGAGATGTGCAAATAACCACTGCTTCTCAACACCTTATCTTGTGGCCATTTCGGAAATAGAAAGGTTTTCTTGATACCTATTTTTCACTTTTTATATTTCAGCAAATTAATTGCTGCATACCCGGTTTAGAATGAAAACCCATTGCAAGGTGCAGCTCATTTTTTGGCTCTGGGTACCTAGGGTTCTTGATGAACCTACAAGCCCTATATATCCCGCACCCAGAAGAGTCCAGCTGATGTAACAGTATATTGCTTTCAAAAATCTGACATTGCAGTAAAAAGTTACAGAGTAAAACGTGGAGAAATATGGCTGTTTTTTTCACCTAATAGTAAAAATTGGGTATGTCCCAGTAAAATGTCAAAATTGTGTTGAAAAATTGGTTTTTCTAATTCAAGTCTGCCTGTTCATGAAAGCTGGGAAGATGGTGATTTTACCACCATAAACCCTTTGTTGATGCCATTTTCAGGGAAAAAACCACGAGCCTTCTTCTGCAGCCCTTTTATTCCCATTTAAAAAAAACAAAAAAAACATTTTTGCTGTATTTTGGCTAATTTCTTGGTCTCCTTCAAGGGAACCCACAAAGTCTGGGTACCTTTAGAATCCCTAGGATGTTGGAAAAAAAGGACGTAAATTTGGTGTGGGTAGCTTATGTGAACAGAAAGGTATGAGGGCCTAAGCACAAACTGCCCCAAATAGCCAAAAAAAAGGCTTGGCACAGGAGGGGAAAAGGCCTGGTAGCAAAGCCGTTAACTGAGGGAAAGCATTTGCTCCCTCTCTAGAGTGAGAAACTGTGGGAGAATTGTTTTATCCATTCGGGACAATTGCAATGGTCTGTGGTCACTTTTAATTGACTATCTATCCAGATATAATATGAGGGAAACTATGTTTGGGCAAGCAACCTCTATCATAGCCAACTTGGTTTGATGCAGTGGCTGGCAAAGGGAAGCACTGGTAACGTGACAGCTGCAAGTTAGAACTAGATCGTTCCAAGGAAGGTTTAAGTGTCATTGACCAAGAAATGTAGTTCCTGGCTGCTCAACTCTGGTACGTACAAAAGTGGTCGGTTTAAAAAATCTTGCCTGTGACCAATTTTCTTAGAAGTAAACTTAGACATAGATCAACATCAGGAACACTTTTGGCCCACTGAAAGTCTTCTTTTACTGAATATGTTGGTATTGCTGAGGAGATAGCTTGAAAATAACCGGAGGTAATATATCATAGAACCAGGAAATGTCAATATGAAGACACCCAAATTTGTTGAGGCAGCTCAGGATATTGATTGATTGATGGTTAAGATGGGTATTAGAAATGGGGATTCTGGTTGGCTAGGGTGTGCACCTAAGCCAGGCAGAACCCACCCACTCTAGTCAGGGTAAGGGAGTTACACATCCAAGACAACCCCTGCTCACCCCCTTGGTAGATTGGCACAAGCAGTCAGGCCTATCCCAGAGGCAATGTGTAAAGCAGTTGTACAACACACACAACACACATGATGCACTATCCCCACCACAAAGGAAATACAACACCAAGTTATATGAAAATATACTGTATTGTACACAACACAATTATTAGCTCAAACACAACATGTCAGTAATACCCTGCTACCTCAACAGTTGTCAGAACGTTACACATTAGTTACTCTGCAGAACCAGCAGTAGTCACATATAACACATAGGTTACATAGTATTCTGCAACATAAGCAGTAGACAGGAATCGACACTAATGCAGTTGCCATAAAAATATCATAAATGCCCATATCAGGAACATTATAAAACATATGGCAAGTCATGGAAACATATTAGCAGAGCACGTCCATGAAAATAACATTAGCACACAAATATGTAACACCTAATAAGGCAAACAGGTTAGCTTATAAATCCGTAAAGTCCATATTAGGAACCTAAGGCGTAGGGATGCCTTTTAAAGTACCTATTTGTCCCAATGAAAATGTGCAAATGTCCAGTGCCTAGAATGCTCCAAAAAGGGGGCCCCTAGGATTGGGTAGGTGCCTGCTTGTGCCCCGGGGGCGCTCTTCAGAGTGCGCTTCATCTCGGGGTCACAAAAGGAGTGCGCTCGCTCCTTCTTTACAATCACAGGTGTCCCAGGGTCCCAAAAGCAGCGCGTCACTCACGCTTTTAAAATTTTACAACACCCAGGTCGCGGCGTTGATTCTCCCACAACAGCAAGGAGCTCTCAATCGCCAATAATTTTAATAGACAGCACTCCTCGAGGTGCTATTGCTCTACAACACTAGGCACTCTCAGGGTGCCTTGTGACCTTCAAATCAAGCACTCTCCAGGCTCTACGTGATGAAGGAGAAGCACTCCTCATGTGCTTTGGCAGTTGCAGAGGTCAGGGGCCACAGCACCCTGCCCCTGGGGGACAACAGTCAGAGAAAAAGGAGCACAGGGAGTAGGGCGGCAGCAGCAGGCCAGAACAAGGGGGATGCAGGCAGATGGCAGTCTTTCCTAGTGACCCTGCAGGTTACAGGTCAGCACAGCAGCAGTCCATGGTGGTTCCTGGGGTGTCCCTCCAGCAGTCTGTGTCCAGTTCCAGGTAAGTTCCAAGAGTTCCCAAATTGTGGGGAAAACTCCACTGTACTTATACTCATTTTTACAGTGTGTTACAAAATATGTGGTTCCAACCAGTTACAACTGGTTATGGGAGTGCCTCCTCTCTCCTCCAGCACAGGCTCCAAACATCAGTTGGGAATAACCGACCCTATTGTCCGAGGCCAGGGCACAGCCTTTACAAATGCAGGTGTGCCCCACCTCTCACTTCTCTCAGCCCAGGAAGACTATTCAGTATGCAGATGCACCTCTGTGACACCTCCACCCTCCCTGTGTACAGGCTGTCTGAAAAGTATGCACAAAGCCCAACTGTCACTCTGCCCAGATGTGGATTGGAGTCAAGCTGCAAAACACCAGGGTCATAAGCACAGAGAAAAGCTCACTTTCTAGAAGTGGTGTTTCTGTAATAGTAATAAAAAATCCACCTACACCAGTAAGCAGCATTTCTCATCACCATTACAACCATACCAAACATGCCTACGCTACCCCTCATAAATCAGACAATACCCACTACACATAAAGCAGGGCATTTCTAATGCAATCCTATGAGAAGGCAGCCCTCACAGCAGTGAGACACCAAGTTAGGCTGTTTGTCACTACCAGGACAGACCACGCAATATGGCACATGTCCTGCCTTCTACATACATGGCACCCTGCCCATAGGGCTAACTAGGGCGTACCTTAGGGGTGACTTACATGTAGTAAAAGGGGAGTTCTGAGCCTGGCAAGTAAATTTAGATGCCAGGTCTCTGTGGCAGAAAACTGTGCACACAGGCCCTGCGCTAGCAGGCCTGAGACAGATTTGAAAGGCTACCTCTGTGGGCGGTGCAAGCAGAGCTGCAGGTCCACTAGTAGCATTTAATTTACAGGGCGTGGGTATAGAGATACCACTGTACAAGGGACTTACATGTAAATTAAATATGCCAATTAGGTATAAGCCAATCATACCATCTTTAGATGGGAGAGCACCTGCACCCTTAGCACTGATCAGCAGTGATAAAGTGCTCAGAGTACTAGAGCCAACAGCGGGAGGTCAGAAAAAATAGGAGGAAGGAGGCAAAAAGTCAGGGGATGAACCTGCCACAAGGGCCAGGTCCAACAATGAGGCTCCCTGTACTGGAAGCTTTTTGACAATGGTATTCTGAAGATGGTAGGTAAAGTATGAGACACATTATTGTGACTGGTCATTTCCTAGCTTATATTAGTACTGAATTAGATTAAAACCTCTAGTTATTCTTATCTAATATAAGAACTACAATCATACTATCATGCAAAGTCATCTAGTGCCCTTATAAGCCCTCCTTTTTAGTAGCCCATGAAATTCTGAACACTGCTCGTTTTAAATTATATGTTAACCGTACTTTTCACTTATTCAATCCAATAAATTCTGACTAGTTCATCCCCACAAGTTGTCCGATTTCATCAGGTACATACCAATCACCAGGTCACTCATAATGAGACTCTCAATCATCAATATGTCTTGTGTCCGTGATTCACATGCTCATTGTTTGAGCTGCTATTGCACAAGTAATATAAATACAAAGCACCCAGTGACTATTTCCTATATAAAACTGTTCAAAAACATAAACACAAAGGCCCTATTTTATTGTTTGGTAGATTGAATACTCTGTCCAAAGCATGACAAATATCCTGTCTGCTGTTATCAATACATTATATTCACTGGTACTTCTAATATGGAATATCCCTCATATTTGTGACAGAGTATCCCATCCGTCAAACTATAAATCAGGCCCATGGTCTAAGAGATATCGATCTCTTTCCACATTTAGGTGAAGGCCATCTAAGCTATATAGGGAGGCAACTTATTTCTCTTCTGCAGCCTTCACATCTAGTCAAACAAGATTGCAGTATGCCCTTCCTTGACCCTAAGAAGACTATTTTAGAACATTTAAATCACACCAAAGTGCCAGAATATTTGCATTGACTAGATCCTAATCTCTGCATCAATTCAAAGTAATTTGTGATTATAGCTATTATTTTTGTTGCTCTAAAACAATAGTTCATGTTTATATTTTTTCACCTCTACCATCCAGGTTTCATATCTGTACATAATGCTCATGTTTGTGTCCATTGACCTTTGTTGAGTTTACTCAAACAATAATATAAAAAAATATAAACTTGGTCAACATGAAGCCAGGTAAACCAGATATAAAGTTCATGAAAGCAAGGTGTACACAGTTTATGAAGGGCAGGAACACCTTAGGAAGCACACAGATTTACAACAATGAGATTATGTCTGACAACCTGTTTGATAAACATTCTGTTTTCATTTTCTTTTATTGTAATGAAAACAAACAATGTTCAATCCTTTTAGTTGCTATTCAGTAGCATGGTGCTTTTTATCCATGCTGTGTTATAAGAGGTAGGATATGTTTATGAAAGCCATTTAGGATCTGCCAACATCACTTGAATACATTCATCTGTCCTCCATTTTAGCAATCAAGATAGAGGATCATACATGAGCTGAAAACTAGAGGTTTAAGTGGCCTTTTCACATACAGCACTCCCAGTTCGCTTAAACATACAAAATCCCACCATCAACCTACCATAACCCTCTGCAACACTCTTAATCTTACTGGTGATTCATCACTCCAGTTGAACTTTGTAACCTGTTCATCAGTGCTATTAGCTCAAGGACTGGGAGCCTGCTCTCCCCTGACCAGAATGAATGAGGCTGAGGACATTCAATGCATGGATTGCAGACCTCTACTTTGCACTGCTCTGCACCTATGTCTTAGTGAGAGCCCATGCCACTGACGACCAGCTTGATCTGATACGACCGCACCTGTGATCAGGTTGGATACAACTAATAGCAAGGTTCCACCCAAATATTGAATGTGTGGCATAGATCTTACTACTTTTCCGCCTGTCACCAGCAGCTGATGCCCACCTCCTCCACCTTACAGCCACTTCACCATGTAGGGTGAGCTCTAGAACAGGCCACACCTCCATAGCCTCATTGTCATGTGGGGCATTTACTGCATAGTAGGAAACCACCTTGCATTCCATCCTTCAAATAATCAAGACTGCTCGCATTCTAGAAAACACACATCAGGATAATACACAGATACAAGGAAGGACTAAAACCTTGAAGTGATTGTGGGACATCCAGTGAATTACGGTCAACTCTTAGCAGTTGTAAATTAGATGACAATGAGCCATCTAGGGAATTAAGAACAGTCTACAGTTACTTCCAAAATAAATCAATATCTAATCTTCAATGGTGCCAGATGAGGCCATGGCATGGGGAAATTGCTGTAATTGTTTTTGCAGAAATGCATGCTACATCTTAAAAGAAGTATACGAAATTAGGACAAAACTGCACCCATGTGCTGCTCTATTTTTAGTGCAAAATTTATCATTTTGGGGCTTGAGGACGCATTTTGGCCTACAAAATTGCACATAATCATGCATGTTGTGGGCAACAGCCACCCACGGTTCATTCACATAGTTTTCATGCTCCTGTGATCAGATTTCGACTGACATCTCAATTGAGTGATATGCATGATCTTGGGCATTTTGTGGAACAAGCATAATGTAAAATGCCAAAAATTAATTCAGATTATGCCTAGTGTAAATCAAATTTTAGCCACAGTCCAGACCACACTGCTCATCTCTTGTTTAGCTTGAATGGGTACAACCACATATACCCTGCCCTATAGTCCCTTCACTAACTCCCAGTGAAAGAATGAGCCAAAATCTAATCTTTCTGCTTCCTCCACAAAGCATTGTATGGCTCATCACCAGGCTAATTGAGTAATCAATTCTCCGCATACCTTCTTTCCATGAACCTAAGAAAGGTCAACATAAAGCTGTGTTCACCCTAATATCTTTTCGTGTGAGATTCATAGATTCCCCCAAGCACCAAAAGCAGATACACCCTTTTCAAAGAAAACAAGAACTGGCAGGTGCCTCTCATTTCTCTTCTAGTGAGTTAACCTCCCATAAACAGTGATTGTTATTTCTCATCTGCAGGTAAAGATGGAATGGAACCCTGGCCTTTCACTCCCAAATCAGTAGGGTCATATAGTGTTTGGTATTGTACTCTCATATTTACTTTGCAATACTTTCCTACAAATCATGGGTATCAGAATGATCATAATTATTCTAAACACTCAGCAGATAAGATGCATATCAGGATGGACATTAGATAGGCCCCAGTCTTTTTTCATCTCACTTCCCTGTCCTGACCTGTTAGTCTAATTATTTGCCAAAAAAGCTAAATATTGTCAGTCATTTTAAAGATTTGGCTTTATTGCCTCATTAAACCTACAGTTTTACAAGTCATGTAGTGTTCTACTATCTTCGAGTTAGTAGTCGGAATTCTGTTGTTCACATCTACCCTGATTAAACAGTCCATTTTTCTGACCCCACCCCTGCATCAATACTTTATATACAATTATGTTTAATTATGTCTTATGAAGTGAGGGCCGGTCACTTGCGCTTGGTTTCTATTTAGCTACAATGAATGTACAAACAATACATTTTGCAAAAACATATAGCAACTACAGAAGATAATGCTACTTTCTCTATTTTTCCTTTCAAGACAGATCTCTACTAGGTCAACATGTGCACCAGAGAAGTGGAAAGTTTCCCTGTGTAGTTAATTTCAACGGTATCAGACATTTCTCCCCATTGCTTTACTTCTATGCTACCTCCGAGGTGGCGTATGAATCTGATGCATACTCAGACTTGTCTGAGAACGCACAGGTCCCCTAGCCTTCCATGAGTGCTGCATGGGAACACCCCCAACAACACACATGAAACTCCCCTTTCACTCAGTTTTATGCATCAAAGGGGCCCATATTTACAAAGCCTTGACAAGCCAAAAAATGGGGCTTTGGTGGGCTTGTAAATATGGATGGCACACTGCGCCACCGGAGCATTAAAAAAATGACGCTCTGGTGGACCAGTTTGGCTGTAGGGCCTGGTAAATTAGGCCCTTAGTTTTACTTACAGACTCTGGTCGCCTAACTTCATGAGAAGCGTTTCTGAAAGGACTTGCTAGAAATGGAACTTATGAATAGTGACAAAAGTAAAATGCTTGGCTGAAATACTTGCTCCAAATGGTAGGCTCAAGTATTGGCAAGTTCCTCACTGCTGTGTTTTGATCCCCTTGCAGATGTAACATTTATGCACACTAATTGTAATATTTTCAAACAATAAAAAATATTTCAAACAATACTTTTATCTCATGAATCCCTGCTATATAAAGCTATAAAATTAACGTAAAATATATGATTTTTTGTAAACTTTATATTACATATGTAACATCAAACAGAAAAAAATAGGAAATCCTTACCCTTTCGGTCCTTAACAACAGGTTTATCTTGTTTCACCTTTTTCTTATCTAAAATTAAAAAAAAACATAGGAACAATGTACTGCACTTGTGTGTTAAATACTTCCAATGAAAATAACAATTAGTGCTGGGTTCCTGGACAAAATTCATTGTAAAAATAGGTTGAGGTTTTGAAATATCCATAATGAATGTGTATAAAGTCAATTTACATGTAATGACTTGCATAGGAAAATATCTGCACTGTTAGTTGTTATGAAATCCTGACTAAAGCTTACTGTTCCATGGCTGAAAAAGCTCAGCCCTAAAATGAATACAGTTTGATCAGAAACTGTCCTTTGTCCTCTTATTTAGACTTGATTAAGAATCCCTCTCAGGCCCTTTTCTCGAAGGAATGTTTTACTGTAATGAACATATACAGGTGAAAATGCCTTAATTAGTTCCTGCAGGAATTTAAAAAGGGATTCTTGGTACATGTTAATAGATTAGTACAGAGATTTCTCTGTTGCAAATTAGGAAAAATTTCAAGGGGAGGGAAAAAGGCTTTTGAGTGTATGGTTTGCTTTGTGTTTTTGGGAATGCCTAGAAATATGTACAGTACATTTGTGACAAGGCTGGACTGGCCATTTATCCGACTGGGCATTTCTCCAGAGGGCTGGAGCCTTTGGAGGACAGTGTTTAATGTTCCAGGATTCCGCTTGTGCCAATGTTACTTACATAGAACCTTCTACATTCAATTGTCGGTAACCACGTATTTCTAAACGTACCGGAACCGGAAACCAAACATTTACACCAACCCAAGTTATTCACCCTCGCTCTAGCCCTTAACCTGACACTTACACTACACATACCGCCTAAGATAACCCTAATCATCTTGTTAACTTTAATAACAAATCAAAATTATCAATTAGCCCAGCCTGTACACTGTTAAAGCTGAGTTTAATGATGAATATCCATGTATTTTGAGTGCAAGATTTGCATAGAAAATGTATTAACGTAGAGAAAAATAATGCATGGATTTGAAGGTGCGCCTACCAAGGAGTCCGCCAATGTTCACAAAGTCTACTTATTAATGGCTTATGAATATGAAATATTGAGCTTATATTTGATGAATGCAGCAGTATGGCATATTAAGGGTTATGCATTATGTATTAGCTTTATTAATCGTAGGCCTTAACTTAGCAAGGTCTTGGCCTAGTTGCACGTCCTCATGTCAAGCTGCATTTCTTAGGCAGGGCTATAAAATGGATGCTTAGAGAATTAAATTGTGATTTTCTACTGTTCTGACTATGTGCTCGTAGCTGAAGTTCTTTCTCATGAGAAACTGCTTGCTAGAAGATGCTGTAGTTGGTAGTAAAACAAAGTTTAATGTAATATGTGTAAGACTGACTTTCGCAGGAGAAGACAATGGATGCACTGACTGGAGTAAAATCTGCAACAATATTGATACCTGATGAGCGGAATAACGAGAGCAGAAGAAGAGGAACCAATCGTCGGCATGTGAACCATGTAATAGTAGAATTGTAGATTTGAGGGTTTCATTTCATTGGAGAAAATGTGAACGTGCGATGCCCTGACCAATTAGGATATGAGAAGTAGTTTTAGGAAACCTAACTTAGCCAGACTGCACCAAGAGAAGATACACCATTAGCTCTTTTCTTTCAGACTATCTAGGGAGCCATTCTCCCATTTCTTCATGTGAGTTTAGTTATATTTTTTCCAACTGCTTAAAGAGACTTTGTTTTTTCTGAACTTTGATGCTGAATCCTGATGTCTTGTTGACCAAACTGATGTCCTGTTGACAAAGAGTGTCACAGTTTGCTGAACCATATTGAGGACAGGTATACAATGTCTTTGCTGACTGTTATGTCTGTTTGCTTTTGTTTCTAGGCACCAACCGCTACCTTGATAGAGCCATAGTCAGATGTTTTTCCAAATTTGTGTGATTAAATTGTTTTGCATGAAGTCCAAACATGCCATTCTAATCTGGTGTAAGCTAGGGTTCTCACTGATGAAGTTCGCTACATGTAATAACAGTTGATGCCTTTTGTTTGCTGGATCTAAATGTATGTATTATCGTTTGCACAGTTATTCTTGCTTTTAATTTGCACTGGAACTTTGGAATGTGTAGAAGCTCAAGCTTTGATTAGATTGTGATTCTTTCACCGCTTTGGACAGCCAGTATTGTTTCTATATGTTTATTATTTGATTTTGAGACTAAGTTACATGACATTAACATTGTTAATATAGGAAAATAAACATTCTAACTTTTACATAAAGGTGCGGTTATTCATAGCCACAAGGCCATAGTGAGTGGAAATTACTGACTCCTATTGATAATTGATGTCATTGATTGTTGATGTTATCGATCCGTATTGGTACGGGATATATGGTGTAAAAAACTCGAAGCGAGTCAAAAGGTCCATTGGCCTATTCGCGTCTCCCTTGTCAGTTTACTTAATAAGGTCTGATGCAATAACAAAGATGGTAGCAGAGATTGATGGTTTGTCTCCTTAAAAGACCATCAGAAAAGCCAGTACATGGTTTGTCTCGGTAAGAGCCCAACATACATTCCAGAGAGAGGTATTAGAGTATTTGGTCCCAGAGACTGTAAGCGAGAAATAACAAAGGTCCCCAGAGATGGTAGTATGGCAAGGATTAATATCCTACAGAGAGTAATTTGCAGATTTGTAGAAATTGGTGACATTTTGGGTTTTTCGAGATTCAATGATACAAAGTGGAAAGAAAATGTGCCCCCTAAGTACCTAAAATGACTTTCCCAGAATCTTGGAGCTTGCCAATGATGGTTTAAGGATGTTCTAGCCGTTCTAGAGACAGTGTGAATGGAGTAAGTTTTGTGTTTGCACAGCTTATGCAAATCGCAGGTGAATTGTGAAGATTGCAAGGGATTAGGGGTTTGCCTACTCCAAATGAAGTTGTAGAAGGAGTGTGCATACTCCAAAGTATGAGAGTAGGGAAGCCATCAAACTTCACATGTGTGTGGCGCTTTGTGCTAAAAAATTCTCCACGTGGTTGTTGATGTACAGACCTTGCGTGGTCTAAAACTCGGAGTATATTGAAAAGTGTAAGAGACTTGTTTTTTGTTGTAATTTGTCTGGATCAATAGGCCGATTGGGCGTGGCCGACAAGTCAGAGTGTGAGTCAAAGTGAGTGAAATAATTTTTTGACTGAGATCTGGCAGGTCCGAAGTGCACCAGGACAGACGCACTGATCAGTTGAGAGTGAAATTTGCGGGTCGAATTCTGCTTGCGAATCAGGGAAACCGAAAAAGAAGGATAGCTACTAGAGCGAAACGCGGTCAGTGAAAAATCTGTAAAGTTTCCAAAGTGATTGTGTTACCCGACCTGTAGTAAACGGACAAATTGGGTTTTGATTTTGTTCAGTGCTCACAATAATTTTGCTTTAGTGTCGTGTGAATCTGAATTTAGGTGGACAAGCTGCAAGACTTTGTCAGCCGCAGTATGTGTGAGTGTGACGTCATTGGCGCCGCGCTGGGATACGTTGGTTAGTGAGAAGGGATGCGCAGGGATTGGCAGCCGTCTGTGAAGTACAATTGGTTGAGAAGGTGGGTGAAGGCAATTCTGGGATTAAAAGTCACTTCCTGATTTGATTTTGAATAACATAAAGGTCACAAAAATTAAATTTTTCAAAGCTTTAAAGAGTGCTTTAAGGGGATATATGCACATTACATCGAGTATAAGGGACATGGCACCGCCGGAAGGTACATTCATTGTAATCGAAGAGCAGGGTGTTGCGCCATGTCTTTGATTGAAGCAATGGTGCAAAGTGTCAGAGAAGGATGGGAGTTTAGCGTTTCCTGCCCATGGAACATTTAATTTGAGGAGCTTAGAGAATCTGAGGAGGGTGCTGTATGATCTGAAACTCTCTCCGAGACCAGCGCAGTTTGAGGCACTAGCAATCTGGGAATTAGCAGCCAGACAGCAACAGAAATTTGAGAGGAGAATGAAAAAGGCAGAAAAGACACTAGTGGCGGCTAGATGGGACCATGCTCAGAAATTGTGGAGAACAGAGACTTTACAGGGGATTAAAATGTTTCCAGAAATAACACAAGACAGCAAGGGAGAGAGAAGGAAAGCTGCCAGGAAAACAAATTGGAGCCCTTCCGAGAGTAGGGAGGGGAGACCAAAGGAGTCTAAGGGATCATTGAAATTTGAGGAAGAGTCAGATGATGATGAGTTTATTTTGCAGTTATTGAGAAATCGTCCTCCAGCATATGCAGCACAGGAGAGTGACCTGAGTACCAGTATAAATCCTTCAGCACCGACAACGGTTATTGCAACAATGAATCCGGTGCAGGTTAATTCGAGCATGACACAGAGCCCAATGCAGAGCAGTCTTAATGCACCTATGAACCTGGTGGCACAAAATCAGGTGCCACAGTCGAATGTCCCAAGAATTTACCCTGATGTCTCAGTGGTGGAAACAACCACAAACCTAATACTGCCTACAGGACAGGTTTTCCCGACACTGATGCTGGTTCAGACAGAGCCAACTCTACTTTTACTGCCTCAAGTGCAGCCACAAGCAATGCCAAAGTACACTCCGATAACAGGGACACAGCCAGGTATGTCTGTATTAATGAGCCAGGGTATGGGAACCATGTACCCACAGAATTTGAGTATTTGACCAAGTCCAGAGTCAGAATTCAACAAGGGGAAGACTAAATGTGAATACCCAAGTAGTCTCTCCTGTGGGACAGACATTTGACGGATCGAGATCATTGTTAAACCTTAGTTCATTTGGAGTTTCTCCGGATACTGTGATAGGGTCAAACATTAGTCAGAGTACGAAATTACTGACGCTGCAGTCCACGAATACAGTGGTGCAACGAGTACCACATACTGAGGCCCACAATATTTCGTTGCAAGGTTTGCCTGTCCAGCAATTGAATGACAAGCTGAATACCCCGCATAATGCTCCTAGGGGAGAGGAGTACTTGTACTATGCGAGACTAGGAATGGAAGCGAGTGAGCTCATTGAAGGAACTATGGGTGTGAACAGATTAGAGTCCTACACAGAAGCAGAGTTGAGATATCTGTGCCCGAAGATTACCAGGGAAGTGAGCAATGTGCACCAAAGATTAGCAGACCTGGCAGAGAAATATGGCATAGAAATATAGCAAACAAAACATTTGAAAAGGAGTTAAAAGTTAGGTTTTGACGCAAATTATTTTTAACACATGAGATCTGCAGGAATGAAGGCACACCTTAGAAAGTTATTCTAAAGTGTCCAGACATGGGGAGCAAAAGACACATGGGAAGATAGATGGGTGAAGAAAAGAAATAAAAGAAAATGGGATTCTGCAGAACTGACTGCAAATGTGCAGCAGGACAAGGATCCGGTGAAAATGTAACCAATGAGAGAGATTCCAGGAGGGAATTTTGTTCAGGTCCCTTGGAGCAGAAGTGACATTCTGTCATTTACAAATTATTATCCCAGGTTAAGACAGAAGCCTGTAGAATGGTACCAGCGGACAGACAGGTTTGTGAAACTTGCAAAGTGCCTGTGGGAAGACTTGAACACTCTATCAGAGATAGTAGTTCCAGCTGATTTATGGATACAGTGCAAGAGGAGTATAGATTGGCCGACAAAGGAACCAGAGCGAGACCAGGTTACAGGTGCGCCATCTCCTGAACTAATGAAATATTACTACAAGGTAATTGAATTTTTGAAGATGATAATTTCGCCCAAAAACATTGACTGGCAGAGAATAGACAGGACAGCTCAGGAGGCAAAGGAGATGATACATGCGTATTAAGAGAGATTGTTGTAGGCGTTTAAGTATTACTGTGGTACGGAGACAATTGAGCCGAAAGACATGATTCTTTTTGTTTCAGATTTGTGGAAGGATTGAGTCCTGAAATTAGCCAGATGATTAAGATTCATTTGATTTGCTGGCAAGCAAAGCTGCTTGATGAGGTGTTACAGTATGCAAAGTACTGTAGTAATGAGGTTGGAGTAGAGAAAGTTGAAGGAAAAGGCGATGGTGATGCAGATTAAAGCAGCACAATCAAATCAAATCAAATCAAATCAGATGAAAGGTAGAAGTCGCAGAGGTAATGGAAACCCTAGCCCTGATCTGAATACTGTAGTGGTTCAGAATGATGTGCAGGGGATGAAGAGAGTGTTGCTTTGTCACGCTTGTGGAGCTGTCGGACATGGGAAGCAGGAGTGTCCGATGATGTGCAGGAAGGTGTTGTTCAGCATACAAGTGACATCAATTCATTCCAAAACATGAGAGGGCAGAGAATGAGAGGTCATAATCAGAATTTTCTTAACAATGTGAATCAAATGCAGAATTTTCAACCCATGCAGCAAGTGCAAATGCTACTTGTACAAATGACACAATTGCAGCCAATGCAACAGCAGGTTCCAATGGTACCTAGACAGCAAATTCAAATACCTCAGGCCCCAATAGAACAGCAGCAGGTGATGCTTCCTCAACAGGTCACAGGTCATAGATCCAACCAAAGTAATAACGCAGTACACCAATTCCCATTACACAGTGAGAATGGAATGAACAATGATTGTGTAAGCGAAAGTTCTGATGAAGAGGAATGTGTGCTTGCATCTTCTTTAGAAGTAGATCAGAAAGGCCCAAATGTGAAGGGAAAGGTAATGAGTCACAAGGTTTCATTCTTGGTTGACTCAGGAGCTACACGCTCTGCAGTGAGAACTGCAGAAGTTCAGAACTTGTCTCTTTCAGGAAAGACAGCCCAGATTGTAGGAGTACCAAATCAGTATTTCACCAACCTAATTACAGAACCAGTCCAGATAAAAATTGGCAACTTTAAAGGATTGCACAAATTTGCAGTTTGTGATTCAAGTCCAGTATCCCTACTGGGAAGAGGCTAGCTCTGTAAAACCAGGTGCTTGATTACTTGTTCAAATGATAGAATAGAGATACAGACGAATAGTGATGATGAGGATGATCCAGCTCCAGAGATCGAGTGTGTGACGTTAAATGAGGAGTACCCCCCTGATGAATTTCTTTCCAGTGTTTACTGTGAAGGAGCTTCCTCCTGATATACAGGAAAAGGTTAAGGAGAAAGTGTGCGATCTAACAGGGAAAGTAGTAGGACTGGTGAAGGGAGTTGAGCCAGTTAAATTTCCAGTAAAGCCGAAGGTAGTTTTTCCTCAGATTCCCCAGTTTCATATACCACAGGATATCCTTATAAAGGTTGCTCAAATAATTGCAGAATTCGTAAAACAAGGGGTCTTGAAAGAAGTATTGAGCAGCCCATGTCATTCACTGATAATGGGATTGAAAAGGCCCTGTGGGAAAGTTCAAATTGTCCAGAATTTAGGAAAAATAAATGACATTGTGATCAAATGGTGCCCCGTGGTGCAAAACCCAGCTGTGATTCTGTTTCAGATTCCATGTGATGCTGAATGGTTCACAGTCATGGACTTGTCACAAGTATTCTTTTCTGTGCCTCTTCACTGGGACAGCCTTTTTCTCTTTTGTTTCAAATTTTCAGACGAAGTTTATTGTTGGTATCGAATTCCTCAAGGGTTTTCAGAGTCACCTTCCATATTCAATCAGATCTTGAAAAAGAATATGGAGTTGTTGGAAGTGCCTATACAATGGACCTTGGTACATGTAGCAGGCTGGTCTGGTTTGTAGTGGGTACCTAAGGAACTTATACCTTATACCAGGTCTAGTTATCCCTTATTAGCGAAATGTAGGCAGTGTTCTAACAGCTTAGGCTGTCTACGGGTAGCTGTAGCAGAGCAGCTTAGGCTGAACTAGGAGACATACAAAGGTCCTGCAATACCATTATAGTTACATAGTACTTATACACAATAAAAGACAATTCTCAGTGTTACCAAAAATAAAGGTACTTTATGTTAGTGACACAAGGCCAAAAATATCTTAGAGGCAATACTCCTTCTGGAGGTAAGTATTATACACAATATATACACTAGTAACCAAAATCAGGCAAGGAAACAGTCATATAATAGTGCAAACAGTAGAAAATACAATAGATTGCAATGGGCCTACGGGCAACATAAATTATATACAAAATAGTGGAATGTTGAATTCCCCCCTAGGCAAGTGTAGTGTGTAGAGGGGCGCTGGGAGTGTAGGAAAAGACTAACGGTAAGTAAAATACCCTACCCCACAGCCCAGGAAAGCAGGAGTAAGGTACAGCAAGTTTCCTCAGGACACACTACAAGTCGTGATGAAGGATTAGGCAAGAACCAAGCAAGACTGCAAGCAACAAGCGATGAATTCCTGGACTTGAAGACCTGTAGAGAGAGGAGACCAAGTCCAGAAGTCGAAGAAGAGTCCAGGAAGAACAGGAGCCCCTGCCAACCTGGAAGAAGGTGCAAAAATTGATTCTCCGGTTAGAAGAAAAGTACAGAAATGCACCAAAGATGATAGCTGAAGGTTCCTGCTTGGTGGAAGAGATGTCCCACGTTGATTTGTTGGAAGCAGGCTGTTTGCGTGGCTGGATTCTGCCAACAAGCCTTGGTTCAAGCAAATACACAGTTGGTGTCAAAGAGGAGCTGCCTGGACCCAGGAGGGATAGCGGGGATCTCAGCACTTCAGAGAGCCCTCAGAAAACCAGGAAGCCACCACAGGAGTCCCAGAACATGGGGACAAAGAAGATGCAAAGTGCGGTCATCGCAGCACTACACTGGAAGGTCCCACGCCACTGGAGAACAACTCAAAGAGCTGTGCATCACAGGATGGAGTGCTGGGGACCTGGGCTACAGTGTGCATGAAGAACTTTTGGAAGAAGTGCACAGAAGACCAAGGAGCTGCAGAAGACGTGGTGCACAGGGGTACTGTTGCAGCAGCGGGAGGCAAGCTCTCCACAAAATTTGGACAGCTGGACCTTTGGATAGTCTGGGTCACTTTGGTCCACCACCTGTGTTCTAGGGAGCACGCTCGTCATCAGGAGAGGAGTCACAGAGTAGCAATTCTCGTTGCAGAAGGGTGCTTGCTGAAGCAGGGAAGTGACTCCGTCACTCCACGGAAGATTCCTTTGGTTCTTTTTGTGCACGGTGAAGACAGGCAGTCCTCAGAGCATGCACACCTTGGAACTGTTGCAAATGCTGGCTGGAGCTGAAGTTGCAGGTGACAGGAGTCGTCCTGGATACTTTTTTGGAGTTGCAGTGGTTCCTGGAGCAGTCTGCGGTTGTTCCGATGGTCAGAAGCTGAAGCAGAGGATGCCGAGGAGTCCTGGAGAAATCTTGCAAACCAAATCTGAGGAAACATTCAGAGGAGAGACCCTAAATAGCCCTGAGAGGTGGATCTGCTACCTACCCAGGTATGCACCTATCAGGAGGGCTCTCTGATGTCACCTGCTGGCACTGGCTACTCAGAGGTCTCCAGGGGGTCACCACACCTTGAATCCAAGATGGCTAATGACAGGGATATCTGGAGGAGCTCTGGGCACCACCCCTTGGGTGGTGATAGACAGGGGAGTGGTCACTCCCCTTTCCTTTGTCCATTTTCATGCCAGAGCAGGGACTGGGGATCCCTCAATCGGTGTAGACTGGATTATGCAAGGAGGGCACTGTTTGTGCCCTTCAAAAGATTTCTATAAGTTCTGGGAGTCTACCCCTCCCACGCCTGTAACACCCATTTCCCAATGGGAGATGGTGTAACAACCCTCTCCTAAAGGAAATGCTTTGTTCTGCCTTTCTGGGATTGAGCTGCTCAATTACCAGGAGGGCAGAAATGTGTCTGTGAGGTGGCAGCAGCTGGGGCTGCAGTGGAAACCTCAGAGAGCTGGTTTGACAGTGCTGGGGTCCATTGTGGAGCCCCCAGGGTGCATGGGATTGGCCCCGCAATACCAGATTTGGATTGGGCGGTCAATTCCTTGATCCTAGATACCCCACATGGCCATATTCAGAGTTACCATTGTGAAGCTACATATATGCATTGACATATATGTACTGTGCGCTTATAGTGGTATCCCCGCACTCACAACATCTGGGGAATTGGCCTTGGACAATGTGGGGGCACCTTTGCTAGTGTAAGGGTGCCCTCACACACAGTAACTTTGCACCTAGCCTTCAGTAAATGAAGATTAGACACATAGGTGACTATTAAGTTACCTGGTGCAGTGAAAAAGGGCTGTGAAATAGTGTGTGCACTATTTCACTCAGGCTGCAATGGTAGCCCTGATGAAAGGTTTGAATGACCTCCGTATGGGTGGCAAAGGAAGTGCTGCAGCCCATAAGGATCTCCTGGAACCCCAATGCCCTGGGTTCCTAAGAACCGTACGCTAGGGACTTATAAGGGGGGTCCACTGTGCCAAGCAAAATTGAAAAATGGAGTCACTAAACTGTAGTGACAAATTTGGTAAGTGGAGAGAGCATAAGCACTGGAGTTCTGGTTAGCAGAACTTCAGTGACACAGTCAAGCATACTGACAACACATACAGGCCACAAACTATGAGCACCAGGGTCCTGGCTAGCAGGATCCCAGTGAGACAGGCAAAACACGCTGACAAACAGGCAGAAATTGGGAGTAACATGCCAAGAAAGATGGCACTTTTCTACAGTACAGTACATTGATGACTTGCTAATTGCATCTAAAACAAGGGATGAGTGCAAGTATGACACGATTGCCTTCCTGAACCATATGGGAAAGAATGGTCATAAAGTGTCCCCACTTAAACTGCAATACTGTCAGAAAGATGTGAAGTACCTGGGTCACCAGATTGAGAAGGGAATAAGGAAAATATCCAGAGAAACTCATGCAGATGAGTCCCCCGACCACACAGAGAGATGTCAGGATGTTCCTAGTGATGGTCGGCTATTGTCACCAATGGATTCCCAATTTTTCAGTCATTTAAAAACTATTAAAGAAGCTGACCCTTAAGGAGGTTACTGATCCCCTAGTGTTAGACCAAGCTAGCATTAAAGCGTTTTCTGATTTGAGAGAGAGTCTGTGCAAAAGCTCTGGTTTTGGGTATGTCTGACTACACAAAGTCCTTCATATTGTTTTGTGATGAGCGCAATGCATGTTCTTTGTCTGTCTTGACTCAGGTCCATGGAGGTGTAAACCGCCCAGTACCATATTTTTCAGCTATTTTGGACCCAGTAGCAGCAGCTTTACCATGCTGTTTGCGTGCAGTTGCAGCAGTTGGACAGAGCCTTGCACAGTGTGAAGGCATTGTGATGGGACATCCCTTAACAATAATGGTCCCTCACTGAGTCGAATTTTTACTTACCCGAACCAAGACCCAATAACTAGCAGGTGCCAGATTGACCATATATGAAACAAGTATTTTGGGGTCTCCAAATGTGCCATTGACGAGATGTACAGTGCTGAACCTGGAAACCTTTCTTCCAAATGAAAATGTTGAAATTAAAAAGTTGGAAGACATTGAGCATGGTTTTCTTGAAGTAACTGATCTGTGACTGAGACCTGATATTAGAGACACTTGATTGGAAGAAAATGACCAAATTATCATTGTTGATGGTTTCTATCTAAGTGGCAATACAGGAGTACTGAGAGCACGATATGCTGTGTGCACAATTAATGGTATCCTGGAAGCTTTCTGGCTCCGACGAGTATATTCCTCACAAGTAGCAAAACTGGTAGCCCTTACTAGAGCATGCCATGTTTCTGCTCAGCTAAAAGTTACCATCTACAAGGATAGCCAATATGGATTTGGAATAGTCCATGACTTTGGCCAGTTGTGGTCACAGAGAGGTTTCATGACCTCTTTTGGTTCACCAGTGAGAAATGGTGAGAGAATTAAAGAATTGTTGCATGCTATCCAAATGCCTGAAAAGATTGACATGGTGAAATGCAGTGCACATCTGAAATCACAAGATTTTGTGTCAATGGGAAATGGATATGCCAATCAAGATATGAACAGTATATCATTCAAGGAAAAGTGAGAATTGTTACCTGAAGAAGATGAAACATGTCCATGTTTTGCATTGCAAGTAATTGATACACTCGATGAATTGAAAACCTTGCAGAATAATGTTGACAGGGAGGAAAAACGTTCATGGAGCAAAATTAAATGTGTAAAGCGACAGGATGAATAGTGGGTTTCAGAAGAGGGTCAATTGGTTTTGCCAAATAGTCTGTTGTCTCAAATGGCTAGGTATTATCATGGCCAAGCACATGTTGGAAGGGATGCAATGATTAGCACTTTCAAGGATATGTGGTTCAATCTGAGGTTTAGGCAAGTTGCTGAAGCAGTTTGCCACTGTTGCGTCCTTTGTCATCAAATGAATGGGGGAAAGGGACAGTGGTAAATTTGAGCCACAATGGAAGAGGAGGAGGTCCATTGAGCAGAATGCAAATGGATTTTATTGAGATGCCTGTGTGTGGAGGTTTGAGATTTGTGTTGGTGATTGTCTGCATCTTTAGTCATTGGATTGAAGCATACCCTACACGAAGAAATGAGATCCTAACGGTAGTGAAATTACTGCTTAGGGAACTGATACCACAATTTGGGTTTCTGATCTCTTTAGAATCAGATAGGAGAAGTCACTTCAACAATGAAGTAGAGAAATTACTATGTGCAGCATGAAACATTGAGCAGAATTTGAATTGTAGTTACCGCCCTGAAGCATCAGGACTAATGGAACAGATGAATGGTACCTTGCAATCAAGAATGGTGAAAATGTGTGCATCCACAAATCTGAAATGGCCTGACACACTAAAGTTAGTTCTGATGACAATGAGAAACACACCCGACAGGAAGACAGGATTGTCACCGGACAAAATTCTCATGGGCAGAGCAATGAGGTTGCCAGTGGTTCCTGCAAATGATCTTGTAAACATTACAGATGATATGGTGTTGGACCACAGCAAAGGTCTGGCTGATGTGGTTCGCTCTTTCTTTCAGCAGGTGGAAGCCACCACACTGCCACCAATCCAAGATCAATGACACACCCTGAGGGCGGGTGACTGGACGGTGGTCCGGAAACACGTGTGGAAGACGTGTTTGGAGCCTCAGTGGATCTGCGCACATTGAGGATGGTTCAGTCACTCCTGTGAGAGACATCCAGGAGGGTGACAGTGAGCCAATCTCAATTGAGGCAACAAGAGAGTCTAGCCAGAGGAAGGCTCTCCCAGAAGTAGACAAATTTGAGAAACAAACAGAGCGAATGCCAGACCTAGAGGGGTAAGGAGTTGAGGTGGATCAAAGCCAATGTGGTCTGACTCCTCCTGAACCAGTTGCAGGTCCGTCAAGAGAAAATGCTGCAGAGCAAGAAGTTTCTAGTTCAACACTGAAAAGAGCATTGACCAAGGGTCCACTGAATGGAGCTAAGTGGCTGGAGTCACAAGCAAAGAGAAAGGAAGCAGTTGTCATAACAGCAATCGAGGCAGAAGTAGACACAACAAGGAGGGAAGACCTAAGTGAAGGAGAATTGAATGGAGATCGAAAATTGAAAAGAAAGAGAATAGCAAGTCAAAGGTACGCAGGTCCTGAATGGGATTATGCAACTACAAGTGAATGGCAAAGAGAATTTTTGTCCTTTTGTTTTGATCGACACATTCCAAGTCAATATTTTGGCACTTGAAAGAAGCTGATGAACTGAACTGTTCAGACAAATTTGAGAAAACGTACAAAATGATCGTGCTTTCGTTTGTTCCCATAATTAGGTATTTGAGTAGAATAGCTAAAGATAATGACATAGGGGGTCATTCTGACCCTGGCGGTCCATGACTGCCAGGGCCGGGGACCGCGGAAGCACCGCCAACAGGCTGGCGGTGCTTCCAGGGCCATTCTGACCGCGGCGGTAAAGCCGCGGTCAGAAAAGGGCAACCGGCGGTTTCCCGCCGGTTTACCCCTGGCCCAAGGAATCCGCCATGGCGGCGCTGCTTGCAGCACCGCCATGGGGATTCCGACCCCCTTCCCGCCATCCTGGTCCTGGCGGTAAATACCGCCAGGAACAGGATGGCGGGAACGGGTGTTGTGGGGCCCCCTAACAGGGCCCCATAAAGATTTTCAGTGTCTGCTCTGCAGACACTGAAAATCGCGACGGGTGCCACTGCACCCGTCCCACCCCTTCAACTCCGCCGGCTCCATTCGGAGCCGGCTTCATTGTTGAAGGGGCTTTCCCGCTGGGCGGGCGGGCGGCCTTTCTGGCGGTCACCCGCCGGCCCAGCGGGAAAGTCAGAATGACCGCCGCGGTCATTTGACCGCGGTACGGTCTTTTGGTGGTTCCCGCCAGGCGGGCGGCTTCCGCCGCCCGCCGGGGTCGGAATGACCCCCATAGTATTAGTGAGGCGTTTCTTGGAGCCTACATTAACTTTTGGAATTGCTTACGCTCACAGGAATAACCTGATATGCTTGCTTACACCATTACAAAAGAGTTTCTTAGATCACACAGATGACAGGAGAAAGGCATTAAGGAGAAGTTAGAAAAGGGCTTAGAGAAAATAACTTTTAGAAATGATAACACAAAGAGAATTAGCTTTAGATGCGCAACACAGAGGAAAGCTTTGTATTATAGGCCTAAATCTAGTACTGACACTTTGTTTGTGGGAACGAGGGTGTTTTTGTTTCAGAGTAAATGGACATTTATGTTGAATCGACAGGATCCAGCGCTTCCTGGCATATATTACATTTGTGGACTTAATGCTTATTGCCGCCTTCCAAGAGGATGGTATTGCACATTTTCTTTGGGATAGTTTTCCCAGGTGCACTGCCTCATGTCAAGGTGCATTTCTTAGGCGGGTTACTAAATGGATGCTTAGAGAATTAACTTGTGATTTTCCACTGTTCTGACTATGTGCTGGTAGCTGAAATGCTTTCTCATGAGAAACTGCTCGCTAGAAGATGCTGTACTTGTTAGTGAAACAATGTTTAATGTAATGTGTGTAAGACTGACCTTCCCAGGAGAAGACAATGGATGCACTGACTGGAGTATAAGCTGCAACAATATTGATACTTGACGAGCTGAATGACGAGAGTGGGAGAAGAGGAACCAATTGTCGACATGTGAACCATGTAATAGTAGAATTGTGGATTTGAGGGTTTAGTTTCATTGGACTAAGGCCCTGATTTATACTTTTTGGTGCAAAACTGCATCAACGCAGTTTTGCACCAAAAAGATTAGCACCGGCTTGCACCATTTCTGTGCACGAGCCAGGCACCATATTTATGGAATGGTGCAAGCCAGTGCAAAGGGTAAGCTAGCGTAAAAAAATGGCATAGTTGGGAGGGGCTGGCAGTATGGAAGACGGGCGTTTTAGCAGGTTAGAGTAAAAAAAATGACTATAAACTGCCTAGAGTCATTTTATGACCCAAAACCATCCATATCACATGACTTCTGTCTTAGAAAAGACAGGAGTCATGCCCACCACCCCAATGTCCAGCACAGGGGACCAGGGTCCCGTGGGCATGGCCATTTCAGCCAGTGCCATGTAGGGGGCCCATTTCAGGACCCCCAATGGCACTTAAAAAAAAAATAAAAAATACTTACTTGTACTTACCCGTACTTACCTATAGTTACCTGGGATGGGGTCCCCCATCCTCTGCTGTCCCTCTAGTCTGGGTGTCCCTGCGGACTGGGGAGGGCACCTGTGGGCTTATTCCATGATGTTCTACCATGGAAATAGGCCCACAGGTCCCCTAACGCCTGCCCTGACCCAGGCGTTAAAAATGGTGCAAAGCAAACTTTGTGGCATTTTTTTACCCCTCCTCCCCCCATGTGTGATTTTTTCCTTGGAGGATAAACAAGGCACTAGGGCCTTAGAGTCATTTTTTGCATGGGAATGCCTACTTTGCATCTCATTGACACAAAGTAGGTTTCCACGTCCAAAAAATGACTTTAACTCCATAAATTTGGCGCTAAACAGGTCTAGCCCCAAATGGAGTTAGCTTTGCACCAAATTGGCGTTAAAAGAAATGACGCAAATTCGATGCAAAACAAGTATAAATATGCCCCTAAGTGTGAACATGCGATCCCCTGACCAATTAAGATGTGAGAAGTAGTTTTAGGAAATCTAACTTAGCCGGACTGCACCAAGAGAAAATACGCCATTAGCTCTTTTCTTTTTAACTATCCAGGGAGCCATTCTCCCCTTTCTTATTGAGAGTTTAGTTATATTTTTTCCAACTGCTTAGAGAGACTTTGCTTTTTCTGAACTTTGACACTGAATCCTGATGTCTTGTTGACCGAACTGGTATCCTGTTGCCGAAGACTGTCACAGCTTGCTGACCATACTGAGGCAAGCTATAAGACGATGTTACTGATTTATTTTTGTTCTAGGTACCAACGGCTACTTTGATAGAGCCATAGAGCCATAGTTAGATGTTTTTACAAATTTGTGTGACTAAATTGTTTTGCATGAAGTCCAAACATGCCATTCTATTCTGAAGTTAGTTAGGGTTCTCACTGATGAAGTTCGCTCTATGTAATAACAGTTGATGTCTTTTCTTTGCTAAATCTAAATGTATGTAATACTGTTTGCGCAGTTATTCTTGCTATTAATTTGCACTGTAACTTTGGAATTTTGGAATGTGTAGTAGCTCAAGCTTTGATTAGATTGTGATTCTTTCATCTATTTGGACAGCCAGTATTGTTTCTGTATGTTTATCATTTGATTTTGAGACTAAGGGCCAGATGTAGCAAAGGGTTTTTCCCATTCTGTGTCAATGGGAAAATGTGTTCGTACATATGGCCTTACGTGACATTAGTATTATTAATATAGGAAAATAAACGTTCTAACTTTTACATAAAGGTGTGGTTCTTCATGGCTGCAAGGTCATGGTGAGTGGAAATTACTGACTCTTATTGATTATTTACGTTATTGATTGTTAATGTTATTAAGCTGTATTGGTAATGGATATATGTTGTGAAAAACTTGAAGCGAGTCAAAAGGTCCATCGGCCTTTTCGCATCTCCATTATACTTTACTTAAGGTCTGAAGGCTAACAACACCAACTATAAGCCTGATTTTTACTTTGACCCTGACCTTTACAGCAACTGGTTGCTAATCCTCATCATAACTTTTTTGTAGCACAGGTAGTGCTGCATTCTCCTGTTCTGTCTCAATGCTTTGTGACCAAATGCAAAAAAATGTTTTTTTAGTTGCAACCTAAAAATAATGTTTGTTGTAACTATCTCTCTTTATTGTACCTTGTCAGTATTGGAGATTTTCCCTGAAGTATTTTTTTTTCTAGTGACATTTTTCCGCATTATGAATTACATATGTTTAGAGCAATTGAGAAGCCCTTTCTTATATACAAGGTCTTGTAAGTAAAGCAGCAGAATATGGAGCAGCACTATTTAGACTCTTGTTCTGGCATTGCAGGAATACCGATGAGGTATTCCACCCTCCAAAATGACGAACACCTTGGGTACCAATAATCACAGGATGCTCAGAAGCTGAGGTATGCCAACCTGGAGCCTGCTGGTAAAATTAGAAATGCTAATTATCACTTGAAACCGAATTACCACACCAGATTACGTGTGTGTTAATATCCAATTTTTTTAGCCGTATCTAGCCAGTTGCAGTTGAAATTCATCTGCCAGTTCCGTCACCGGCGGCATTGCTAATTCCTCCAATCAAAGGCTAGAAGGCTTGGTATCTGCATGCAGTATTCTGTTGTAACAATATTAAAGCATTATAGTGTTCTAGTGGTTTGGTGGTTGTATGCTGGTTGTTGGCATAGCTTCCAGGAGGTCAGAAGTCAGAACTCATAACCAAATCAACCAACATGCATCCTGAATCAAGACAAACCACAGTCAAGGAAATAGGAAAGATAAACATAATGAAGAACCAATTGCTTTGTCATCATTTCCTGTCCTTCAAAATGGAGAGGCGTGTCCACAAACTGTTTCTCCTTCAGGTTTGGCTATAAAGGACCACTTTACCTAGACATTATGGGGCAGATTTATGGAAAGTGGCGCTGCGCTGAGTGCAGCGCCACTTTCCCTACGCCCCTTAGTGCCCCCCTTCAACACCAATGTGTGCGCCATTTAAAAAATAAGGCACACCATGGCTCAGGGTAGGGGGCAATAGTGACATTTTATGTGACGCTATTGATGTATTCTGCAGAAGTAGCGCAAAAATGTTGGCGCTACCATGCAGAGTACATAAGGGCCCATTCTAAATAATGGTTTGCCCCCTTTTAACGCCTGCTCTGAGCAGGCGTTAAAAGTGCCATAAAAATTGGCAGAAGGAAATCTCATAGATTTCTTTGACCATTTTTTTGATCCCCCTAATGGGGGAATGCCCCCTCTGCATACATTATGCCTAGCACAGCCATAAATGTAGAGCAAAAGATTACAAAGTGGCTCAATGCATGCATTGTGCCACTTTGTAAATATGCCGTGAAGAATTTGACCTTGTTGGTCCACATTAGCATCAAACAAATGACGCTAATGTGGCACAAGGTGGCGCTAGGGACTCATAAATATGACAGTTTCTCTTTTGTGTGTCCCCACTTAGAGGCAGTTCCCCTCCGATTCTTGTCCCTGGAAGAGATTTTCTGCTTACCTTTAAGGAGCTGTTTGGACATGTTAATCAGGCTGATAGGACTGGATGTGAATCATCCTGAAGGGATCCATGCTGGATTTGGGGTGTCTCTGCTCAGTGAATACAATGGGGGGGGACCCTTTTGCCGCGGGAAAGGTAACTGCTGACCTTTTTTTCTTCAGGGGTGTGCGTAAGGTTTCTGCTTTCTATAATGCTACATTCTCTGTTTGGAGCTAGTGGGTTGTTGCCCTCTTTCCCTATCTTATAGAACTAGTTTGGCTATTGTGGGTCCCAAAATTTTGTCTGGCCTTGATGCAAGCTATCAGATACCATTTTCATCTTTGGTTAGCACTTCTCTGGCTCTCTACTGGACTTTGGACAGTTTTTGGTTCATCTCTTCTTGATGACACTGTGAACCTCTGTAGATGTATAGGGATGCCACCAGGACAGAGTGATTGGATCTGGGTGATCCTCTATGTGACCCTGCATGGCTTGGTGACTAAAATGTACCTTCTCTTTGTGGTGTCCTGGGCTCTTTTCCTGGAGGGCATTGGAGGAATCTCCTTTTCCTCAGATGCGGGATGTACTTGGGTTTTTAAAAAAAGATGATGGTGTATCCCCTGCTTTAATTAGAACTTTCCTTGCAAAAAATATCAGGAGAAAGGGGAAAATAATTTTCACTTTTGTTAGATTCTCACCCACTCTAGCAGTGGCATGTCTCACCATTGGGTCTCATTCTGGACCCTAAAACCAGGATGGGCTCAACCATATGTCAAGAAGCAGTTTGGATTTTCTGCTGCTGGGGTACCTAAAAAGGTCAAAATAATACAAAACAACCTTGGTTTCCCTTTATTAATGGTTGTTTAAGTATGAGTAAATCTCAATTCGGAGATGAGGATATTATTGCCCTTTAACCCTAACAACTAATCAAAATCGTTTTAGGTACACTGGCAATAAAAATATCCAAAGTTATGGATGTAGAGGTGACTACACTGTTCTGTCATTTGACTCTTTCTAATGAATAGCAAATTTTCTTTATTGGGTTTTACTGTGTCTTATTTTTTTAACCTGTAGGCTGGCGGTTGGGTGTTTCACATACTTAATGCTGGCACTTTACCTTCTCCAGCACTTCAGATGGGTTTGAGGCCTTATTGCACAAACAATTCTGCTTTGTTATGTGTTGTTTAAGTTGAGTGGTTTCTGTCTTGTCTCCCTCTTTCCTCTCTCAAGGGCTAATTCTGTGTATATCTGCTCAGGGTAGCAGACATTTGTATCTTTTGTGTGTATGTTGTTTGTGTCTCTTCTGTCTAGTGCATTTTGTTTGTGTTGAACAAGATGTTATAAATGCATGGTCCTTTGGGCACTCTGCCACGTTTATGCTTCTTACTGATTGATGTCCACATCCTTGTCACATTTAAAGTTAAAACTACACAGCTCTGCACGGTTGTCGTTGGTAATATTTTTGATTAAAGATCAAACCTTATATCTCATCAAACAATTGAATTCATAGTTCCACTGTCAAGGTGAAAGGATACCTTAAAAGAATAAGACAACGTAGGTTGTACCAATTGGAATCTGAATTACAATGTGTGAAAACCCTCATCCTAATATTGTGGTCAGAACTATAGTCAGGGATATAAAAACCCTGAGCCAATAAGATTCTTCCACTTTTGGCATATTCTACGGAACACCTGATTTTGTGACGTTAGCAAAAATGTGATTTGGGTTTTACTACATAAATTAGAATGCATCATTGAATAGTTATGCTATGCCCTATTAAAACCAGCAAAGAACGATTTGTAACTTCAAGTCAGAAAATGTCTTAGAATAAAGTTACTACCCGTTAGGTCTAGTTTCTTTAGTCGCGGGGCTAAAATAGAACTTAATAATAATCAATGAGGTTAATCCTGTTAATTGCCATTACCTCCTGCTTTAGCACAAACCTTTCCATGAAGTAGTTGGTTTAGGCATGTTGAGGCATTTATTTGGGGCCACCAGCTAGAAGAACTATTAGAAAATGGACAAATTATAAAGACAAGATAACAGCATTTATGAGAAGTTTAAGAAGGCAGAAGAACAGCATATTTCATTACTGACTTTTATTAAAATGACCACACAAAGGATACCAAGATAGTATTCGCATCCTCTGCAGTGCTCTGTTATAATGTCAGAATAAAAACCTGAATAAGGCTTTGGAAACAAAATGGAATACTAGCATAATAAATGCAACAAAGCATGAAGTTTAAATAAAGGAACGTATTGATTGCTGTATGAGGGTAGGACATGCCCTCAATGTATATGACATTTCTAAAACTGACTAATGCAGTCAATAGGAGGTGCTTCTTCAATTTGACCCTTGGTTTCTGTGAAACTGAGTTAACTAATTTGTAAAGGATGTTAAAATACATCTACACTCTAAGCGCTCAAGATATTTGGAGACAGTACGCTTTAGTAAACTTTAGTAATAATTTAATTTCGATCTGATTTTTTTTTAAATTTGATGTTTATTTCCAATTTTCAACATATATTATCAGATAAGGCTAATAGAAACACTTTA
This sequence comes from Pleurodeles waltl, assembly GCF_031143425.1. Lineage (NCBI taxonomy): Eukaryota > Metazoa > Chordata > Amphibia > Caudata > Salamandridae > Pleurodeles > Pleurodeles waltl. The sequence goes on from NC_090444.1 coordinate 779,211,885, forward strand.
GGTTTTAATGGGTATTATAATGAAAATATGTAAGGCTGTAGAAGGACAGATGTGTGACTTCTGCAAAAAATTGGTCGATGTCCCATCCACGCTGCTTGCAGTGCATGGTGGGATCCCCACACTCCCCAATCTCTAAATCCACCCGTATAATCAGACAGTTCGAGGACTGAGTCTGATGTTTTTGGGCATTTGCTCACATTCTTTTACCTCAATTTCCTTAACCAAACCTTTGCATCCTGCAGTTTTGCCTTCAGGAGTGTGTCAACTGCTGTATTTTTGAATAGAGGCCATTGCTAGATGTTTTCTAAATTGGTGTTCTAAATTATTTTGCATGAAGTCCAACATGCTGATGCTAATTAGTGGTTAGGCTAGGTAATCACCTGACTGACACTTATAGACAAAACTGACGTGGCGCTATGTTGAACTGAGACTGCATTATATTCTTTGTGTTCTAATCTATGTTTACGATATGTTATATTCTATTGTTCGTGATTCTTGCATTAGTAAAATCTTATTATAGTTGTCATGTTGTAGTTATGTTCTTATGCTTTTTGGTTTTGAGATTGACACTTCTACTAGTAGATTGTAATCAATAGAGAATAAAATCCATAAAAATTCTATCAGAGGGTGTGGTTTTTCATGGCTGAAAGGTCATGGTTGCGCCAACAGTTTAATCAATGTCTTTATCCAAAGTAAAGTGTATTGTGGTGATAGATATTGGTGACATCATTGACATATTGCTTGACATATTGATCAGTTATCTCATCCTATGGTGTCTCACCACTGGGTCAAAAGATTCATCGGCCTAAAACGAGTCCTAATGTGTATAAAATTGACATAGAAGGACGCGTTAACAGTTCTGGTAGCAGAGCGACGGTTTGGCCCTTGGGGGCCCCAGGACGGAGAGTCATTGTTTAATTTGTTTTTCTGTGATAATGCAAATTGGAGGTATGATGGGTTTTCTAAGTTCACCATGACTTTCCCGGGATCTCGGAGCCTGCCTAAGTGAGTTGGGAATGTTCTCGGCGCCATAATGTATGTGGGTTAGGGTTTTTGCGCTTGCTTAGCTTATGCCCCTTTGCAGAAGATTGTAAGGATTTGTGTGTATTTAGGCCAAATTAAGTGTTGTTTAGTAGGAGTGGGCGTACTCCGTGGTATGAGAGTAGGGAAGTCGGCGTACTTCCTGTGAGTGTGGCGCTTAATGCTCAAAATTATCCACGTGGTTGGTTGTTATGTACGGACCTGTTGAGGTCTAAGACTCCGGAGTATGAAGACAAGTGTGGTTTATGTTGTAATCTGTGCGGTTTAATAGGTCAATCGGGCGTGGTTGACAAGTCAAGTTTGAATCATAATGTATGTGTGAAACCTTCGATGGAGATTTGACAAATTCTAAAGTGCACTAGAAGGAGTCATTGACAAGTCGAGAGTAGAATTTGCGGGTTGAATTCTGCTTTCGTATGCGGGAATTGATAAGGAGAAAGTAGCGGCCGAGGCTTCAAGTGAAATCTCTGTAAAGTTCTGAAGCAAATGTGTTACCCTTCCTGTAGTAAACCGGCAGATTTGTGTTGTCATTTAAGGTGCTCGCAATAATTTGCATTAGTTTGTGTGGGTTTGTATGGGTTCAGTAAGGAGCGGACAAGCCGCAAGACTTTGTCAGCCGCAGTGTGTATGTGAGTGTGACGTCAGTGGTGCCGCGCTGAGATAGGTCTGTTGTCGAGAGGGGTCACGCACGGATTGGCTGCCGTTCGTGAGAGGCAATAGGTTGAGAAAGGCGGGTGAAGAGTGTCCTGGGAAATAAGTCAATTATGATTAAAATACAAAACAAATGAAAATGAATTTTGTTAAAGCATTCAAGAGCGCATTGAAGGGAGATACATATATCATAGCAACTGATGGGGAGCCTACACCACCCGAAGGTACCCCAGCCTATATAGTTATGGAAGAACAGGGTGTCGCTCCTTGTTTATGGATGAAACAGTGGCGCAAACCAACAGAGAAAGAGGGATGTTTAGCGTTTCCAGCATATGTAACATTCAATATGAGGATCCTTGCACGATTGAGGTGGATGTTAAGTAAACAGAAACCACCTCCGAGGCCAGCACAATACGAGGCGTTAGCGGTTTGGGATTTAATGGCTCTTAAACAAAAGCAGGAGAAATTTCAGAAAAGGTTGCGAAAGGCAGAAAAATCTTATGCGGAAGCTAGGTGGGATGATGAGAGTAAAATGTGGAGAAGGGGAATAGTTGATGAGATAAAACTATTTCCAGCAATAGCACAAGGGGAAGAAACACAGGGAAAGAAAGACTCATGTAAAACAGATAGAGACTCAGGCAAATCTAAAGAAAATAAAAGATCTTGGGAAGAGGAAGATGATTCAGACGATGAGGAATTTATGGATAGACTGTTACATGATCGTCCGCCACCTTATGCGGTGAGCGACAGTGCTCCAAGTACTAGCATGAATCCTGGGAACCAGACGCAGGAAAAGGGAGTTGCTGATGTGGTACAGACTAGTGATACGGTTTCGATACAGAATGGTGTCAGTGTACCCACTGCACCAGACATACCGACACAGTTGCAGCCTCCACCGCAGATACAGAGAATCTGTCCAGACGTCCCAGTGCTTGAGACTACTACAAATCTGATAGTACCGCCAGACCCGATATACACAAAGCCAAAGCTAATACAGATTGAATCAACTCCGAAATTAGTGTCCCTGCCGCAACCACAGCTGATATCAGGATACAACCAAGTAACTTGTCCACCATTAGTATCTGTCCCAGGTACATTAGAGCAGATTTATGGAGCCGCTGCTCCACGCAGTTTGGGTACGGGTCAAACACCTGCCGCTATATCATTACCAATTACTGTCGGTCCACCAGTGCCATTGTATGCACAGGGTAAACCTGGCGTATGTGATCAGGGAGTGATGACTCAAGATGCGATAAGAGGAGGGCCTATGGGAACCCCCCAGATTATGGCCCCAGGAGAACAAGTAGTGGAACAACCGAGGTCTTTAATGGACCTTAGTCCAGTGGGAGCACCCATTGAAGCAATGCGTCAAGCAGGGTTAGGAGTTCTAACTCCACAGACAATGAGTATAAACACTTCGCATTCACCAATGATGCATGCAGGAAACATCTCATTGCAGGGTTTCACAGTCCAGCAGTTAAATGAATGGTTAGAAAGGACTTATACTTCACAAAAGACTGCAGTGGTTACAGCCGAACCAGAAAAAGAAAAACAAGACGAATACCTGAACTTTGTAAGACTAGGGGCAGAAGCTGCTGAGTTAGTGGAAGGTACAATGGGAGTAAACAGACTGGAGACGTACACGGAGGCAGAATTGAGATACCTATGTCCTAAAATTACTAAAGAAGTAGGCAAGGTGCATCAGAGATTAGCAAACCTGGCAGATAAATACAACATTGATATCGGAAACACTAAACATTTGAAAAGAAGTTACAGATTAGATTTTGACTCAAAAGATTTTGAACACATGAGGTCTGCAGGGATGAAGACACATTTGAGAGAGTTATTACAAAGCATGCAAATTTGGGGTGCACTGGAGAAATGGGAAGGCAGATGGGCAAAGAAAAGAGATAAGGGAAAGAGTGACAGTCCAGGATCTGATCAGACTAAGGCTTCACCCGATTTGGAATCAGTAAAAATATTACCTACGAGAGAGACTGCTGGCAGTGTCCTAGTTCATGTGCCATGGACCAGAGGAGACATTCTATCCTTTACTAACGATTATCCCAGATTGAGAGAGAAACCGATCGAGTGGTATCAGCAAACAGATAGGTTCGTGAAACTTGCAAAATGTCTTTGGGAAGACCTGAATACCTTGTTTGAGATCATTGTTCAGCCCGACCTGTGGCTTGAGTGTAAGAGAGGAGTTGATTGGCCGACAAAGGAACCAGCAAGGGATAAAGTGACCGGGGCACCTTCTGAAGAGGTGATGAAATATTATCATAAGGTGATTGAGTTTTTGAAACAAAAGGTGTCGCCGAAAGTGACTGATTGGCAGGAAATTGACCGGACCTCTCAGGAGGTTAAGGAGTCAATACATGCTTATTACGAAAGACTGTTAAAGGCATTTAAACATTACAGTGGTACTGAGACTATTGAACCAAAAGACATGAACCACCTTGTGTTCAGATTCGTCGAAGGGTTGAGACCAGAGGTTAGCCAGATGATTAAGAATCATTTGATTTGTTGGCAAGCTAAACCGATTGATGAGGTGTTGCAGTATGCAAAGTACTGTAGTGACGAGATTGAGTTGAAACAGAAAAAGTTGAAAGAAAAGGTGATGGTGATGCAGATAAGGGCTGCACAGGCAGGAATACAGGGAAATGGAGTACAACAGATGATACAGCAGCAACCGCAAATGAACGGTGTGTTTCAGACCCAACTGAGGGGTCGAGGGTTTGTGAACCGTGGTTCAGGCATGAATACTGTTGTAATTCAAAACGACACGCAGGGGGTAAAGAAGATGTCACCATGTCACACGTGAGGGGGCGTGGGGCATTGGAAACGGGAGTGCCGGAATATGGTACAGGATGGTGCTGTTCAGCAAAGTGTTAACGTTGATGCGTTACAAAATTCACGATGTCCGAAAGTGAGACATCAAAACGCGAATTTTCAGAACAATTCAGTACAAATGCAAGCGGTACAGCCTATGCAACAAATGCAAATGCCACGTTTTCAGTCAATGCAATTGCAACCAGTACAACAGCAGATTCCTATGGGGCCTAGACAGCAAATGCAATTACCAATGGCTCCGATGGGACAGCAACAGGTGATGGTTCCTCAGCAGGTCACAGGTCAAATAATGAGTCAAAATAATACAGTACAACAGTTCCCATTACGAGGTGAAAACAGCATGAATGGGGAATGGTCAGATGATAGCTCAGACATTGAAGAGTGCAGGCTTGCAGCGTCCTTAGAGGTGGATCAGAGGGGTCCATATGTAGAAGGGAAAGTGATGGGTTACAAGGTTTTATTCCTGGTGGATACAGGAGCTACACGCTCTACAGTCAGAAGTGTTAAGGTCCCAAAGTTGCCACTTTCAGGACGTACTATAAGAGTGGTCGGAGTGGCAAACCAGTATTTGACAAATCCGGTTACAGATCCAGTGCAGGTTGAGATTGGTAACTTTCAGGGACTGCATAGGTTTGTAGTCTGTGATTCAAGTCCTGTATCCCTACTGGGAAGAGACTTACTGTGCAAGACAAAATGTTCAATTACCTGTTCCAATGACGGAGTTGAAGTACAAACAAATAGTTACGATGAGTGAGATGAAGGGCAATTCTCAGAAGATGACACAGGAACAGTGAATGAAGATTACCCTTTAATTACCTTGTTCCCAATGCTTACCTTGATTGACCTGCCTGTTGAATTACAGGGGACAGTAACAGAGAAAGTGTGGGATCTGACTGGAAAAGAAGTAGGATTAATAAAAGGGGTAGAACCAGTCAAAGTCCAAATAAAGCCAGATGCAGTATTCCCTCAAGTACCACAATACCATATGACCCAAGATGTTCTCATCGAAGTGTCACAAATAATTGCATACTTTCTCCGGCAGGGAGTTCTGAAAAAGGTTTTGAGCAGTCCATGTAACTCTCCAATAATGGGTTTGAAGAAGCCCTGTGGAAAGGTTCGAATTGTGCAAGATTTGAGAAAAATAAATGAAATTGTGATAAAATGCTGCCCTGCGGTACCTAATCCAGCAGTAATAATGTTTCAGGTTCCATGCGATGCTGAATGGTTTACTGTTGTGGACCTGTCTCAAGCCTTCTTTTCAATACCTCTTCATGAGGACAGCCAATTTTTGTTCAGCTTTAAATTCCTGGATAAGGTGTACAGCTGGTGCAGAATTCCTCAAGGATTTTCTGAGTCACCGTCCATCTTCAATCAGATATTGAAAAAGGATTTGGAACCTTTGGTACTGCCTTTTAATTCTACTCTGGTGCAGTACATTGATGATTTGCTAAGTGCGTCCAAAACTAGAGACAGTTGTAAATATGATACCATTGCATTACTGAATCATCTGGGAAAGAACGGACATAAGGTGTCACCAAGAAAGCTACAATACTGTCAGAAGGAGGTGAAATACTTAGGGCACTTGATTGAAAAGGGTCCCAGGAGAATATCAAAGGAAAGAATAACAGCTGTTTTGCAAATGAACCCCCCAACGACAATAAGAGATGTCAGGATGTTTTTGGGAATGGTGGGCTACTGTCGTCAGTGGATACCCAACTTCTCGATCATTTCAAAACCATTGATAAAGCTAACAGGCAAGGAGATCAAGGATGAGCCATATACTATAACTTTGTCTAAGGAAGAACTTGAGTCCTTTATGGAGCTAAGAGAATGTATGTGCAGGGCACCAGCATTAGGAATGCCAGACTATGAGAAACCTTTTCTGTTGTTCTGTCATGAACGTGATGCTTGTTCTTTGTCTGTTTTAACACAGGTCCATGGAGATGCAAATCGCCCTGTAGCATATTTTTCAGCTACCTTGGACCCTGTCGCAGCAGCCTTACCGGGTTGTTTGCGCGCAGTCGCAGCAGTTGGTTAGAGCCTCACACAATGTGAAGGCATTGTCATGGGATATCCTCTAACAGTAATGGTTCCACATTCAGTTGAAATACTGTTGACTCGAACTAAAACACAGCACATGACTAATGCACGTCTCACTAGGTATGAGACGATCATATTGGGGTCATCCAATGTTTCTTTGAAGCGGTGCAGTGTATTGAACCCGGCAACTTTACTTCCTGTTGAAAACACTGAGATTAAAAATGAGGAAGAATTTGAACATGATTGTCTTGAAGTAACTGAACTGTGTACCAAACCTCGTCCAGATATTCAGGACACCCAATTGAAAGAAAATGACTGCATCATGTTTGTTGATGGGTCCTGTCTAAGAGATGCCGCAGGAACGCTGAGAGCTGGTTACGCGGTATGTACTATAACCGGCATTGTTGAAGCTTCCTGGCTCGAAAGAGTGTTTTCCGCACAAGTGGCAGAACTAATTGCCCTTACTAAGGCATGCCACGCAGCTGTAAATTTGAAAGTCACTATCTATACCGACAGCAGATACGGATTTGGAATTGTGCATGATTTTGGCCAACTTTGGTCCCAGAGAGGTTTTATGACCTCATCTGGTTCACCTGTGAAAAATGGTGAACACATAAAGGATTTGTTACGTGCAATTCAGTTACCTCTTGAAATTGCCATGGTGAAATGCAGTGCTCATACCAGATCACAAGACTTTGTGTCCATGGGAAACGGTTATGCAGATCAAGTCGCAAGGTTTTGTGCATTGAACTGTATATCGTTCAAAGAGCAATGGGAACTATTACCACAGACTGAAAATGACACATGTTTGAATCTTGCATTACGAGTAGTTGATACCTTAGATGAGTTAAAGACACTACAGAGCCGTGCAAGCAAAGAAGAGAAACGTTCTTGGCAAAGAATGCAATGTACCCAGAGAGCTGATGATAAATGGGTTTCAGAGGAAGGAAAATTAGTTTTAACAAATAGCCTTTTATCACAATTTGCCCGATTGTACCATGGACAGGCTCATCTTGGGAGGGAAGCAATGATCAGGTCATTTAAAATTGATTGGTTCAATCCAAAATTCAGACATGCTGCTGAGGTCATTTGTCACAGGTGCATCATCTGTCAACAGATGAATGCGGGAGAAGGGACAGTGGTAACTTTGAGCAACATTGGGAGAGCTGGAGGTCCATTTAGCAAGATGCAAATGGATTTCATTGAGATGCCTGTTTGCGGAGGATTGAAATATGTGTTGGTGATTGTGTGTGTTTTCAGTCACTGGATTGAGGCATACCCTACACGAAGATATGACAGTCTCACAGTTGCAAAATTACTACTCAGGGAACTAATACCAAGATTCAGGTTTTCGGTCTCTATAGAATCAGATAGGGGCTGACACTTCGACAATGAGGTGATCAAACTCCTGTGTGCTGCACTTAAAATCAAACAGAAGCTGCATTGTAGCTATCGCCCTGAAACATCAGGACTAGTAGAACAGATGAACGGTACCCTGAAATCGAGAATGGCAAAAATGTGCGCAGCTACCAATATGAAGTGGCCAGATACATTACCTCTAGTGCTGATGTAAATGAGAAACACCCCAGATAAGAAAACGGGATTGTCCCCCCATGAAATCCTCATGGGTAGAGCTATGAGGTTACCAGCAGTACCTGCAAATTCTCTAGTGAATATTACAGATGATATGGTGTTGGATTACTGCAAAAGTTTGGCTGATGTGATTCGGTCTTTCTCTCACCAGGTGGAAGCTAACACTTTGCCACCGATTGGGGAACCAGGCCACTCTCTGCAAGCTGGTGACTGGGTGGTTGTCAAAAAGCATGTGAGAAAGTTGTGTCTGGAGCCACGTTGGAAAGGGCCCTATCAAGTGATCTTGACAACTACCACTGCTGTAAAGTGTGCCGGAATTCCAAACTGGATACATGCCAGCCACACCAAAAGGGTAACGTGTCCAGATGAAGAAGAGTTAGAAATCACCAGCACACCTGTTTCAGAAGGAGAAGTCTCAGGTCTTGAAAACAGTCAAGAAAGAATTGAGACTGCTGGAGAACTCACTGAGAACAGCCTCGTCCCTCACACAGTCAATGAGTTCGAGAGAGGTGACAGAGAGCCTATCTCAGTAGAAACGACAAGAGAACAAAATCCAGAGGAAGTTCTCCCAGAAATAGACAGATACGGGCTAGAACTTGAACCTGGTACAGACCCAGAAGTAGAAGAAGAAGAGGAAGGAGAAATAGTAGAGAGAAGTCAGAGTGAGCCAAAATCTCCTGAGCCAATTGCAGGTCCATCAAGCGAAAACACCATAGTACAAGAGGAGGGTGCTGTCCATAGTTCTGAAAAGACACATCAGACACATAAGGGTGATGACAGACCAAACAAACCACTTTCTAAAATACGAGGTGTGCCAAGAGACACAGTAATAGAGGAAGGTGATACATCTCGAGTAGAAGACTTAAGCGAAGGAGAACAATAAGGTGAATGGAAATTGAAAAGAAAAAGAATTGCAAACAGGAGATATACAGGTCCTGAATGGGCATATGCTACAACATCTGAATGGCAACAAGACTTCCTGGCATTCTGTTTTGATCAAGAAGTACCAGGCCAATACTACGGTACCTGAACGAATCTGAGGAAATCTTGGTTAAAATCTGAAACTGAAAACTGAAAGAAAAAGAGAGACTTTATAAATTACCAAAGGTGACACTAGAACCGGATTTGACTTTGAGAAACCTGATTACGACAAGCTGCTAACCTGATTTGACAAAAGGGATCCTGCTGCGAGTGAAAACACTGTAAAAAAAAAAAAAAAGTTTAAATCATCCTCTAGTTGATTGTTATTCTGCTATCTGATTGTATACAGACATGGCTAATACTAGAAGTAGTAGCAAGAAAAGTAAAGTGTGTGGATGGTTGACCCTTATAGTAGGTATTGTGTGTGCAATAATGATAGTGGGTGTGATTGTAGGAATTGGAGAAAAATACTATTAATGCTACCTCAAAACCTGTAACTACAACACTAACACCGTGGGAAAGATTCGAGCAGGATGCACGACACATGCATGAGGGAACTAATTCAAAGGGGGAACTTTCTACTAATGTCTTCTATTGCTTACTATATGAATATGTGGAGACTATGGATGCAAAAGATTGTTATGTGTGCACTAAGATTCCTTCATCTGTACAGGAGGGAGTTACTTATCATAGCCTTCCTTTAATTTATGGGATTAGTTGTAGCTTGCTATTAACAAGGTTCTATAATCAAGAGCATGTGCAATACTTCTATTAAAACCTGGATGTTTTGTTTTCCTTTGTGCCTGTGATTGAATTTTTTAATAGATTAGATAAAGAACATGATATAAAATTAGTTAGAGGTTTCTTTGAGCCAACACTTACATTCGGAACTGCTTATGCACATTGCAATAATTTGACTTGCTTACTTCCGCCTGTAGAGAAGAGTTTTTTAGATCACGCTGATGATAGACGCAAAGCATTAAAAGAAAGATTAGAGAAAGGATTAGAAAAGCGCACATATGCAAATGATTATGCTTACACTGCAATCAAAACACAAGGGAAATTAGCAATAGATGCATTACATGTAGGTAGGCTTTGTATATATAGACCAAAATCTGAGCAAGATAATTCATTTGTGGGAACGAGTGAATGCAGGCATGTGTTTTTGTTTCAGAGTAAATGGACCTTTATGTTGAATGGACAGGATCCAGCGATCCCTGGGATCTATTACATCTGTGGGCTTAATGCATATTACCGTCTTCCTAAAGGATGGTATGGGACATGTTATTTGGGAATAGTTTTCCCAAAGATTTACCAATTTGATGACCTAAAACAGATAACTAAAACGTCTGAAATACAACATACTAGACAAAAACGAGAATCAGTGGCAGCTGTCATTGGTGACATATTTGGAGTAATAATCCCTTCAGTAGGGGTTATCTTAAATTCTATGAAGATACAAAAATTGTCTACTATTGTGGATAACATGCTGACAAATTTTACAGGGACTATACTCCTGATGGATACTGAACTTGCTGCAGAAAGAGCTATGACTCTTCAAAATCGGCTTGCTTTAGACATTCTTTTAGCAAAGAGTGGAGGGGTCTGCAAGATGTTCAATGAGCGTCATTGTTGTTCATTCCTTCCGGATAACAGTAAGAAAATTAGAAACATGCTTACTAACCTTACTAGAGATAGTACAGATGTGAAGGATTTGAAAGAACTTGGTGTTTGGGAGAAATTTGGAAAGGGAATTGCCAGAGTTGAGAGTTGGTTTACCAACATTTGGAATGGGGTACTTGCAAAAATATTAATGGGATTGTTAATTATTTTGATTTGCCTATTAGGATTATGGGGGGCATGCAAAATTAATGACAAAATTAAGAGAAATTGGACTAAAAGAACAAGAAGAAATGAAGAAAGTGAAAGAGAGAAAATATTCAATTAAATTTGGGAAAGTTCACATAAAGGGCAAGATGTTGAAATGCGCATTATGCGCAAGGTGAAAAATTGAAAAAGGTTTGTGTGATGACGAACGTCATCAGAGGAGGGACTGAGAGAGCGTAGTTTAAATATATTGATTATTAAAAGTATAATGCTTATATAAATGCCTAACAAATGCCGCATAGAAAACGACAATGAATAGTAATTTGCTTAATGTGCATTTGAATTATGAAAATACCATTGTGTACACAAACAAATGTTATTTATAAAAATGATTGCTTGCATCATAATTAATCGAGTTTATATTGGCGTTTACAATATTGCATTAAAACCATCGACCTTAAGTTAGCGTGAGCTGCGGATTTAGCTGCCTAGCTCTCATATTAAAGCATTTTTCTCTGTTTTACAGTGTGCTGACTCACAAAGGGTCATGACCCTGCATTTGTTCTTTTCTCCGTTCCATGTAACTATAATGATTTTGTTCCCATCCACATGCTAGCTGCTTCTGTATGGATTATTATACTATTTGCAACAAAATAGATTAAAAGAAATATTCAAGGACATTTAACCACGGACCAAAGAACTTATGATCCGAGGAACGTGCTAAAATGATGAACTAATCCAGGATGTGCCACCTCCGAAGACATCAATTATGAAGACCAATCAAAGTGTTGTAAATTATCGTGGGGTGACAATTGAAATTACCTAATGTATAATTTGATAGGTTAAAGATAGTGGGGTATAGTAAATGACCAATAAGAATTTGGGGGAAGGGTTTACGAAAAGGGATAAAAACTCATGTCACAGAAGGGACGTTAGAACTAGGTAGGGAATACTATTGATTTCATCCAGAAACTCTGTCACTCTGTTTGGTGATAGGGGACTTAATAAAATTATCATTGCCCATAGACTGCCCTTACACTTCTCCTCCTTATGAGGGAAGTGTCCCCTGTCTCTTAGATGAAGCCAGACTGAAGACGATCTGACTGATGTCCTGAAGACGAAGACTGATCCTGTGTGCTGACCTATTACTGGAGGGTAATTATGACAATGAAAATTACAATTTGTCTGTTTGCTTTTTCTTTCTAGGTACCAACTGCTGTATTTTTGAATAGAGGCCATGGCTAGATGTTTTCTAAATTGGTGTTCTAAATTATTTTGCATGAAGTCCAACATGCTGATGCTAATTAGTGGTTAGGCTAGGTAATCACCTGACTGACACTTATAGACAAAACTGACGTGGCGCTATGTTGAACTGAGACTGCATTATATTCTTTGTGTTCTATTCTATGTTTACGATATGTTATATTCTAATGTTCGTGATTCTTGCATTAGTGAAATCTTATTATAGTTGTCATGTTGTAGTTATGTTCTTATGCTTTTTGGTTTTGAGATTGATACTTCTACTAGTAGATTGTAATCAATAGGGAATAAAATTCATAAAAACTCTACCAGATGGTGTGGTTATTAATGGCTGAAAGGTCATGGTTGCGCCGACAGTTTAATCAATGTCTTTATCCAAAGTAAAGTGTATTGTGGTTATAAATATTGGTGACATCATTGACATATTGCTTGACATATTGATCAGTTATCTCGTCCTACGGTGTCTCACCACTGGGTCAAAAGATTCATCGGCCTAAAACGAGTCCTAATGTGTATAAAATTGACATAGAAGGACGCGTTAACAACCCCTTTCAATAGACAATCCAAAAATGCTGCCTGGTGTACTCTGAGTGATTTACAAATATAGGGCCTGATTTATACTTTTTTAGTTCCGGATTTGTGTCATTTTTTTATGCAAAAGCAGCGCAAACTTACAAAATTTACTTATATTTTGTAAGTTTGCACTGCTTCTGCGTCAAAAAATGCTGCAATGCGGCGCTTAAAAAGTATAAATCATTCCCATTGTCTCTAGCATTTACATACCATTGATTTTCTCTTTAGAAAGTGTTGCATATAGTTCTCAGAGAAATCTTTTCTTCTATAGATATGGGGAACCCCAACATTCAGAGCTAATTTAAATGTTTTATTTATGTGTAATCTAAAAGACATTTCCTTGTAAATTGTAAATATTCCAGTACTGTAGTGTGCATTGGTTTGTAATGATGGACCTGCAAGACAAATATGTTCTTGACCTATCCTCTACAAAATTAATTTTTCCACTTTAGTGGTAATCAAGGGATCTAAAAATAAATGATATTGCTGCTTAACATGAGACAGGATTATGCATGAAAAGAGATCACACAACAATTTGCATATTAAAATATGAATTGCCTCTTATTTGGTCTGATAATACCGCACCTGGTATATACTGATTGATTTTCCACATACTGATACTGTGGAGGGTGATTATTACTGCTGAGGTATTTCTCTCCCAATTCTGCACATCACAATGGTGGATATATTGACAGTTCCATATGTCTTCATCTTTTTTTTTTGTGAAGTCAGTATATTGCATTTTCCACACACAAACCCCACCACGTACTATGGCAAAATGTATGTGAGGAAAAAAAGTGCGCATATGCACCCTAACTGGTAGAGCAATTCGTGCATAAACGTTTTTTTAGTCACCTAAATGTAACATATAGAACTATATTCACCTTGGAACTTTTTTAAAATCAGTATTACATCCTAAATCAGATTCTGACTTGATAAAACTACTTTTTAACTGACATATCAGAACTAATTATGGTGAAAATTGCATGGTAAACAGAAATAGCTGAAATTTTCAGCAATTCAAGTGGGAATGATCTTCACTGGCAAGCCATTTATTCATGTAATAGCTACGCACTGCTGGAGCTGAATCACAGAATCACACATCTCTCAATGTGTTCCTGCTTACAGGCACCGAACAGGTTTTCAGTTGTTGACGATATCAAGGGGCATATTTATACTCCGTTTGCGCCGGATTTGCGTCGTTTTTTTTTACGCAAATTCGACGCAAAACTAACTCCATATTCATACTCTGGCGTTAGACGCGTCTAGCGCCAAAGTCAATGGAGTATGCGTCACTTTTTAGCGTGGACACCTACTTTGCGTTAATGATGTGCAAGGTAGGCGTTCCCGTCTAAAAAATTGACTCCGAGGCATGTGCGCCGTATTTACACTCCCGGGCAAAATTCACGCTCGGGAGTGGGCGGGTCAAAAAAAATGACGTCCAGCCACTTTTGCGTCGTTTTTTAGCGCCTGGTCAGGGCAGGCGTTAAGGGACCTGTGGGCTCGGAAGGAGCCCAGAGGTGCCCTCCCATGCCCCCAGGGACCCCCCCTGTCACCCTTGCCCACCCCAGGAGGACGCCTAAGGATGGAGGGACCCATTCCAGGGAACATAAGGTAAGTTCAGGTAAGTAATTGTTTTTTTTTTTTTGTGGCATAGGGGGGCATGATTTGGGCCCCCCTACATGCCACTATGCCCAATGACCATGCCCAGGGGACATAAATCCCCTGGGCATGGCCATTGGGCAAGGGGGCATGACTCCTGTCTTTGCTAAGACAGGAGTCATTTCAATGGGGGTTGGGAGTCGAAAAAAATGGCGCAAATCGGGTTGAGGCGATAATTTTGCCTCAGCCTGACTTGCCCCATTTTTTGGCGCCCAAGCTCCATATTCCCCTACGCCGGCGCTGCCTGGTGTACGTCATTTTTTTTCACGCACACCAGGCAGCGCCGCCGGCTAACGCCGGCTAACGTCATTGTATAAATACGGCGCCCGCATGGCGCTTCAGAATGGCGTTAGCCGGCGTTAACTTTTTCTACGCACAACTGCGTTGGGGCAGTTGTGCGTCGAAAAGTATAAATATGGCCCCAAATATTTCATAGATATTTACCGCACCAAATCATTCTAGACATTTTAATTTACGAAATTACCAGTTATTGTATTGTTAGAGGAACATAAAAGTTTTCCCAGGAACGTTATACATTGTGGAAAACACAGTTTATGCAAATAATAAAATTCATACCTTTTCGAACGTTTGGAACTACTTTCTCATGTGTTACAGCTTTTTCCTCTAAAAAGAAATTAAGGGAGCAACTAATTAAAACCTCGTAATGTAAAAAACGGGTTAAAAAAACATGCTTACACTGCAAGAATAACTTTGTGATCGAAATTAGAAATGCCTCTTTTTGACATATAATTGCAAAAGAATAATCGGGGCAGTTCAGTTTTTAGGGGTGCGGGGCCTGGGTATTTTTGTTTTTAAGTGCAGATGGGGGTTCTAGGTAGTTTTGTTTTAGGGGTGGGGTGGGGGAGTTGGGGTAGTTTTGTTTAAAGGGTGGGTCAGTTGTTTTTAGGGCGAGTGGGGCGTTGGGGAATGTTTTAGGGCTCACAGTGGGTTTTAGGGCTTGTCGATGTAGGTAAAGTTTTAAGGGTCAGTTGGGGGGGTCGGGTGGTAGTGTTTTTGAGGGCAGGGGCAGGGGTCAGGGTAAGTTTGTTTTTAGGGGCAGGTGGGGGTGGGGTAGTTTTGTTCTTAGGGGTGGGGGTCAGGGTAGTTTTGTTTTATAGGGTGGGAGGGGGTGTTGTTTTAAGGTGGGTGAGGGGTCGGGAAGGTTTTAGGGCTCACAGTGGATGGGGTGTTGTGGTAGTTGAGTTTTTAGGGGCTAGGGTGGGGGTGTTGGGTAGTTTTGTTTTTAGGGGGGAGGTGGGAGGGTCAGGGTAGTTTTCTTTTTAGGGGCAGGGGTGGAGGGTCGGGGTAGTTTTGTTTTTAGAGCGGGTGGTGGGGTCTAGTTAGTTTTGTTTTTAGGGCGGGTGAGGGTTGTGTAGTTTTAGTTTTAGTGTCGGGTGGTGGTAGTTTTGTTTTAGGGCAGGTGGGGGGTCGGGTAGTTTAAGTATTAGGGGTGGGATACTTTTAGGCCTTAGGGCGAGTGGAAAGATGGCATGATAGAACCACACATGCCGTTCCCACAAATGCCTTTTCTATGAATGCTTTTACAATGAAAAATCGCTGTAAAGGCATGCATGGTAAAGGCATGAGTGAAAACAATGAGGTCGTTTTTTTGACTGCATTGTTAAGGCATGCTTGGTTCCCACATGTGTTGTTCCATCATACATTCATTTTGGTTCCTTGGAACCACTTTCTCATGTTTTACAGTTTTTTTGTCTAAAAATAAAGTAATCATGCAACCTATTAAAACTTTGCGATATAAAAAATGTTTTAAAACGTTTTACTAAACATGCTTACATTGTAAGAATAGCTGTGTGATCGAAATTAGAAATGTCTCAATTTGACATATAATTGCAAAACAATACTGCCAAGTGGTTTCACAATGGAAACTTGGTCTGTGAAGTTAGTTTGGGCTCGGAACAGCTTTTCAGTTGATGATGATATCAAATATTTTAGAGATATGTACTGCACCAAATCATTTTGGCATTTTAATTTCTGAAATTACCAGTTGTTGTCTTATTAGAGGAACATACAGGTTTTCCCAGGAATGTTGTACATTGTGGAAAACACAGGTTATGGAAATAAGAAAATGCATACCTTTTGGTTCCTTTGGAACCACTTTCTCATGTTTTGCAGTTTTTTCCTCTGAAAAAAGAAAGTAATAAAGGAACTAATTAAATTTTTTGATGTAAAAATCGGTTTAAAAATAAACATGCTTACACTGTAAGAATAATTTTGTAATCGTCATTAGAAATGTCTCTTTTAGACATATGATTGCAAAACAATAGTGCCAAGTCGTTTCACAATGGAAACTTGGTTAATGATGTTAGGTTGAACTCCGAACAGGTTTTCAGTTGATGATGATATCAAGGGGCATATTTATAATGCCCTAGTGCCATCTTGCAGCACATTAACGTCATTATTTTTTATGTTAATGTGGCCCCATCAGGCCGAAATCCCTGCCCCGTACTTACAGAGTGGCGCAATGCATGCATTGCACCACTCTGTAACCCTTTGTGCCAGGCATCATATATGCAAAGGGGGCGTTCCCCCGTTAGAGGAGCTGTAAAAATTGTGAATGGAAATCTATGAGATTTCCTTGCGCCATTTTTTACAGGCGTTCTAATACCTGCTCAAGAGCAGGCATTGAAAGGGGACTTCCATTCTTAAGAATGGGGCTGTATGTACTCTGCAGGAGTAGCGCCAATATTTTGGCACTACTCCTGCAGAGTACATCAAGGGGCATATTTATACTCCGTTTGCGCCGAATTTGCGTCGTTTTTTTAGACGCAAATTCGACGCAAAACTAACTCCATATTTATACTTTGGCGTTAGACGAGTCTAGCGCCAAAGTCCATGGAGTTAGCGTCATTTTTTTGCGTGAACACCTTCCTTGCGTTAATGATATGCAAGGTAGGCGTTCCCGTCTTAAAAAATGACTCCAATGCATATGCGTCGTATTTATACTCCCGGGCAAAAATGACGCCCGGGAGTGGGCGGGTCTAAAAAACCCGCATAAGCGCCGGATTTTTGCGCCTGGGTCAGAGCAGACGTTAAGGGACCTGTGGGCTCAGAATGAGCCCAGAGGTGCCCTCCCCTGCCCCCAGGGACACCCCCTGCCACCCTTGCCCACCCCAGGAGGACACCCAAGGATGGAGGGACCCACCCCAGGGACATTAAGGTAAGTTCAGGTAAGTATTTTTTTTTAAAAAAAATTGTGGCATAGGGGGGCCTGATTTGTGCCCCCCTACATGCCACTATGCCCAATGACCATGCCCAGGGGACATAAGTCCCCTGGGCATGGCCATTGGGCAAGGGGGCATGACTCCTGTCTTTGCTAAGACAGGAGTCATTTCAATGGGGGTTGGGCGTCGTAAAAAAATGGCGCAAATCGGGTTAAGGCGATTTTTTTGCCTCAGCCTGACTTGCACCATTTGTGGACGCCCATACGCCATTTTCCCCCTACGCCGGCGCTGCCTGGTGTACGTCGTTTTTTTTAACGCACACCAGACAGCGCCGGCGGCTAACGCCGGCTAACGTCATTCAATAAATACGGCGCCCGCATGGTGCGTCAGAATGGAGTAAGCTGGTGCTAATTTGTTTGGCGCAAAACTGCGTTAGCGCAGTTTTGGGTCAAAAAGTATAAATATGGGCCCAATTGTGTCATGAGAAATTACGCTATTGCCCCCTACCCTGTGCCATGGTGTACCGTATTTTAGATACGGTACACACATTGTGGCGGTAGGGGGTGCTAAGAGGCGCAGGGCCACTTTCCATAAATCTGCCCCCAAATATTTTATAGATATTTACCACACCAAATCAATCTAGACATTTTAATTTATGAAATTACCACTTGTTGTATTATGAGTGGAAAATACAAGTTCTGCCCGCAAATATTTTATAGATATTTACTGCACCAAATCAATCTAGACATTTTAATTTATGAAATTAACAGTTGTATTATTAGAGGAACATACAAGTTTTCCCAGGACTGTTACACCTTGTGGAAAACACAGTTTATGGAAATAAGAACATTCATACCTTTTTGTTCCTTTGGAACCACTTTCTCATGTTTTACAGTTTTTTCCTCTAAAAATAAAGAAATAAAAAAACTAATTAAAACTTTGTGAGGTAAAAAACGGTTTAAAAACGTTTTAATAAACATGCTTATACTTTAAGAATAACTTTGTGATCGAAATTAGAAATGTCTCTTTTTGACAAATAATTGCAAAAGAATAGTGTCAAGTGGTTTCACAATGGAAACTCTGTCTGTGATGTTAGGTTGGGCTCCTACATTTGGTGAACTCAATGGACACATGTGATAATAAATCATGGCTTGGTTTAACAGAGATTGTTTTGGTGGATTGGGTGTGTGTTATGGTGTGAGTTGTCTGTTGTATACCATAACTGAAAGACTTAATTGGCATGTATATTCGTGTATTCTGAACCATAAGTAATCCTTAAATGTGGTTTTGCCGAATAATTTCAGTTTTTTTCTTTCTGACCTTCCTTGTTCTCCTGCTTTGCGCTCACTCTGCTCTACCTATGACCGAAGGCAATGAGGGTTGGTGGACCATTTTTCTGTTGAATGCTATGCAGTATTGTATTATATTTTATTGTATTTGTAAGAAATTGGATTATTGCTTGAGGGAGGTGGAAACCCCACTCAGGCAACAACCACAATCCTTGTCAGGGTGGACCATAAGTCAGTGAATTAACCTGTGCATAACCCACTGGTAGCTTGGCACAAAAACAGTCAGCTTAACTGGAAGGCGATGTGTAAAGTGCTTGTGCATCACACAAATAGTAATGAAGTGAAAATGTCACACAAGAAAAATCTTAAATCAATTTAGAAAAATAATGTGAATTTAAGAAATAGAGTAATATGAAAATGATGAAAATCTAATGAGTAAAGAAGTAGACATCAAATTCCAAGGTTTTAAGTAAAAATAGAGCCTAAAAGCACAAAACTCCACTCCGGCTAATCTGGTCAAGATACACTGTGGGAAAATCACAAGTTCAAGCTGACCGTGAAGGAGCAATTGCCGGATACAGGAACCAGGTTAGTCCTGCTGAAAAAGTTGCCTTCTCAAAGTCCAGTGCAGAAAGTCAATTTTGTGGTGCAGGAGGCCATTTGGAGCAGGGAGAATGTCACAGATGGTCATTTCTGTAGCAGGAAGATACTGTTGAAATTCACAGGTGGCCGTTACTGAAGCGTTGTGTTGGTGATCACAGTGGGCTGATGATGCTGCAGTCCGAAGTGCAGATCTGTCTTTGCTGCTCATCACTGGCATTCAACACTGTCGTTAAGATCTCAGCAAGAATGGGACCATATGGCGTCGAAAAGAGCCCAATACTTCAGGATTTCTTCTTCGTCTTCAAAGGAGTGCACTCTGATGCCAACTAAGAGCCCACGATCCGGGGAGCCACCTCCTGGGGATCTGGGACTCACTCTTGCAGAGGCCAGGAGGGCTCAGGCAGGTCCAGTTCCAGCAGGTCAGCTGGGCAGTTGCATGGAGGCCTCTGGAGCTTGTTGTGTCCCTGTAGCTCTGAACAGGAGGTCAGTCAGCTGACCCTTGGAGTCACTTAAGGTAACCTAGGATGAAGGGAGCAGGCTCAGTCTTCCTTCTCATATAGTAAGCCAGGCCTCATGCAGCAGGGCAGTCCTCTGGCAGCAAGGCAGTCCTTCTTCTGTAGTGTCCACAGGTCCAGGAATGTACTGAAGAGTTGGTCTGAAGGTCCGATATTTATACCTCGTGCCAGCTTTGAAGTGGGGGAAATGTCTAGACACTCTTCCCCCATATCTGCTCCTGGAATTTCATCTTTTCTCTTGCTTTGACTCCGAGTGGTATGGGGTGACAATAAACTGAGGTCCTTTCTAGTATGCTGAGGCTGCCCCTTTCAATTGTAGGTGTGATAGGTGACAATTCCACCCAACCCACCTTGTCAAGGTGACAAATCATACCAACACACAGTCCCCATTTATGTCTGGTAGGAATACAGAAAGGTCAACTGCCAACTACGCCTAATCATGTGACCTACGATACAGGCTGCAGGCACCAATTGGTTAGGACAAGAAAATGCCAACTTTCTAAAAATGTAATTTTCAGAATTGTGACTTAAAATCTGACTTCACCATTAAAGATGGTTTAAAATTAAAACTCAGAGACAAAGCATTACATATCTACCCATCCCTAAGCAAAGGTCATCACCTATTAAATGTAATAAAATAACCCAATGTTATCCTTTGTGAACGAGAGGCCTTGCAGTAGTGAAAAACACATTTAAGAATGTTTTGCAATCAGGACATGTAAAATTTAAAAGCATATGTCCAACCTTGTAAATACGCTGCACCCTGCCCCATGGGCTGTTTAGGACCTATCCTAAGAGTGACATATATTAAAAAGGAAGGGTGAGGCCCATGAGTTAATTTGCATGTCAATATGGCACAGGCTGCTGTGGCAGGTATGAGATGTGTTTAAAAAGACTACTTAAGTGAGTAGCACATAAGTACAGCAGGCCCTATAGTAGCATTTAATTTAAAGGCCCTGGGTACATGCAGTACTATTTTACTAGGTTTTTTACAAGTAAATTAAATGGGCCAGTTGGATAAAAGCCAATTTTACCATGTTTAGAGGAGTGAGTACAAGCACTTTAGCACTGGTTAGCAGTGTTAAAGTGTGCAGTGTCCCAAGGCAAACAAAACCAAATTCGGCAAAACAAGAGGAGGGAAGGTGAATGGTATGGGGTGTCACCCTACAGAGAGGGCCAAGTCCAACAAGTCCTAAAATTTCAAAGGGCACTGTACATTGTATTTAAACAATGGGATAAGCTTTGCATGTCCTGGCAGTGAAAAACTCTTAAAGTTGTTTTCACTGTTGTAGGGCCTATCTCTCACATAGACTAACACTGGTTATCTTATTACATTTAATATGTGCTAGCTTTGGATTGGGAACGGGAAGGGATATTCCGTTTACACCCAAAATAATTGAAATTTTAAATTATTTTTAACTATGATGTCAGGTTTTAAATTCTGAAAAAGCCACTTTTAGAAAATTGGCATTTTTCTCCCACCTATCTGTGACTTCTGCTAGTGTCTTGGGTCACATGACTGTGAATAACTCTGCTGTTGTTGTTTGTGTATTACTTCCAGACAGTAACACAAAGGAGGCTTAGGTGTGGACAGGATGGGACATTCTGGCAGGATCACTGGGAGAAGCTACACCCAACTCCACTTATAGTTCAAAGGGCTTCGCCTTCTGCACACACAAAGGAATATGACACCAGTCCTCCAATGCCTTTTGTCACCCCAAGACTGTTTGGAGAACTGACAGGGGAAGAACTAGATGGGGGAGGTAGGACAGGGAGTCCCCCCACACAAATAATTGTACCAGGTATAAATATTGGACTCCAGCGTCACTCATCAGAAAAGTCCTGTGGAAGTTACAGACAAAGGTCTGCCCTGCTGGCAGACGACTGCCCTGCTCCGGAAGGACTGCCTTGCTGTCTGAGAAGAAAGACTGAACCTGCTTCCCTTCATCTCAGGATAATAAGGGTAATTCCAAGGGTCATTCGGCTGTCATCCTGTGTGAGCTACATGGACACAACAAAATCCCCTGTAATGACTCAGCCTACCTGCTGCAAGTGGACCTGAATAAACTCCTCAACTGGGCCTGCCTGAGCCCTGCTGGCCTCTGCTGGATTGAGTTCCTGATCTGCAAGAGGTGTGCCCCAAATATCCTGGACCCTTGGAAGGCATCAGATGATACTCTTTCTCAGGAACAGGTGAAAACTCGTGACCGTGAACAGGCCAGTTGATGCCAAGCCTCTCCTGCCCGTTTTGACCGCCAATGCTAAGTTCCCATGAAACCTAGTCTCTGCGACCGCCTGCGATGATCTGCAACCTGAGAGCTCCACTTTGTGCTACGGCAATGATAACCCAAGGTGATTGCAGACATGAAGCTGCAGCGAAGACCCTGCATGATGCCCAACTGGCTCTCCACTCTACAGCAACAACAGCCCACCATGCCCTGCCTGCTCTTGGATCTGCAGTAGCCTACACCTGTGGCTTTCACCTGGTCTCACATGATCAGATAACTGTGAGGGGTGCTTTGTAGTTTTAGGTGCTATACTTACCTTAAATCTTTGAAATTATATATATATGAATGCTACTGTTTAGCTTTTTGATGCTTTAGTGTCAAATAATTCATTATATTTTACAATTTTCTCTAAATTGGTGTGGGATTTTCTTGTGTTGTGTTTTTACTTTATTACTGTTTCTGTGCTGTATACATACTTTACACATTGCCTCTAAATTACACCTGACTGCTTTCATGCCATGCTACCAGAGGATTAAGCACAGGTTAATGTATTGACTTTTGTAGTTTATGCTAACAAGGATTGTGGTTGTTGCTTGAAAGGGTTAACATCCCCTCAATCCATAACCCAATTTCTCATATTGGTGCTCAGTGGTGGGGTTCATAAATTGTGCTTGTGCAGTACTATTCAGTGATATTTTGTGCAACACTTAAATTCCCATATAAATAACTTGATAACAGATTCAAGCTCTTCTTAGATTCTCCTTAACTGACCTCTTTTGCTTTTTCAATATTCACATCTAGTCCATTTGACTCTGTGTATCTCGGACTCTGCCTGCTGCAAGCATGGAGTTTGTGCTCAACAAATTAAAGAGCTACCCAGTGGCTGAGCTCAAGGGATTCTGCAAGGAGAGGGGGTCCCGTAACTGAGGGCTCCAGGAAGCAGGAGCTCGAGAAGGCCCTCAAGGTCTGGTGGGGGGGCCACGAATTATAGGCTGCAACACAGGAAATGGAGTAGGATGGGGAGGTAGACAATGAGGAGGAGAAGGAGGAGGAAATGGAAACAGAGAAGAACACCCCGATTATGGCTGTAGAAGAGGGTGGGTCCCTATCAGATCCAGGACCAGAAGCAGCATCTCACCCCTCAACTTATCCCCAAGGGGAGTTGTCACACAGGAAAGCAGATTGAGAGTTCAGGCTGCAGATGGCCAAATTGAAAATAGAGGAGAAGCTGATTCTGCAGTAAAGATACTGGCTGATGAAAGGAGTATGAAGGAGCTTGTCCTGAAAGCCAAGCAAGCAGCAACAACCAGAAGCAATGGTGACAGTGATACACCAGTGCCCCCATAGAGACAGGAGGTTCCACATCCCCTAGAACCTGGTGCCTATCTTTGTTGTGGGGGACAACATACATAAGTGGTTTAAGGCCTATTACGTTGCTCTAGAGATGCACAGGGTTCCCGGGGAGAAATAAGGGTCAGGTCTGTGGAAGCACTTTCCCAAAGAAGGGACAAATTCCCTGTTGGCCTCAGGGAAAGGAACAGTGTGGTACACACTTATCAAAAAGTATGGTCTCACACCCAGAGAAGTATAGGCAGAAGTTTAGGGACAGCCAGAAGTTGGCCCAAAAATTCTTGGTGGATGATCGGGAATACCTTCACAAGGAACTAGATGGTTGGGTGAAGAGCTGTGTTGTGACCAACTGCCAAGGGCTATGCAATTTATTTGCTGGTGAGCACTTGTTCGGCATTTGTCTGCTAGAGCCCCACGCAAATTGAGTTGATAATAAGCCCACCAGCCCCAGGGAGTTTGTTATGGAGGTGACTTATCACCGGAGTCCATAAGAAGGTACCTGGGAGTGAGACCAAAAAGGATAGTTCAGGTTGCCCCTTGCAGAGTGAGGGGGAGATCCAGGAGGATGGAGACGTGTCGCAGAGTAAGTTGGGTGGAAAGGGTTCCCATGCCTCTACTGAAAAACAGGGGTGAGGCTTGGGTGGGCAATGGCCCAGGGCGCCCCATTTTCAACTCAGCTTTGATTGTTCCCAGTTAGTTAGGGGACTCTGACTATCCCAAGAATCCATCCACTGGTAGGGATTCCACAGGGGTGGTCAAAGTGGCCTTAGGGGCAAGATGGTAGACCAAGTTCTGGTTGGTCTCAGAGGGTAGGCTTGTGATCCCTGAGGTTAGGAGACGTCCCTTCTATTTGATCACAGTGAATGGGACACCTGTCACTACTCTCTCTGTGGGATATCAGTGCCAACCAGACCATGGCAGTAGAAAGACTGGTGTCCACAGATCAGTACGCGAACCAGCTGTGTAAGGTAAGCCATGCCCAAGTGCAGACTTTTTTTTCCACATAGCTCTGTTATACCTAAAATGGGGTGGAGAAGTGATCCCCTGTTAGAAATGAGGTCTTTGGTTGGCAGTCAGTTAACCCCCGCTCACCTACTTTGTAGCTTTGCACGAGCAGGCAGACTTCAGAAGCAAGGTGTAAAGTATTTGTACCATCACACACAGTAACTCAGTGAAAACACTACAAAATGACACAACACAGGTTTAGAAATATAGATAATATGTATCTAAAAAAAACAAGACCAAAGCGACAAAATTCCAAGATACCCAAGTTTGAAAAGCAAATGAGTCTTAAATACTTTAGAAAACAATGAGAACGTTGTTAGCATACAAAGGTACCTGGGTAGCATCAAAATAAAGCTGCAAGGGCGAGTGTGCATCGGAAAAGGCAAGCAATGCATCCATTTCTCACTCGCAAGCAAGAGCCTGCGTAGTTCCTCCTCTGGTCGGGTCGGCGTGCGACGTTTCTTCTCTCCTGCAAGAAAGTGATGCGTCGATGAAGACGGGCACCTCTAGTCCGAGCAGGCTTTGCATTGATTTTCCACGGCCAGTGATGTTGCATCGATATCCAGTCACATGGTGTCAAGAAACCACGCTGCGTGGAAGCTTGCGTTGTTAACGGCAGCCGCTATGGGTGTTCCGCGTCATTTCTCCAGCCACGTAGCATCAATCTCAGAGCGTCGATTTTAGCCGTGAGGCCGTCAGCGCATTGTTTTTCAGCCACGAAGCGGGTAGTGCGTCAAAAGTTTCCCTGCATGGATAACTTTGTGTGGATTTCTGTCCTTTTCCACCAGCTGCACCTTTCAAGGGCCCAGAGATAGGTTGGGGCACCACTTGGCAGGCAGGACTCTCAGCAGAAAGCCCAAGTGCTGGCAGAGAGAAGTCTTTGTTGTCCCTGAGACTTCAACAACAGGAGGCAAGCTCAGTTCAAACCCTTGGAGATACTTCACCAGTGAGAAGTCACACAAAAGTCAGTCTTTATCCGATCTCTGGCATTAGCAGCTACTGCAGGGCAACCCAGCAAAGCAGAGTCACAGGCAAAGGGGCAGTACTCCTCCTCCAGGTTTCTCCAGCTTCTCCAGCTCTTCTCCTTGGCAGAGATTCCTCTATGTTCCAGAAGTAATCTGTTTCTCATGGGTTTTGGGTGCTCTTCTTATACCCCTTTCCGCCTTTGAAGTAGACCTACTTCAAAGGAAAGTCTCTGTTTTCAAGATCCTGCCTTGACCAGGCCAGGCCACAGGCACAAACCAGGGGGTTGGAGACTGCATTGAATGAGGGTAGGCATATCCCTTTCAGGTCTTAGTGACCACTCCTCCCTTCCCCTCAGCCCAGATGGCTCAATCAGGATATGCAGGCTACACCCCAGCTCCCTTTGTGTCACTGTCTATAGGAGAGGTGCAAACAGCCATACTGTCAAACTGACCCAGGCAGGGAATCCATAAACAAGCAGAGTCACAAAATGGTTTAAGCAAGACAATGCCTACTTGCTAAAAGTGGCATTATCAAACACACAACCTAAAAACCAGCTTCACTAAAAGATGTGTCTTTAAATTGTGAGTTCAGAGACCTCAAACTCCAGATATCTATCTGCTCCCAAACGGAATCTGCGCTTTAATCATATTCAAAAGTAACACATGAGAGGGATAGGTCTTGCAACAGTGAAAAACAAATTTGGCAGTATTTCACTGTCAGGACGTGTAAAACACATAAGTACATGTCCCACCTTTAACATACACTGCACCCTGCCCAAGGGGTGCCTTACATGTATAAAAAGGGAAGGTTTAGGTCTGGCAAGTGGATACAGTTTAAACCTGCACTCACAGACACTGCAGTGGCAGGTCTGAGACATGTTTATAGGGCTACTAATGAGGGTGGCACAACCAGTGTGCCATGCCTACTAGTAGCATTTGATTTACAGGCCCAGGGCACCTCTAGTGCACTTTACTAGGGACTTACTGGTAAATCAAATATGCCAATCATGGATGTGCACATGCAATTTACACAGGGAACACTTACAGTTTAGCTAAAAGTGTCCAGAGCAAACAAAACAGCCAAAATAGAGTCCAGCACACAGAAACAACCTGGGAAGTAGAGGCAAAAAGTTATTGGAGACCATGCCAATGATGCCAAGTCTAACGGTCTTGGGTTCCCAGTGACTGCATTCTGGGAAATTATCTATCATCGTTATTTGAAGAGCTGGGAGCAGTAGCCACCCAGGGTGCCCCGAAAACACAATTTTTAGCGGTACTACTTCCAAACAGAGGTACAGAGACCAAGAAAGGGGAGAAAGAACTCTCCCTAAAAGTCCTGGCTTGCCAGGCACCTCTGCAGCCTCAGGTAACAAACTCTGAGCTGAAAGGCCATTCTCAGGATGCTATTCCTGGACTGGTGGGAGGGAGAGTGGAGAAGGTTGCCTAACACACCAGGGCTGTTGCCCTCACTCTGAGAAATCTCAGAGGTCAGACAACCCTGGATGGCCCGAGCCTGGCTCTTGACACTAACAGCTGTCAGAGACATCTAATGGTTGCTGGCCTTATGGGTAGAGCTTTCCCTGGGTTTGAGATAGAAGTCTGAGCCAGAGGGTGAAAAGACTAGATCACTTTGTTGACCAAGGTGGTACTGTCTGTGACCGGAATGCCTATGTAAGCAAAGTGAGGTTAGGTGCTTGTTAGATTCCCTTTCAGGCTGAGGATGCAACATATATTATGCAAAAAGGTAGCAGAGAACTCTGGGTAGTTCCCAACTTTAGATGGAGAGCAGCTCCTGTATGGAGTTTGCTACAACACCATTGACACTCTGAATCTGCTCACCTCAAATGTCTGTTTCTCTAACAAAGTTTTTAAACATAGAATTACATCGGGCCATGTGTCCCCCTTCCCGTAAGTACTAGCTGAGCCCGCACCCCCCCATCCCTGGCCCACCCTCATGAGTATTATTTTTGAAAGGCACAGAATCCCCTGCCTTTTTTGCTGCACAAATAAAAAAAATGTTTTTAGCCCCAGGTGGGCTCCCTCGGGGAGCCTACCACCAGGCATAGGGGATCATGGTATCCTACCCTTTTCCTTTATGTCTTGTTTGTGTTTTATAGGACTACTACTGTACTATTTTACACACAATTTACACCACATCACTAAAATCACTCTTTCTGGACCAAGATCTATTGTTCTGCAAAATTTGATGTAAATCCATTCAGCGCTTTGGGCTGTAGATGTGTCTGAAGTTCCCATGGAAAAAGAAAGGGGGAAAATGTGGATTGGAATGCCCCCTTTTTTCAGCCCCCCCACTTGACAGATGACAACAAAACTTTCCATGTGCAAACTACTCAAAAGCTGGCACTTATTATGAAAGTTTCTTAGCAATTCGGCAAACTCTACCAAAGTTATTAGCAACACAAAAGAAGGCATTTCCAATATAAACACAATTTTAACTATAATTCCCTTCTGGGGACAGCCACTGTTTAATATATATATATATATACATATATATATATATATATATATATATATATATATATATATATATATATATATATATATAACTTACTGGAGGTCGCCAATAGGTAGTTATAGTTAGGATCTAGTTTCTAGAGAAGAAGCTGTTTTTTGATTGCCTCTATCTTTGGCACCTCTTGACAAATCTTCATAAAATTTTCCATACAATTACCACGGGTATGTGAGCTGCTGTCTGGAAAATATCAGGGTGATTCGTCAAGCAGAGGCCGAGACAAAAGGGAAGGGAATTTAGAGTATTTCCAATGTTAATTCCATTAGGAAAAATTTAACAGCAATAGCGCAAAAACCACTGGACGGAATTACACCAAATTTAGCAGAAAGGTAGCACTTGGTCCAGAAAGAGCCCTTTTTGTTATTTGTGTAAATCCGTTCAGTAGTTTTTGGGAAATATCAAAAATCCTAATTTGTATATGTAGGGAAGCAAAGGTTTCGTGACCCATCCTGATCTTGTGCAGAGATCTGATTGGCTGATGACACTTCAACAACAGAAGTGTTGTCAGCCATCTTGGGACACGGCTTCAGCTGAGTCCCAGAAAAAAAAAAATGCACAAAAGGGGCCAGGGTACAGACACCCTGACCCCTTAGCTCTGGTGATGGAGTCCCAAAGGGACCACCCTCCCACCCCCAGGGCTAAAAAGCATTTTATTTTTTAATTTGCAGTCCGATTGGTGGCAGATCCCTGGATACCATAAGAAAAAGATGAGATGAAGTGTGAGCTCCCATGCTACGTTTTTATGAAGCCCTTGGGTGGGGCAAGTCCTGGAGGCATTTCTTTACAAATTATATTGGGGCTTTCTTCTGGCCCCCCTCCCGCTGCTTCCCCGGGGCTTAAAATATATATGCAGGGGGGATTCTGCCGTCCCACTGCCCTGGGGACGACCACCTTCCCAGGGCTGTTATGATAATGCGGGGGCAACTGGCCCCCTCCCGCTGCCCCGGGGACCAGCACCTTCCCAGGGCATATAACAAATGATATGCGGGCTGGCTTGTGGCCCCCGCGCCCTGGTGAACACCACCTTCGGGGCAAATATTAAAAAAAAAGAAAAGGGGGTCAGTTTAGGTCCACTATTAACCCTGGGGACCACCACCCCTCGGGCCCACCCCCAGACATAGCTGTTTGCTGTGGTTTGGCTGCAGCACTAAAGCCAAGCCACAGCAAACACTCTGCTGTTTGTCAGCAGGACCTTTAAAGAAGGTCCCGCTATCAAACAGCAGAGCTTTCATCTCTGTCCCCTGTACATTTCAGCGCACTGCAAAAAACAAAGGTGACAGGGACTTTATAGTTAGGTTCTGAATATACTCGCACAAAACCAGAGAAATTCAGCAGTTATATTTAGAGTTTTTTCAAGTAACTATAACTTGAGGCCTAAGGTAACTATAACCCACACCTTTGCCATGCACTGCTAATCACCCCAGATATTAGAGCACTCATGTCAACTTTAATAATGTCAATAAAAATATCAATGAAACGTTAGCAGTCAAACTGAAGAAACTGAGCATGGTGAGGGCACAAGTTATAATTACCGTAGGCCGCAAGTTATAGTTACTTGAAATAACTCTAACTGGTTTTGTGCGAGTAAATTCCAAACCTAACTATAATGTCCCTGTAACCTTTGTTTTTTTACGTGAATTTCTGTGTTTTTTTAATTCTATTTCCTAACTATAACGTCCCCGTAACCATTGAGTTTTTTCACTGAATATATATATATTCACTGAAAAAAGCAAAGATTAAAGTCATGTTATAGTTCTCAGTTGAAATAACACCAAAAAAAAATACTATTCACACTTATAGATTACTGATCTAACCATAAATTAAGCCCTGCCACGCACAGCTTAGTGTGTTTCACATATTACATCACTAATGACATATAAAATGGTATAATTGATGACATCACTGACATCTCAAAATCAAGGTTTTTTAAAAATAAGTTAAAATTGTAATACCATACCTCACTATAACATACATTTAACGTTGTTTTTTTCAAGTTAAATCTTTTTTTAAACATTGGATAAAATTGTATAAGTGTGCCTAACTAGCACGTCACTTTAATCTTTGTTTTTTTACAATTAATTTATAGGGTTTTTTGCTCATATTCACCAAGCTACCCATCTGAGCACAACGTTTGGCTGTAAACAGCAGTAGTAAACCTGCATGAGATGTCCTCTGGCCAAACACCTGTAGGCGTTCAACCTACTGCTGTACACGGTTACACCCCAGCCCTGTGGTAGGTCAACTCTCTTTCTTACCTGGCATCTCACCATGTGTGGCGAGCGGTTGGCCACTGAATCTTGCAAGGGACTGGCCCCTGTGCCAGCCAAAACTATAACTGCATGCTTTGTGCTCAGTGATGTTGGCTACAGGGACTGACATGCACCACACCCACCCCCATAAGCATCTAAACCCCACTGCGCACAGCCAAACAGCCAAACGTGGGATTGGACACAAGCCCTGTGACTAATCCCCCACGGGCAACCAAAATCTTTCTGTGCAAAGCCTTCAGCCAGCATGGTGTTGGTCGCAGCCAGGCCTGACATTCAATCGTCGAAAGGCATCAATCCCCCATGCATCCTGAACCCACAAGTCTATTACTTTTTAAAATAATTTCATGTTCCCACTGTACGCATGTGTTACCACAACAAAGCATCACCCCCATGGTACTGCGGTATCATGCAAACTTTATCTAGTGAAGCTAGGATTGTCCTAGGGTTGGGCTCCCATAGGAGCATTACAGTACCATACTGGCGGGCCACACTCAGCCCCATGGGAGTACTATGCCACCATGAAATACAATGTTTTGTTGGCCCGTCAGCACTCTCTTTAGGTCCCCACCATGAGAACTAGGACAGAGTGAACTTACCCAACCCCCTTATGTGCTTTTTTCACTATTTCTGTCCTGTAATGGTGGCAGTACCATTTTTCTTCAATTTGCAGCTAATCAATCTGCCTCATATTGGTCCCACAGGACTATAAAGGTTAACAAAACAAAAGCTTCCTTGGCGAATGAAAGGCCATTTTTTAAAAAAATTGTAGTACCTCAGGAGTCCAGCAGGAGTCCCACGGGTCCAACATTCAAGATAAAACACGAAATTTGTGAAATAAAAACAAATATGACATACGTTTGTAGAAGTATATACTGCCCAATGAAATCAAGTGTTTTTATAAGCACCCTGCACCCAACCTTTTGCGTAGCTCTCCTGCCTCTTTTGTACTTTGTGCATATCTTGAGATTGACCTCCCACCGAGACTCACAATCCTAAAACTCCTTATCAAGCTGGGTTTGAAGCTGGGAACTACAGCAAGGTTGTATTATCGCCCTATGCAAACATCCACTCTATCCTAGCATTCATCAGTGAGAGTCGTTGGACACAGTTAGTAATTGTTGTTCAAGGACATATAATTGGATAGATATGCAGGCAGGCAGACAGACAAACATTCAGATAGATAGATAGATAGATAGATAGATAGATAGATAGATAGATAGATAGATAGATAGATAGATAGATAGATAGATCATCCTATGAGCACTGCCACAGAGAATGGCAATATTAGCAAACTCTCAAGAGTCAGTACCTGTAACCAATCCTTCCTGCTTCATTAAAAAAGTTGATGAATATTCAAGTGCAGTCTACTGCCCTAATAATTCAACACGCTAATCAAATTGTTATGTCTCGAAATCATTTAAGCAGAACATAATGTTTGGTACATAATCACAGTAAATACACTGTGAAGAAAAGCCATTCTCTGGTGTGCATGCTGGCACTCGTTAGAATGACACAAGCACATTGCATGCATATTTATGATGTTTTGTTCCGCGAGGCATTGTGCTCGAACGCTTTCAGATTCTGCACTTCGAATATAAAACAGGTGATAGGCATCAATCCCCCATGCATCCTGAACCCACAAGTCTATAACTTTTTTAATAATTTCATGTTCCCACTGTACACATGTGTTACCACAACAAAGCATCACCCCCATGGTACTGCGGTATCATGCAAACTTTCTCTAGTGAAGCTAGGATTGTCCTAAGGTTGGGCTCCCACAGGAGCATTGCAGTACCATACTGGAGGGCCACACTCAGCCCCATGGGAGTACTATGCCACCATGAAATACAATGTTCTGATGGCCCCTCGGCTCTCTCTTTAGGTCCCCATCATGAGAACCAGGCGGACAGAGTGAACTTACCCAACCCCCTCATGTGTTTTTTTTTCACTATTTCTGTCCTGTAATGGTGGCAGTACCATTTTTCTTCAATTTGCAGCTAATCAATCAGACTCAAATTGGTCCCACAGGACTATAAAGGTTAAAAAAACAAAAGCTTACTTGGCGAATGAAAGGCCATTCTTTTTTTTAATTGTGGTACCACATGAGTCAGCAAGAGTCCCACGGGTCCAACAGTCAAGATTAAACACGAAATATGTGAAATCCAAAAACAATGACATACATTTGTAAAAGTATATACTGCCCAATGAAATCAAGTGTTTTTTATAAGCACCTTGCACCCGTAGCTCTCCTGCCTCTTTTGTACTTAGTGCTTCTCTTGAGCTTGACCTCCCACCGAGAGCCACAATCCTAAAACTCCTTATCAAGCTAGGTTTGAAGTTGGGAACTACAGGAGACCCAAGGTTGTATTATCGCCCTATGCAAACATCCACTCTATCCTAGCATTCATCAGTGAGAGTCGTTGGACACAGTTGGTAATTGTTGTTCAAGGACATATAATTGGATAGATATGCAGGCAGACAGACAAACATATAGATAGATAGATAGATAGATAGATAGATAGATAGATAGATAGATAGATAGATAGATAGATAGATAGATAGATAGATAGATAAATAGATAGATAGATAGATAGATAGTACTATTAGCACTGTCACAGAGAATGGCAATATTAACAAACTCTCAAGAGTCAGTACCTGTAATCAATCCTTCCTGCTTCATTAAAAAAAGTTGATGAATATTCAAGCAGCGTGCTACTGCCCTAATAATTCAACAAGCTAATCAAATTGTCATGTCTCGAAATCATTTAAGCAGAACATAATGTTTGGTACATAATCACAGTAAATACACTGTGAGGAAAAGCCATTCTCTGGTGTGCATGCTGGCACTCGTTAGAATGACACAACTACATTGCATGCATATTTATGATGTTTTGTTCTGCGAGGTATTGTGCTCGAACGCTTTCAAATTCTGCACTTAGAATATAAAACAGGTAATTCTATTCTCGGTTTTTGTGAATCCGTCATCAAACCATGAAGCCAAGTAGCTATTTTTGCTAGGGCAAATATGAAACTTTTGCTGAGCTTTGGTGTGTTATTTTACGTTGAAACGATGAGATTATGGTGCAGATAACCAACGTGAGCTATTACTTTCGTTAATTAGCACCTGCACTGCGCACAAAGAGATTTGCCAAAAATAATACACATTTGTTTCTAGGGCTTAATTTGAGCCGGTGGTTGCTGGTTGATGGCTCCGGATGTTACTTTTGGTGGCCAGCACTTATTATTCTTTATCAGACATTTTCCAAGTGCAATAGAGAATAAAACAGTTATCAGACAGACTGGGGAAGAGGAAGAGAGAAACACGGTCACAAAGGGACCAAAGCAGGTCTCTGCAAGAGTGAGAAAAGGGAGAAGGGAGTGTCTGGTAGTGGATTAAAGATTTCCAGCCTTGGTATGCAGCATTACATCCTGCTTCTGAGCAAAGCTTTGGACACCAGAACACTTTCTTTCACAGATTAGGCGCTATTTGTAGCTATATGTTGTCTTTTCTGAGGAATGTTCCATATCACCTGTTTTTGTTCTGAGGACCAGCAGGATTAAATCTAACAGTATGCGCTCACTCCTGTCCTTAATTGTTTACCCTCAAAACATGAAACTCTGCAATCGCATAATGGGGCTGTGACTGGCCTAGAGGTGTTTAATGGCATGGCTGGAGTGGCCAGTTAGGTTACTGGTCATTTCCCCAATGGCATTAGTCACTAAAGGCCACTTCTGAAAAGCCCATGGCAGCCCCAGCTCATAATTTAATGAAGCTTCTGAAAGAGATAAAATTTTACTAATTGCTTAGTGGCATAGACGTTAGCATATAGTGGCCAATTAACCTCCATTTAAAAGCCTGACAGAGAAATTAACATGACAATGGAAATGTGCATGTTTGAAATATGGTGGACAATGTAGTTTCCTTTCATATTTGACCTCGTGTTTCAACATGAGAGATATTGTGCATTTATATTAAATGAAGTACTGACATGAATTAACGTTAAAAGTATTTTATTAGATGAATATCAGAATTGAAGTATTAAATGTACATAAATTAATCATACTTATACTGATTTAAATTTAGGTATTAACGTGAAGTTACATGTTTGCTGATAAATAAATGGATGTTTAAACTGTTCTAATATGTTGTGAATAATCCTACAGTAAGATAATTTGCTTTGCATATTTCATTTAAATTGGAAGGTGCGCAATAGGTTTTATATGTATTAAATTGAATTAGAATGTATTAAGGCTTTCTTTACTTGAGTACGCCTGAAGTTTCATTTTGCAGCAGTAGAGGAAAATTACTTGTTTATTCTGTTCCCTCTGACCTGAAATATTTCCCAGATTTCTGATGTGATGTTGCATGTAATATTGTATTGAAGACTGAGAACATGGTTCGATTTTGACAAAGTAACAATATATGTTCTAGCTGTCAAGAAAGACAAGAAACTTTAATACATTTCATGTGAGAATTGTTCAACTCATCCTGTGTACTGTGAGAAAGGATCCTGAAGTAACAATCAACTAAAAAATGTAATATTTTAGCGGAACTATATGAATTAATTGAGATGATCATGTAATTTCTCTAAGAAAATTCGGAATAGTTGCAAACTTGATGGTGTCAGCAGCTACCACTGGATGATGATTCATGTGCGCACGATGAGCCCACCTGGAGGACAAATCAGAGATACTTGGCCATTTCTAATTAATGAGAGACTTTGAAACTTTTAGTCGGTCTACTCCTGCTTTGAGTCTGCTACAGTCTGGTATTCTGCTAGAGTTTGGCAAAGGCTGCTGCTGTCATCTTCATCTTCTTTCCCCTCTCTACGTTTTCCGCCATATTTGATCTTTATATTATGAGTTTCCCTAGTTCTAATTCCACCATTTGCTTATGCTGTTCTGTACTCATATGTTCCAATCAATTCCAACCTGCTGACCTGGCCTATGTGCAGCCTTTGTTCTGCACCGTCTTGATGCTGCTTCCTACTGATGATGCACAACAGTAAACGTTCTACTAGGTGAAACTTTCCTGTTTGCTGTCCAATGGGGAGAGTTACAACCTAAATGTGGTTTCTCTGTTTCCTTTTTCAGCTTAGATGATTCCACTAGCACATTTTATAAAGAGAATAATCCCAGTTAGATGATTGTTTAAAATTATTTTTGTCTCCTCTTTTGCTTTTCCTTCCTGGGTAGCATTCCCCACATATGCAAGTCCAAATTTGTTTAGTGTTAAGGATTGCCCAGCTGTGAAATTGAATGCTTTCATTGAATGTTGATGATTTACTGAAGTCACCATCATTTGCATTGAAATCTGTAATAAGTGTGCATATTGTAGTTTTGCTAATTAATGTTATTCTTTTGGAATGCTTAATAATATGTATGTTTAGTAGACTTAGGGGGTCATTCTGACTCCCGCCGGCCGCGGTATCCGCGGGGCCGGCGGGAGCCGCCAGAATACCGCTGCGCGGTCACAGGACCGCCGCGGGTATTCTGGGTTTCCCGCTGGGTTGGCGGGCGACCGCCAGGAGGCCGCCCGCTAGCCCAGCGGGAAACACCCTTCCACAAGGATGCCGGCTCCGAATGGAGCCGGCGGAGTGGAAGGAGTGCGACGGGTGCAGTTGCACCCGTCGCGACTTTCAGTGTCTGCATGGCAGACACTGAAAATCTTGGTGGGGCCCTGTTACGGGGGCCCCTGCAGTGCCCATGCCATTGGCATGGGCACTGCAGGGGCCCCCAGGGGCCCCACAACACCCCATACCGCCATCCTGTTCCTGGCGGCCGAAACCGCCAGGAACAGGATGGCGGTATGGGGGTCAGAATCCCCATGGCGGCACAGCAAGCTGCGCCGCCATGGAGGATTCCCCAGGGCAGCGGAAAACCGGCGGTACACCGCCGGTTTTCCGTTTCTGACCGCGGCTGTACCGCCGCGGTCAGAATGCCCTTGGGAGCACCGCCAGCCTGTTGGCGGTGCTCCCGTGGTCCCCGGCCCGGTCGGAATGACCGCCTTAATCTCTTTAGACGTTTTGGACAGCATATGTTTTTTATGTATTTTCATAACTTAGTTTTCTGCACCATATAAGTTACGTTGATTTTGGGTTTGTAATAAAGCTTTGAAACTTTATTCAGTTTGGAGTCTGTTTATGGATAAATTGGTCATGGTGTTTTAATTGTTCATGCATTTCATGTTGTTAGTGTAAATTGAAGGAACTGAGTTACCACACTAATCTCTAAGGTCCAGTCAACTTCTAGTGGTGGGATAAGGTATGGTGTCTCACCAGAGCGCTTGCGTTTCTGAACCTGAGGTGGAATGAAGACCTCTGCTTGCTCACCAGCACTACCATAGAAGCATGAGTAGACAGAGAGAAAGAGAAAGAAAGAATGATACAGAATGAATACTGTGCCCAGGGTTGTGCTCCTGATTACCGACCTCCAGGACATCCTATAAAGCTATTGAAAGCACCAAAACAATGAGAGTTGAGAAAGTTGGGAGAGAAACTATTTTAGAAGACAAAATTCAGGATAAAGAGAAGAGAGTCTACTGAAAGGTAAGGTTTATTACCACCTATAGCAGTGAACAATGAGACAGCAAAAATATTTTAAAAAGACATTGGGATATTCTGTAGAGTGACAAGGATAATAATCGGTATATTTGGTGACTATCCATTAATCACTTATCGTAAAGCAAAGACTCTGCAGATGACTTTAAGTGCAAGTGACATATTTAGATATAGCAAGAAAACATGGCTGCCGATGGAGCCTAATGGTTGTTTCAGATGTCAAAGTTGCATTTGTTTCAAAGATGTTCCGAATAGGTTTTAGTGTTCATAATTCCCAAACGAAAAAATTGATTTATGAACTGTAAAACAGATTATTATGTCTATCTATTGCAATGTATTTGCGAGAAGTTTTATATTGGCTCCATAGTTAGAATGCTAATATCTAGATGGCATGAACATGTAAGAACAATTAAAAACAAGGATAAGGAATCATTGATTGCAGGACATTTCAATATAGCACATGCTATTATGGCTTTAAAAGACACTACATTT
The DNA here is from genome assembly GCF_031143425.1 of Pleurodeles waltl. Taxonomy (NCBI): domain Eukaryota; kingdom Metazoa; phylum Chordata; class Amphibia; order Caudata; family Salamandridae; genus Pleurodeles; species Pleurodeles waltl. The sequence continues at coordinate 779,249,298 of NC_090444.1, forward strand.
TGGAGCATTAATCATGTCCAAGGAAGCAGAAGAGGAGGGGATAAATCTAATTTTGTTAATACAAGAGAAGTTTGGTGGATTGAGAACTAGATGCTATTAAACGTGGTCTCAAAGTAGAAAATTAATTTTTACATTTTTTATAAAGTATATAATCTGAGATAGAAGTTCAAAGTAAGATCAGATATAATGTATTTGCCAAATGTGACCAAATAAATGTATCTAGATTTGAATTTGACAAATTTGGCTTGTGAAATGTAGGAGATGGATTATGAAACTGCTATGAACAGTAGTGACAAACATGGAGAGGGATTTGATCACCCACTGTTCAAGTTGAGTTTTTTGGATCATTAACTTCACCAATCATCAAGTTTGTTTGGCTTAGTGGAGAAGATGTTCTTTGGAACAACCAGAAAACTGCATTCTTGTGTAATAGAATAGGAATTCAATCTGACAGTCTTCAATTGAATGTTTGATTCTTTAACCTTTTTGTATTTCTTCTGTGGGTATCTGTTCTACTGTAGACCTTTAAAGGTGAAGTAAACTTTAAATAGGTGTGTTGTTCTGTCTGTATTGCACCAACTACACTGTAATAATATTACAGTAGGTGGAATATTATGATAACAATATGAATCAAAAGTGACATCATTGTCTAAAGACATGAAATTGTTATAAAGTGACCTCATTGTCTATTGGCATGAAATTGTGATTTAAAGTGGTATATAAATAAAATTAATATTATAATGATTGCAGTGTAACTTGAAATTAATTTCAAAGTATGTTAATTTAATAGATTTGGTAGGTTTATAATTTGATTTATTTGGCTGTCCACCAATTTGTAACATCAACTTTTATAGTGGAATATTGTTATTTTGGCAATGTTTTTTTAGGGTATTGTCAACCTTGGTGGATCAAGACTACCAGTTGTTATGAATACCCTTTATCTCTTCACAATCCTCTATATTTTGAAATGATTTACTAGACCAGTAGAGGAGCGGCACTACAGTGAAGAAAGTCTACTTGTGTTAGAAAACAAAGGGAATTTGCAAATTATTTATTTAGTATCACCGATCTGAGATTCAATGCTACTCGTTGTTGGATAACTATTAAAAATGGTCTGAAAGAGCTTTTCATCAAAATGGAAAGACTCTTGATCACTTAATCAAATAGATGATGGGACATTATGGCACTCAAAAAGTGTGTAAAAGGTCAATGTATTCCACAAGGACTGAGGATCAATATTTCTCCTGCAGAATAAATTAGAACAAACCTCTCTGGGAACTAATAGAAATGCTTACTGAACACGCAGAAGAAAAGATGACTGTGTTACAAAAAGAAATAGATGAAGTTAAAGAGGAAATCAGATTATTGAATTTACTGGAAGGTAATCAAATGGCTAATGTTGTTTTGGAAGAAGTGCTTACTAAACATCAGGAAGAGATACAAAGAAGGAAAAGGAATACATTTTTGAGGAATGATCTTTATTTTGAAGTCGGTAGAATTTACTCCTATGCTGGAAAATTTAAGGATTTGTTTCAAAAGAATTAAATGATTAAAGGGCATTAGGGAGAACTTTTCAGTGACAGTTGCATCAAGCAGTTCAGAGAGTATTTCATCATGAGCAGGTCACTTAGAAGATGCTGCTGAGCCACAAACAAGTTCCACTTCTTTAGAGGAACTGAAAATGACGTGTTTTGTGGACAGAAAGGAGCATTAAAAGACAAGGTTGAACACCAGACATCAAGACATAAGAGAACATGGTAGCGGGGGGAAAGGAAAAGAACAGAAAGGCAGAGGAAAAATAGGTGGGGTCAAAACAGGTTAACAGAAGAAGCAGTTTCAAAAATAAATGAAGTTTAGTCATTAACTTATCTAATACAGGGTTGAACAACTCAAAGATAAACCTCCTGAGTGAAGGGTTAGCACTTGCACCCAGTAGACACATCAACACTTTGGAGGTCAAGGCAGATGTTTTTAAATTCATCCGAAAAATCAAATGAAGAAAGTTTTATTCATGAATCCTGTAAAGCATAAGCTGATATCCTATGTGCCCAATATTTCCACGATAACAATAGGTAATGTAGAAGAAATTATAATTCTTTGTAGTAATCAGAATTTCCTGATTTGCAATACCTAGCAAGTGCTTTGAATGTGGAAGAGTCTAATATTACTCAGAGTGGTTTAAAGGAGAAATCAACATTTGTGCCTCAATTATCCAATGACAACTTAATTCATGTATTCAACAAGCTGGTGTTACATGATATAAGTAAAATTTCGTGTTACAAACATTTTGAAAATGTAAAAAATAAAGAAACATTGGAAATGAAAGCTTTGCAAAATGACTCAACTGTAATCATTAGAAAAGCTGATAGGGGAGGCAGAATGGTCATATTGAGCTTTGCAGATTACACCAATGAAGCTCTGAGACAACTGAACACTAGGTCAGACTTTTGCATCTCTAATGTTTAGCACAGCTGGACTACATGGACTGTTATTAAAGTGGCTTAATAGAAATGTGCTAGACATTGATGAACATAAATATCTTGGTGTTAAGAAACCTAGTGTACTAGTGATCTATTTTCTTCTATAGGTACATAAAGAGGGAAAGTTTCCACCATGTAGACTGATGATGATTTCAGGAACTGGTTTTCTAACTGAAATAGTTTCAGAACATGTAGACATATATTTGGCACCAGCTGTTGTGGAGCTAGAATCTTATGTAAGAGACACCAAAAATGTCCTTCAGACGCTATATGATGCAACATGGGAAACATATTTTGTTGTTTAGAGTTTATACACCATTATGGAACATAAAGGCGGAATTCATGCCTCAACAAACATGACATGAGATTGTTATAAAGTGACCTCATTGTCTGTTGACTTAAAATTGTTATATACAAATGGTTTACAAATAAAGCTAATGTTATAACTATGACAGTGCATCTTGAAATTAATTTCAGAGTATGTTAATACATTTGATTAGTATATAATTTAAGGATCTAATATGGCTAATTTGACTCTCTACCAATTTGTAACATCTGCTGTTGCAGTGGTTCATCAACCCCCATGATGTCAACATACAATAATATCATGGACAGAATATTGAAGGACAAAATATCAAAAGATACATGCATATAGGGAAGTATAGATTTACGGTTCTTAACTCCACAACTACATACCTTGAAGATATATATATATGTATATATCCATGGTGCATATGTGAAATTAGGTATAGAAAACCTTTACTTACCTGTCAATATTTCACATTCAATGTTTTGTCCTATATATTCTGTGCCATTGATTTTATGATTTCCATATTCAGTGTGCACACCTATGCCCAGTATTCCTATTTGACTTTTTAGTGGCTACAGTGTCGAAGCAGGTAACGTTTACTCTAGAAGGAAATTAAGTTTGACATTCACTGAGGGCCACCGTCGAATAGGACAAACAGCTTTCAAAACGTATTGATCTTTTTAAGTGTGCTAGCGAATATTTGTTTGAATATGAACAAATTACAAAAATGCGGATTTGGTCTGCTAAAAATGACTGACATCTGGAACTAAAAACTTGAGGACACATTTAAAGATCTTGTTGGGAGCACCGTAAAACTGAAACAGCAGTCTGTGTTGTTGCAACCTATATTTAGTGGTCACCTTGATGCAGTGCATATCAGAAAATACGTAATTAATGTTTCTACAACAACCAGGATATAATTCATCTTTAAGGATATAATTCGAGCCGGCCGCCAACTGGCCCGTGTTTCAGATAGCTGATATTCAGAATGTAAAAAAGAGGGACTAGAGGGGCGGAATGGATCTCTAACAGAGAATTAAACTATCTAGGTAGCTCTGTGATAGCAAGTTACAGGCTGAAGTAATCTTCGATTTGACGGTGCTTTAAAAGCCCAGCGGTGGGAATACCACATTCAGCAGTTAGCAGTTGAGACATTTTCAATTTTGTGCCATCACTAATAAAACATGTAGTTGGTGCAGTAGTGTGAGCTTTCATGTGGCACAGCGACCATAATGAAAAATAGCACAGAAGGTAGATTTTTCCCAGATAATTAAAGTCCCCATAAAAAGATGTATTGTCATGTATTTCACAACATATGAAATTCCCTGGCAAAACGATGAGAGTTTTAAAGCAAATTTCGATCAAAGTTGATGTTGCTAAATTTGGAAAGGGTGTCATTTCAGGGAGAAGAACAGAACACATCGACCAGGTGGCTTGAGTAGGGGGAAATGGTTGAAATACCTCAGCCTTCTACCTATGGCTGACAAAATGTATCAATGAAAAATTGTCAGATCCCATTGTTCCCGTTTATGAGCAGTTGGAGGATGCCATCGACTCATTAGGCTTTAAGGTGAGATATAATAAAATTATATACTACATGATCGAATCTTAGTAAAGGAGGCTAATATCTAAGTAGGCAACGCTCGGATCAAACATAACATTTTGGTGAAGGACATTGATTTTTATAATATCAGTCAGTAAGGGGGTTTGCGAGATGCTGCCATCTTTTAAATAACTTAACAAATTCAACAAGTAGACGATCGCAGATATGCTGCTTAGTACATTAAAGGTCGCCTGTCAGAGCAACTACCAAATACTTCATTGGATTTGTAATTCCCTGTCTGCAAGCCTTACAGTGACTGGAATTTCTTGGGTAGAATCATAGCTATATGGTCGGCTTATGCTGTCACGTTTACTGTTACTTAGTTGGCCTTAACTTGAGGAACTCTGTGACATATATGGCATAAAGCACTTTAAAAACGTTGTCTTGCTTATGCGAAGCCAGGCACAACCTATCCTGTTAGCATTGATTATTGTCTCGGGATTTCATACAACACTTGCACTTATTTATTAAATCTAGCTATAAGTTCATTACTAGCACCACTTCTCAAACGAAGACCAACAAAACGGAATCAAATGCTGAGTTTCTTCACCCAGTTGGGGTATTTATTGCACCATAAAATAGGATGGTACCTTTGCATCAGTATTACGTTAGGGGATGGGTCGATAGGAATGGCAGCTGGAAGGGGGAATATCTTTTGAAAAAATATCACTATTCTTGCCTCCTCCTGCCAAGATGGAGGCCCTAGTTAAAGGCGTCTCTTTCACAAACTTTAAGAAGGTGGATGTTAGAGTCTTGAGCAAAGAACTACAAAGTTCTACATGCAGTCCATCTGAGCTTGCCACTTTCCGTTGGTTGAAAACCTCCTACCATCTCAAATATCTTGGAGAGTAAAGTTGCCTTTGGAAAAGGCACTACCATGAAGTTTAAATGAGGAAAGGCTCACTTAAACTTAAATTACTTTATGAGTTTGGATTTACGTTGTCATTACGGAAAGTACAGGTTGCATCTTTTCTCCAAATTCAAATCTAGAAAGTTGTTGGTCCAGTGTAAACTGTTATAAACAAGTGTTTTGAGTGGAAGTGTGATACTGCACAATTTTTGTATTGTTTTGAGTCATTCTGGCTGATGACTTCCATTTGCTGGTGTCCTAATGTCCCTATGGTGATCTAAATGTCTAGCCTATCCCAGACGCCACAAAAAAGTTTTTTCTGTATTGCTGGATTTCACTGCTCATCCAAATGATTTTTAATTTTGTGATGGCACCTATACTTCTGGTAATAAAATTAGGTATTGGCCCTGATGCATCAGATTTCTTGTGCTGCCCTAAGATCCCCTAACGACACCATGGATGCACTGTATTATTAATACAGAGCTCCATGGGGCATGTTTTCACAGATGGGTCAAAAATTCTGAGACATCTGTTGATGCTAAACTCATGCATTGTTGGAATAGCGTCAAAAATTGACACCACTCCAGCAATGCAAGAAGCCCCATAGAAAAAAGCCCTGAGTCAATTTTATGCCAGCTCTGAGCAGGCAGTAAAATTCTGATGCACTGAAGTCATAGAATGACGATGTGAAATGTAAATTTCACTGCATCAGTTCTGCATGGCTTTTCCCATTATAGTGCAGGTATAATGTGACGCAAGGGTTTACAAACTAATGTATTGGGCCAAATGCGTCAGTTTGTAAATCTAGCGCAATATAAAGTACTGCTAGCCCCACTGCTGCGTCAAAAAAATAAATGATAGAACAGTGGCACAAAGGCCTTGTAAATGAGGCCCTCAGTTGATAACTCTGATGCATTTAGATGACAATTCAGTTACCTTGGTTATCCATAGGTCATCTATATAAAAAGACCAGAGATCAATAACTTTCTACTCTCTCAGCAGAGCTTCAGGTCTCACTATTATGGGCAATGTTTCTATATGTGTCAAGGTGCAAGATAGACCGTCGTTAAGTTTTCATGTTGTTTTCATATGCTGCCTCTTTAACATCGTTTCTAAGTAGCCAGGGGGTGCAAAGAGGATAGGGTCATTCTGTGGGCTGGAGGAGGTATCTGATACATGCCAAAAAAAATAAAAATGAGATATCTATTTGACTCCTGATTTTCCCAAAGCAACTGAGAGGCTTGAAATTAGGGTTGAATGGTGATATCTCTGGAATAGTAGACAGTAGAAAAATTAACTGAATGTATAAAAAAAATGTGGGCAACCTTACACAGAACATAACCTACAGTGAAATGGAAAAACACTACATCCATTTCAGGACTGAAGAAAGAGCAAATTGAATAGCACAAAGATTTGCTGGCTATGCACATTACAACAATGGTCTGAAATGTCCTATATCCCAAAATGATACATAGTTGTAGATGATTTGTGAATCAGGCAGCCTTGACTGCAGGAGCCCACGTCTTTAAAACGGGCTCTTCCATTGCATTTAATTCAGCTGGATCTTATTTTTTCTTTTTAGACAGACCCTCTGCTGTCCAGGTCTGTATAGCCTCAGTCTTCCAAGCAGGGCACAGCTGCTGCAGATTCTTGGCTTGATCCCAGCCTTCTGATGACTGGGCGAAGTGCAAGGCATCTTTGTCAGGTGCCTCCACTGAGCTAGACTCAAGAAAGCCTTCCAAGTGAAAAGCAAATAACTAGGAGTTCCAGTTTGTATTCAGTTCTGGGGTACTGGTTGGATGCCAAAGCCAATAAAAATGCGATTCTGTTAACAAAAAAAGAATTCCAAGCTACCAGTGCAAGGCACATCACATGAGATCTTTCCAGGCTTTATGTAAGTGTAAGACAGGCATGAACTGGTGAGGGACTGTAAATTCCAAAAACAGATCTCACGGATGTCTAAAGCAGAGTCATTCCTAGTCTCAGACAGTTCAAAGCTGAACACAAAGTTAAAGGCTGCAGATGATAAGGAAGTGAATTTAGGCCTACTCAGCATTATATTATGACTGCCATGAAAGAAATTCATCTCAGCAGTGCGCAAAGGTGGTTGTGAATGATAATGTTAAATTTCATTGAGAATCTCAGCGCCAACATTTTTCTATTCATTAAAAAAGATGCAGAAGAACTAGTTCCTTCACTGTCATTTTAAAAGGACTAGCGAATGTGTGTAGCTGGGGAGTGGATGTGGAAGTTACATTTGCTTTCAACATGAAGGGGCATTTTTATACTCTGTTTGCACTGAATTAGCATCATTTTTTTAAACTCTAATTCGGTGCGAAACTTACTCCATATTTATACTTTGGTGCTAGACCTGTCTAGCGCCAAATTTATGGAGTTAAAGTCATTTTTTAGACATGGGAACCTACCTTGCCTTAATGAGATGTAAGGTAGGCGTTCCTGTGCAAAAAGTGACTCTATGGCCTTAACTCCATATTTATACTTCCGTGCAAAAATGGTGCACGGGAGGGAGGAGGGGGTCAAAAAATGTGGCAAAGCCTGCTTTGCCCCATTTTTTAACACCTGGGTCAGTGCAGGCGTTAGGGGACCTGTGGGCCTATTTCCATGGTGGAACACCATGGAATAAGCCCACAGGTGCTATACCCAGGCCCCAGGGACACCCCCACCCACACCAGAGGGTCAGCGGAGGATGGGGGACCCCATCCCAGGTAAGTACAGGTAAGTATTTCATTTTGTTTTTTAAAATGCCATAGGGGGCCCTGAAATGGGACCCCATACATGGCACAGGGTGCATTGGCCATGCTCAGGGGACCCTGTTCCCCGTGCTGGCCATTGGGGTGGTGGGCATGACTCTTGTCCTTTCTAAGACAGGCGTCATGTGGTATGGATGGTTTTGCATCAGAAAATGACTCTAGGCAGGTTAGAGTCATTTTTTTACTCCAACCTGCCTAACATCATTTGTTGGTGCAAAACCCTCTTCTTCCATACCACCAGCCCCACCCGACTAACTTCATTTTGTTTTACACTAGCCTACCCTTTGCACTGGCTTGCACAATTCCATAAATATGGTGCCCTGCTGGTGCACTGAAATGGTGCTAAACTTTTTGGTGCAAAACTTCGTTAGTGCAGTTTTGCCCCAAAAAGTATAAATCAGGGCCAAAGTTTACTTTGGGCTGACGGCAGCGCCAATAAAAGACGTACATCTGTTCTAAGGCACAGATTGTATTGCACTTCTCAAAGGCGTGTCCCCATTTTGTGTCCAAATGTCACACCAGGCTTGATATACCATTACACTAAAGACCTAACATAATTATAATACATGGAAAAAAAACAATGTTGGAAAGTATAAAGTGCTTTCAATTAACTAAAACAATTTTCAAAAGAATTAGTGAATATACACAAGTAAATTTAATTTCCATTCAAGTGATTGAAATCACTGCATTTTCAAGAAATAGGGTTCTCTGTCTATGTCTTTTTGAGTAGTCAGTGGCGTGCAAACAAACCAGCTGTTATCTACATCTTTAAGAAATAAGGGCCTGATTTATACTTTTTTAGCGCCGCATTTGGGTCATTTTTTTGACACAAAAGCAGTGCAAACTTACAAAATATAATGGAATTTTGTAAGTTTGCACAGCTTTTGGGTTAAAAAATGATGCAAATGTGGCGCTAAAAAGTATAAACCAGGCCCTAAAAGTCCAAGAATTTACATGAGATAAAGTACCACCTACTGTACTTTATAAGGATATTGCAACTCACACAGAAGTTCCATACCCATATAGAGGAACAAGGTGACTAGGTTTGTCACATGTCACCAATTATTAAGGAATTAGAGACATGTTTTTATGTAGTATTTGCAGAATCCCATGTATTATGTAAAGAGACCCCATTAGAGGTCAATGGAGTTATCACTCTTTCCAGTGAGCATTCCACTGCCAACACAATTCTCAGACGTGGATGCAGCCCAGCAGTGCAATTCCTTGAAATGGCGAGATATTTGGGCATGTTTTGCTCCAATTAGTTTGATGGAGTATGTACAGCAGAAAGTAACACACATTTCTGCATTCAAGGGCTTGCCCTGCTCCCGCTCACGGCTGATAATCAAGCAGGGGCAAGCCTCACAAGATTGAGACGACCATGTGAGCCTTGGTAATGTTTGGGAACCATTTATCTGTTTGATATGCCTTGTGGCCAGTTTGATGAGCTAGTTTCTCACAAGTTTCACAACAATAGAAAGTCCTCCCAAAATTTGGAAACTCCCTCAAGACATTTTTTGTTTTCTCCAGGAGCTATATAAACCACAACCATGTTCTGATTTTTGGGGGAGCGGGGCTAGCCACCATGCAGTCTTAAAGACCTCTCCCATTTCTTCTGGGCCTTTCTGCAATACTTTATGCTGGGCCCCACTTGAACCCCAGGGAGTCTTTCTACTAGACATTAGAGCCTGCAAAAGTTGCACCCCTGCTACTACCTTTATTGTGCGAAAAATGGCTTATCTTATTGGGAGAGGCTGTTTGCTCCTCTTCTCATTTTGCTTCTCATCTCTCCCCTCTCTGTGCAATGGGAAGCACACACAAACCCAGAGAGGACTATCCTACGTTCCCTATTGATGGGGGGGTGCAACATTCACCCCTTCTGCCTCCTCCATGACTACTAGTGAGAACTCCTGATTCTGGAGACAGGCTGAAGCTATGCTGGCTGCTACAGGCTCCACCAGGGAGGAGCAGAAAAATAAAATTGACACACTAGTGGTGGAACCAAGACTCCTCAGGGATGACCATTGGAGTGCACACAGTGGAAAATGCATTACTGGATTTGACTCCCGTTATAAAGGAGCACAAATCTATCTTCAAAGTCATGTCTGAGTACATTAGAATCTTTGAATATAGTCTCAAAGACCAAAAGAGTGGAGCCAAATGCAGAACATTAAACTTATTGGACTGCCGGAGAACATTTAGGGTCAATCTATGGTTGCCTTCTTTGAGGATTTGACAACAGGTGGTGGCCACCAATGAGGGCCTATCAAAGTTCTCTGTCATTGAGAGAGAGCACACAAAGTGCTGGCACACCACCAAGGTGTTGTCCAACTTCTTCACTTCAGAGCCTGTGATTACTTACTTTGGCTAGCACCTACTACTGGCCCCATCCTGGTGGTTAACTTGGCAGCATGGATTTTCTCTGATTAAATAACAGCTGAGCAAAAGCTCTGAAAATCTAATCTTTTAGCAAAAAAGCAGACTTTTTGGCCTGTCCTTTCCATATGCCCTGTTGTTGCCAACCAGACTGCGGATACGGTTTAATAATAAATCAGTCTTTTTTGATAACCCCTTGGAGTCCTGGTACTAGATCAAAACCTTTGATACTCAAACCTGCCTGGAGCAACCGCTGGACACCCCTCCACTCAGCAGGCATAAACACACTGGTTAGAGGAGGCGCAAAGATCTCCCACCCTCGCAACACCAAACATCAAGCCCGGGCCGGCTGAGAACAAGCTTTGACTGTGGCTGCTTTGGTGGTCAATACTACATAGCAGAGGAGAAATGGCACTGTTGATGGGGCAGATGGGCTGGCATTGCAGAATCGATGGGGGGGAACCTATGCTATTGCCTACTCAGCTTTTGAGAGGGGAGTACTAATTTAAATATTGCCAGGGATGCCATTTTTACCACGGATTCAAATTATGTACCTGGACTGCACTACATAGTGGTGGGGGAAAGCTAGATGGCAAGGATATAGCCCTAAATAATGTTTACACTCTTAACATTGATCCACCAACTTTTCTCATACCTCTTGTGCCCATTATTTCTTCTGTTCTATAATTTCCCTTACTGATAGGTGGGTATTTTAACTGTGCCGCTCATGTTCACTTAAAATTATTGCGAATTCCCTTGCATTCCTCCCCAATTACTAAGCCCAACTTTTTCTTCCACAGTTGGGGCACTGGATGGGGATTCACAGAATCCCAGAGAGTCCATAACCACACGAGGCATGTCTATTCCTATTACTCAGGTATAAATGATCTAGCAGTTTGTCTCAATACATTTCTCTGCATGCACAATTGTATGAACGATTGTTGTGGCAACACTCTGACCATAACCCCTCATTACTAGCATTTACTTGGAAAGTACCTCAATTCCTTGTCCGAAATTAGAAATTCATTGTTGCTCTTCCTGATGACCAAGTCTTTGAGTCAACTTGGGCAAAACTATTTGCACCTACTTCTGTGATAAAGAAGGCACAGCCTCATCTCCCTTGGGAGGTAGAGTGGGAGGCCTTCAAACTAGTTGTGTGCATGCATTGCTAAATCAATAGGGGTTTGCACCCAGATACATGCTGAGATATCTCAGCAGGAGTACCATTTAACTAGACTAGAGCTGCCCAAGACACCAGCATTCGGATTGCTTGTGCATCGAAAGGGAGAAACTCTTTGAATTGAATGCATGGCTCACAGTCTGTGACTACTGGGCTTATATAGTTAAAGCCCACTACAAGTGCAAAAAAGCTGTGAGACTGTTCATCTGACTGACCAACCCCAAAAAACTGGGCTCCCTGATTCTTCAAGTAAATGATGCAAGCAACTGTCTTGTGTACACCCAACCTGAGATCAATGGAGCATTTTTAGCTTATTGTGCCCAAATGTATGACACCAACACTGGCAGACACGCAGTCCTTCAACAACTATGTCATAGCTGCAGGTACGGCAAGACTGCCCGCTAACACAGTGATCTCATTGGGAAGGGAAATCAGTGTGCAAGAGATGAGTGGTGGCATTAAGGCACTGGTTTGGGCGAAAATGTGCCCAGATCAGATGGACTCCCCATCGAGTTTTATGCCACTTTTATTAAAGTCATTGGCCCTGCCCTGACCAAGTTATGCATTGCGACACGCAGCTGGCTGTCTCTCATCGGAGCTGCGTGAGGTCCTACTGGTCCCCCTTGTGAGGAAAGGCATGGCAAATGATCTAATGAAATCACATCGTATAGACCACTGCCTATCCTTAATGTACATTAAAAAGTGCTGAATAAAATACTGGTAAACAGATAACTCCCATACGTGGACAACCTATTTCTTCTTGATCAGATGGGTTTTAATTGTAGTATCACCCTTAATATCCAACATCCAACAATTGATTCAGGTGCTAAACTCCCCCATGTCTCACAACCTTGACCAAACTTGGCGGTCTTCCTAATGGGACTGTTTCCAAAATCCACGGCTAAACTAGCAGCACAAGAATCACTAACCTAGCTCTTATGTTGACCTGTAGAAAGTTGTCTACATTTTGGAAATCCCCCTAGCACCCTACCCTCCAGAGTTGGAGACACAAACTAACTAAATGGGCTGTATGTGAAAAGGTTCTGCTGAGCTCAGAGGCGCCTAGGGGTCTACGCATTCCTGACAATGTGAAAAGGCGGAGACAATTCTCCAAGACCGTTGGCTCATAGGCATTGATGGGCAGCTGTGTTCTCCATCTGATGAAGAATACTCTAAGGACTAATGGCTTGATTGACCCTAGCTTTGGTGCCCATGACCTAATAGGGGTTCCGACTTGGCCTGAAATGTGGAGGTTGGATGAATGACTGAAGAGGCCATCACCCTGGGCTTGCCCTCCCTTTCTACCCACCTCTCATTCCTTCTCCAACTCCTCCCTTTCTCCTTCATAATTTCTTTATAATATCCAAAACCTGGAACCACCCTTGTGCTATTTAATTAGTGTGGTTATTATTGTTACTGTTTGTTTTCATTCCCCTCTCACCCGCCCTTCACCCCATATGCCATATCCTATCATCCTCATATGCTTAATGTTTATTTATTTGCCTTTTCATATGAACTGTTGACTCTTGTATGCATGATCAAATTTATTTTTCCATGTGGACATATGCTATTCCTGAACCATGCTCAGATTTGCAACATGAAGAGTTTTGTTGTAATGAGTCATACAACTTCCTATACCTCGGGAGTCTCACAAATCTTAAGGATATTCATTGACCTTGGCCTGAATAGGGGCCACTAGGGGATTGAGGATGGCCCATAAGGGGTGAGACTTGTGTTAAATCCCTGAACAATAAACAAAGAACTCTGGTCTCGTAACCTAAATTTTGTTATCTCCTTCCCTGTGCAATCAAGAGAGAAGACCTCATTTTAGTCCCCTTTCTCATTTATGCAGAACATACAAGGTCCTAGGGCACTTAGTATTTCAAGACTCACACCAGAAGTGGGCCAAATACAATGCAGAACAGTAAAAGACCATTTTGAAAGGTAGGTTTGCTCTCACTAGGTTTAGCTCTCCTTATACAATGTTGTCCTTCTGCATTTCACGCCATATTTGACCCCTGGAGAGATCATGTGCTTTCGTAGCTTTTTGCATGCGGTTACTTCCAATTGTATGCCAATGGCAAGCAGTGGTGAATTGCATGTTAGAGTTTTCAGGTGCTTTCCCTCCTTGTTTCCCCAGTCAGTCTCAGGCTGTACAGTACTCAATCCCAGACTCACAAAATCACAGTTTAAAAAATACTAACTGTGGTTGGTGCTTTTAGTCTCAATCTCAGTAAACAGCTAAGATATGCAGTTTATACTTTTCAAGCACTAAAAGAGGTTGCTTGAGAATGGGTTGACATACAAAGAGGCCTTACAGCTTTGTTGAGGAGCCTTTATGCATGGGTTTTCATCAATGACAGCGCATTACTTACAGTGAGGCTGACAGAGAAGGTACAAATCACACTGCAGGTGTAGCACTAGCCCATGTAACATTGATGATGGAGTGTCAGAGTGTGGAGAAAGAGCAAATGCAGGACGACAAGAGAAAGTCAGTAAAAAATGATCTTTAACGATGAGTGTGTGTGTGAATGTGGGTGGTGACAGTGTGTGAATGTACAAGTCCCTAGGTGTGAATGTTTGTGCCTAAGTATGTATGGGGATGTGAGTGTGCTAGTACATGATTTTTGTATTTTGGTGACAGTCTTTGTCATTTTGGTGCCCTACCTAAGCAGTATGCTGGCCCTTGCATATTCATGGCAAGGTTTGGAAGTTTGGGCCGATCCATGGCATAATGGTGCTCACCCTTGGCAGAAAGCAGTCTCTTGCCATATGATGGCAGTTTGTAAAAGTATAGTCATTCATTCATCCAAGTCAGGAAGATGCCCACCATTGGTATTCTGTTGACTCGATTACAAGATTTGTAATTCTTGCCATATTGGCGTATTCAAGGCTTGAGATGCTGATACCTGGGCATACATGGCCAACTTTATCCATTTGTAACTATGTATATGTGAGTACTTGATAAATTGATGTCCAGCACCGTGCGGGTATTTATTATTAATAAATAAATTCAAGTTTTCCAAGTATATTTTGCCCACATGAAAGCACGTCTTTGATAGCAAAACAAACTCTTGTTTGAGGACAAAATAACTGCATACCACTATCTGGAGCCCAAATCTGTAAAATTAGTGTAACCTATTGATCTAACCTGTACGGTCACCATGTCCTGAGAAATAGCACTGCACCTGTAAAGCTCTGCTTTGTACTACCTTAGGATGTGACAGTTATGTATTTTTGAAACATTTTCTGCTCCCCTTTCCAATTATATTTTCAGTTAAAAATATGATTGATGATTAATTTCGGGGGTGCACAGGATGGAAAAATTAAAGGAAACGAAATTTGGAAGGGTAGACTGATGCTATGGTACGTCATTCAGCATATGAAATTGAATCTGCTAAGCTGTATCACCCATGGAGTTCTAATTATTTTTTAGGAAAATCGTGCTGAAAATACAACGTTTTACCACCTTTTTCTCTACATTATCTTGAGACAGGTGAAAATTTCTCAGTAGGGTCAGGATTAGCTGGAACTTCTGCAATGAATTTCATGAGTGCCCTTTCAAATAATACAAAGTTTTAGCAAATGTACGCGAAAGTGTGCTGTAAAATGCACCCGTCATTTTCATATTTTTCTCAGTGAGAGAACCATCACGAACGTCCATATAGACAGTGGGGGTTGCACTCAGTTCTTGCTCAACTATGGAAGATAGAGTTGTTGTGCTCATATAAAAATCATGGAATTTAAAACTGAATGCAAAAATATTTTCTATTAAAATATATTGACTTACTTAATTTTGTAAATCACTTTTATTACTTACTGTAATGTACACGAAAGAAAATAATTTTAATGTACTGTAAGATATTCAAATAAACACAAATTAAGTTATTAATGCTCTAGCGGTTTTATTTTGTTTTATATACAAAACTACTACTAATACTGACATTTATTTCTCTTAATCTTAAAATTGTAACTGTCCGATCATCCCACACACCCATTTTAAATACCTGGACACTCATATATTTTCCCAGTACCCTAACATGTCGAGGGAATGGAAAAATATGAACATTATTCTTGCTGCTCGCACGCATGTTTCCAGTGTGACTGTAACGCCAAGAAAGGTGTACTCCATCACAACAGAAATTTGTGAGGAATGGGCATAAATAATACAGTCTGCTGTCCCCATTGGAAATCAAAAATGAAATAGTCAAGCAAATTTGTGTGGGCTGTACTCAAAGAAGATGGAGCTTTTATTATGTTTCCATAGCCACAAACATTTCTGAAGTTTTTTCCTAAGCTCTTGTGAGATGTGCCCATTCAGGCAGAAGAAATTATTCTGTAGTCTTTAGAAAAGGGATTTACAAAGACCACAACCAATTAGCTGCCTCTTATACTACATTTCTGTACAAGTTGTCACTATAATCCCATACAAAATTGTTGCTTTAACTGATAATGGCTAGGAAGACCCTCATATGTCTGATTTTCCAGGAGAAGATCTCTACCGTACTTGACGCTCTGGGGTCTGTTAAGCAGTTGTCTGAGAAGGAAGATATCCTAGAGGCAGAGAAGACAGCAATGTTGTTAAGTAATGGACCTGTAAGACACTATTCAACAGCCTCTGCTATTTGCAAATAAAATTCCACAAAACGAAAAGCAGTACTGTGAAATAAAAATGACCTTCGGAAGTAGGATATATTGACCTGTTCTTGTCATCTTAAGCAGGGACATTTGCAGGGACATATGGGTTAAAATGAAGTACACAGGAAACAGGTACAGCACCTTCAATTGTCCATCAGGCCATTAAGTCGTGGTATACTGTGGGTATTTGTCTTGAGGAAATAGCAATCTAGAAAGAGTCCCACTTTTGTGGCATTAGATGTTACAACCAGAAACAAAGGGCTTGACTGTCACTGTGGACTTCTTGGAAGCACTATTATGCCAAGGCCAAACATAATTGCTACCTCTCCTTTGATATTGTTGCTATTGTTGACATAACTAAAACGACATCTTAGATATCTTGTCCTATACAGTACAGGCATGCTGCCCCCTGTATTAATGTCATGGAGCTCCAAGTGGTCATTCTTGGGTCAGGAAAAATAGGACAAAGAGGTCCTGCTAAATCTGCCAGTAATACCTCCGCTGTGAGATTGTAAGAAAGGTTCACTTTCTCCGTTGAGCCACACATTAATATCTGTGTAGCAGCTCATGAAAGAACAACAATTCATCCTTATTTTCTTAAGCTGCCACAAGATATAGTATACCCTTAGTGCAGCTGCAGTAATGTTTAAATGTTTATGCTTGTTGATCTATAACGCCCTACAGAATGGCCAAAAGCTTCTAAAATCACTAGTTTTTCCAGCAAATTTTAAATTCTGATGTATTTGATTTGAAAGACTTGAAGCTTCAGATCTGCTATGTTCGACCTGTCAGCCTTAGGGTGGTCTTCCCCCAAACCTTTTGTCGGATTACCTCCAATTTTGCTGAGTTCATTTTTGTTGGCTTTAGGACTCTGCACACATTACCACTGCTAGCCAGTGCTAAAGTGCTTGTACTCTCTCCTTAAAACATGGTTTGTTTGGCATGTACCAAGTTGGCATATTTAATTTACTTCTAAATCCTTAGCAAAATGTACTACGTGTGCCCAGGGCCTGTACAAGTAATGTTACCTGTGGGCTTGGAGGACTGATAGTGCCACCCACTTTAAACTGCCATGTCGACTTGGCATGTAGCACTCTTGCCAAGCTTGAAACCTTCCTTTTATCACATTAAATCATCCCTAAAATAGGCCCTAGGTAGCCCTTTGGGCAGGTGCTATGCAATTAAAAGGTAGGTGTTTTTCGGTTTTACATGTTCTGGTAGTGAAAACCTCCCAAATTCATTGTTCACTGCGGTGAGGCCTACTCCTCTCATAGGATATCATTGGAGATTCCTTATTACATTTAATAAGCCTGATTGTGAGGAAGTATATCCTTCATGCTTAGTACCTATGGAATTTTAATGATAAATAGTCTTCAATGGTAAGGTCTCATTCATTTCTACAATTTTGAAATTGCCACTTTTAGAAAGTTGGCATTTTCCTTCTCTTATCCCTGTGTGCCTACAGTCTGCCTCTGATCATTTGTTTGGGGTGGGTGTCACCTGGGGTTTGTGTATTCCCTCTAGACAACAGCACACAATGGGAGCTTAGGTGTGACTTGATGGGCCTTGATAGGCCATCCTGACAGGATGGGTGGGAGGAGCTGGCCACAGTCTCACACTTACACCTGAATAGGCTTTGTCCTGTCTCCACACAAAGGGCTGCACAGCCTCCTGTATTAAGTCTGAAGCCAGATCAGAAAGGGAGGACCTCTGTGCACTTCAAAGACCCCTTTGAAGTCTCCCATACTTCAAAGGCACTGCTGGGTATAAGAACTAGACCTCAGGACCTACCACTTCAGTACACACATGGCCCTGTGAACACTGTAACAGGAATAAGGACTGTTGTGCTACCACAAGGACTGCCACTCTGCTGGAATATCTTGAGCCTGGCTGTGCTGACCATTTGTCTGATGCCGTTCTTGCCTGGCTGAGAGGGACTGGACCTGCAACTCTCCAACCCAAAACCCAGAGTGACTCCAAGGGCCAGCTGACAGGTCTCCTGATCTGAAGTCTCCAGACATAAAAGACTTCCAAGCAATCTAATGCTGCAAATGGACTCTGCCATCTGCGAGTCTGCCCTGTCAAGTGGTGCCACTCCAGTCCTGGACCCTTGAAAGTGAGGCGTAAGGTGCTTGGTTCAGCAGACCCATTGCATCTCTGTCGGTGCGTGGACAGAACCAGCACATCTCCACCATTGCGTTGACAGAACCGGTGCATCACTTTCGGAATCAGCACTGCAACATTTCCTATGGCACCAGGCCTCTGTTTCTCCATTGATGAGTGCCTCAACAATGATGCCAAACTCCGCATCACAGCCACTGAGCTCATTAGAGCCAGCACATCACCTCAATGCCAATGCGGGCAGCACTTGAACACAAACTCCTTTGCATCTTGGCTCTGACGCATCACCACTACCACGTAGGGGAATTTGACAGATCTCCTTGTCTGCATGGATCAACCCCAACGCATCACTTCTATTGAAACTTGCACCTTTGGTGCAAAGGAAACCAGGACTAAGGTACTTTTGTTCAGCGGGTGTGTCTGGGTCCCAGTATCTAGCCCGTGCTGCATCACATTAAGCCTGAACTTTTGACTTTGTCCCAGTCCGGCACAACCAGATATCCCTGATTGGGGCTTCTTGCTTCTAAGCACTATTTTACAATTTAATCTTTGAAAAATCATATCTCAAGGTCTAATCATAAAATTTTTGTTGTTTTGGTGGTCTTGGTTTATTTATGAAATACATTTCTATTTTTCTAACCAGGTGTGGTATCTTTTTGTGTGGTGTGTTCACTGTTTACTGCTTGAAGTGTTGTACAAATGCTTTGCACATTGCCTCTTAGGTTAAGCCTAACGTCTCTGTGCCAAGCTATCAGGGGGTAAGCACAGGTACATTTAGGGTGGCTTTGTTACTTACTCTGAGTAAGATTGTGGTTCCTGCTTGATCAGGGTACATGCCTCTTTCAACCAGAAACCCAATTTCTAACATGCTATAACTGCAGCCTGATGTTCAGTGCAGCTGTCAAACCCCATTTGATGGCTCCACAGGGCAGAAAGAGGCCTCAGGGTCACAGCCTTGGTGGTTGGAGTTGTGTGACTCAGATGTCCTGGGAACTGTACTAGCCTGGCAAAATGGGCTACATTTACTCCTTCCACACGTGACTCACTGTAGAGAGGGCAGGTAGTTAACAGCTTCTTAGGGAGGTACTGGTATGAGGCAGTGGGGGGTGAAATACAGAACTCAAACAGTCAAACAACAAATGCAATAATTCACTGTCCAGCCTAGGGCTTACCTTGGTATGAAGAAATGTATTTTATGTCACTGCACAACAGCATAATACACTATTTCACAATGGTTTGAGCTACAGGATTGTACAGTCAGATCTATGGGTTCTAGTTATTTGTAATGCCATCTACTGTACCCTATCACATTTATAAGATGCACACCAGTTTCTACTGTGCCTCATCAAAGACATTCATATGCAGAGATTAGGCACAGCTCCAAGTTCCCTAAGTGATTAATATTTTGGATAGTTTGTAGGTTAGTTCAATCTGATTGATTATGATTAATTCACACTGGCAAATGGTAACTTCCTAAAAGGCGATTTACCTTTGTGCATTCACAACGTAACTGCACATTTATGAACAATGTGTGCCAGGTTTGCATCAGAAAAGTCATGCAAACTGGTGCAAACTGTTGATTTGCTTTTTACTTTCGAACACAAAACTTCAATTGCACTGAATAATAGCCCCAAAGTAAGCCATAGAAGTGCTAGAGCATCTTTGAATTGGTTGGTCCATGAGTGTTACATGAGTGTTCCTAGGCAACCATCCTTAGGGTTTGACACTAAACACTAGCTACTGCAGGTGATAGACAGGATGTTTCATAAAAATATAATGCCTCTATGAGGGAGGCATTAAAAAAGAGAAATGTTTTTATTCCTCCTAACTTAATCACTATAAATGTTCTGTACTTTACATATCTAAGTATAATATTTGGTCCTGAATGGATACCCTTCCAGTACAAAATGTATGCTAGACATCAGGCACACACCCATCCCTTATGATGTAGGGGTATTCCTGGTGCAATACACACCCGAACAGTGCCAGAGTGGAGAGAAACAGTGCCATATTCATGACCGTCAATTCACCAAAATGTCAGTGGTAACAAAAGTGACATCCCATGCTCTTTGACCTTCAATTTCATCCACACACACATACTGATACGCAAACACGTTCACACTTACATATACTCTCTATCATGCAGACACACACTCACACACAAGCACACACACAACATGAATTTAAAACCATTTTTTACTCAGCTGCCACAGAGGTCCATAGTCCAGCTAATTGCATTTTTATTCCACTAATTGAGAATAATTAAACAGTATTTACTATTAGTGTAATAAAAAAATGAAAAAAAACAACCAGAAAGGATCCTCAACAGACGTCCGTAAGGATGCACTGCCATTGTGCTCCTGGCACTGATTTTGCCAACTCTGAAGGCAGGGGTCGCAAAGACAGTGCCAGGGGTAACAAGGGGTCACATCTGCAACCCCTGGAGAGCCCTAAATTACATCCATGGTCATATCTTAACAGGAATGGCATTGTTCTGCCCTGTCCCTTTCATACATGCAGCATAACTTTGGCTGCTGATTTGTGTTAAATGTTAGTATACCAAATCCAGTCTCTAAGTCTTTCTATATTATGGGGGTGATTCTAACTCTGGCTGGTGGCGGTGGCCGCCAGCCAGAGTTCCCCCTCCAGAATACCACTCCGCGGTCGGATGACCGCTGCAGTGATTCTGGGTTTTACACTGGGCTGGTGGGCGACCGCCAAAAGGCCGCCCGCCAGCCCAGTGTAAAACAACCTTCCCACGAGGACGCCGGCTCCGAATTGAGCCGGCGGAGTGGGAAGGTGCGACGGGTGCAGTGGCACCCGTCGCGAATTTCACTGTCTGCAATGCAGACAGTGAAATTCTTTGTGGGGCCCTCTTACGGGGGGCCCTGCAGTGCCCATGCCATTGGCATGGGCACTGCAGGGGCCCCCAGGGGCCCCACAACACCCCATACCGCCATCCTGTTCCTGGCGGGCGAACCGCCAGGAACAGGATGGCGGTATGGGGTGTGTGAATCCCCATGGCGGCGCAGCGAGCTGCGCCGCCATGGAGGATTAAAAAGGGCAGCGGAAAACCGGCGGGAGACCGCCGGTTTTCCACTTCTGACCGCGGCGAACCGCCGCGGTCAGAATGCCCTGCGGGGCACCGCCAGCCTGTTGGCGGTGCCCCCGTCATTTTAGCCCTGGCGGTCGACGACCGCCAGGGTTAGAATGACCCCCTAAGTCTTGTTTCCTACTCAGTGAACATGCAGCTTGGTGCAGCACTAGCTGGTGAAGTGTCCTCCTCATGGACTATGGGCAGAAGCCTTCCTCCTTACTTTGGCAGCTAGGGTGAATAGCACACCAGCCCTGATGGGTAGATTCTTATCTTCAGCAGTTGTGACTTCAGGTCATCAGCTACAGCAGCAGTGATGGCTTTCACATAAAATGCCATACATTTAAGTGGCAGCAGCAGGAGTTCTTTGGACATATTAAAGGTACTTTGGGGCACAGTATTAATTTGGCTTAGAGTTTCATCACACAATTTGCCAGATGAACTGGTCAGGGAGACTTGGTGGCCTCACACCGCTTGGATTGGCACCAGAAGTCCTCCAGTTGTCAGTAAGCTTCTTCTGGCTACTTCACATGCCAGAAACACTCCACTAGGATCATCTCTTCTTCTGTGGAACCAGTGCTAGGCCTGACATCTTGGGTGGTAGTCCCCCAAACCATTTGCATACACTCCTCCTTTTTTGCTGAATTTATCTTTGGTGGCCTTAGGCTTCTGTGCACCTTGCCACTGCTAACCAGTGCCCAAGTGCTTGTAGTCTTCCCTCTAAACCTGGTAAAATCAACTTACACTCAATTGGCACATTCAATTTACTTACCTAGTTTTACCTAGTTTTACATTTTACCTAGTAAAATAGCACTACGTCTACCAACGACCTGCAAATTAAATGCTACTCGTGGGCCTGTGGTACTTATTGTGCCACTCGCTTAAGTAGCCCTTTTAAACCTGCCTCAGGTGTGCCATTGCAGCCTGTCTTTGAAGTTGTAAACTAATATATATAAGTCACTGTTGGAAATGGCCCTTTTTACAGGGTCATCCCCAAACATTTTGCCTTCCTCCTCCTATTTTTTCTGATCTTTTATTGTTGTCTCTAGGACTGTGAGCACTTTATCACTGCTGATCAGTGCTAAAGTGCAGGTGTATTCCCTTCTAAAGTTGGTATGATTGGCTTCTACCTAATTGGCACATTTAATTCACCTGTAAGTCCCTTGTACAGTGGTATCCCTATACCCAGGGCCTGTGAATTAAATGCTACACATCTTTGGCCACCCACAGAAGTAGCCTTTCATAACCTGTCTCAGGCCTACTAGCGTAGGGCCTGCATGCACAGTTTACTGCCACAGGGTCCTGGCATCTAACTTTACTTGTCAGGCCTGGAACTCCCTTTTTACTACATGTAAGTTACCCCTAAGGTAGGCCCTAGCTAGCCCTTTGGGCAGGGTGCTATGTATGTAAAAGACAGGACGTGTGCCTGGTTGTGTGGCCTGGTAGTGACAAACAGCCTATTTGGTTTCTCACTGCTGTGAGTATTGCCTTGCTCATAGGATTGCATTGGAAATGCCCTACCTTATATCCTGGTGGTATTGTCTGATCTGTGAGGGGCAGCTTAGGCATGTTTGGTATGATTGTAATGGTAGTGAAAAATGCTGCTTACTGGTGTAGGTGGATTTTGTTTTTACCATTATTGAAATGCCACTGCTTACGACTCTGGTGTTTTGCAGCTTGTCTCCAATCTACGTCTGGGGCAGAGTGACAGCTGGGCTTTGTGCACACTTTTCAGACAGCTTGTGCACAGGGAGGCTGGAAGGTGTCAAAGAGGTGCATCTGCATTTTGAATTGTCTTCCTGGGCTGAGAGAGGAAGAGGTGGGGCACACCTGCATTTGTAAAGGCTGTTCTCTGGCCTCAGACAAAGGGCTTGTTTACCCCCCACTGATGTCTGGAGCCTGTGCTGGTGGAGAGAGGGGACACTCCTGGAACCAGTTAGTACTGGTTGGGACCCTTTCACCCCCTGTTGTGGAGACATGCACAACATGAGTATAAGTACAGGGGATTTTCTCCATATTTGTAGACACTAATGGACTGACTTCGACACTGGACGCTGCTGGCAGGACTTGCGAGGAACCGCCTTGAGACTGCTGCTGTTGTGCTGAACTATGACCTGCTATGTCATTGAGAGAGACTGTAATGCTTCTTGAACCTTATGCTGGCCTGATTGCTGGGGCCCAGCCACCCAGTGCCCAATTTTTTTGTCTCCAGGGGCTGGGTGGTGTGCTCCCCTGTTCCCCTGCATTTACATCAGTCCTCAAGAGCTGGGAGGGGCACTTTGTTTAATGACCTTTCCTGGACAAGCACGTAAGAAGCACTTCATAGGCATCTGCCCCCGAGTGCTAGAAACGCGCTCCATGTGGTGGTAGCTGTGCCCCCCTTCAGCACCAGAAAAGGGAAGAGGAGCCCATCGGCAGACTCTGGGTAGCGCGACTGAGGTGCGCTCTCGTAGATACCCCCAGGGCAATGGAGCGCTTCAAAGAGTGCCCCTGGGGCACAGGAGGGTGTTTGAATAGTGTCCCTGGGGCACAGGCAGGCACCTGCTTCGGGTGTAGTTACTGCTGTGTCTCAGCTCATCAGTGACACTGGGGTTGTGGAAGCTCAAGCACCTTGCTGGTGTCAGTGTGGGCTGTCAGACTGCGCTGCTGGACAGCAGGGAGGACCAAGGGGAGCCTCCCTACAAACCCCTGCAGCGGCCAGAGGAGTCACAGTTGGCGGTGAATTGGAGAGAACCGACACTGGCCACCCTGCCCTTTCTCTCTTGTGTGGGGAGGAAGGGGAACCTTGTGGGGTGTCTACCTAGTTCTCGCAGTGCGGGAAGGGAACCTCATTGGAGACCCCATCCTGCAAGTAAGGATTCACCACCTGTGGGGATTGTGGCTACCGGAGTAACCCCTTTCAGAGAGGCGGGGTCCCCTCCTTGTACCGTACTTGTGGCCGTAGGAGCGCAGGAGCTCCTCGCCTCTACGTAGTGGGCAGTGACCCACTGTGTAACCCCTGCAAATAGCGAAGCTGCCCCCGTGTGAGGAGTGGAGGTGGCTCCCAGTAACGTTCTGGACCTCATTTTCTTTTAGCAGTGCATTTAGGCTGGCAGGACGGGGAGGAGAATCTCGACGGAGGTCCCGTGCCTGTCCAGCCTTCTTGGGGAAGATTCTCAATTTACGTGCTTTTACCCTGATGATACGATATCACTTGATATGTGCATCCCTGGCAGAGTACAGGGGATACTCCTGATATATGTTCTAGGGAAATGCTTTCCTGGTGTGCCCCTTTATTTTGTTATGCTTATGACCTATGCTGAATGTTTTATGCTATGGGCATTCATGGTGATGACGCAGTATCCTTTGGGATGGGTTTCTTATGACATGTGCAATTTTCGTGGTAATGACAGCCTGACTACT
The DNA here is from genome assembly GCF_031143425.1 of Pleurodeles waltl. Classification (NCBI taxonomy): domain Eukaryota; kingdom Metazoa; phylum Chordata; class Amphibia; order Caudata; family Salamandridae; genus Pleurodeles; species Pleurodeles waltl. The sequence goes on from NC_090444.1 coordinate 779,274,123, forward strand.
GTTTATGTTGCAGAATAAACAGTAACCTATGTGCTTTATGTGACCAATGCTGGCTTTTGCAGAGTACTAGTAACTGTGTAATATTCTGACAACTGCTTGTGTAGCAGGTTATTGCTGATATATGTCGTGTTTGGTCTAATGATGTTTTGTGCAATACAGTTTATTTGTACATAACTTGGTGTTGTGTTTTCTTTGTAGTCTATTGGGTGTGTTATGCAATCACTTTACACATTGCTTCTGGGTATAAGCCTGACTGCTCGAACCAAGCTACCAATTGGGTGAGCAAGGGTTATATTGGGTGTGTAATTCCCTTACCCTGACTAGAGTGGTGAGTTCTGTCTGGCTTAGGTGCATACTCTAGCCAATAAGAAACCCCATTTCTAACAGTCACCCCAGGGTAGGCCCTGAAGAGCCAATAGGTGAGGGTGCATTGTGTATAAATATTTGGACATGTACTTTTAATTTTTACATATCTTGGTTGTGAAAACTCTCAAACTCAAATTAATTTTGCACTATTGCCAAGCCTATCTCTTCCATGGGATAACATTGGGGTCCCTTTTTTAATTAAAAAAGTGACAACTTTTGGTTGAGGACAGATAGGAATGTAATGTTTGTTAACTGGGTGACTGTTATTTAAAATCCTCTTTATTGGGAAAGTTATATTTTAAGTCACAATTCTGAAAATGCAGCATTTTTAAAGTTTACATTTTCTTGCCCTGACCATTTGGTGCCTCCAGTTTGTTCCAGGGTCACATGACTAGATGTAGTTGGCGGTTGGTGTTTGTGTGTTCCTCCCAGACAACCACATAATAGAGGCTCTGGGGGTTGGCAGGGTGGGCCATTTTGACTTGATGAGGGGGACAGAGCTTCCAGCAGTTACACTTGTACTTCGGACACACTGCCTCAGCTCAAACACAAAGGACTCATAGTAGCCTATTGTACCTACAGACAGATTGGATGAAGTGAATCTAAGGGTCAGCTGACTGACTCCCTTTCTTTTCTGAGCTACAGGACACAATAATCACCAGCTGGCTCCCTTCAACTGCCCAGCTGACCTGCTGCACTGGACCTGCTTTGACCTGCAACGGGACCTGCCTGAGCCCGGCTGACCTCTGCTGAAGTGAGTTGCTGATCCCTAAGAGATACCCCTCTGGTCCTGGACCCTAGGTGTGGCATCAGTTGAGCTAAAAACAAAGGGAGAGATCAAGATGTTGCAGCCCACACCGACCACTAATGCGAAGCTCCAGTAAACCTGACTTCGCACTACAGTGATTGCCAGTGGCAACCCCAACACAAGATCTGCACTTCATGCTACAGCATTAACAGCTCACAGTGACTACTGATGTGAAACTCCAGCAACATCTGTCTATAATGACTGAAAGGACTTTAGCCCTACAGAGACTACTGTACCAGATGCCTGGCCTGCTCTTCACACTCCAGTGACGACCACTCACCCTCCCTGCTCCTCGCAGCCTCCTCCACCACAAATGAAACTGTTCAGACAAGATGCTAGAAGGTAAGTTTTTCAGTGGGACTAACCTGGTTCCTGTATCCGGTTCACACTTTATCACGATTGACCTGAACTTGAGACTTTCACCCAGTCTCACACAACCAGATAACTGCTTGTGGTGTTTTGTGCTTTCAAACAATCTACTTACCTTAAATCTTTGAAATTTCAAATTTCCTGTTCTACTGTTCGAGGTTTTGTTGTTATGGTGTCAAATAATTAGTTTAGTTTAATTTTACTCTAATTTTCTAAATTGGTGTTAGATTTTTCCTGTGTTGTATTTTTACTTTAATTGCTGTTTGTGTGCTGCATAACTACTTTACGCATTGCCTCTAAGTTAAGGCTGGCTGGCTCTAAACCTGCTGGCTCCATGCCAGAGTATCCAAAACATGGGCACAATGAAGTGCGACGTCCCGTCACTTGGTAGTCATAAGCCTTCCTGAAGTGCCAATCAGCAGAGGACAAAAGAAGCAGCAATTTCCTCAACTCTGAAGACTGGGTTGGCTACCTTCTCTACCATATACCCAATGGCATTGCTCAGGTAGGACGGACCAATATTTTCTTGCTAAAAGGTAATTTATAGAATTTCTAAGGATCACCCTTTCTCCATCCTCCTTCTCTTCAGTGTCTTAGTCTTCACCTGCAATCTTCAACATTAAAGGCAAGACACTTCCACTGTCTAGAGAAGTGGTATTCAGCTTCCATCTTGTCTCCTGCAAAATTGGGGCCATCCACTATGGATCTCGGTGGGCCCAGTAATCATTCTCTCACCTCACAGGGAGTCTTATTCCACACATAGGCCACACATACACCTTGCATACACACATTTAAAATGCAAATGGAATGTCAGCACAAGGGCCTGGATATTACAGCTAAGTGTAACTTTACATGAATTGATATAAATGGGACTGGGAGACAGCACTCCCCCATGAAGCAAGAAAAATATTTGCTCAGGTTTATTAATTCACACAAATCAGCAACAATGCTTCACGTCAACAAGTCAGTAGTCCTATGATGACAAAAGAGGGCATGCTTGGTGTGCCCCTTCCAAGCAACAGGACAGAAGCTGGAGCTTGACTTTAACTTGGACGGGTCAGGACCTACGCATATACACTAGGTCAAAGTGTTAGCTGCACCAACAAAAATGTAGGATACCAGTTTTACATGGAGTCTGGTCTCTCAGGGCAGGGTTGCACACCCATTTACCATGCATGGGATATTACTATCCCAGCACTGGGGATTTCAGATCATGGCCAAAAGGCATGACAAGAGGGTATTTAATTTTCTCATGTCATGATGTCTTTTGCTGCTAATTACTACTCTTAGGATTGAAGTTCGACTCCCTGCTATGATAAATCTCTGGGGGTAAACACAACAAGTTAGGAGGGCATGTCAGTCCCGCTTGATGTGATCTCTTTAGTCATAGATTACTCCAATTGGGGTTGTATTGAATCTATCTAAAAGCTCATTGCTCTGGGTGAATAGTAGTGGAAAACTTTTAAAAGAACATGTATCCTGAGGGGACGCTAAAAAGTAGTAGAGGCCACAGTATGTTTATAAAACAAGTAGAGACATTTCCTAATTACAAGAAACTACCCCTATATACCTACTGAAAGACTGACAAATATCAACCATTAAAATGCCTAATCAAACATATATGGCAAAAGCACACATTAAAAAACATTGGTTTATTCCTTTCCCATAAAAATTTAATTACATTTAATTGTTGAAATTCATAAAAACAAAATGTAACATGATTTTCCATTAAAAAATAGAAGTGTTTTAAACTCATTCATGTTGCATACAAAAAAACATTTTGCCCTCATGCTTAGGGGCAGATTTACCAAGATTCGAGCAAAGCAACACTACACCGAAAGGAGTTGTGTTGCGGGGTTTCAAGCAAAAAACATTGCTATGTGCGTCAGTGATGTCACTAGTCACACAACCAAAAATGACTTTGTGTTTTCATGTGGCAAAGCGCAACTTGACATCACTTCATGGAACAAAGTCTATTGAGTGGTATCTTGGGCGACTTTTGTACTCGAGGTATAGTGTCTTGGCGCAGACCACCCAAGGGTATATCACTTAATGTGTCTAATCTGTTAGATTATTTCACGTGTTGCACGTGATGTCTTCCATCCCAAATATTGTTGACTGTTTTCACCTGTTTTCATTTGCCACAAAGGTTCATAAACAATGCTAGGCTGTGCTTTTTTAGGTGATTTTATTAGTCATAGGTTTGTGTTGACTCCAGTGTGTCCTTGCACATTTCCCATCCTGTACCGCCCACTCTGCCTCCATTATCGCTGGTTTCTTGTTCTGTGGCCACTTAGCACTTTACTCAATCAGACTTTTGATGAAAAGCACCTTTTATGCACACTTTGATAAATGCTATCATTCTCATTGATTTGTATCGCTTTACAGTGATGCTTGTGGCAGAGGAGTCAGACAATCTTCAGTGAACCGGGGCCAGACTATCCAGGGGCGGCCCCTCCGCTATGGCGGAAGAGCGTCGCCCCACTGCTAAAAGCACAAAAATAAAGTGATAATAAAATTATTTTATCACTTATTTTTCCACTTTCTTAGGTCGGGCCAGCATCTTTCACGTCAGCAGGTGGAAGAAGAGTGGTGGTGCTCATCTAAGTGAGCATGTCAGTTTGGCCGCCCGTCCGTCCGAGGATGGCCAAACTGACATGCACACTTAAAACTCTCTACCCCGCTGTGTTGCACAGCTGAGTGGAGACCAAGCACAGTATCTCCCTCCCTCTGTGAGTGGCATTTCTGGCCGCTCAGGCCAATCTGGTGCTTCTCTCATGCTGGTTACATGAGAAAAGCATGAGAGAAGCTTTAAAGAAGCATCAGGATAGGGTGGGGAGGGAGGAAGAAGACAAGAGGATCCGAGGCGGCTGGAGCAGCAAAACACAGAGGTGGAAGGTACGTTTTTTTTTTTTGCCCCCCTGCATCTAAACTCTAGGCACTGCCCCACACCCCTACCCCTTTCTGGCAGCGTCATTACTGATACCCCACTGATATGATCTAGATTATATTGTATAGCGTGTACTCCTAAATTGAATTGTTTGGGGAAATCACGTTGATGTGAATTCTAGATTTAGATAAAGCAGATGTGGGCGAACATTTCCCAACAGAATAAATGGGTTGAACGTGTTTGTGAATACTCTGCCTTGAAGAGTTTTTTTGCATCTTTAATTTAAAATAATTAACATCTAAAATGTAGTAAATAATTTTATTGGAACTGTTAGAAAGACAAAGGTGTTTCCTGGGAACATCAGATATTAGCTGGTTCCTCAAATCATTTGAAAGTCTACAAAATGTATCCACTGCTAATATATTTGCACTTACCTACCTAATAACCCTTCTATCCAGCATCACTAACAGTCTTCCTATTTTTTCCTATTTTAGTCTACATCTATATTCTTCTTCTTTCTTACTCTCTTGCTTCTTTCGTTTCGCTTCCTCCTTGTCTTTACATTTTCTCTTCTTCTCTAACTATAAAAACTTTTTTTCTAAAATGCTTTGCTCTTTGACCATATTTATAGGTGTATCACTCATTTTTTGCATACTGATGTATTATGCTTAGCATGTTATTTCTATATCATAATCTCTACTATGTGCATTCTACATGCTGTTTCAATAAAAAATATTAAACAAAAAAATGGACTGAAATGTTTCACTGTGATTCGGTCTTCGATAACGTCATACATGTGGAAGAAAAACCTACCTTTGTCTTAAACACTGACAATGAAATATATGCGAATCATGGGACATATTCTGATTGAGAGGAGGTAAACAATTTAGTCATTTTTCAAAGGTCCCAGGGTCTTTCTATAAGGTTCGCATACAGATTTTTCTTCCATCAGTTAAAAATATACTGTCTCTAAATTTCTTCAGAGTCTCTCCTATTTATTGTGTCATACTCTTTCAAATATTTGTTCTCATTGCAAATTTCAAAGTTCAGAGAATATAGACTTCAGTATTTACTCTTGCGCAGTCCAGTTGAAATAGGCAATACATAATGACACTTCTGAATTTCAGAGTTTTCTTTCATCAGGGGCAGCCTATTGTAGCAAGTTACTTCTATTGACTTCCAAATGAATGATTTGGCACTCGATTAGTTTTCCTCCTCAGCCTTCCGCACTCATCTCCTTCAGACATTTTCTGGTTCTAGTCTTGCGTCTTCTCTCCTTCTACGCGGTTCTTTAAGGTCTTAAGAGAGGATACTATAGTTTACCAGTGACTAAAAAGCATTGTAATGCATGGATCATGCATTGGCAGCCAGCATTTTTGGCTTTCCTATGATTGTTTTTGTTTTCCCTTGGTTAATGTTGTGGTAGGTGTATAGGTGTATAGATGTTGCCAATATAAAAATGACCATTGCTAAAAGTAAAAATATTTTTGGGTGTGAAAAAGCACATATTGTTGAATTAGTCGCTGGCACTAAAGGGAGCTACTTTGTGGGATGATGTGTCCCTAACGATAGATTAGGGGCCAGATGAACAAAGCCATTTGCGACCGGTAAAATGCTTTTTGGCGTGTATCAACCCTATTTTGTAAGTTGGTTGCTTATTACAGACTCACAAACTAGGGTCTACAAATCACTATTAGGATGAGAACTGTTAAGGGCGTCCCTTCCTAATAGCTATTCGCACCAGTATGTAAAAATGTTTTGTGATGGGAATGAGGTCGCAAAACAATCACAGATTGTCACCAACTTTAAATTGGTGGCAAGCCATTCGCAAATGGGAAGCAGTCCCAAGGGACCCCTTCCTCTTTGTGAATGGGGCACCAACATTTTTTCAGAACAGGCAGTGGGCCCGCGGACCACTGCCCACTCTAAAAAATAAAAAGAACATATTTAATTACAGTAAAGTTAGCGAATGGCTGAAATGGGCTGACCCAGTGCTGTGAGCTAGAGGTGAAGAATGCAGAATAAAAGGCCCTATAAGTAATCCGAGTACATTAAAATTTTCACCTTGGCAGTTTTTAGGTTTTACTACTTAAAACTTCACATAGCACTTAAAGGGTGTACAATGGTGAATTCAAGCCAGTGCTTTTTTAAGTTAGCATGCGTTTTTGTCCATAATCTCATGTATATTAATTTGTTTCAATTATACTCTCTTTGTTTGCCATGATAGATCTTCTTTCACCTACCTTATAAACTATTAAATTATAATAGTATATCCACAGCAATTCATATGAATAATGAAGAACTGCAGTACACTACATTGTGGGAATGCTTGGTTGAATGAGTCTTGATTTATACTAGGGTGTATGGGGGAAGTGATTTGGGGATCTGAGTGACTATAGTGATGCATTATCCTGACATATCTCTCTGCACCACAGCATTTATAGATGGAAGATGAGTGTGAGATAGAACATGTGCACTTTAATATATTTTTGTGTCTGGAGGAAATGCTATGGGCTAAGAGTGTGGCCTATGTCAAAGTGTTTTATTGTCATATGTGAATAGTTGTGGATTGCATTCCTCATTGCCAACATATATCTTCAATAATGCATCAAGTAGAATGAATTAGAGGGAGTGGCAACAGTCCCTGTGGACCCATCTCCAATCCTAGACAGGGCAAAGGGTTTTATTCCAGCTCCAATTTCATTGTTAGAAGTTATGTTTGTTTTCGGTTTGCTGTAACAATATTAAATCACACTGTGACCTTTGGCCCTGATTTTCACACTAAATCTATCTAAAATATTCTCAGTGCCAGAGATCTTTGTCCAAGTCTTTTTCTGGTGCTAAGGTTTTTTTTATATTCTCTCCTTTTGTCCTCATTTCTCTGGATCTAGAGGAATATGACTGGTGTTGAAGCTTTTCTGCCTACCTGATTTAATCCTCTCAAGCAACTATAACTCATACCCTCAGAAAACTATAACTTGCGCCGTCGCCATGCACTGCTAATTACCACAGATATTACAACACTCATTTCATCTTTTATAACATCATTAATAATATCACTGTAACATTTGCAGTAACATTAATGATAAGAAAACTGCATGACAAATGTGTTAGTTATAGTTACCCTACGGCACAAGTTATAGTTACGTGAGATAAGCATAACTATAACTGCTGAAATTCTATGGTTTCGTGCAAATAAATTCAGAACCTAACTAAAATGCCCCTGTAACTTTTGTTTTTTTAAGTGAGTTACTATGTTTTTTTTAAATTCTATTTTCTAACTATACCGTTCCTGTAACCATTTTTTTTTCTGTGAATTTCATTTTTTTTAACGTAAAGCAATTTTAATTTCTTTAGTTAATACAACCACTGCTGTGATTGGCCTTTGGCTGTGCACAGCAGCGGCTGGATGCAGGGCCTGGCCTGTCACCCACCCCCTATACCCACTCAACTCCAAGCTGTTCATAAAATACTTCTTTGTTTGGTGAAGATGTTATCATGTTCCTGTGCATCAAGAACGCTTCTCCAAAATCAGCAGGAAACACACATAGGAGTCATTTTATTAAGCAGTCCATCATCTTGGGAAATGTTCCATACCACTATGTATGTGGGGTGGTACGAAAGGGGCTTCTAGGCCATTTTACATATTTGTAGCTTTTAAAAGGGATATCAAGATCTCTGGCCTCAGCAGCATCCCAAGACAGAACATACTAGTCACAGTCACTACATGAGATAGTGTGCTCAAATAAAATAAGGATGCAAACACCTCCATCAAGGATTACAGATAAATTTTTCCAGTTGAAAATACAGAGGAAACACTTGCTTTGCCTTGACTATGCACAAGAAATTAGGATGATTACTACTTTACAGAACTGGAGCTTCAAATTGGGCACCTGTTTTGTTTATATTGGAAAGTGCCTTCTCTTGAGGTTTAATCCTGTGAAATGTGCTTTGAGCCAGAATAAATATTGACCAGAGAGTGTATGAGTGTCTGAGTGGTATTCGAGTGGGTGCATGAATGTCTCAGTCATCTATGAGGGGGTGCATGAGTGTCTGAGTGGGTCTGTGAGTGGGTGTGTGAGTGTGAAAATGGGTCTGTGAGTAGGTGCATGAGCGTTTGGGTAGGTCTGCCAGTGGGTGCATGGGTGTCTGAGTGGGTCTGTGAGTGGGTTCAAGAATGTCTGAGTGGGTCTGTGAATGGGTATATAAGTGGCTGGGTGGGTATGTGAGTGGGTGAATGAGTGGCTGAGTGGCTCTGTGAGTCTATTTTTTGGTTGTTTTTTGCAATATTCATGAATTTGAATCAACAATAAACAGGGGCTATTCAGAGTATTGCAACATATTTGTGAATATTGCATGCGGTTAAAAACACTTTCCTAGTTTTAAATTCATAACATGACGTTCAAATCCCCCTATATCCCACTCCTGGAGTCAGTGTACCTCCACCCTGACCCCTTATGCCACTTTTCTTGTTAGAAAAAAGAGTGGCCACTACTTTCTGCATAAGTTGCAGCCAGCCAAACATGGCATCCCTGTTGGTATGCACATCCGTGATTCCTTTGTGACCATAGATATACACATTTGGATATCCTTTAAAATCTTGCGACCATAGATTAGCAAATTTGGATATCCTTTAATATCTTGAAAACTACTGATATAACATAAAACAAGATTTATGGACCAAAAGCTACTTTTCTGCCAAATTTGGTGTAATTCAGCGGTTCGGGCTGCAGGACCAGCTCTATGGGAATTAACATGTGAAACACACTTTTTTTACCCTTCTTGAACTTTACATGTACAAGATCCTTGGGCACACTTTTTTGGAAAATGTTGGGAAGATTTGTCACACAGTGCCTAAGATATAGCCAAGTCAAATAACACTTTTTCAATGGAAATTAGGTCCTAACTATAACTACCAACTGGCGACCGTTTGTATGTCTATATGTATATAAATATATATATACTTGCACCTTCGCCATGCACAGTTGTCTCATTAATAGGTTTATTGCAGAAGTTGCAGTAGTGAGAGTATGAAAGATAGCATACAATATGTCATCAATTTTATTAATATATGGAGTAATTAGCTGTGCATGATGAAGGCGCGAGTTACAGTTACCTCAAGGTGTGAGTTTTGATTACTTGAAAGAACTCTAACTATAACTGCTGAATTTCTATGGTTTTGTACTAGTAACTAAGAACCTAACTATAACATTCCTGTAACCTTTGTTTTTTCAGTGAATTTCTATATTTTTAAATGCATAGTAGTTTTAATTGCTAAATGTGAATCCAACCACCCAACCCCGAGGCCAACCCCTATAAGCACCCAATGTTGCACCGTGCACTGCCTTCTCCCGTTTGCAGTAGGGGTTGCCCGCAAGGGCTGGCCTGCAGCCAACCCCCTAACCACCCAACCAGATATTGCTCACTGTCCTTTGTGTACGCATGGAAGAAGTTAGCCGCAGCCTCTGTGTGTGTGAAAATAGGTGTGAGAGGCTGCATCTGAGGGTAAGAGTGGCTGTCAGAGTGTCTGGGTGTGAGAGTACGTTCATCAGTGTTTTAGTGCGCGTGTCAGGATGTGCGCAGGTCTGAGAGTGGGTGCAACAGGTTGTCAGTGGATGTGTAATGGTCTGAGTGGCTGTGTGAGTGAGTGTGTAACTGTCTGTGTGGGGCTGAGTGGGTGCATGAGAGTCGGACTGGAGCTGTGAGTGAGTGCATGAGTGTCTGAGTGGGTGCATAGTGTCTGAGTGGGTGTGTCAGCCAAGCCCCATCAAACAGCTGTATCCTGAGGGTGGGCAACTATAAATGCTGAATGGTTTTATGGTTTTGTGTGAGGAACTGCAGAACCTAACTACATCGTCCCTGTAACCTTTGTTTTTTTCAATGAATTTCAAGTTTTTTTCAGCATATACAGACACAAATATAATGAGCGCTACGCAAGGCCTTTGGCCATGCACACGCCGGGTGTTGGCCACTGGGCCTGGCCTATGGCCAGGCTTGGCAGCCAACCCTCCTGCATGCACCCAAGCCCAAGCGGAGCACAGCATTTGGCCATTCGCAGCATAAGGATGGATGCAGTGGGTGTTCTTTTTTTACATTTTTCTCTGGATCTGCAGATTCAACAGTGGATCCGCGGGTACGCAAATCTGTGGATCCACCAATGGATCCATGGGTCGGAAGAAAAAAATATAATTGGGCAATTTTCTTGCCCGTGAGGTATTCCTAAGGGACCTCTCTATGTGTCCTGTGGGGTTAGGATACCTTTATCCTGACACATTATGGGGGTTATTCTAACTTTGGAGGAGTGTTAATCAGTCCCAAAAGTGACGGTAAAGTGACGGATATACCACCAGCCGTATTACGAGTTCCATAAGATATAATGGACTCGTAATACGGCTGGTGGTAAATCCGTCACTTTTCCGTCACTTTTGGGACGGATTAACACCTCCTCCAAAGTTAGAATAACCCCCTATGTGTTTTACACTCGTCTTTTCCCACCCCGAGCCGAAACAAAATGGCAGCTGCAGCTTTTCCGTCAGGTTGCAGCTAGCCAATCAGGGCGTTGCTTTTCCTCCGGATAGGCGAATCCCCAGGTCCGAATCTGTAGAGGGTCCACATCCCTATCGATCTATATTATTTAAACTCAAATATCTCAGAAACTACTGAACGGATTTACACCAAATCAGAAAAAGCTTGTTTTCTGGACCAAAAGCTAGCTTTCTGCCAAATTTGGTGTAATTCCATTCAGTGGTTCTGGCTGTAGTTGTGTTTCAAAATTTTAAAAAATCCTATTGATGTAGAATGGTGAAAAAGTAATTTGGGGACCCCCTTTTTCTCAGCCCCCGCTTAATGGATCACCCTGAAACTTCCAAAACAGCAGCTGAACTGACTAAGGTATAAGTGTTTACAATTTTGTGAAGACTCATCAAACGGCGCCAAGGTTATTGGCAAAACAAAAAATGCTCAGTCTATGAAGAAAAGGTCCCAACTATAACCACTCACTAGGTCATGTATATATATATACTGTATATAAAGACTTTATGCAATTTAATCTCCAATAGTGTAGTTTGCACAGCACTAGTCACTTCATATATTCTTTGCCTGGTATGGGATCACTCAAAGAGAGGGACGCATTGTGTAGCCATTGCATGGGCAGTATAGATGTGACTTTGTAGTCCAGACTGATGTTGTGTAGTCTGCACAATATATGTTATGTTTGCAACTGGAGATATACAGTTGTTGTATTGCTTTGCACATTAGCAGTACTACATCATTTTGGATATTTGTTCTGGATATAGCAGATGAATGATTGATTCAGAATTTCAATGATGTATAAGATCTATGCCATGTGAATATCGGAATTTGGTCCAGATTATTAGCTATACGTTATACATATTAGATGTTACTAATAAATATAGCACTGGACTGCTCATGTGCCGCGTTGTCACCTGTTCAACAAATACAATGGCGTGGTAAATGGTTGCTGTGGTGTGGCACGATATGTATCACTGAATCACCATATATATATATATATATATATATACATATATATATATATATATATATATATATATATATATACACATATGTATATTTATTCACTGAAAAATTTAAACAATTGAAGGTAACATAATAGAACTGATGTTAAAAAAAACGAAATTCAATGAAAAAAATACTAAAATTAAAGTCAGACTATAGTTATAGTTGACTGGGCTAATTATAAGTCGTAGCCCAACATGCACTGCTTTTGATTTCACATATTACATCTCTCATGACATATTAAATGACATCATTGATGACATAACTTATCACTTCTCAAATGAAATATGTAAGACAAGATCTTACTACCATACCTAAAGATAATATCAATTAATGTTTGGGTTTGTCAGTGAACTTCTAGAGTTCTTGATCCTCTTCAGTCACTGCTCAAGATGTGCACATGCCCAAGCCTGCAGCAGGCACTAAGTTCCCTCTGCTGAACATAGGCTTCACTGGCAAGGCAACTCTCCGTAGGCAGCAGGGGTTTGTCCACTGTGCCTATACCCAGGCCCTTCACTCAATCACCCCCCCAGCCACAAGCACTCAACAAACATTTCCATGAAGGAGCCGAAGTGGATGAACTTCTTTTTGAAAAGTTTAATTCAGATTGCTCTAACTGCAAAACAAAAATGACCTTTCTATGGAAACTCTGGCCTAAATGTGTGTTTGTGCGTGTGTGCGTGGGTGTGGGTGTATGTGTGTGCGTATATGTGTGAGTGTGAAGTGTTTTTGTAGCATACATATTATATAGAAATATGGTGTTTTTAGGGTTTACAAGTGTAATTTGTGTAGTTGTAAGTGTAGACGAGTTGCTAGCGGGTTTGGATATGCTAATTTGATGCTGTTGTTTAGGTGTTTGGGGTTTGCTTTGTATTACCCACCCACACACACACATACACATTACCATATAAGGTGTTTTTAGCGTCCATGGATATGGTTATAGGGTTTTAGGTGTTGGGGGCATATACAGACATTTTAAAACAGCTTAAAGTATGTAAGGACTGAAAAAAATATTAAAAGTTTAAAAAATAAAATATTGGAATACAACATTGTGGTACATAAACCTTTTAGCTTGAAATTATGGTAATCCAAAATGAAAAATGAGAACAGTATTATCAGAATTTGTGGAATGAGAAATAGCATCACACGCCCATTTGTCTCATTCTTTATGCTTTTCATGTCCATTTATACCTTTATATGTACAGGTAATTTACCTATTGACCTGTGGAATTTTATCTGGGTTCCATTTGCAGTGGAGTGTTGGTTATGTTTTCTTTCTCCTCCTCATGCTTTTCTTTTGGAACGCCTGTTTAAAATTGTCTTTACTGTAATCTCATTAGGTAATTACTGAAGTGATGATACAGAAAAAATATGGTACTAAGTGAATCAAAAAATATTGTGTAGGAGGCATGGTCTAGTGTCTAAGTTACCACCTTTGAACCTGACAGCATATATTTGAATCCTGGCCTTGGCAGATTCACTTAGTGCCTCATTTAGAGTTTGGACGAACTGGAGCATCAATCTAAATAGGTTGTGCTGCCGCTCTACAAAATTCATAATTCCCTCACCCTGTTTAGAGTTGAGGGGAGTGCCAGGGTTCTGCTAGCAAAGTATCAGCTGGTATTCACAGCAGTAAGGACCAGTCCCTTAAAGGGTCGCTGGTCAACATTCATAAGAATGACTGCCCATTTAGAGTGCTCATTTCAAAATATATTTGTCCTGTTTGGAACAGTTAGGTGATGTTTGTCAATCTTGCACTGGAAACCAGAGAAATTATCCCCAAGCACTAGGTAAAAACTCCAAGTGTGTCATGACTATCATGTTTTTGTTTTCAATAACAAATTCTTGCTTTGGCAGTTTAATATTGAAAAGAAAAAAAATGCCAAGAGCAGGCATTAAACGTGGTGCCTTCTCAACAAAGCTTCAGTATTTTTACCAGAGCAGTGGTGGCAGCAGATCTCAGAAGGAACAAAGATCCCTGCCTGCCTTTCAGGCATCTATAAATATAGTGGGTGGTCTTTAACCAGGGAGCACTGGCATAACTTCTATGACTTGGCAGATTGGCTGGCTGGTCACCATTCTATGGTGAGGTCCTGTCTCCTTTGGCCTAAAGATTTTGCCCCTCATTATGACATTGGCGGTAAATCCCACTTACTGCTACGCTGACTGCCGCCAACATACCACCGCCGCAGCGGATATCCGTTCACCATATTATGACACATACACACCAATCCGTCACTATTCAGCCACAGACACAAATCCGCCACACCAAAGGTCAGTGATAAACTGGCTGTATCCAAACCCACACCGTTATGCCAGCAGAACAATGCCCATCACATTATGACCCACAAATCACCATGGCGGACATTCAATGGCAGTAAACCATTGGTGGTACATACCACTGTGCTCAAAATATACACACTGAAACAAAACAAAAACACATTGGATAATTCAAACAATACACACCTGACACCCATACACACACCACACCCACACATCCACACCACTATAAAACACACACCCACATTACCCACAACCCTTTATGACTACAAACCATTGGCACAAGACAGACACCACGACCACAGACAAAACCAGAGCCACACACTACTTACACCTATACACCACTGACGCACCCTACTTCACACACCCCAACACATCACCTTACACACCCTTACGTACACAACTCACACAACACCCATGGCACCACAAAGACACTCCAGATTCTCAGAGGAGGAGCTAAGGGTCATGGTGGAGGAAATCATCAGGTTAGAGCCACAACTATTTGGAGCATATGTGCAGCAGATATCTATAGCTAGGAAGACAGAGCTATGACGGAGAATCGTGAACAGGGTCAATGCCATGGGACAGCACCCAAGAACCAGGGATGACATCAGGAAGAGGTGGAACGACCTACGGGGGAAGGTACGTTCCATTGCAGCAAGACACCAGCTCACTGTACAGAGGACTGGCAGTGGACCCCCACCTCCTCCCCAACACCTAACAACCCGGGAGGAGCAAGTCTTGGCAATCATGCATCCTGAAGGCCTGGCCGGAGTAGGAGGAGGACTGGACTCTGGTAAGTCAACTCTATACTACTACCCCCCTACCTGCATGCCATCACATACCCCCACCCTCACCCTCACTCCCATCACTCCACCACTTCTCACACACCCCACCATCACATCTCACTCATCCCAATGCCAGGCCCAGCATGCATTACCAATGCATGGACACCACTCACAGACCTGCATGGACACCTATCACTAAAGCATGCACACTAGAGAGAATCAGCAAGCCCACCACATTCCAACTTACACAAGTGAAAGCTTCCAGGGCAAATTCAACCAAAGAGGGCAAGCCACTGATGCACAATATGTCACACACAGAAACAATAACACATCGTTTACATCCCCACAGGTATCCCAGCCAATGTCACCGGAGAGGAGGTGCCAGCAATATCCAGTCCCCCAACTGAAGAGGCCCACAGTGATGATAGCAACTCTGGTCGCCTGGATCTGGATGACCAACATGGCCCATCAGGGACCTTTGGACAGTCGGTTACCCAAGTCCAGTCACAGACAACCACAGAGCCTCCCCCATCTGGAACCACCACCATAGCACCCACCCAGCGTACCCACACCTCAGTCCCCAGGACACGTCAATCAGCAGTGTGTCCACCTCTACAGGGACCCACGGGCACACCTCAAACCCATGACAATCTGGGACCTAGAGTCAGTGGCAGTGGGAACACGGTTCAGGGGACAGAGGCACAGGACAACAGGTAAACTGGGAGGAGTGCTGTGCACCAGGGGGAGGACAGGCCTAGGGAACCAACTCTCCAGGAGGCACTTGCAGAGATCCTGGGAGCATACCAACATTCCTAGGACACGATGGGCCAGATCCTGGACAATGTGCAGAAGAAATTGCAGGCCATCAACACCACCCTGGTCTCCATATTAGGGGTGCTGGCAGACTTGGCCAATATTTTGAGGGAGGCAGTCTCACAACAGCAGGCCCCTGCTACTAGCCAGACATCTGAATTGCCTTCCACCTCTGCTGCCGCTAGTGGACAGGAGGCCCCACCACAGGAGTCACAGGCCATCAGCAGGCCCCCTCCCCCGCAGAAGAAGAATCACCCTACAAACATTTCCTGCAATCAAGGCAGAAGCCAGAGACTATTGCCAAGACCCCGCCAGGAAATGAGACTCTCCTGGTTGTCACCCTTGTTTCCCACTCTGTCACCCTGTCCACCTTGAACTGTCATTGCATTGCTCTTCTTCCTATGTCCCCATGGACAATGCACCTGTGCTACAGACTGGAACTATACCCTGACATTTCCTGCATCATCACCCCATTCCATTGCACCTGCTCCTCAATATCTTAGCTCTTCAATAAACACCCTTGAAAAAATAGAAGTATGGAGTATGTCACATTTTTTAAGTATGTATACGTTTAACCATGTACAAACATTGCAATTCAACTATGAGGTTAATGATCACATATGAAAGACCTGTAGTTGGCTGCAGTGAGCAAACCAGGAGCTATTGTGAGGCACCAACATCTGTAAAATGAATTGCCAAAGGGTGCAGTAAGTGGGCATAGAAGTGGGAAATAACAGCATGCCAGTGAATTTCAAAATAATGACAATGAAATGTGAAGTAACTCTGTCTTGCCTGTGTGTCACTGGAAATATTGCTGGATCACTGCTGTTCTGTTGTCCTCATCCTCATTCTCTGCCTCCTCATCCTCACTGTCCACAGGGTCCACTGCTGCTACACGGGCATCTCCAGCCTCCTCCTCCTGCAGAAAAGGTACATGGCATCTCAGGGCAAGGTTGTGCAACATGCAGCATGCCACTATTATCTGTCAGACCTTCTTGGGTGAGTAGCACAGGGATCCACCTGCTGGATGGAGGCACCAAAACCTGGCCTTCAGGAGGGCAAAGGTTCTTTCTATGATCCTTCTGGTTCGCCCATCTGCCTCATTATAACATTCTTCTGCCCTTGTCCTGGCATTCCTCACAGGGGTCAGTAGCCATAATAGGTTGGGGTAACCAGAGTCACCTGCAAATATTGAGGGACAGCATTTAGCCACACACTGTGTGTCTGTGGCCCACACCATACCCATACACCAACATATACTGAATGGGAACCAGGGCTCCCCTATTAGCCACACCATGTGCCTCTGTGGCCCATCACATTTTGGATGCTGCTACTCCTCAGGACAAAGGCATCATGCACCGACCTAGGACACTTAGCATTGACATGGGAGATGTACTGCTCCGCCAAGCACACCATCTGTACATTCATTGAGTGAAAACTCTTACGATTTCTGTACACCTGTTCATTTTGACGGGGGGACAAATGCAATATGTGACCATCAATTGCACCAATTGCATAGAAGTCAGCCTTCCCGGTGGCCAAATCTTTAACCTGGGGAAATACAATGTAGCTGCACATGTGTTTAATCAGAGCAGACAACACTCTGGTCAGCACAATTGAGAACATTGGCTGTGACATTCCTGCTGCCAAGCCCACTGTCACTTGGAAAGAACCAGTTGCCAGGAAATGGAGCACTGATAGAACTTGTACAAGAGGGGGGATCCCAGTGGGGTGACGGATAGCAGATATCAGGTCAGGCTGCAACTGGGCACACAGCTCTGTGATTGTGGCCCTGTCAAGTCGATAGGTGAGGATGATGTGCCTGTCCTCCATTATTGCCAAGTCCTCCCGGGGTCTGTACACGGGGGTATGACTCCATCTCCTATTCATCCACAGCGGTAGCAATCTAAGGGACAAAATAGTGAGGATCCGGTCACAAACTGAACAATGGGGCAATAACAGTACGATGCATGCTGTCAAATTGTAATGGTCAGTGAGAATTGTCAAGTATGTCCTTATTTAAACAGTGACGCAGCAATTATCCAGGGCCTGCCCCCCCTGAAATGGCATCCGCCTGTCCTGTGTTCAGGGACAGGTGGAAGTGAGGTAATTCCGCTGACGTTGTGCGCCGTTGCAGGAGGCGGTCCAGAACCGCTGTGCAACTCCTCATTGGTTAACATTGCGCCCTATGGGTTACAGTGGCCAATCGTGATGTACGCCGGCGGTGACGGTGACGGTATGCACCGCCGTGGACGTGACCACCATTTTACATCATATACCTCACTTGCTACCTGACCTTCAACAGTAGAGGACCTACACTGCATGTGCTGCTGTGACCTGTGTCTGGAACCTGCCATGGCCCGTGTGACTGGGGAAAGTGCCCCTGCCTTCACTTCAGCGGAGTTGGAGAGACTGGTGGATTGGGTCCTATCCCTGTATGGACTGCTGTATGGGCCTCCAGACCAACAGGTGAGTACACTGTTGACACGATGCATGTGGCATGAATGCATGGAGTGGTGTGTGAAGGCATCGTGTGGGGGGGTGGATGTCCCTTGGGCGTCGTACAGGTTGTGTGCTGGGCCATGTGTGCGTAAATGGTGATGTGAAGGGGTATGGTGGGCCATAAGTGTAACAGGCAGGACTATCTGACTATACTATTTTCCTGTGTGTATTCCTTCTGCAGTTCAGCGCCCATCAAAAGAAGGGTATATGGCGTGCCATCGCCAAGGATGTGCAGACCCTGGGTGTCTATGGCAGGCGGAGCACCCACTGTCGGAAACTGTGGGAGGACCTGAGGCGCTGGGCATGGAAGACGGCGGAGGCCCAGCTGGGGATGGTCTCCCAACGAGGAAGGGGTGCCCGGCGAACCCTGACCCTCCTGATGGCCCGCATACTGGCGGTGGCCTATCCTTAGCTGGATGGGCACTTGAGGGCATCACAGCAGCCACAAGGGGGTCAGTACAGTGTCCATCATTACAACTTATGCATGGTAGGGTGGTATCCGGGTGGGGGATGTGTGTCAGTGGGTTCCTCTAGGCCAGGCCTGACTTTGCAGCATAGGTCCCCTGGTGGGAAGGGTCCAAAAGGGATAATCCTGCTACCTAGCTTGTTAGCTTCACAACTGGTCAAGGCTGCGTGGGTCGCAGGTGTGTTGGATTTGCCTGTGTGTGCGCCTCCCCATGCCTTGGTGGCTAGCAATATTACTGGTAGTGCAATGCATAGTGCATAGGTCTGTACTGTGTGTGTGAGTGTGCTGTGTACGTCAATGGTGGTGTTGATGCAGCCATTGACCAAGTGCATCCTTTTTCTCTCCCCCCCTTTTTTGTTTTGTCATCCTGTCCTTATGTGCATTAGCATCATCTGGTGGAGGAGCAGAGGCACCAGCAACGGAGGGAGCTGCATCCACAGGACCGAGGAGGCGGAGTCTGTCGACGCAGAAGGCACCAGTGGGATGGAGGGCGAGGGGAGCACCACGGCGGAGACTGGAGAGGACAGTTCAGACACAGATACCTCCTCCGATGGAAACTCCCTGGTGGTGGCGGACACCTCTGTGAACACCCCAGCTAAAGGTACAGCCGCCACCCCCCATACAAGCCCCACCCTCCCAGCAGCCCCTCATCGAGTTGCCCGTGCCCGCTCACCCAGGAGGGTGGGCATTTCCTTCACCCCAGGCACTTCAGGCACTGCCCCAGTTAGCCCTGCTACCCTGAGTGAGAAGGCTATTGACCTCCTGAGATCCATCTCTGTAGGGCAGTCAACCATTGTGAATGCCATCCAGGGGCTGGCAGCCCAGATGCAACAAACTAATGCATTCCTGGAGGACATTCACACTGGCTTGGCAGCCCAACAGAGATCAATCCAGTCTCTGGCCTCCTCTCTGATGGCAGCCATTGTCCCTGTTTCCACTCTCCCCCTCCAACTTCCTCTTTCCAATCCCATTCCCCTCAACCCCAACCCATACCAAGCACACAGGCAGATGAGCATGAACACAAGAAAATACACAAGAGTGGCCCAGGCAAACACAAGCACCACACATCATCCCACAGGCACTCACACAAACATCATCCAGATGCAGACGTACCAACATCCACAATTTCCTCTGTCTCCCCCTCCTCCTCCTCCTCCACCTCCCTCCCAGTTCCGTCTACACTCACACCTGCATGCATTACATCCTCATCCACTACCAGCATCACCACCACCAGTGGGCAGCCATCTGAGGCTGCAGAGGATGGGCTGGAGCTTCACTCCACCAGCAGCAGCACCACCACCACCAGTGGGCAGCCATCCGAGGCTGCAGGGGATTGGTTGGAGCTTCCCCCACCAGCAGCTGCAGCACCACCACTACCACCACTTAGAAGCTGTCACCGCCGGTGGATGGTATGTAGTTCTGCCTCCATGGGCTGCAGTGTGGCCTGCCCACTGCTAATCCAGTGGTTATGACACCCACCTGAGACACTGTGACCTTGCACTCCCCAGGATCAAGAGCACAGGGCATGAGGCCCCCTCCAGAACCAGTGGGTAAGTCACCCACCAACCCCAGCCTCCCCAGGATCAAGAGCACAGGGCACAATGCCCCTTCCAGAACCAGTGGGCAAGTCACCCACTTGAGAGACTGTGGCCTTGCACTCCCCAGGACCAAGGAGAGGGCATATTTCCCCCCCCCACGAGCATGTGGGCAAGTCACCCACGTGAGAAACTGTGGCCTTGCACTCCCCAGGACAAGGCACAGGGCATGTTGCCCCCTCCAGAGCATGTGGGCAAGTCACCCACTTGAGAGAGACTGTGGCCTTGCACTCCCCAGGACCAAGCACAGCCCATGTTGCCCCCTCCAGAGAATGTGGTCGAGACCCCCCGAGAGACTGTGGCCTTGCACTTCCCAGGACCAAGCACAGGGCATGTTGCCCCCTCTAGAACCAGTGGTCTTTTTCCATCTCCCGGCTGAGGTGCCCCCCCATCCCCCGTCCCCCTGCGGTGCCTACCTATTTCTCAACTGATGGCCATGCAGTGTTCTCTCCGTGTTGATGCAGGTGACAAGTGGGGCCCTGGACTTTGGCTTGTGGCCATGTGGGCCACGCAAACTGAGGACTGGGCAGTGTCCCTTGAACTGTACAATTGTAAATATCTGTAACAAAGTTATTTTTATACTGTGTTGATATTATTACACTCACTTTAGTAAATTAATTTTGTCCTTGCATTATTCAGCCAATTTAGGGGGAATAACTCGTTTTCCTGTACATCTGGTTGTGTGTATGGTGTGTATATGTCGGGTGTGTGTTGTGCGTGTTTGTGTCACTCTCTTTTTCCTCCTTTCCCTTTTGTGCTAGGCGGGTGTGCTCACCGTCGTCGTCTTCGCTGGTGTTCGTGGTGGAACAGCACATAGAAGAGCATGGGGAAGACATGCAGCTCGGGGTCCATGGCGGGTTGGTTGTTCCCTGTGTTTCCAATGGTGAGTCCTTTCCCTTCTGAGCTCAGTTTCCGCCAGGCTTTTGATGTCATTGGTACTGTTCCAGAAAAGGTGGCGGTTTCCAGGGTCATAATATGGTGGGCGGAACATTGACTTCCGCCTGGGTGTAGGCGGCTACTTCTGTGGTGCCTGTTGTTTCCGCCCTGTCGGTTGGTGTGGTAAAGTGTCTGTCTATCTGAGATCTATCCGCCATGGTCATAATTTGGCAGTAATTACTGCCAGCCTGTTGATGGTATTACCGCCACTTTAACACCAACTGCCAGGGTTGTAATGAGGGCCTTTGAATTGTAATGCAACTGTTTGCCCTACTTCAGCCCACATTATGACAGACATTATGAAAGACATGGGATTTCTGGAGGGGCTGGTAAACTTGTTCGCAATAACATCTCAAATATGAGGCCTACAAAGTCATTATGGATGACTCATGTTTCTCCTTGAGATTTAAGCTGCTTCAAGCAGCCAAAATCACTGAGGAAAACTGCAGGAGAGAAGGAGGAATTACTGAGGGAATCAGATTAAAAATTACAAATTGCCACATAATTCTTCATTACTCAGGGGACTTTCAGGGTTCAGTTTAGAAACCCTATTATTTCTGCACCCTTGGGGGTAACGGGACACCCAGAATTATTAACTTTGTGGGTGTGCAATTAACAGTGTCCTGCACTGGACATTTTTAATAACGCCTTTGATACATACGATCTCCCCATCACCTCTCAAAAACATCACCCATAAAACACAGCGCCATGTTGCTTCAGTGCTCGGTTTGCACTATATGATTGCCAATTTATGCAATAGAGGTAATCCTTAATTATATTGAATAGAAAAGTACATTAGATAATGATAATAACTATTAATTATAACTAATATCAGAGCACTTTTATTTTTAACTAGATGTAATAATAATATAGCTTCAAAATTCTGATTCACATTTAAGTATTATACCGGTAAAGTCAAGAAATATTTCACGTGCCTTGGTCATTCACCCACCTCGCTTACAAGATTTATAAATAAGGTGAAACCCCGTCAACTTTACCATTGCACGTTTGGAACTAATACCTGTTTTAGATTGAGGGACATGTTTTTTCTGTTTTGCCACATCTTGTTCTGTAATTGAAAATAAAATAAAAAATATGGTCAGTCAAAAAGAAACACACAAACCGATTATGCTGATTGAACGCACTAGCAGCAATTATAAGGTACACTGTTTCATTTCCAAGTTTCCAGTATGTGTATGCGTAACATTTCAGTGCATTTTGAGTGACACTTTATCACAAGTAAACCAGAGTAGTCACGCCTTTGGATAAGATCATTTTCACTAAGGCCCAACTTTGTGAACATCAATTACCTACAAACAGCCTCAGAACAGATGCCATGCTCTTCAACTGCTTATATACAAGACCGCTCATCTTATCCCCTTCAGTACGAGACGGTTTGAAGGCACCATAGTAAGCAATATAGATGGGAAAAGTCATGTGCAGAGAGGGAAGCTTCGAATAGCTGGTCAAGCAAGGTGGCTTGTGCAGACCTGTACAATGTGAATATGGGCTGTAGAGAAGATCCTGTCAGTGGGCGTTGGATTGTAAAACCGGCAGCACATCAAGTATAATTGTAATTGCATTTATATAGCGCTTAAAACCCCTGACGAGGCGTCAAAACACAATGCGTCTTTAGAAACATATTTACCTTTACTGATGCTATTTAGAGGGATCTGATGAGGAAGCAACCCAATAACAGCAGGTGAACGTCCAGTGGAGAGCTTTTATTCAAGCCTGCCTACCAAGGCAGCATTAGCCCAATAACGTTGATGACCAGTTCGTCCCTGAGAAAGTGGCAGTACAAGTCCCATAATATAAAGTGCTTTAGACTGTCAGGACTGGCTGAATGTTACATCACTTTTAGACACTTGGTAGCTATTTAGCGCATGTTTTAGGATTCACAATATCACGTTTTAACATGCTGTTGGAAATCAATTCAAGGATTGAAGTATCTCACAATGACTATGCCAAAATAATGCTTCCCGGGCGTTATAGAATTTTTGGGATATCTAGGTTGGTGTAAACATCATAGGTGTTTGAAAAATTAGTAATTATTGTGGGCACTCTTGTGACTCACAAATATGTGTGTGTTGCCTAAGAATAAAGGTGGAAAGAGCACAAAGCATCCATGTCCATCATGTTCTTCCCTAGAGTTGCTAGAACTGCAAATGTTCCAACAAATAATGCTTGCTATGGGGTGAATGAGCATGATTTCATATGCATGAATACAATGAAATGATAGCACTCTTATCCAAACAAAGTGAAACTATTAGTCAATTTGCACTGGCTTGACCGACTCTGACTGTTTCTGTTTCGAAGAGGAGAACAGAGAAAATGGACTGGCCTGGTCAGGGCTGGTGAACTGTTAGAACTCTGTTAAAGAAGCTTTACAAAAGCTGTACACTCTAATAAACAATGTACCACACCATTCTTGGAACAGATATGTTGATGCCTGACACATGCTATCCTGCTTATCCCTCAGTTCTGCCTTAGAATTCATATTAGAATTGCGCTTTCCTTGATCTTTTGGAAATCCCACATAGATTGGAGCCCAAGACAAATCTCTGCATGCGTGCAGGCACGTGTTCACACCCAGGCAAGGTCAACTCAACCTTTCTTTCTGTTAATGTCAAGCCATCCACCATTCAGTTGTAGAGTCAAAGCAGTTTGGTTTGTGATGTGTGCTGTTTTTCACCAACCATTCTGTGATGCTGAAGCGGGATTCTTTCTCCTCAAGTGTTAAGTAAGGGTGTGGTGAAGTAAGTGCTAAAGAAGGTGGAGATGTAGAGTCGGTAAATTTCATTTTGCAGCATGTTGTGGTCATGTACTTTACAAGGGAGTTTAGTATATGGAGCCTTTACAATAAAGGGGTGTCTCTCGCTTATATAAAATATGTCTCATGAAAAGGAATGCAGGGTTCAAACTAGTTTTGTTAATAATTGTCTATTTAGGCATACCAGTACAATACTTGCATACTCTTGTCCCCTGCTTTGAATCCTTTCCCTCATATTTATCAGAATTAGTGTTGTACCCCCTCCCCCTTTCCCTAGGTTCTGCGTGGCAGACCCTTCCTAGCTCTTATTTCATCAATCATGTGATTTGTGACTCTCCTATGCTACAAATGTATTACTCGATTCTCCCTGAGCCGTTGACCTTCCTGCACCATCCCTTCTTCCCTGGGCATATTTTGGATTGCACCATGGGATTGCCTGACAGCTTCTTCCACATGACCACCTGTGGGACCCAGTTCTGTCACTTTAGATTACTCGGTGGAACATAGATTGGAAGTTCACATTCTCCAAAACTGCAAATTACTTTCATACACTCTCTGGGGATTTTAAAGCCATCACCATATATACCCTCTGCCTCCTGCACAAAGTAATGCCTCTGTCCAACACTCCTCAGCACCCTCTGGACTGCAAAGATTTGAGTCCTCGCTTTTTCTTGAGAAGATGTATAATGCTGACTGTTTCGAGGAAAATCATTGAGTCACACAGCTAACCGTAGTTCAAATGAGGTAGGCGCTGGGATGTTGTGCAAGAGGATGGAGCTCATAAATCAAGGGCATTGTGTATACTGCTTTAGGTCTACACATGGGTGCATGTGTGTACGAGACATTGCATTTCTTGCAGAACTAGCCCAATCTGTAAGGAGAAGCATTCAAGGGGCCCGACTGACACTGAAGATACTGGCACCAATTGTAAACTTGAAAACTGTGAATGATGTTATCTGGGGTACCATAAACCTGCCAGTGAGCTTTCGCCATTGATGATTGTTCCAGGGAGCATGGCTTGCTTTTTACAATCAAAATGAATCAGGGTCTCCTATACAAGAGTACCACTCCCATGGAGTATGCACATGTGTACCACCCTCATGGAGGCACATCATTGCTGACTAAAACCCACACAGGTGGGATATTATCCCCATTTAGCAAAGGATCGATACACAAATTCTTAGGATGAGGTGTTAAGACTTTTGTGAACTTTGCACGGTGCAAGGCTCTCCTCTGGTGTCTGACCCTGATGAACAATGGCTGGGGTGTGTGGTAGCCCTAAATCCTAAAGGATGAGGGGCTGAGGAGGGTGGGGCCCAATATAGAGCCCCTGCTTGTCACATGTTGAGATCCAGTCGACTAACACAAGCACTGGCGATCCTTGTGATAACATGCTGATTTGGTTCTGCTTACTACGGAGATGATGAAAGCTGAAGGAAACAGCTACCAAATGAAGAACGGTGGATAGGTCTGTCAGATCATTGCAAGCCGCAGATGTTGCTGCTCTAGCAGGGTGACCACAGAGATAAACCTTCCCAGCTAGACTCTGCTTTCACATACATACATCAATGACAATAGAACAGCGTGGAAGCCAAGGCTCCTGAAGTTGAAATGCTGATTTTAACCAAGACTTGTGAAATGTTACTAGTTACATTAGGTAAGCAGAATGCTGCATGTTAGAACTATATGATGATGCTAAGGTGCTATGTACCTTAGATTACTAAATCTCAGCAACGTCCCAATCATTAGAGGAGTAGGTGGAAGATATGGAGTGTGGTGCATATAATAAGAACTTTAGTACTGACCGCATATCAGAAAGGGTAGAAGGAAAATGTAGTGAAGAACACTAATGTGAGGAGATATCATCCACAAATGTTATTTCTAGCCATTCAGTGATTTGTAATCAGGCCAGATGAGTGCTAACTAGTTCTGATTATAAAGATTTGTGAAATGGAATTAGAACATTGGAATATTGAGGGCTTCATTGCAGACAAGAGTAGCTAAATTAAGGAATTATGAGTTGAATTATGATGTTTATTTGAATTTACTTCTTGCTTGTTGGCCTTATTTTGTTGCTTGAAATGTATCCATGTATCATGATTGGCCACTTGTGAGTGAGGATTTTGAGAAACGTTACCAAAATTACTAAATTTTCAAGTTATCCATGATTTGAATGAGATGGCTATTCAATTTACAACTGTGCACTCAATATGAAGCTGTTCTACTGTTTGTTCTATTGGGTATGTTAGGGCTACATTGTGGGTTCCCTGGAATGACCAGACACGTTTCTACAGTAGTTTAAATGGAATAAACTTTGAGCTCCACTGTGTCTATCTGAAATTATTTGCTATAGCGCCACTGGCTGAAAGGCATTGAAGCATTTTACATAAAATGACAGAGATTACAGAATAAAATAGGAGAGGGCCAATAATGACTCAGCTAGACCTTCTGCTCCAGCTTTTCAATGTTTGTCTTTTTGTTTTTCTTTGTCAAATTTAGAATATTCAACTCGTAGTGAGTGAGATGTTGTTATGGCATTACAACCCCACTGCACTGGAACTAAGGGGCACATTTATGGAAAGTGGTGCTGCACCAAGTACAGCGTCACTTTCCCTGCGCCCCTTGGCACCCCCCTACCGCCACCATGTGTGAACCGTATTTAAAATGCGGTGCACCATGGCGCAGGGTAGGAGGCAATAATGTCATTTTCTATGACGCTATTGATGTACTCTGCAGGAGTAGTGCCAAAATATTGGCGCTACTCCTGAGAGTACAGAGGGGCCCATTCTAAAGAATGGATGCCCCCTTTTAACGCCTGCTCTTGAGCAGGCCTTAAAAGTACGGTTAAAAATGGATAAGGAAATCTCATATATTTCCTTATGCCATTTTACCGGCTCCCCTAACAGGGGAATGCTGCCTTTGCATAAATTATGCCTGGTGCAGGCATAATGTAGCGCCATTACATGCATTGCGCCACTCTGTAAATATGGCGTGGGGATTTTGGCCTCGCTGAGCCACATTAACATAAAAAAGAAATCATGTTAATGTGGCGCAAGGTGTTGCTAGGGGCCTATAAATAAGCCCCTAAGCGTGTAGCTGACATTGCTTGGGCCTATAAAATCTGCAGAGGGCCTACAAAAGCATGCATAGCCCTTAGTAGTAGAAGGGTGATGACAAAGGTAGGGTTTGGATATTTCTTTAGATCATTAAGCCATGAGCTCTGACAAAGGTGTTAAGCTGTCTTAGAGTATTAAAAAGTGATTTATAAAGTGTTTTTAACAAGGCTCAGTGTAACTAAAATGAGTGTTGGGAAGAACTAATGTAGGAAGGAGCATTATAATCGAAGTGATAAAAATATAATTATGTAGCAATGTTATGAAATGAAGAAAATGTTTTATCAATCAGTTCAGAAGACAGAACCCTTCAAGGTGGCAGTCTACTAAAGACTTGCAAATAGGTTAAAGGTGGAGGGGTAATTGGTTAGAGCTAGGCCCTGTGAATGTGTAGATAATTTTTACAAAATGCATTGGCAGAGCCTCCTCACCTTCCCCAGCTTTTTATTATGTTAATGGAGTTATGCAATGCTACAACTCACTCACAAAAGAGTATCCCGGTGCCCAAGCTAACACTGAAGATGGAAAAAAAGGTAAATTCACTTAAGGAAATCTTAAAACATTTTTTTAATATGTCTTCATTTATTTATGATATCTTAATTAGGATTACAGTTACATAGTAAAGCATATCAGTGTATAGTCTGCACAGATATTAACATGAGGGCCATTGCAATCGATGAGGATGTGTAATATAAGAAATATTAGGAGTTTAACAAAGGCGTAAATCTACCCTCAATATGCTATTGCCTTAATAAGTACAGAGTAAACTAAACTCTGGTGTGTGGTCATCGGCATACAGCCCTATGTCTGGCTGAAAATGGAGAACAAGGGGAAGTGGAGGAGGAGGGCATAACACAGGACAGCCAGCCCTGTGCAAAGAAGGCTAATTTCAGTGTGGATCTGTGTCAGGGTGGCCATGGGGGCCATGTGTTATCCCTCCTTTCCATGAGGATGTCAGTCTGCATCTTTGTGGAGGTGCGAGTGTGCTCCTGGTGCAGACATTCTGGGCCTGTGGGTGCTGTGACATCTATCAAGGTGGTCTGCAGTCCGATTTGGCTTCCACTTGCTCCATGTAATGTTGCCAGTCAGGTAGTCTGTCAGTGCCAGGCCCCTTGATCCGACTGTGTGCAGTGCCGGCTGCTCCAACTAGATTCCTGAGCAAAGATCAGAGAACCGCAGGGAGGGTGGGTGGTGGGGGGGGGACTTCCATCACATGGCTATTCTCTGCTTTGCCATAACCAGGCCCAAATATATATGTTTGTTGATGGGTGGTGTGCGGTGATGTAGGTAGTAGCTCCCAGTAAGCAATGGATCCCTACCCATTGGACCTGAGAGCCCAGGGCACCAGAGAGGAACCCCATCATCTCCCCTTAGTCGGAGTCGAGTTGGGCGCAGCTCCATACCATGTATGCCTGCTAGTCTGGCAGTGAGGGCATGTTTCTGAGGTGCCAGGGTACATGCGCACCAGGTACTCTGGGGCATGGTAGGTGTGGTGTAGATGATTGAATTGTGTGCACTTCAATCTAGCAAGAATCTTATCCATGAAAAGATCACCCCACACTGTTAGTCCTGCCTCAGGCCAAAGGGCTGAGTCATGGGCAATTGCAATTCGATATATCCTGGTAAAGTCCAGAGGGAAAGCTCAGGAGCATGTCAGGGACATGCTCACATCTGGATAATATATGTCTTCCAGCACACTATTGCCACCCGCATGGGGACATTGCCGCCTCTCATTACCTGTGTTTCAGAACCAAGCAGCCATCGTAGCACCAAGGTAGATGTTGCCCTACCAAACCAATGTCCCAGTTCCGACAAGTTCATGCCTGCTATCCAACGCATGGGCCACTGGAGCTGAGCATCAGTGTATTAGTGTTCGTTGTTATAGGCACCCAGTCCTCCCAACTCCAGGCAGCCTGGAGAGCACCACCCGCCATCTACCCTTGCCCCATATCAATATGGTCAGAAGGGAGCAATAAGGGGATAAAAAGTATAATACACAGGGAGTATCAACATTTTGGAAATAGCAACCCTGCCCACTGGAGAGTGCGGCAGGCCTGTACAAAATGGGAGTGATAACCTCACCCTATCAAGGGCTTTGCCCATGTTACCATCGGTTAGGTCTTTATCAGAGTGATGAACTTGTATGCCCAGGTATTTCAAGGAATCACATGTTCAGGGGAGAGGGTTCTGCTGGAACGCATTCTGCTGTTTTTCCGTTAGGGCTGTAAGGTGGAACAAATGAGATCCACCCCAATTCACCCATAAGCCGGCTCCTTCCCAAACTGTTTTAGTAGCTCCATTGAGCCGGGAGGCACTATGGTATCATCTCAATGGCACCCCAGGGCGTCATCAGCATATAGGGAAGCTATGTGCCAATGGTCATCAGCTCTGAGTCCCCAGTCTGCTGCTCATGCCTGAAGTGCACATGCTATTGGCTTCATGGCCAGTGCAAATATTGTGGGGGATACAGGGCATCCCTGGCAGGTGCCAATTTCTATATTAAATGTGTCAGATAGAACACTTCCTGTTTGACCAAGGCTAGTGGCATAGTGTATAAGATGTCTATCCATCTGAGAAAACATAAGCCAATGCCCCTTCTCTTGAGGACTTCCTTCGAATATATCCAGCCCACGGTATTTGAATGCCTTTTCACTGTCCGGCATTGTGACCCAGAGGTTCACGTCCACAGATCATGTTCAATCAATTATCGTGAACAGGTGAATGAGGTTCAGGAAAGTGTTCCTGCCGGGTATAAACATGTTCTGATCTGGGTGCATTACCTGTTGTGCAATAGGGATCAATTGGTTGGCCAGCACCTTAACAAGTATCTTGTAATTAGGATTTAACAAGGAGAGAGGAGGGTAGGAGCCCATCAGTAAGCGATCCCTGTCAGGCTTGGGCAGGGTACCAATAGACCCTCATCAAACAACAACACCAGGGAGCGGCATAAGTGGGAGATTCGGAGGAAAGACTCCTGGTCCCGTGTGTATGGCTCCCAATAATCAACAAATCAAAATGATATACACGCAGTTCCAAAACACAAGAGGGTTTCTTTCAGACTAATGGTTCTGCATTGAGTGGAAATCAATATATTCGAAGCAAGAGCTCTCACTCACCTTCCGGTGACATGCTTCATCATAGAGCTATGCTCCTCGTCAGGCCGGCGCTGCAATGCCTGATGGGCCCCAGGAGGGGGCTCTTTGCCGGAGATCTTTTGAGAATAATGCACAACCGGTCAAAAAGTAATTTAAGGATTGGTATAAGGGTAGTTAAAAATGGCTAGAGGTAAAAAATGCTCTTTATTCTGATACTAATACCTCCGACATGATTAAAAACGACAAATTAGGATATGGTAAAATAATGTCTACGCTCCCCAAATGACAAAAATGTAATACAGGCACTAAATCTCACAATAGAGAATAGTAAAGGTAAAGGTAAACACAGGATCCCCTGTGTTACTCTATATAATAGGTCAACATGTTTCTCGCTGGTTTTAGTCAATAAATGATCTTATGCGATTCGTCAGAACCCTTAACACGTACCTAATCCTATAGGCAATTAGGAACCCATAATAGGGAAATCAGAAACCTAAAAAAATATAGGAGAAAGTAACAATCGTCAAAGAATTTCTTTGTCATCAACAGTGACGTGTACACAATATCCTAAGTTGTTACCCCAGACACTCGTGAGGAGTCCCAAAGGTGCCATGTGACAAAGGTACAACAGTGAAAACAAAAAGAGGACCAACTTGACCAATAGCCCCTCCCTGAGGGAAGCAGGGAGTATACCCGCTGTGTAGGTGGAATTAAATGCTTTCTATTAGTGAGGGGTCAATGAAGATTGAAAAAAGGCATACAATCCGATTGGCCAACCGTCTGCCCCAACAGTCTTGCCACGCACCATCTGTTTTATCGTGTCTCTAATTTCATTGTCATATAGGGTAGCCTCAAGGTCCACCAGTTGAGCCACCTGCAGGCGTGGCAGACATATAGGGGCATATTTATACTTTTTGACGCAAAACTGCGCTAACGCAGTTTTGCGCCAAAAAAATTAGCGCCGGCTAACGCCATTGTGAAGCGCCATGCGGGCGCCGTATTTATTGAATGGCGTTAGCCGGCGTTAGCCGACCGGCACTGCCAGGTGTGCGTGAAAAAAAACGACGTACACCAGGCAGCGCCGGCGTAGGGAAAAATGGCGTTCGGGCGTCCCAAAATGGGGCAAGTCATGCTGAGGCAAAAAAATCGTCTTAACCCGATTTGCGCCATTTTTTTTGGGCGCCCAGACGCCATTAACATGACTGCTGTCTTAGCAAAGACAGGAGTCATGCCCCCTTGCCCAATGGCCATGCCCAGGGGACTTCTGTCCCCTGGGCATGGTCATTGGGCATAGTGGCATGTAGGGGGGCACAAATCAGGCCCCCCTATGCCACAATTTTTTTTTAAAAAAAATACTTACCACAACTTACCTTTTCTTCCCTGGGATGGGTCCCTCCATCCTTGGGTGTCCTCCTGGGGTGGGCAAGGGTGGCAGGGGGTGTCCCTGGGGGCAGGGGAGGGCACCTCTGGCCTCATTCTGAGCCCACAGGTCCCTTAACGCCTGCCCTGACCCAGGCGTTAAAAAGAGGCACAAATGCGGGGTTTTTTGCCCCGCCCACTCCCGGGCGTGATTTTTGCCCGGGAGTATAAATACCACGCACATGCCTGAGAGTCATTTTTTAAGACGGGAACGCCTACCTTGCATATCATTAACGCAAGGAAGGTGTTCATGCAAAAAAATGACGCTAACTCCATGAACTTTGGCGCTAGACGCGTCTAACGCCAAAGTATAAATATGGAGTTAGTTTTGCGTCGAATTTGCGTCGAAAAAAACAACGCAAATTCGGCGCAAACGGAGTATAAATATGCCCCATGGTATCTAGGAACGATCCAATTAGGGCTACATCTGCCGTTCTCGGACCTGCATATAATTAAGTGTAATAAGAGCAGAAAGCACCATTGATCGTGCCTTTTGTGTTATGTATTACACAGGTTTCACGCGAATAGAGGTGATAAGTGTGCGGGGGAGTCAGAACAGAGGAGCCAAGTCAACAGCTCCCGGCCTTGTCACCCTCAACAACGCTTTCTAGTATGATAGTTGTTATAATCTTGTTTAAACAGTTGGTTTAGGGTTGTCTTATGAGCAAGCCTTGCCCGCACCAGGGGAGCGGCCACTGTCCAGTCTTCTAGTAGCAGCAGTTCGTATCTCTGAATATCAATTTCTAGGGCATGAAGGTCCCTGCTCAGAACCAGATTGGTGCCATAGACCATCTTTATGGCATGACCACAGATGACTACTTTAAAATGCCTCCCATTCCAAACAGGCATCAGAAGCCATGCCTTTATTTTTGTTGAAATATGTGGTAATGTTTTCTGATATGGTAGTGCAGAAGGCCCCGTTGAATAGGGCCTCAGTATGGAGCCTCCATGTGGGCATACGAGAGTCCCCCTATCCCTGTGAAAGTTGGAGCTGTAGTGTGCAATGGTCAGAGGAAGTGCATCCCAGGTATTGGGTGTGGGTGACCTTCACTAGCCCTTCTGGGCTGAAGTAAAAAAGATCAATGCTGGTGTGTAAATCATGTAGCCTAGAATATTAGGAGTATTTGTGTGTTGTGGGTTGTAGGCTGTGCAGGGCATCGAGCATCTGTATTGAGGAAGTCCAGTGTTTCAGATGATGAGTGAGCACTTCAGTTTCTGCACCAGGTACGGGGGGTGTGAGCAATCGTGGTCTAGATCAGGGACACAGTTATATTCAACTTACAAATAACAGCACGCCAACACATTATGTATCAGTGCAGGAGTGAGGGATTGCAGGAAGAGGGCCTGATTAGTGTTGGGAAAATATAAAGGGACTAGCATTACAGGGGGACCATCTAAGACTCTGTCTAGGACCAGAGCTACCTTTATAAGGGTGCCTCTAGCACACCAGTATGCCCAACCATCATCTGCATGTATTTTCAAGTATGGGGCAGTAAGTTGGGTCTCTTGGAATAGTGCATCCTCAATTTTGCACCTGCATAAATATTGATGCACATGGTAGCATTTCACATATCCTGTTAGCCCCCCGACATTCCAGGTGCATAGCAGATATTGTGGCACAGAACTACCACCATGTGCAGTAATTGAATATGTAATGAAAGAGACAGTGCATCAGCTCTAGCGCTCTCCCGCAAGTCTCCAGCCCACATTGTCCCACCCACCTCCGTGTCCCATCGACCTCACACTCAAATAAACAGTGCAACCTGTTAATAAGAAAATGAAAAGAGGTAAAACAAAATATAACATAATTAAATATGAACTCATGATTGGCATACAACACCCCCCTCCTGAGCTGGTACACTAATGGGTGGCTGGCCAACAGCACCTTGATGCTGTAGAGAACAATTTTAAAAATTAGTCAATTACTGTTGATATATGTAATTGGGGTGGTGGCAATAGGTCTGAGACAATACCTTCAAGTATGAGACATGCAGCCCTCGACCAGTACACCGGTGGAAGTATTTTCGCCAATTGCTGCCCCCTATGGTGCTCCAGGGTGTAGACAGGGAAGATATTAACTTGTGATTTCTCCATCATCCATGGGCCGCTGGCACAGGTGATCTGCAAGATGTGGTCTCTGTAGTTTAATTGGTGGGTGGCTACTGGGTGTGGAGGGGCCCCTCAAGGCAGCGGTTGCCTGGTACCCTATGGGCACGCTTGACAGAGAAGAAAGGGGGGTGTTTGCCTTGCAAGATGGTAGTCAAGAACCATTCTGCAAGGTAGAGTTCCATACTGAGGCCCTCTACTTGTTTTGGTAGGCCCATCAATTAGTAGTTTTTCAGATGGGATCAGACCTCCTGATCATCTGCACATCTTAGAGAAATGCTACCTCATCCTATAGGGCTTTGATGTGTGCACCGAATGGCCAAGGGTTGCCAAAGCAGATTCTATGTACTCCACTCCTTCTTTAAGATTCTTGTGACCCCCACTCAAGAGGCCCATGTCAATCCGAACGGTGTCGATCTTGGGTTCCAGGGTAGTTTTGATGTCCAGCACTGTGATGAGGACCTTGTGCTCCACCAGTGTGTTCCCTAGTGACTCATACAGACTGCCTCCCTAAGCACGGGGTACCACCATAGTCATTTTGTCCTGCTTTGGCGGACCATGCTGGCAGTTTGCTGTGTCTTTGGTCAAGACAGTGAGGTGACTTCTTGGGGTCATTGGTCCTGAGGTACTGCACGCAGGGACTTCAGCGCTATCCAAGGTATCTCACAGCACTCACGTCTCAGCAGTCTTGGAGGAAGGGGAAGGAGGATGCGGTCCAGCACCCTTGTGCTACTGGGTTTGGTGCGGTGGAATCACTCTCCCTATCACCATGTTTCGGCATTCCAAATGACCATGTGCACAGGTTCAGTGAGGATTACAGGGAGCAGCAGTGCAGCTACAGCACTTGGTGTCTTCTTGGTAATATGGCCTTGAGATCACAGTGCCAGCATCTGGCCATCTTAGCAAGGTTTTGGAGGGGCCTCACCTTGCAGTTGTTCACTGAGAATAGGGAGGGACCCCTATTGTGGCTGCCTCAGGTATTCACAGAACGAGTCGGGTGGTGTGAGACACCATCAGAGAGGAGAAGAGGAGATAGAACTTAGCCAGTAAATGTCACAGTCCTTAATGGGAAGAAGGGAAAGAGTTCAGAGTGCACCCCGCCCGAGAACACTCACTCATGTAAGGTCTGCTAGGGAGAATAGGATGTCCAGGCCTCAATTCAGTGCACATGTTGGGCAGTGTGAGGCAAGATCTGTGGTGGTAATCAGTGTGGCTTCATCATTGATATACACCAGCACTCGGCTCTGCATTGTGCTGTAAACAGATGTATAGGATCTTCCAAATACAGAGCTCGATAAGCACAGCAAAGTTTAAAAATGCCAAGTTTCCTGAAGGAAAGCCAGTGTGGTAATCTTAGCAAAGGGTCTGATGGAAAGCCATAGGGAATATTCCATACTAGGTGAGTCTCAATATTCTGAATCATCTGCACCCTCTGCATGCTTTGCAAGATCTTCAGATGGATCCCCACCGAAACAAGAAGGACAGTCACCCACGCTCTCGTCAGCAGCAGACTGGACTACGGCAATGCGCTCTACGCAGGGACCACAGCCAAGCTCCAGAAGAAACTACAACCGATACAGAACGCCTCTGCACGCCTCATCCTCAACATCCCTCACCGCGACCACATCTTAGCCCACCTCAGAGACCTGCACTGGCTCCCTGTCACCAAGAGAATCACCTTGAAACTCCTCATCCACGCTCACAAAGCCCTTAACAACACAGGCCTGGCCAATCTCAACGAGCGACTCACCTTCCACACTCCCACCCGCTAACTCCGCTCCGCCAACCTTGCCCTTGTTGCCGTTCCTCGCATCCATAGAACTACAGCCGGCGGCAGATCCTTCTCCCACCTTGCCGCCAAGACATGGAACACCCTCCCCGCCCACCTTCGACAGACCAAGGAACTCCTGACCTTCAGAAAACGCCTCAAGACCTGATTATTCGAGCAGTTTTCCCCCTCCCCCACCAGCGCCTTGAGACCCTAGTGGGTGAGTAGTGCGCTTTACAAATGTTTGATTGATTAATTGATTGCACTCTGGGCAAAAGTGGTTTGTTGATGTCAGTCAGGGGGGCATTGCTAAAATCTAGCCATTGAGTTATGAGTGTATTAGTTTTCCTGCAGTTAATAGGGAGAAAAACAAGCAAGCAATGCCAAAACAGGTTACACATGTCTATTTAACCTGTTAGACCATCAAAAGCTTATCATCTAGTAAAACATCAAAGATTTCTAACCACCTCTTTTGGAACAGACTGGGAGCCCAGCTCACCAGGGCACCAACCTTCTGCCCAATATTCCTTGGCTATTTCAAAGAGAATGATTTCTCTTTTCCCCCACTCAACTGAAGACAATTATTTTTCATCCAGGAGGCAATTTTCTGCATGCAGCTATAAAATCTGGCTTTACTTACCTCCCTATCTTGGTGAAACGAGATCATTAGTTGAGTGTCATCCGCATATAACAAAATCTCAATTCCAAAAGGTTACACAATATTAGCCAGAGGAGCCACACACACACACATATATATATGGATATAGAAAAGAGTGTGGGGCTGCATCCCAGAACCCTGTGGAATGCCACAAGTATTGGTAATAGTTCTTGATTTAAAAAGGGGCAATGGAAACAATTTGAGTTCTGTTAGAAATGGGATTTCTGGTTGGCTAGGGTATGCACCTCAGCCTGGCAGAACCTACCCACTCTAGTCAGGGCTTGGGAGTTACACGTTCAAGATAACCCCTGCTCACCCCCTTGGTAGCTTGGCACGAGCAGTCAGGCTTAACCTGGAGGCGATGTGTAAAGCGTTTGCACAACACACAACACACGTGAAGCAAAATATACACCACAAAGTAAACACAACACTGAGCTATGTAAAAATAATCTGTATTGCACAAAACATAATTAGACCAACATTACACGTGAATAATACCCTGCTACCTTAGCAGTTGTCAGAATGTTACACCAGTTACTAATACTCTGCAGGAATATGCAGTTGTCACATTAGAACATGTAAGTACTCAGGATTCTGCAACATAAGCAGTAGTCAGGAATTATAGTAAAAGGTATATGTACTTTTCATGAACAGTTCCTAAAATCCCCTAAAAGGAACATTAGAGAATATCCCAAAAGTCATATAAATACATATCAGCTAGACATGCCTAGAAAAGGAACATTAGCACATATATGTATAACCAGTAAACAGGTAAGAAATAGCAAACATCTGTAAGTCTGTATTAGGCTCCTAGAGCCTAGATTTTCTGAAGAGTACCTGCTTGCTGGTGGAAAAGGCACCTAGAAACGGGCACAGAGGCCTTCTCACACCCTGTCCGTGGGGTGGGGGCCGGGCGTGGCCCAGTAACAATTACCGCGTAAAGGCAGGAAGGTAACTCCGGCGAGGTCTCCCTTCCCGATTCCACGGAGAGTAGGGAAAACAAATGATGCCAAAAACTAGGAGCGTCCTCCTCCTAGTGCAGCGACCGGCAAAGGAGGGCGCTCCCTGCGCCTTCCCTGAGTCCTGCTTCTGCGTTTAGAGGCACTCGGACCCCTCTGGGGGTCCGAGAAAATACTCGCTTGCACCCGAGGTGGTGCGCGAGTACTGGGAGCGGCTCCCAGGCCGCCGGGAGTCTCCGTTGGAAGCTGGAGGCAACTGGTGAACTCGGACCCCTCCAGGGGCCCGAGGAGGCACTCGCATGCACCCAAGACGGTGCGCGAGTGTTGGGAAGCTGCTCCCGGCCGCCGGGACGCTTCCAGGTAAAGAGGAGGCGGCTGGTGCCCCGGGGGCGCTCCTAGGAGCGGACCGCGCCCCGGGGGCGCCACTAGGAGCGCGCCGGCTCCAATTGAGGTATCTTCGTGCCCCGGGGGCACTTAGCTTAGCGCGAACCTCGCGCTAATGATAGTCCAATAACCCGGATTGCGCCGGTGATTCGGGGGGGCAAAAATAAAGCGCGTTTTAAATCGCTACAGTGATTTTTGCGACCCGGGCTGCGGCGGTGTCCTTGGTCAGAAGGAAAGTGCTTTTCAGGGCACTGGGGGGCAAACTTAAAAGCCCGGGCTGAGGCGGTGATCCCTTGTCTGCAGTACTAAGAGAGCTCTTTTTCCAGCGCTTAGTCCAGTCCTACAGGGATCCTTACAGGGGTCAGGGGCACAGCACCCTGCCCCTGGGAGCAACCAGGAGACAAGGGAGCACAGGCTGGTGGGCCCAGCTACAGGCCAACACAAGGGTTGCAGATGGTGACAGTCCTTCTAGTGACCAGGCAGGTCACAGGTCAGCACAGCAGCAACAGTTCAAGGTGGTTTCCTGGTGAGTCCATTCATCATCGCTCTGTTTCCAGTTTCAAGTTACAAGAGTGTTCAAATTGTGGGGAAAATTCCCCTGTACTTATAGTCAGTTCTTATAGTGTTTCACAATGGTAGGGAGAGGAGGTTCCAGCCAGTTACAACTGGTTCTGGGAGTGCCCCCTCTCTCCTTTCAGCACAGGCTACAAACATCAGTGGGGGGTTAACAACCCTATTGTGTGAGGCCAGGACACAGTCTTTACAAATGCAGGTGTGCCCTGCCTTTCCCTTCTCTCAGCCCTGGATGACTTTACAGTATGTAGATGCACCTCTGTGTCACCTCCACCCTCCCTGTGTTCAGGCTGTCTGAGAAGTACGCACAAAGCCCCAACTGTCAGTCTGCCCAGACGTTAATTGGAGACAAGCTGCAAAACACCAAAGTCATAAGCACAGAAAAATGCGCACTTTCTAGAAATGGCATTTCTTTGATAGTAATAAAAAATACACCTACACCAGTAAGCAGCATTTCTCACCACTATCACAACCATACCAAACATGCCTATGCTACCTCTCATAAATCCCCCTTACACATAAGGCAGGGCATTTCCAATGCAATCCTATGAGAGGGCAGCACTCACAGCAGTGAGACACCAAGGCCCATATTTATACTTTTTTAGCGCTGCATTTGCGCCGCTTTTTGACGCAAATGAGGCGCTAAAAAGGTATAAATATGGGCCCAAGTTAGGCTGTTTGTCACTACCAGGACAGGCCATGCAACATGGCATATGTCCTGCCTTCTACATACATGGTACCCTGCCCAGAGGGCTAGCTAGGGCGTACCTTAGGGGTGACTTACATGTAGTAAAAGGGGAGATCTGGGCCTGGCAAGTAAATTTAGATGCCAGGACCCTGTGGCAAGAACCTGCGCACACAGGCTCTGCACTAGCAGGCCTTAGATAGGTTTGACAGGCTACTTCAGTGGGTGGCGCAAGCAGCGCTGCAGGCCCACTAGTAGAATTTAATTTACAGGCCCTGTGTATAGGGATACCACTTTACAAGGGACTTATAGGTAAATGAAATATGCCAATCAGGTATAATCCAATCAGACCAAATTTGTAAGAGAGAGCACATGCACTTTAGCACTGGTTAGCAGTGAAAAAGTGCTCAGAGTCAAAAGGTCAGCCAACAAAGGTCAGAAAAATAAGGAGGCAAAAAGTCTAGGAAATGACCCTGTAAAAGGGCCAGGTCCAACAAGTTCTATTTGTCAAAATTCCCTCAGCCAGGCCATCGCCTTTTCTTGCTCTCCTGTACCATGCAATCTGTGAATTGAGATACCATATCAAATGCTGCTGTTAGATCTAGCTAGATCAGGATAGCAGATCTGCCCTCATCCAAGCTGGTTGTAATCATGTCCGGAACAGCCAGGAGAGATGTCTCCATACTATGGGCTGCTCTGAACCCTGATTGTGCGGGGTCCAGAATGTGATTATTTACTAAATATTGAGTGAGTTGATTATTAACCAGTTTCTCCATGCTAGGAAATTGTAGTAATGAGATTGGGCAGAAACTGCCAAAAAGTATGGGATCTGCTGTAGGTTTCTTTATGATAGGAGAAACACATGCCAATTTCCATATATGTGATACCTTGGAACACTCTAGGGAATAAACTACAAAAGTCAGTGAGATGTGGTGATATTAATGGTGTCAAGGAAGCAAAAATATGAGCTCGGCAAGCATCTTCTGGTGATCCTGACTTCAGGCCTAATTAAGAGTTTGGTGGTCCGGGGGCCACCATGACGGTTGCAGTGGTCCGACCGCCGACGTGCTGGCAGTCCAACCACCCTATAATGGTGTTGGTGGTTTGCTGAACTAGAGACTGCTGGAGTCCCACCAACACTGCTAGCCATCAGCCGACTGCCTAGATGGCAGCTGTGGAAATGCAGCCATCACAGTGCTGTATTGGCAAGGGTACCGCAGTGCTCATTACGATTTACTGTCCTACCGAGCCCACTGTGATGGGCGAGACCATCTGCCACCAGATGGGGGAATCAAGTGAAATGGGATGCAAGCTACCCCATTTCCTTCTTTTCCCGTTAGTCTCCAATGAGGCCTTTTCGTCCAGGCCCCCCCTCCAAATTCAAAGCAGCATCTCCAACCCTGCTAAAAAAAAGAATAATACAGGTAAGTGCAATTTGCATTTTTCTGCCATTGACTGGACTGGGCATATATGGTATTAGTATTGCATATTATTTCTTGAACCTCCTCTAGGATAACTAGTTACTAAACCTCCTATAGGTTAACTAGTTCAAGCTTAACTAATTGAGCAGAAACAGTTGGAGAACTATAACCATGCCCAGACTCAGTTAATCCAGAATCACTTTATAGGTCACAATCATTATATATTTTCTTACTCTTCTTGGTAAAATAATTAACCAGAGAGTCACATAAGTCTTGTGAAACAGGAATTGGAGTTCTGCAGGCTTCTGACTTTATGAATTCATTTAGCGTTTTAATGATCTCTTTAGCAAGATTTTTCAGTTTTAACTGCCAAAAAGTGCCTATGTGCTTTTCTCAGATGACAGGTTGTAAGGTCTAATTTATAAACTCTTCTGTCCTGAAGAATGGTGGGAAATTCAGGGTCCGCCACTAGTAGTGAAGGATTTTCAATTGGAGGTTTTGCCACCATATGGTTGCTTTCATGGCAGAAACAAAAAAAAATTGTTGCACTAGCACATAACTCTAAATGTGTAAATATGCTCACCACCTGTATGCTAGTAGATCAACTCTGATTGATGGAAATTCTGTTGACAAAACTCTAAATCAGCCTAAAAGCCACCAGGAGTTCATATTAGGATTGTGAATGTGAGTAGCCTTGGTTACTTTACTAAATATGCAGCTTTTTAGTCTACCATTAGTTATTAAAAATGACATGAATTTTATTTTCAATATTTTGTCATTTTTCTTTTCCATTTTTCTGTCATTTATTTGAAAATAGCCTTTGCTTATTTGCTGTGATCAGATGAGAATATATGATCTACAACCTATTCACAAAGTTAATTTACACTTACTTTACCTTTTCACAAAAACCAAGTGTAAAGTTACTCAAAAGTGTAGACTCACATATAAATTACTACTGCTAAAAAAATAGCACAATACTTGACCAACCACTGACACTGCAACACCCTCCCACAGACAATATGGATGTAGGGACTTAAAATAAAACCCTAGAGGAAATAATGTTAAATGAAATTACATAACATTATTTAAAATAGTTGAAAACATAAGGAATTGTAATTTAAATGCAATAAATAAGAAAATAAATACAATTTAATGTTAAAAAATAAATAACAATAAACATGTTTGTTATTTAATTTCAAATATTTTAACATGTTTTGAATTCATAAATTATTGTAATATTATGTTTTATTAACATATAATAATAATACATCACTTTTGATTAACTATGATCATCATTCTTAATAAGTATTATTGCTTAATAAAAATTACTTTTTACCATTAGATGAAGATGTATTTTTTATTTAAGCTTCTGAAAAAAATGTTTTAATTAAATATATTCAACTTAATTAAATATTTATTTAAACACTATGTTAATAGTGTTGTAGGATTTTTTAGGTTATTTTACGTTTAAATAAATATATAAAGTTAATTTCATTAATATTCAACCGCAAAATATTTCACTAATTTATCATAAATCTTAATACACTTTGTTAATTTCCCATATACTTTACCATATACACCCCGACTGTCAAGTCTTTCTATTGTAAAGTAAAGGGATAAGTTAAAAAAGTTTATTTTATTTTACTAAAAAAATACTACTAAGTAGTAAACTGACATGTGTGAGCATCTCCTTAGGAAGTCATAGGGGAGTTAAAAGTGGAGATTTACACTTGTATGTCTGTGATCAGCATTATGTAGTATTCTAGCAGTAGTATGGTAGCACTACTATATGTATTACAACACACAGGCCCTCATTCCAACCCTGGCGGTCTATGACCGCCAGGGTGGAGGGCAATGGAAGCACCGCCAACAGGCTGGCGGTGCTTCCAGGGCCATTCTGACCGTGGCGGTAGAGGGAACCGGCGGTTTCCTGCCGGTTTTCCCCTGGCCCAGGGAATCCTCAAGCAGCGCCGCCATGGGGATTCCGACCCCCTTCCCGCCAGCCTGTTTCTGGCAGTTTACACCGCCAGAACCAGGATGGCGGGAACGGGTGTGGTGGGGCCCCTGGGGACCCCTGCACTGCCCATCCCACTGGCATGGGCAGTGCAGGGGCCCCCTAACAGGGCCCCATTAAGATTTTCACAGTCTGATTTGCAGACAGTGAAAATCGCGACTTGTGCTACTGCACCCGTCGCACCCCTGCAACTCCGCCGGCTCCATTCGGAGCCGGCTTCATTGTTGCAGGGTCTTTCCCGCTGGGCCGGCGGACGCCCTTTTGGCGGTCGCCCGCCGGC
Source organism: Pleurodeles waltl (assembly GCF_031143425.1). NCBI lineage: Eukaryota > Metazoa > Chordata > Amphibia > Caudata > Salamandridae > Pleurodeles > Pleurodeles waltl. Next base: position 779,316,720 of record NC_090444.1, read on the forward strand.
CCAGCGGGAAAGTTGAAATGACCCCCACGGTCTTTTGACCACGGTGCGGTCTTTCGACGGGGTTACTTTGGCAGGCGGCCTCCGCTGCCCGCCAAAGTTACAATGACCCCCACAGTCTGTAAATAGACCCCAATGTGTTTAAAAGTAAAAAAGCTTAGAGTTTTCATCACAAGTAGTTTTTGATTACCAACTGTGATTTGAAAATTCACCTCATTTGTTACTCAAAGGGATACTAAACCCCTTTCACAAACCCTTTTCACTAAACCCCTTTCTTTATTGTACAAGGGTTTTGTCACTCCTTAAGAATCACAAAAAGGGGAAGGGGTGAAACAGGATCTCAACCATGGTAAACGGGCATTGAAAGTTATCAACTTTTTAAAGGAGGTGGTAACTCACATGCAAAGGGGACCTGTCCCCATTGGACACCTTGCCCCTTGGGTAACTTGTTGTGTGGCCTCAAGGGTAATAGGCAGTGGTCTAGGGGCCCACTGCATACTTCCCCATGTTTTCCCTAATGGTAAACATTTTTATTGTTAAACCAGCACCTTTTTAAAAATAGCAACCTGCCAAATTAATATTCATTAAGCAGATCATTCTGCACCACTACATTACTGTACAATTTACATGCAACCTATCAGTAAAGAGATCACATTACAAAATGAAAGGCAGTTCACCAAAAGTCAGTATTTAACTGACACCTGCAATTTACAACCTACTTTCTGATGTTAAGGACCAATCTTCAGCTCTGTCGTATGAAGGCACATTTTCTCAAGTATGTAACAAAAAGCTATTATGATCAAAGACAACTTGAAAGCGACTGAGTCAGCTTCAATCAATATTCTCGCTAGTCCCTTGTCTACACTGACTATCCCTCAAAATTATTTCCCATTGCATCCAAGATTGTACAGCCCAGTTTGATAAGGAATACTTCTTTCAGAGTTAAGTCAGTCACCAACTGCTATTATAAACAATAAGTGGGGTAAGAGGTGGCTTACATACACTGGAATTATTGGAACCCATATTTCAAGATAATATTAATTGGTTCCACTGCAATACAAACCAACATTTGCATTGTCTGATATGCAAAAAATTATATTTGTATGTACTGGCTTTTGAAGGAAACATTCTGAAGTGGGTCCAAATGTAAGGGCACATGGCAACAAAAGATTGCACCAGTACTGGCTCTACCGGCATTTAAAGGCCCGCTCCCTTGTTGAAGGTCCTTGCCTTCGCCTTGGACTTTTAACGCTGGAGTGGGCCTTTAATGGCAGGCTCTAAGGCTATAGTAAAATACACATAGGCACTGGAAGCGGGTGTGTGGAGTGTGCAGAGGCACCCCTAAAATACCCATGCTGGAGTGCTGCTGGTAAATGCATGATAATCATGCCTTTAAATGTTATTTTGTCATAGAGGTCAAATATCAAGCTCTTCCTTTTAACAAATTGCTGCAGATTCTTTTAACAGGGAAAATGGAGTTTACTTCTGCAAAATGAGAGGTTATTGTAACATGATCTTTGTGACAATATTGCTACATATGAAAGAAACTCTGTAGGATGCTAATTTGTTTTCCAAAACACAACAAAACCTGATCTGTGTGTGAATACTAATGAAGCACTTTAGTGTCTAACTCTGAGGTGTGATGGAAACAACTATTTTAATAGGATCAAAACAAATGAAGACACTTTATTTTGTGATGTTCAAAAAATAAATATTCACTAAAACCCTGATGTCCACACAGTATCATTTGTGTGCTGTATAGTGTTATCAGTCAAACCACATGTGTGTGCAAAATGAATGCCATTTTTAATGGAACTTGTACTGTCTTGAAATGACAGCCTGACACCACACACCATGCTTTTGTAATATATTTGCGACAGTGGGCTCCAATATGAACCATTTGCTACAGACAACACCCTTACCACTCCTCTGCTTAAGGGCATGGCTCATTTGCTACAAGTGTTCTTTGTGTGATGCTTGGATTTTTCAAATTGTTTATTCATAGAGATCACATTTTAAAAAACATCCTCATAATTAGGGGGAACTTGTGGCAGTTAGCATTTAAAAGTGTCATGCTACTGTTAGAGAACATGATTTTAAGTGAGTCAACATATTTCCTTATACCCTGGTATTGGGTCTGATACTGCATAAGCAGTACTCCAATAGTAACTCTATCTTCATATACAAAAACATGCAGTTCACAAGCTAGCAACTGGAGATATCCATATTCACCTTTCTTATCTTAGTGAGGAAATCTCTGCTCTAGTAGCAGAGATCTCCAAAAAGGTAATTATATGATATAGTAGTAAATAGTGAGAGGGACAAGCGGGAGTGGTAGGAAAATGGTGAATAGTTCCTAGAAAATGGGTCGGGTAAATGCTAATTTAAGAAGGGGCCTAGGCAGAGCATGCTAATTCAAAACATACATCCACTGAAATGTAATATAATTGCAATTTGCAAAATACACCTCTAATTTACTGTACACTAGTCCAGCCTTACGGTACGTTCAGTACTACCCATGGCCAACCACTAGAACTGGAACACACATATATAGAAATATTAGTGAAGATGGGCTTTTTAAGTTTTTAATTGCTCTACAAATATTAATACCTAAAATATTATTCACTGTTTATTAAAATGTTAATTTTAGGAGGGATTGTGTAGTATATTTTTCTTTAATTTGTCATAGGTTGATATTATTTGTTTAAATTTAATTTTCATTTTTTATTTTATGTTAATTTCAATTAAAAATGATAGTAAACCTTTTTAATTTTCCCTATATTTGGGAATATGGAGACCTCTGCCACAATGGCAGACAACTTCACAAATATGGGGGGGCGGGGGGGGTGAGGCGTTTAAGTCTACATCTAGATGTGACCTCCACTCAAAAATGGTGAATAGTAAAAAAGTTGAGATTTACACATAGGTGTAAAAGTCGATATAACTGCGAATCGGTCTCCTCATGTAAATTTACTTTTGTGAAGCAGGACCTTTATCATTTTTCTACTTGATGTGCAGTCTCAATTGGTTGTTAACCCCTACTAAAAATCCTTCTTTTATTATATACAACTAGTTATAGTGACTGACCTCTTCTTAAATATCAAGGAAAATAAACATTTGCTGAAGTTGTTCGTGCATTGTTTTACCTTCATAGTTGTTATACAGCTTTTGTGAGGAATTTGGGCAGTTCTACTAGACATCTAAATAACAGATGTGAAATACATTCTTAGTGATATTTATATGGGATTTCCATGGTGAATATTTTTCCCAACTATTAGGGATTACATGTGACTGTCTTCTACAATTCGACACCCACATTTACACTCGCTAATGATAAAAAATTTCTCGATCAACAAGTACAAAAATTACATTTTGTACTAAAAGGCAAATGTGATTGGGTTATAAATATGTCAGTGCAAAAGTGCACCTACATCAGCTAACTTCCATGTAGTCTGGAACTCCTGATGCTAACTTTCGCCATTGTAGTCACAAAATCAACCTTTACATGTCTTGGCTGTTTGCCAAGATCAGTAACTTGCATTAATGTATAATCGTTTTATGAATGTGATTAATTATGAGTTAATTGCCAAAGAACCAAACGTTGATTGTAACATGATATGTAAGTAAACAGAACCAAATATCTTTATTAGCTCCCTTCAACTAACAAAATGAACAGCAAAAGCAATCAGAAAAAAAAACTTTTAACAAGAGTACCAATGTTTATTCTATTGTACTTGTTTTAAGATAAACAGGGTGTTCTAAGTCATGTCACAGTTTCATACAAATAAATATGCTTATATAATATTCTATAGCAGTTTGCCAGTGGATTCTTGATTATGGTTAAATAATGTTAACAATGAAATGAAGATATTCTATAAATTATCTGTACAAATTATGTTATATTTCAGTATACTTACTGGATACTTCAGGCTTTTTTGATCTAGCTGTGGGAATAAAGAATATGTGTTGAAGTAAAGTGAGTAAACTTTAGTTAATATCTCATTAATTGTAGGGTTCAATTCACAAGGTGATCCTAACTCTGAACATTCTTAGGCATGCATCTCTGCATTGGTGTGTTTTATTACTTAAGATGGTATTGTAAGTGCGACTGGCCTATAACATAGCCATTGATGACATCTGTGGGATCTCTATTGTCTGCTTTCTCCTCTAACACTACAAATGTGGTAACTGTGCACTGAAGAAAATCACAATAGGCAGGGTTAGGACATGGTTTTTGAAATATCACAGTTGTTTTTCAGTTATTTTTTTTCTGCTCATGGATTCATTTTTGCAATCATAAAAAGATGTTCACTATCTGATATTGAGCACGTTCCTATCCCCTGTAATAATTTTTGTTGAAAGTGCTCTGTTTCGCCTCCCGATCCAGCAATACTGTATCAAAAACTCTAAAATCAAATGAATAAGAGGCCTAAAATACAAAAAGGTAGACTGAATGTCGGCATTCTGTGCAACAGAACATCTATAGACAAACTACAAGCGATCAGGATAGAATGGTTTATGGCCATGAGATGAAAGTGATGCTTAGAAGCACAATATTAAAGACACTTTGCTAAGCCAGAACACTGGAAGGAGTAGTACAGTTTAAGAAAGGATGGGGAATTTTGATGAAGAGAGAGATAGATAGAAATACTGATGAAAAAAGCATGCTTAAATAGAAGAGCTGAGTACATTATATGAAAACAAAAGAGAGCGGGAAAAAGCAACAGCTGAACTAGGAAGACTTGGGAGGTAACTAAGGGCCTCAGTTACAACAAACTGGTTAATCAATTACGATGCGCCAGTTTGCTTGCGCCACCCTGCTCCCACTAACGACACAATGGAAGAGCTGTATCTACAATACAGCACACCATGGTGCTCATTAGCATAGCAGCGTCTGAATTTCTGACGCAGATGTGGCACTTTGCTGGACCACCATAAAAAATGTTGATGCTAGTTCATTAAAACTCAGGGAGGCCCATTTAAACTAGCCTAGTGTCACTTCAATACCTTCCCTTGAGCAGGCGGTAAAAAATGATGCTAGAATGATGAACTAAATTCTTGTTGATTTCACTTCCCCATTCCTGCAGCCTTCCAAGCGAGGGAACACTTCCTTTGCATACATTATACCTGGCACAGGTATAATGTGGTGCAAGGGTTTACAAAGTGGTGCAATGGTACTGTTGCACCAGTTTGAAAATATTGCCATGGGTGGGGGACTATTCTGCTCCTCTGTAGTGGCAAACAAAATGACACAACTGTTGCGCAAGAGGCTTGTAAATGAGCCCCCAAGAGTTTTGCATATGAATGCTATTAGAAATCGGGTCTTTGATTGGCAGTCAGGTTCCCCCCATCCAAGCAAGGACCCTCATTCTAGTCAGGGCAAAGAAATAACACACCCAATTAACCCCGCTCATCCCCTTGGTAGGTTGGTACGAGCAGGGACGGCTTAACCCAGAGACAATGTGTAAAGTATTTGTACCAACACACACAGTAGTTCAGTGATAACACTACAAAATGACTCAACAAAGAGAGAACAATGGCCAATGTTTATCTGAGCAAAACAAGACACAAATGACAAAAATCCAACATACACAGGCAAAGTTATGGATTTTTAAAGATTAAGGCCCTCATTCCGACCCTGGCGGTTTGAAACCGCCAGGGTGGAGGGCAGAGGAAGCACCGCCAACAGGCTGGCGGTGCTTCCCGGGCCATTCTGACCACGGCGGTAAAGCCGCGGTCAGAAAAGGCGAACCGGCGGTTTCCCGCCGGTTTTCCCGCCGGTTTCCCGCCGGTTTTCCCGACGGTTTTCCCGCCGGTTTACCCCTGGCCCACGGAATCCTCCATGGCGGCGCTGCTTGCAGCGCCGCCATGGGGATTCTGACCCCCTTCCCGCCAGCCTGTTTCTGGCGGTTTACACCGCCAGAACCAGGCTGGCGGGAACGGGTGTCGTGGGCCCCCTAACAGGGCCCCACAAAATCACGACGGGTGCCACTGCACCCGTCGCACCCCTGTAAATCCACCGGCTCCATTCGGAGCCGGCTTCCTCTTTGCAGGGGCTCTCCCGCTGGGCCGGCGGGCGATCTGTTGGAGATCGCCCGCCGGCGCAGCGGGAAAGTTCGAATGACCGCTGCGGTCATTTGACCGCGGTGCGGTCTTTTGGCGGTTTCCGCCCGGCGGGCGGCGCCCGCCGCCCGCCGGGGTCGGAATGACCCCCTAAATGTCAATATAGCACTTAGAAAAACAAATGCTTTGATTACGTCATATCACGGTGTTGTAACGGAGTTATTCCCAAAAATCCGACACTAATGGTGCCTGTCACGGAGTCACACGGACCCCAGGTACAGTACCTAGTGAATATGAGGAAACAAGCCAGTGCACGGAGTCGGGGATCGTGACATCACTAGATCTGAGGTTCCGGTGCGGCGGAGAAAAGGAGCGGAGGCACAACTAGGAGGCATCGGGTCATTGCTGCGAAGCGGTGGAGGTGAGGCAGCAGCAGTGCGAAGAGCAGTGTCAGTATACGGCGGTCATGATGTGGTGCAGCGACTTCCACGGAGTCATGGACTTCAGTGATGCTGCACCGGCGTCGGGCCTGTGGAGTCGTCACACTCCAGCGAGGACCATGGCTTCGGGTTGCAGGGGCCATCACGGGATTTGGCAGCGGCGTCAGTCTGCAGTCATCCGAAGTCTGTTTCCTTGGATCTTCTTGATTTTCCACCAGCGTCTCCTTTCAAGGGCCCAGGGACAGGATTAGGCAACTCTTGGCACGACAGGAGTCTCAGCAGAGAGTACAGGTGCTGCAGATGATGTTTTTGACGGCCTCGAGATTTCAGGACAGAGGACAAGCACAGTCCAAGCCCTTGGAGATTCTTCTCAAGCAAGAATATACCTCAAAGTCCAGTCTTTATCCACTTTCACAGGCAGAAGCAGCAATTGCAGGATAGCCCAATAAAGCACAGTCACAGGCAGGGGCAGCACTTCTCCTCAGCTCTTCAGATCTTCTCCTTGGCAGAGATTCCCCTTGGTCCCAGAAGCAAAACTTGAAGAAATCTAAAGTCTGGGGTTTTGGGTCGAATACTTATACCTCTTTCTGCCTTTGAAGTTGGCCAACTTCACAAAAGAGAAGTCTCTGTTATTGACAGGATCCTGCCTTGCCTAGGCCGGGCCTGAGACACACACCAAGGGGCTGGAAACTGCATTGTGTGAGGGAAGGCACAGCCCATTCAGGTGTAAGTGACCACTCCTCCCTCCACTCTCGCACAGATGGCTCATCAGGATATGCAGGCTACACCCCAGATCCCTTTGTGTCACTGTCTAGAGAAGATCCATAAACAGCCCAAATGTCAGTCTGACCCAGACAAGGAATCCACAAACAGGCAGAGTCACAGAATCGTTTAAGCAAATAAATGCCTACAACTCACAATCTAAAAACCAACATCAATAAAAGATGTATTTTTAAATTGTGAGTTCAGAGAACCCAAACTCCAAATGTCGATCTGCTCTCAAAGGGAAACTGCAGTTTAAGAATATTTGAAGGCAGCCTCCATGTTAACCTGTGAGAGAGATAGGCCTTGCAACAGTGAAAAATGAATTTGGCAGTATTTCACTGTTAAGACATGTAAAAACACATCACTACATGTCCTACCTTTAACACACATTGCACCCTGCCCATGGGGCTACCTAGGGCCTATCTAGGGGTGCCTTACATGTATAAAAAGTGAGGGTTTGGGCCTGGCAAGTATGTACACTTGCTAAATCGAATTGGCAATTTAAAACTACACACACAGACACTGCAGTGCAGGTCTGAGCCATGTTTACAGGGTTACCTATGTGGACGGCACAATCAGTGCTGCAGGCCCACTAGTAGCATTTGATTTACAGGCCCTAGGTACCTCTAGTGCACTTTACTAGGGACTTACTAGTAACTCAAATATGCCAATTATGGAAAATTACACATAGAATTTCACATTGGGAGCACTTGCACTTTAGCACTCGTCAGCAGATGTAAAGTGCCCAGAGTAACAAAAACAGGAAAAACAACAAACTGCAACAACCTGGGAAGCAGAGTCGAAAAGTTAGGGGAGACCATGCTAAGGATGCTAGGTGTAACACATGAAATCTGTCCAGCCTGGATGGAGAGGATATCTGCCAAATTTTTATGGATGTCCAGAATCCACCAAACCTTAAATAATCGCTTTAATTACCACTGTGACCCAGGAGCACAGTGCTTAAAAAATGAAAAACTCAGGAATAAGCTATCATGTTTGTCATAAAGGGAAAGAACATTGGCCCTCATTATGACTTTGGCGGTCTCAATTCGAGACCGCCAAAGCCATGGGCACCAGAAGACCGCAAGTGCTGGCGATCTTCGGCCCACCATAATATGGATACTGCTGGATTTACGCCACATTTAGGGCAGAAATCCGGCAGTAGCCAGGCTGACGGACGAGGCACCTGGGCGGTGCTAACACCTGCACCGTCCCACCAATAGAACGTCGTCAGCTGTATTTTGACCAAACAGGCGGCCTGCCGGTGTCCTGCTGGCAGGGCACTGCTAGCCGTACCAGTGACCCTTCCCGATCCCTGCCGGACGACCTCCTCGCCAGACAAGGTAAGTCGGGAGTCCGTCAGGGGAGGGGGGTGTGGGTGTGTCTGTGCATGATTGCAGGGGGGAGAGGGGGTGCTGTGATTATAGGGGGGTGGGGGTGGTGGGTTGTGGGGCACTGTGATTCTAGTGGGGTGGGAGGGGGGGTCAGATGATTGCTGGGGCGGTGGGTGAGCCTTCTACCGGTGACAGGGAAGGAATTCCCTGTCACCGGTAGCCCTACCGCCATGGCTTTCATGGCGGTGGTACCGCTGTGAAAACCATGGCAGTAGGCCGGCTCATTATACCGCTGGCGGTCATGTGTGGACCGCTGGGTCGGAAATGCACATCTCCGGCCCAGCGGTTCATACCACCATGGCAGTATGAGTGGTGATGTGGCGGGTTGGCTGCGGCCAACCCGGCACACTCATAATGTGATGGAATACACCAACAGCCTGTTCGTCTTGCTACCGCCGCATTAACCCTGGCGGTCAAAAGCAACCTGTCCCAGGATGCTTGTTTCTGGTCCAGGTAGGACCTGGTCTGGCAGTTTGGACTGGATTGTTACCATGGGGAACAGGGTCAAGACTGATTTGCATATGGTTGGGTCCAAACTGGAATGGCATGGTGAGCAAAACAACTGATGGATTAATCTCAGATCTGTGACTTGGGGTGAATGTTTGATTTGTTCTGCATTCTGTCCATCAACTCCTTTGTGCAAGGGTCAAAATGAGGGCCATAATGTCTATACTCTTAGCAGTACAGGGAGATAATTAATAGCATTTGACCAAACCTCAGAAAAAGAACAAGGACCATATTAATGAAAAGTGGCGCATCACATCATGATGGGACACTTTTCTTGTGCCCCATTGCGCCCGCCTAATGCCACCCTGTGTGCGCCATATTTATGATACAGTACACCATGGCACAAGTTACGGAACTAGCATCAAAATGTTGAAGCTAGTTTGGCGCTTTGCAGGATTAGCACCAAACATTTTGATGCTTATCCTGCAAAGTGAAAAAAGGCGTTTTAAGGCCTGGCCTGAGGCAGGCGTTAAAAATTAAGTTAAAAATGGAGCAGTGAACTCTCATAGATTCCACTGTGTCATTTTTTTGGGCCTCCTACCGCCAAAACGCCCCCCTTTTAACATTATGGCTGGCACAGGCATAATGCGGTGCAAGGGTTTACACAGTGGAGCAATGGATGCATGGGTACAAATAATCTTCACACAAGTTAGATACAGTTATGCATATTGTGAAATATTTGGCCAGTATCTTGATTGAAAATTATAAACAAGGGCATACCTCTTAGGGGACACTAAAGTGCCTGGCTACAAGATGGCTGCACTGATGGAAGGCTCCTTGTGCCAGGCATAACAATCCTGCTGTATCTTCCCTCAACAGGTGGCATCACGCTCTAAAACTCCCTGCAGTGATGCAGCCTGTGGTGCACAGAGCCTGTAGAGGACAGTGGCTTCCTGCAGGTTCTCTGAATGGCTGTGCAGCACCCGGTCAGAGCTCCTCACTTGTCTGCCTGTGCTGGGCCGGTGGGCCCGCCCAGACGTGAGAAGCGGTAGGTCTGTTTGGCACAGAGTCGAAGAAGGTGTGGCATCCCAAGAGGTGCTTTGGAGCCCTGCCAGGCTGCTGTGGGGCCCAAAAGGTGATTGCTGCTACTTGCTGTGCCTACAGAGGACTGGGGCTTCCAGCGGGCTCCCTAGGTGGCTGTAACACTTATGGTTGGGGCTCTTCGCTAGCCTGCCTGTGCCTGGCCAGCCTACTCGACTACAGGTACTGGTAGGCTTGCATGAGCCTGTGCCATACTGGTGCTGCGCAAGGCTGGTAATTGGAGCTGTAGGAGGGACAGTGACCTGTGAAGTATTCAGGGGCCTTGCTGGACTGTGAGGTTGATTGCAACTGTTTGTTGCAGTCTGCTCCTGCTACCCAGAGAGATCTATTGGCCAGGAGGGCGGGCTGCAATGGACTGAATTTTGAGACACAAACCCTGCATCAGGAAGACATCCCATTTATAATGCTCTCACTGGCACTTCTCAAGGTCACTTACCGAAACATATCCTACATCTGTACTGATACACAATCTGCTCCACGCTTCCTATGCAAAGTTAAAAAGGGGAGATCCTCACCTTCTGGTGTCAGTGGGACATTCTAGTGGAGGAACTGAGTGATGTGGATTGAAGCAGGCCACCGGAGGCACCTGTTGCTGACTAAACCTCACCATCTTAGGCATATGACATTTTGTTAACACTCTCCTTGGCCTGGTACTACGCATTTCTGTAGATGGGGTGATTTGCTGCCTCGAAACTGGCAAATTTTCCCCCACCCACTGTTGTGCATTACACTTTCCATAGATCCCTAGAGACATCTTATGTTTTGCCTTTGGTTCTGCTTTTGCTATAGTCTGTCAATGCCACCTGGTAAATATGCAGGGTTATATTGGACTTGATGCCCACATATGTGTCCAGTGAGTGCTCCATGTTGCCAGGAAGTGACACTGACTGGTACTCTACTTTCCTCCATAGGGAACCCCCTGGTATCTTTATCCCATCGATACCCATGGCTTTACTGAACTTCATGGGCAAGCTGTTATGGGGAAGTTTGAGGTGGCAATAGTTCACTCGCAGGTTGGGATGGCTGGTGTAGATGGGGGCGATGGTGGACAATGGCAATTGCTTAATACAACACAATGATTTTGTTATTGATGATATGGTGGACACGTGGGGAAGATATACACTACATTGCATGGAAGAGACCATCACCCAGTCTATGGCTTCAGCTCATAAACCCATTATATCTGTGAACCTGATATTATGGAATATATTGGTAATCCCTGCAAGGCCAGACAAATATTAGTGTACTTGTTCTACTACTAGGTCCACATTGCACTCCTCTAGGAGACACATTTTGAGGCACAGAAAACACCTGCATTTGCAGCGTGCTGGAGTTGCTGTAGTTCTTTCTCCTGCTACTCATTGTATGCTAGGAGAATTGCTACTTTGGTCCACCGAGGGTTACCATTCACCATCACTGCAGAAGAAACTGATCTGCAAAGTAGATACAATATTATCCAGACCCACACAACACTTATCTCACGTATGGGCCCAATACTGATTACCTTTGGTTAGTTTGACAGGCACAGGAATGTTCAGACTCAATGTCTCCTGGGGTGGTGCTTTGGGGAGCAACTTTAACTTACTATTGCATAGACACCTGGATAGTTCTCACTCGCTCACTCGCCTGCCTGCACTATGCCACAGCTAGGGCACTCCAGGAAATTATGGAAACTCATGAAATGCTGTAACTTTGATGTGAAACACACCTGGGTATATCGGAGGGCACACATCTCAATGGTGCATAGCACCTGGGTTCAGATTAACTATTAGTTGGGCACTCATGACATTAGGGGCTAGTACACACGTCGAACATCTCTCATGTGCATCACCTTTTATAATTACCATGGTGATACCGGACTCTAGATACCACACCTTCCTGTGGTGCCTTTCTCAACTGGCACTCACTGATACTTTACTTGTAGAGGACATAAGAGAGGAGATCCTAACTCAACAAGAGCTCTGTTCCATCACACAGGCTGCTGTGGGAAGCATTTAAAATCTACTTAAAGGGGATATGAACTGCCAAGCAGCACGGGTGCAGACCGCTATCTGCATCCATTTAAATGTCTTTGAAAAGGAGTTACACACCTGAGGGCGTCAATGTAGCCAAAACCCTTCTAGGTACACTGACATATATCCATGCCAAGCTTGCTGAGTTCACAGAATAAGAGGACAGGGAAGTCAAGCATATGTACCATATTGCCACTGCCCTAGCATACAGTGAGGCCAACCATTCAGGTAGAACCCTTGCCAGATTGGTGCAGTGGAACAGAGGGTACCATATCGTGGCACAGCTGCAGGGTGATAATGGCGTGGTGAAACATGAACTGGAGGCTATCTTTGCGGAGTTCTACTCCAACTTATATGCATCACACCACTCTCCCACCTCATAAGATTATACTACCTACTTTGGTAGAGATGCATTAGCCTGGCTGGTGGGGCCTGTCAGGTTTTCAGAAGAGCCCATTAATTCAGACCAAATTATCAAGGTCATATCAGGTCTACATACAGGCAAATCACTGGGAGGCAACAGGTTTATGGTTACATTTGATAAAGCCTGTGCAAATATCCTAGCACCCAGACTCCAGCTTCTATATGCGTAGGTATGGGGTGAGGTGCTCTCCCTCCCTCTTTTAGGAGCCCATCCTCATTAGACTGCTAAAACCTAGAAAAAACCCACAATATCTAAAGTCTTACCGTCCATTTTCACTTATAAATAATTATTCGAAGATCTTCACCAAAGACTTCACCAACAGACTGCTGCTGTTGTTACCCAACTTGGTTCTCACAGACCAGGCGGGATTTGTACCTGGACGATCTTCTCACAATATATATACACTAATTTCACTACTGCATCAAACTGACCCCTTGTAGGACGCAGTGGCGCTACTCTTAGATGGTACCAGTGTTTGACTCTGTAGAGTAGGGATATTTCTTTGGTGTACTGCCACATAGGGTTTCCAGCACATTTAATTCTCTTAATACAACTATTCTACACTAACCCCAGAGCCAGAGTGCGAGTGAATGGCCTGACATCTGACCCGTTCAAAGTTAAGTGGGGCACCTGAGCAAGATGCCCCATCTCCCTTACTGTTCGCCTTAGCAGTAGAGCCATTGGCCTGTGCTTTTAGGCAGCAACTAAGGCACAGTGGAATTGTGTTTGCTACATGCATTTTAACTGTATCCTTATACACAGACAACATTACACTCTACATTTGTAACCCCTGCCAGAACCTTACACCAGTAGTGCAAGAATGTACCTTATTTCAAATACCATCCAGTAAAGCGATAAATTGGAACATGTCTGTCATATTTCCCCTAACCTCGGCCATGAAAGAGCAGCAGCTTTATACAATACATCCCTCAGGCAGCTTGGCATTTGGGTGAGTCGAGACAGAGAAACCATAACCCCTGGAAATTTCGGCAGTACTATGTCAAAAATGGAAGATCAGAGGTGGCCAGGATTAGTCTTCCTACGTCCTCGCATGGTAGAATTGCCCTCTTGAAGATAATTCTCCCACTGACATTTTTGTACTTATTTCATAACATACCGATACCCCTAAACAGACAGTTCTCTACCACTCTCAAGTCCATCATGATTAAACGTGCACGGCAGCTAAACATCTTCAGTTCAGTTGGGAAACTCTTACCTCGCCATAAGAACAGGGCAGTCTGACTGTGCAACTTCCAGTTCTACTACTTCTGCACGCAAGCACAATATGTACATAATTGCAGTGCTTAATTTGTTCTTGTTGATTCCAGTACTGAGCACCGGCACTTATTTATGAGGGCCGGTGCTTATTCTTCTGCCTCAAGAGTTTACTGCGAGCAAAAGACACATATGGAAAGGATGGAGAAAGGGAAAAACGAAAACGCGTCACAAAGGGAGAAAGTAGAAAGCTGCAAGAGTGAGCTGAAGGGGCAGGGAGAGGCTTTATGTGGATTGAAGTGGTCCGAGATGGCTTCAGGATTACGCTGCCTCAGTATTCCGTATTCGCACATTTAATTGCAGCAGCTGCGTGTTTAAGAGGAGGGCTTTGGGCACCGGCACGTTTTTATTTACAAATTAAGCTCTCCATATTTGGCTGCATGCTCCAACCTATATGGTGCACTTAGCTAGCGAGCGAGATGTGGCCTTTCCGACCCACTCATCACGCTTTTAGGGCAGCTGCTGAAGCGTAAACGGCTGGAAATCCACTCAGTGGCAACCACGTATATGGCATGGGAGGGCATACGCACGTGATAAGGGAGAAATAGGTTATACTCATTGTTAGAAATGGGGTTTTTGGTTGGCAGTCAGGTTGCCCTCTGTCCAAGCAAGAACCCTCACTCTAGTCAGGGTAAGTCACACACAATCCAAATTATCATGTGCCCACCCTCTGGTAGCTTGGCACGAGCAGTCAGGCTTAACTTAGAAGGCAATGTGTAAAGTATTTGTGCAATAAATCATACAATAACACAATATAGCACCACAAAAATACACCACACAGTGTTTAGAAAAATATATAATATTTATCTGGATAATTGCAGGTCAAAACGAATAAAGATGCAATGTGAAATTGTCGAGATATCACTGAAAAGTGATATAAAGGGGGTCATTCCGACCCTGGCGGTCCATGACCGCCATGGCGGAGGGCAGCGGAAGCACCGCCAACAGGCTGGCGGTGCTTCCTGGGCTATTCTGACCGCGGCGGTAAAGCTGCGGTCAGAAAAGGGGAACCAGCGGTTTCCCGCCAGTTTTCCCCTGGCCCAGGGAATCCTCCATGGCGGCGCTGCTTGCAGCGCCGCCACGGGGATTCCGACCCCCTTCCCGCCAGCCTGTTTCTGGCGGTCTTCACCGCCAGAACCAGGAAGGCGGGAACGGGTGTTGTGGGGCCCCTGGGGGCCCCTGCACTGCCCATGCCACTGGCATGGGCAGTGCAGGGGCCCCCTCACAGGGCCCCATACAAATTTTCACTGTCTGCTTAGCAGACAGTGAAAATCACGACGGGTGCCACTGAACCCGTCGCACCCCTGGCGGTCGCCCGCCAGCCCAGCGGGAAAGTTGGAATGGCCGCCGCGGTCTTTTGACCGCGGGGCGGTCATTCGGCGGTAACCGCATGGCGGGTGGCGACCGCTGCCCACCGCGGTCAGGATGACCGCCAAAGTGTCTTAAGTCTTTAAAAAGCAAACAAAGGCCCTCATCTGACCCTGGCGGTTTGAAACCGCCAGGGCAGAGGGCCGCGGAAGCACCGCCAACAGGCTGGCGGTGCTTCATGGACAATTCTGACCGCGGCGGTAAAGCCGCAGTCAGAAAACGGCAACCGGCGGTTTCCCGCCGGTTTACCCCTGGCCCAGGGAATCCTTGCAGCGCCGCCATGGGGATTCCGACCCCCTTCCCGCCAGCCTCTTCCTGGCGGTTCTTTGTGTGAGGGCAGGCCCTCCACCCTCCCAGCCCAGGAAGACCCATTCAAAATGCAGATGTATGCAAGTGAGGCTGCGTACCCTGTGTTTGGGGTGTGTCTGAGTGAATGCACAAGGAGCTGTCAACTAAGCCCAGCCAGACGTGGATTGTAAGGCACAGAAAGATTTAAGTGCAAAGAAATGCTCACTTTCTAAAAGTGGCATTTCTAGAATAGTAATATTAAATCTGACTTCACCAGTCAGCTGGATTTTGTATTACCATTCTGGCCATACTAAATATGACCTTCCTGCTCCTTTCAGATCAGCAGCTGCCACCTCAACAATGTATGAGGGCAGCCCCAATGTTAGCCTATGAAGGGAGCAGGCCTCACAGTAGTGTAAAAACGAATTTAGGAGTTTTACCCTACCAGGACATATAAACTACATAGGTACATGTCCTGCCTTTTACCCACACAGCACCCTGCTCTAGGGGTTACCTAGGGCACACATTAAGGGTGACTTATGTGTAGAAAAAGGGGAGTTTTAGGCTTGTCAAGTACTGTTAAATGCCAAGTCGAAGTGGCAGTGAAACTGCACACACAAGCCTTGCAATGGCAGGCCTGAGACAATAGAAGTAGCTACTTAAGTGGGTGGAACAACCAGTGCTGCAGGCCCACTAGTAGCATTTAATCTATAGGCCTTAGGCACATACTGTGCACATTACTAGGGACGTATAGGTAAATTAAATAGTCCAATTGGGTATGATCCAATGTTACCATGTTTAAAGGGAGAGAGCATTTGCATTTTAGCACTGGTTAGCAGTGGTAAAGTGCGCAGAGTCTAGAAACCAGCAAAAATGAGGTCAGAAAAAGAGAAGGAGGAAGGCAAAAAGTCTGGGGATAACCCTGCAGAAGGGTCATTTCCAACACTCATCACATCAGGCCCTCATGCATCTTCCTCTATTGCTAAGCGTCTTTGGCTCAAACACAGACCAGACTAGTGACATGGGATGCGAAGTCCATGGGGGGGGGTCTGTTCCCGAATGGCAAGTGTGTATCTGCCTCTGTAATGTCAGACCGGGTGGGGACCACAGCCCTGGATTTACTTCTATATCTACAGATACGTGCAAAATGTAAAGAACACTACTCCGACTCTCCACCTGTTCCCCCTGAAAATCAGGCATTGACAGTCCTACTAACTGCGGGATCCTGCAGGCACCTGCTTACATATGTATGTATAACAATACAGGCTACAGCCCCGATCATGACACTGGTGATGAAGGAAACATGGGGGGAGTATTTAGGATAAACGATGAAACAAAAGGAATTAACTTTCTGTTGTGCACAGATGTGCCAGATTCAACACCACTGAGGCAGACTTTATTCATTGTTCCTGGCTGTGCCCACATAGCCATGTGTTGGTCCCAGATACTCCAGACTCTTTCTGAAATGATTGACATGGCAGTGACAAAGTCACCTAAACTTTCTCGCTGGTATGCTCTCTAAATGTATCTCAGGAAGACCTTGTTGCTGTCAAAGAGGTGGGTGGCTTGCCATTGGAGGAAGGTAAACCCACCTGCAATGAAAACATGGTTGCATGACGTATGATATTGCCAGGAAAAAACTGGACATGTACTACCCTTTGATCCCACCTAATTGCAGACCTAGAGACATATGGGACCCCTTGCATAATAATCTCTTAAGGACAGATGAGCTTGATCCTAGTTGGCATCTTGAAGGACAGTAGGGACGTGATTTTCCTGTCAAATGCCGGATGTCCCTTTGAAAAAAGTGATGCCTAGACCCTATGGGCTTGCCTTCCCGTTGGTGGGCCTTGATGTTCGATGTATGACTGATTGTCTGGAGCTGTATTATTGGGGTGGGTATCCCTCTGGGCTGCAGCCCTATTGGCTTGTCTACGTTATTATTACCTCAGCATGGTTCACTGTTTATGTCATATCTGACTTTTGTGTTGTGGTGCAATGAATTGTCCTGGGGAATGCTTAAAGCAATGCAGTTTCAACTGCTCTGTTATTTTTTGCTGAGGATAAACCAGTGAAACTTAACAAATAAAGAAAAAAAAGAGGGCATACCTCAAATGCTAAAGTCGGACAGAGACTGGTTTGAGGAAAAAATGCTTTTCCGATTCAGCTTTACAGTTCCTATAATACGTTTTTTGCTCAAATCAGTCTTCCATATCTGGAACATGTAATCACGTGACCATGAAATTTAAAAAAAAAAGAAACTTACAAGTTTTGCTAAATTGTATCCGTTTAGTAAAAGCTTTGCCCAGACCTAATAAACTTATTAACACTGGTCAGCGGAAGGCAGTCATTTTCATTTGAAATGAAATATTCTAGTATATTAATTTAAACGTTAATGGAGGTCTATACATCCTTATTTCTGACAATAAAACAAGCATTTACAAAGAATGACAACCAATCTTCAAAACCAAACAAAGATGACCAATATTAGTGCCCTTTTACATAATAAATTGAGTCATTGAGAAGTGAGGCTTCAGTCTGTTATTTCAATTCTGTATTACACTGATACATGTGGGTTTTTTGTTTGTTTATTTGAACAAAGCATTTTACCAGAAGCACTGCACAGAATTGTAACCATATTTAATAGTGGAAAAAGGACAATGTAGCTAGTTTAAATGTAATGTGTAAAGTAATCGTTCGTAGAATGGTTGCAGAGACAGTAAAACCAGTGAACAGAATATATACAGAACTCCACATCATGACAAAAGAATTGGACCATGGCTCAAAGAACTTCTAAAAACATATATCAGGCTTCATATGAGAAGGAGTGACGTTTGCAACGGTTTGTGCCTCGATAAGTGTAACAAGGTTTAATGAACTCGGTAATTAACCCGATGGTATTAATTGTGTAACCTGGATAAATGACACCTGCCAGCAGCTCACTAGGGAAAAGGCATGGTAATTACTGGAATGAATTTTGGTTCGGAAGCACAAAATTCACCATTCTATACTGGTTTTTAGGAAAAACTCTTAATAGGTGCTATTTATCACACGTTTTAAATTCCGAATGCCACACCGACCATAATCCTCTTGAACACTTGTAACTGGGGCCTGAGGGTTCCCTTGTGGTCTGTGCACTAACTAGAATGAATCATACATATACACACTGTGATTATTAAAGATCTCCATATTGCCAGATGCGAGGATGCAGTGAAACACCATTTCCTCTAAGCTCTTAGGGTGACCAGTCTGTGCGAGTCACATTTTAATGCTGACTTTGAACATAGGGGAAAACGTTAGGAGCATATCAAAGCTTTTAGAAGTCTGGACATCACTTCTGGTACAATTATGGGCAGAATCATTAATAGTACAGCCATAATTCAAAGTCCTCCTGAGATGTGTGTTACATTGTTTCCCACAACTACTACACTGTAACTTTAAGGAACAGTATAAAATATACTGCACCTTTCTAAGGGTCAGGACATGGCTTAATATAGACAGCAAATTGTACCTGTCATAATAACTCCTTTTGCCAGGTCTGAAACTCTCCTCTTGAATATGTTTGTCATCCTTAGGCAAGCCTTATAGCCCATAAAGCCAGGGTGCCTGGCTTTTAAAAGTAGAACAGGTAAAGTTTAATGTTAAACATGTCCTTACTGTGATTAGCACATACAAATTATTTTCACTGTAGCAGGATTTTGTGCTCCATAGAAAATCATTGGGATCCAATATTAAGTTTAATCAATGTTATCTATGCCTAGAAAACAGATGCAAATTTAATTCGGATGTCTGAAATATTTATTACTTATTACAAGCCCAATTCATTGGAGAAGTCAGATTTGTAAAAAATATTTTGGAATAATGTTTTTTAAAAAGTCACCATTGCAGTGTCTGGAGCCCCTGGAAGGTCAATCTACATTTTACACTCTCTACATTTTGCAAGCCAGTAATTATAATTTCAATTGACGTGAATGAGATGTGAGCCTTCTCCCTGGCAGGGATAAAATACCTGGGTATGAGGGATTTTGTTCTGACCTGACAGGATGGCCTGTGAGCTGGGCCCATGGACTTAACTAACTTCAAAGAGTCCTATCCTGTCACATGCAGACGTAGCTAACTCCCGAGTCTGCACCCTTTTTTTCTCAAACAAGCCAGACCACCCTGCATCTCAATTGACCCCACAGTGTCAGACCCTGAGTGTCAAATCCTATTGAGACTGAACCTGCTGTCTGAGACCCGATGAGAGCCTTAAAGGAATGGACCTACTCCTCCACTTGTTTCCAGGACAAAGAAGTGGACTACAAGGGTCAAGAGGCCGATCTTCTTTTCAAGCTGCAAGAATACAACAGGCTACAAGAGGCCTTTCACGCTACTGCCCTGTTGATTAGTGGCATCTGTACCTGGACTGGACTCTGCCTCCCACCCTGTGAGTTTGTAAGTGCCTTCCCTGAGATCATGGGAGTCTTTGGAATTGTACTCCTATGCTGAATTGGGGATTACAGGACTAAAGTC
The DNA here is from genome assembly GCF_031143425.1 of Pleurodeles waltl. Taxonomy (NCBI): domain Eukaryota; kingdom Metazoa; phylum Chordata; class Amphibia; order Caudata; family Salamandridae; genus Pleurodeles; species Pleurodeles waltl. The sequence goes on from NC_090444.1 coordinate 779,336,806, forward strand.
AGAAGGTAAAATCTTTGACCAGGATGAACTTGATGACTGTATCTGACTCACGTACCAGTGGGGTCAGCATAATGTTGTTAATGTGACCATTGAATATCATTGCCACTTTGTGCTTCTTGGTGCTAGTTAGATATAAAACTTTAAAAATCCATATATCCGGTTACCCTTTTTGGATTTTTGTCATTGTAGTCTATTTTTGTTTATTCATTTTTCATTTTTTTAAATTTGGTTTGGGATTTTTATTGCATAAATACACATTGCCTCTAAGTTATTCCTGTCTGATATTTACCAGGGGTTGAGTTTAGGTTTATTTAGTGACTTTAGTGGTTCACCCGGATAAGGAGTGTTATTGTTACTTGAGGTGGGCACTTAGCCCCTTCAACTAATAACCCAGGTCCTTGCAGAGATAATGTATTATTGTTATTTATGTATTTAATAACAATGATTATTATTTATGTATTTGATAACATATAATGGAAAGAATTTAGGAAACACATGAAAACAACCAACTTTAGAAGATGAGGGTTCCTGCTATGTATAAACATTCTAAGCCAAAAATGTTAAATTGTCTTGTGCCACTGCCATTTCTGTCTCCTGTAAACACTGCTATAATGCACAACTACATTCAAATAATGTGTATGTTAGGCAGTGGTAGAATGTAATCTGAGAAATAACAGAGATGTGAAGGGAAAAACAATTTGTACCTAAAACTTAAGTTCAGAGAGTTGTAAGGGAAGGTGCACGCTACCACACCAAGGGAGTCTGGGGGGTGACAGCTTTAAGTCACCGTATTTTAGAATTTTACTAAGAAGGAGTCTGTCCTGCCAGAAAAATACTCAGGTTTTGACCTGAGAGATACCCAAAATGCCTTAGCGGTGAAGAGGGATATGTAAACTTCCTACACATGCAGGACTCTGTTTAGAGACACAATATGCAGTGCCGTGAAACAACAGATTATCATTTATTGTTAGCAACCACTATTCAAGCTTGAAGTCAGCTTGTTAACGAAGGACTCATATACGTACAAAGGCAAAGATAAATTAATTGCCCTACTGCTGGCTAATTAAAAACATTGATGTCAAAACATTGGATTTTTACTGCAGCCCTAGTATACATCCCTCTTGGATATGTAATTTGATGTAATGAACTACAATTGAAAAACGTGTCAACTATAAAGGATTGAACTGAGTGCAACAAGTAATATTAGTTTTTACATTTGCTACTAAGGGACAAGGGGAAAGGATGGAGTGGAAGGGTACCAGCGGTGGAGGACAGCTAAGAAATAAAGAAAGAAGACATTCTCTATTTAAAAAAGAGATGCTCAATATGACCCATCAAGAATAGCCATATTGTGCATGTCGAGTATGAAACCCTATATGTCTGGGGAAAAAATCTAATGTTTGATGTAATGTGTTCCGGATCATGCAATAACAGTTTGTTTTCTTTAAAATAAAAACGCATCAATGTTTTACATTTATATTTCACTTCCTGCTTTGTCATTTAACACCCTGGACTGTGTCAGCAAGTAAACATTATTGTTGCTTTGAGAGCTTTCTAACATAATTAGCAAATGTATGATGAAATAGTCACACCGAGCAACTGAATTAACAAAGAACCAATTGGACTACAAGAGAGACTTATTTATTGCTATCTATCTATTTCAGTCTTCATATATGTATATCGACTGTCTTGAAGAGTAATTAAGGCGCACTAAAGCAAAATCACTACCACGCTTCAAAATGGTGTTTTAACTTACACACATTTATACTGAAAATGGGACAAGTAATGCAAAACAAGTAAGTTTACCTTTTTTTTATAATTCTTTTTATTGTTTACGAGTACTCATCATAAAACAACCTTGGGAAAAGCAGGAAGAACAAAGGCATATTGTATACATAGACAAGAAGCAGAAGACAACATCTAAGGAAATAGATTCTCCTGGATGGCACTTTTACAGCTCACTGCTACTCACTTCGCATTACATTCTCATAATGGTCACAGAAGCCTCCTCCTAATCCCCCCCACCACCACCAACTCAGTTTGTTACAGGTCCTCGAAATCCATTCCATGTCCCCCATACGTTGTCCCATTTCCTGGGGCAGCCCCTACTTTGGTATACTACTTGCTCTGCTCTTTGACACCAGTCGAGGTCGTTTTCCCAATCTTCCAAACGAGGGGGAGACTATTTCCCCCAGGCTCCTGCTATATTTCTTTTTGGGACACCTGTTGCCAACATTGCCAATATCTTCTGGTAATTAGGCCATGACACGTCTCCCGGTATCAACGGGAGCAGCCATTTGGGATTGCTAGGGGTTTCTTGTGAGAGGAACCATGACATTCTGGCTGTAACCGCCTGCATCATTTTTTTTTTATTTAACTTCCAATTGCATTAGTTGTTGAAAATTGGTTTTGAGACATGCCATATGCCTACCTTGTACCTCTATATTCTTTACTTTCCTATTTTTACTTCTGCCGGGGACTGAAGAATGTGAATCTAGATCAGACCACAAACGCTTTTTGTAAAATGGCAAACCCTTCCTTCCATCAAGGACTTTGACATAAGCGCAGCCTGGCATTTGAAATGCTTGTTGTACTATGACTGTGAGGCCTATTTTGTATTGCCATGCACTCTAAATTAGCTATATACCCAAGCAGAGCAAGTTTTCCCTAAGTCTGTATAGCTTTTGAAAAAGGGATTGGTGTAATGTGATATGTCTCTCAATATGATCTATCTCTGCCTCTTATGCTTAGCCTATGAGCACCTGACACACTCTGCTTATACGCAATGCAGTATGAACTTGTACAAACCCATTAAAACAACCACATCTATTATCCCTCCCCTCATTTACAGGTTGGGAGATGTCAGAGTTGTCACTAGTTCCACCTTTGGGAAAACCTTCCGTATGCAGAGATCAAGGAGGACATGGCATTGTAAGGGACCCAATATTCAGGGTGATCCTTCCAACAACAGGAGAACTGATTTTTTTTGTTGGGTTCTATTATGTAGATAATGGGGAGCCTGGATAGGAATAATGCTAATGTGCTCCAAATGCACTGGGGGAAAACTTCATGCACACAAGGGACAATGGGCCTCATTTATGATGCCCAGGGAGCAGGGTGGTGCAACAAGTGCCTTCCTGCACTGCTCTGTGCCACCAGGAAAAGGCAGCAATGCCCCTTTTCTACAAGTTGCAATGCATTCCTGTCCTCTTCCCCTGCGCTGGTGCCCAATTTGCTGCCTAGCACTAATGCAGGCACCCTTGCACCATGGTGCAAGAATGCCAGCATTTCGGGGAAGATTGTTTTTGTGCAGGAAGGGATACCTTCCTGCACAAAAACAATCACAAGAGGTGTTTTCCTCTTTTTATGTGTGCTGCATTCTGCAGCACACATAGGATGAGTATAAAACAGGGAAAAAACAAGATATTTTTCTCCGTTGCATCATTCTTACGCCACACTTGAGGAGATGTAGGAATCTGGTGCTTTCCCAGACTTGTAAATCTGGGGATGCATCTAATTCCTCCCAATTCTATGGCTGTTGCATGAGAACACCCCAAGCAACACCAGTGGAACGCCCCTTTCACGCAGTGTTATGCATGAGAGGGGTCCATATTTACAAGGCCATGAAAGACCAGGCAAGGTGGCTTTGCATGGCCTTGTTAATATGGGCTTGCATAGTGCGCTATCGAAGCATTAAAAAAATCACACTTCGGTGGCCCTGTGTGCCGCTAGGGCCTTGTAAATTAGCCCATTGTGTTTTTATATATTTATTGGAAAACAAGGAAAATGCTAAGAGTGGTGCCATTTCACAATGGTATGGTGACAAGGCTCAGTGTATGCCACTGTTTTTAATCACTGAAGTAGATCTTGCCAGGGACGTAGGGGGTGCTTTACTTTAAAAACACCCCAACTGAGCAGAAAACTGCCCCAACCAGTCGGCACTAGCCCATCAAACTCTAACTGAGCTTACACGCGTTTGGTGGGAATCCCAGTTTCAAAATGAGGATACATCTATATGGTAGAGATCTTCCTTCTCTTGTTCCCCATTGCTCTCCGACCCTTAGAGTCTGACGAAAGGCAGAGGACCCAACCAAAAAGCTCTCCAGGAACGAGGGCACAGGTTGGTAATACAAATCCACTGTAGCACATCCTTTGTTATAACAGGGCTTACTAAGGTCTATCGCAGCATTTCCGAAGGAATTCCTGTTTGCTGCGTATGCACTCAAGCAACACAACCATTTTAAAGTCGTCATGAGACAATAGGAAGGTTTTGCTACCATTATTTTAGGAGATGTTGGGGAGCAAGAGAAGTTTTCTATCCAAAAACAAGTCCATCGGGGCTTGAGACATAATGAAGTATGGAGGCTAGTGCAATGAATACATTAGGTCTGGCAGTATCCCCTGTCTGATATTTATTTTCAGGCACCTAGGCTCACTTTCAAGCCTGCAGAATGAGTCCACTAGATGGCTGTAGTCATATACTGCGCAATGCCCCGGATCATATAAGAAACAGGGATAGGTAGGCGATAAGTGCAGCCAGTTATGCTGAGACAAAATCCATGGTTAGGTTTCCTTATCAAAATCTCCGTGCTAAACCTTCCTTTTCTCTTTCATATTATGCAGGCCTCACACCAAGCTGGACCCTTGCCAGGTTGCATTTTGTCAAAATACCACATGACTGACTTGTACACACCAGCTGGTATTTTACCAGGGTGTTCTTGTCGAAGGGTGTGTGTATCAGCATACTTCAACTATTATGTCTTGTATTCAATTAAGAGAAAAGCTATAAACCCTAAAAGAAAAGAGTACTCGATTGCAGTGGCTCCTCAACAGTACTACTGCAGGTTTATTTGATTAAAATTAGATAGAGACGAGATCGGGGGGGCGGGGAAGGGGGATGGGGCATCTATTGAATTGATTTAATTGTGCATGGAGGCCAACGTGAGCTAACTGGTAACTCCTAGCAGTTCCAGAATGAATGTATTCGGACGGGCAAAAGGGTACATTCACATCACCTGAAAAAGATGAATGAACGTACATCCTACAAACCAATCAGATAGTACATACCAATCCAGTATTTACGTGTGCCTATGCATGTGCCTCCAGATCTCAAGGTATTATTTTTTGTCAATCTAGGGTGTATCAGTAATATGAAGAGTACTTAGTAGCGCACATTTCAAAGCTAGATCATCAAAAGTATATCAGTTATCAGATACTGTGAAGTTTGGAAGTCTCTCAAAAATGCCAATTACCATTTAAGGTGACACAAGACAAGATGTCAACCATAATAAAAGTTACTTTGAGAAAACTCTATTCCATTTTGAAAAAGATGCGTATCAAAGGTAAGAAGCTAATCTTAATTGTAATATTCTCATCATCCCATGAATCTGAGCTAAGGCAAAATTGTAGACGGTGACAATAGCACTCTGGGGTGTATTTTTCAATGCTTTTTTTCCTACCTTGTTACCTTTATTGAATAGTCTTTGGGTTTCGCGTGTTTTCAACACCTGGATGTGTATCTATAATCCTCTGTGATTGGTTCACTTTAGCAAACATCTGGAATTTACGATAATTGTTTTGGTGCACCTAACACAAATACAGAACTCCCATCTTGGCAGAGAATACTCGGAGCCTGATTCATAAAGGTAAATTTACATTCTGTGTAAGTTTACTATTTTTGGGGGTATTCACAATCTACACGTTTAATTTTGCTTACAGGGAAAGGCACGCAGACTCTGGACTCCGAACGAAAACTGGCCATACTAGTTTTTGACTGGCTCATTCTATTAATGTTTCGAACGTTATTTCTGACAGCTACATAGGATTACAGATATCCCACTGCTCGTTTATGTGTATTTACTGCATGTATCACCATGATTAATTTGGGGGCGCAAAAATCCAAGATTTTCTGTTTAAAACTCAACACTTTGGTTTTATCCTGTTTTACCCCAAAGCACAATAAATCATTCATGGTATGTTGCCTGCTTTAAACATTTGCTCAAGATTTAGGAAATCATCGAGTCTGTACTTGAATTAGGCTATGTCATAATTTGACAAAGCATAATCTCAAAAGTAAATTTCGGAATGCGTGGGACCGTTGACACAATAATTGCTAAATGTATTGAGTAAAATATTGTAGGATTGGGTATCAGTACTCTCAACTGAACACATCACTTGTATCTAACCATACTTTAGGACTAGACTCCACTAGAAAATAAAGATGAGCTGCTCTTGTTTTGTGCTAATTAGGGTCTGCAAGTATTGAAGCAACCATTGTACTCTAATAGCTGCAGCTAATGATTGTTGGATTTCAGTGCAAATGAATGTGTACCTTCATCATTTTCAAACCGTTGTGTGTGCTACCTAAAGTAATTTCTGAGTTCTGCAAAGATCAGTATCACCCTAAAGTTCAAACCTTGGCCCCAGTGTACACCAGGTCAAATTAAGGGACAGATGTATGAAAAGTGGAGCTGCACCCAGTGCAGCACCATTTTTCTTGCACCTTTAGCGCCCCCCCCCACCACCACCATGTGTGCACTCTATTTAAAAAACGTGTATGGTGGTAGTCAGGGGGACTAGCATCATAATTTTTCGAACTAGTCCGGTGTCTTTCAGGATTAACATAAAAAATGTTGACGTTAATCCTGCAAAGCACCCAGCAGCCCATTAAAACCAATGTAAACCTCCTTTTAACACCTGCTCTGAGCAGGTGTTAGTAGTGCCAAAAAAATGAAGCAAGGAAATCTTCTAGATTTCCTTGGCCCCCCCTAATGGGGGAACACCCCCTCTGCATACATTATGCATACATTACGCCTGGCGCAGCCATAATGTGGCGCAAAGGATTACAGAGTGGCTCACTTTGTAAATATGGTGCAATGCATGCATTACATCACTTTGTAAATATGGGGCAGAGTTTTGGGAATTGTAATGCCACATTAGCGTAAAAAAGTTACGCAAATGTGGCTTTAGAATGGCACAGGGCCCTTGTAAATCTGGGCCTTCATTTCTTTTCACATTATTGAGCACAATATAATTAGGCTTACAGCACATGGGACACACTATACCAGCTATGAATGCTAGGTGGTTCTATACAGCCACATCCTTGTAGTCATTCACACTACAGTTCCCAATTAAGCGGAGGACAATTACCACCTTATTTCACACTGTATGGCAACCTTGCAAAATTTCCAGTGAGTAGAGTTTAATCAAAAGTGCTTCGAAGACTTATGCGTTTCACTGTGAGGAAGTATTCAGAATTCTAAAACAATTTTGAGTAATAACCCATTAAGGGCAGCAAACTTCACATTTGAGGTGCAATCCTCTTGGAGGTGGCTCATGTGAGGTCAAATGTGAGATAAAAAGTGTTTTAGAGGAGATGGTTAAGATTCTCTAACCCCTGATATTTTAGAATTTAAAAACAAATGTGGGGACTACCTTAAATATGCTTAATAATCAGCAGTTACAGCTAAACGTTAGACTTGATTGCGCTGTGAATGAACACAGACATCACAAGAATTGCAAGCTGGGGCGAAATAAGTGGCTATGAAATGAGAGGGAATAGCGAAGTGCAGTTGTTAGAAGGTGCATTGAGAGCTAATTAAATCCCAAACTCTATGGGTAGACAGCAGCATTGTTTTGGCCGATGTTGTTGCAATGTTTTTCGGCGACTTTGCACATAGGGAAATGGTACTATCTTGGAAGCTGACAGTTGTGGCCTGGTAAAAATGGACACTTCAGAAGATAATCAGTGACCATTACAATTAAGAACAAGTGGACCAAATTGGCTGGTTGACCTAGAAAAGATTCCTCTAAAATATCTGTAACCTTTTGCAAGAATGAATGTTTAGTATACAAATAAACATCTAAGCTTGTAAATAGTCCTACATGGTCGGCAGTTCAGCAGATTTAGTTATGGTACAGGTAGACCATAGACATTTCTAGTTCTAGAACCTACATGAAAGGCCCACGGTCTCAAATTTATGACTCAGGAAGAAAGGGGTGTTACAAATTAATCCTGGATCCTCTCCCCTGCTCATAGAGTAACACTCACATAGCCAGTGTTGCTTGAAGAGTACCGTGCGGGTCAATGTGGTCAGGATGGCCATAGCCTTTTGCAGCTACCTTAACAAATGAAGCAGAAGAGTCACTGTGCAGCCTAATCATCAGGACTGTGGGAGAACACTACAAGCAGATGGTTTGCAGTAAATTAGTGCCAAGGTGCCAGAAAAGCTTATTTTGGAATACACAGGGGCCTGAATATCTTAAGATCAGACTCGAGGAACGAACCCCTTGCAAAAGTATTCTACCTGACTTAGAGCTATGCTGTAATATGAAAAGTACCACCAAGATTGTAGAACCACTGAAATCATGAAGGAACACCTGCACTGGCAGTGGACATTACCAATAGAGATGTGTGCACGAGAATTTCAGCAACCTGCCACCACCCCAGATTTTACAGAAAATGTCCACAATTTGTGCTTCTGAGCATCACGTGAAAAGGAGAGACTTTCAGTTGTTTGCAAGAACATATGATCACTGAAAGTATTCCCATGTGTTGGCTGTGGCAAGCCGGTGATGCCATACAGTAATTATGTCAGTCCTGTACCTCCTCTTATAAAGACTATCAACTACGCATGACAACAACCAACTGTCTCCCACTTTCCAAACTGACTATTTTCTGATCTGGAGAGGGTACCGGGCAGGTTGTCTAGGCTAGAAAAAGAAGGCAGAGGGGGTACCTGCTGTTATAAAAGATGATGATGTTTACCATTCATGAAGCACAACAATGCAAATTGTGGTAATCTTCAAAGCACATATAGTGGTAACAAGATAAAACAATTCAATTACACGCAGGCAAAACACCAAATTCAAATCCAATAAACACAATCATTATTCTAAGATATCAGTGAAGCTAAAATGACAGATCCGATCATATAGAGCACACAATGATCAGTAGGTTCACAGTTTTCTTATTTTTTTTTATGATAATGCTGGGAAAGAGTCTACATATTTCAAGCTTTTCAGAAACCACTGTCTTTCTCCCAACCATTGAAAATAATAATGGTCCTAAACTGTACCTGTCTTCTTGTCCTCCTTTGACACAGCTGCAATAAAAACATACACATTTGTAAACATTTGTAAACATGAACACTTCCAGAGCTACATACATTTATGTATGTGTAAAATATGCACAGAAATACCCAACATTAATGTAACTTCCACTTGAGATCACTGAAGGCCAAATCTCTAGGAATCGCTGTGGACACTAATGTCTCCCTGTATAATGTCTGTGTTTAATAGATTCTGAAGAAGAGTTCGGGACAAAATTCATTTGATACACAGTAATAGAAACTAAGTTTGATTTTGAATTATGTCTTACATCTATCACAACAAAATTCATATTATCTAATGATGCAACAGACTAGATTTTCCTGAACCCCAGAGTTACCAGTACCCACAAACCCCCAGTATCAGTAATTCTGGAGGCGTGTAAAATATGACCCATTTACAGGGCCATACATAATGAGGGACTTTATCTTTAAAATATAATCGGGCCTAATCTCAAAGGCATTTTGGAGTACATAAAGTGGTAATCTTGTAGTTCTCTCTCACATACTTTTATATGCCTTTGTGATTTGAACACACATATCTAAACTGAGAATAAATTGGGGATAGTCAGGGAATAATATACTGTTAGTACAAATGGAAAGAACTATACCCTCTCTTAGGGTAGGACCACTCCGCTTTCCGGAGACTCCTAAAGACCTGGCTGTTCGAGCAGCGATAACCCCCCCTTTTTCCCCTAGCGCCTTGAGACCTGCACGGGTGAGTAGCACGCTTTATAAATGTTAATGATTGGATTTGATTTGATCTTTACTTTTACTAGTACAGATCTGTACATCTAAGACCCTATTCGCGAGGGTCTGTAGGAGTATGTAAAAGCATACTCCTGTAGAACTACTTGCCATACTCATCAATGTGTTATGTGAGTTGGACCGGATATGCTTTCTGTAAAAAATTGCTAAGGAGAGTGGTCCATTATTTCACTGCATTTGCAAGTGCCATAACTAATTTACAGTGGCCTCCAGTTTTTGAAAGAACCAAAGGATTAAACATTCAAAAGCTGTGTCAGTTCTGAGGAGACCTGAAAGTATCCAGCTCATAATTATGATCACTTTGGATACTGTGATAAAAAAAACAACAACATTTACATTTTAGGATTTTCAAGTTATTAGGGAAAGCTCTGGGAGCTTAGATAATTGACATTAAAACAATTTCAAGGAATGTTTTGCTAAGAGCATGGCATGAGGAGTATAAGAAGGAGTAATATTCCCCAAGCGTGACATTTTAATGTCACAGTAGCAGTAGAAAATGGAACCAGACAGGGATTTTAAAGCAGCCATACTGGCCCTGTCCATCTCTCTCTCTTCCCATTCATTCGTTCTATGCCCCTCCTTCTCTCTTCTCTCTCTGTTTTCATTCTCTGATTTCACTCTTTATCCATCTTTCAATACGTCTTTTCAACGCCTCCTGTTTTTAACGTCTGGGAGATGCAGAAATTTACATAGAAGCAAGCAGCTGCCTTGTGTCTTCGGCATCCAATAGCTCCAACCTTAGGGAAAATGTCTGATGAGATATATGGACAGTCCTGCTGAGGTACTAAAGGGTTCATACAAGAAAGGTCACAGCAGCCCAGCAAGCGCCCAGGTTAAATTCCTATTAGTAGTTGCAGTTAAAGATTTCTCATGGTTTTGGCCATTTATTCATAATATATTTTCTAGTTTTCATGCCTTTACAGGAACATACAATGAGTGCCTCTAGGCACCTTTTCAAACATGACCCAGAGTATTTCTTTACTACCAGGACTAAGTTTTTAGAAATGTTCCCAAATCTAGAATGCCTAAACCACGCACCTCACACACTCAACTTTTCAATTAGCTTGTTCCTTAAACTGAAACTTTATGTTTATTCAACACAGAGATCAAATAAAACAGCAGAACTTCTAATTTATCACAATATGTATTTAAATTAGCCATCAATGCAATTAATGGTACCCTCAATATCACATTTGGAACAGACAAGCCCGCCACGTGGTAATGGGCGAGCACCCCAGCCTTGAGTGCCGCACCTGTACTAATGTCTGAGTGTTTACCTTTAAAACAACAGAACCCACAAATCTGACAGAAATGGATGCATAGGAGACCAATCACGTGGCTGCAGACATGAACATGTGGGGAAGAGGAAGTGGCAGCACCCCTGCCTTGAGGGAATCCCTTAACAGAGTTTGGCCAGCATGCCGGTCTAGTAGATTGTGTGCTGGGATGCTGATGGAGTGCTGATGCTAGTTATTTACAGGCTATGTTGATTCCGCGTTGTAAGAAATGAGGTTGTTAGTTGACTGGAGTGTGAGCCCTGGTTAAGCAGAAAACACAATCCTTGTCAGGGTGAGGAACAAGCCAGCGCTAAATTAAGCTCTGCTCAACCCTCTGATAGCGTGGCACAGAGATGTCAGGCTTAATCTAGAGGAAATGTGTAAAGTATTTGCATAACACTTCAAACAGTAATGAAGTGAACAATATCACTCAAAAAAGATACCATACCAAGTTAGGTAAATAGAGTATTTTTAATAAATTGAGCAAGACCGAAATGACACATATCTAATCAGTAGTACCAGAAATATGCACTTTTAAAGATTCTAGTGAAAACAGCATAAAAAATCAACAAACACCAACTGTGGATATGTGGTCACGCCAAACCGGGACAAAGTCACAAGTACAGACCTACTGAGATGTAACACTGGCTGGCTACAGAGACCCAGTTAGGCGCATCAAACACAGTACCTTAAATTCTGGTTTGAGGAGCATTGTGAGGATCAGCGTTGAAGGTGAGTTGTTCAGCCAAAACGTGCATTGGTTCTAAGATGTGGTGAGGCTTCAATGCGATGACCTGTGTTGTCATCGAGGATCCCGTCAAAGAGGCTTGTGATGCGAAGTTCAGCATTGGGGGTGCAGCACAGTTGGGGCAATGCATTAGTTCTAGCGTCGTGACGAGGCTGCCATTAAGGAGGGATGAGAAGGTCTACACCTAGAATGAGTCACTCAGTGGCAGTTCTGATGAGGCTTGATAGGCGATGCCAGTCATTGTGATGGGTCTCATTCATTCAGCATTGAGAATGCATCAGTTCTGCTTGGGTTTGTGCCACGCAGAGGAGGAGATGTGTTGGTTCCACTGGATCCTCAGAGTCTGGCAGAGCACATAAAGCCCACTTCCAAGGGGCCAGGAGTAGGTTGGACCTACTTGACAGGGTAAACTCACAGATGACAGAGTCCAGGGGCAGGTAAAATGTTTTGAAAGCCTGTTGTGTCCCTGAGGCTTCATATCAGGAGGCCAACCAACTAGCCCTTGGAGTCACTCTGGGTTCAAGAGATGCAGGTCCAGTTCTTTTCATCCAATCAAGGGGGCCGAAGGCAGCAGGTCAGCATAGCAGGGCAGCAGTCCTTCAGAGCAGCAGCCCACCAGGGAGGCAGTCCTTTTAGCAGCACAGCAGTCCTCCTTCCTAGCAGAGTATCCACAAGTCCAGAAATGTACTGAAGTGGTGGTGTCTGGGGTGAAGGACTGTTGAGTTTTAAAAGAAAATTGGACGACATATAGCTGTAGAGTTTATTAGAAACAGCGCAGAGCTGGCAGACAAGAGGCTCCTTCAGCAACAACTGACTCTTCGCACATTCCAATGTTCCCCACATTCCATGTTCCAACAACATCCCCTAGGCAACCCCACAATTCTAAAGATAAGAATCCCACATAAGAATACAACACATTTTCCCCCTTAAACACAAGAAATAAATAATATATTCTATGTACAATGATTATAAAATATTGTCATAGGATTCACAGTGAAACACAGAAAATAAACTATAGACTACACAAATCCTTTCAACTTTGAGGAAAGATACCTCGGCCGGGCCTCAGATTTGACCCGGGAGGCAATGGAGTCCTCCCTTCGTACATTCTCTACACTCTCATACCCAACCCCATCTCCAAAATTATCATCATTAGTACCTCTCACCTCACCATCCACACGATCCCCCACATCTTCTTCTCTAGGCACTTCCTTCCTCTCACTCATTACAAACCCAGAATCCCAACAGTCCTCATCAAAATCCTCAATGGGAGTACCAACATACCCAGGTCCGCACTTAGCCAACCTTTTCACACCCCACACTCTGGCATCTTGAGTTACAACAGACTTTTTTAACACCTTCACAACCCTCATGGCCTTACCAAACTTAGACATACCTTTTCTTACCAGCCCAGGTTTCCTTTTTCTGACCCAATCTCCTACAACAAAAGACGGCTCCTTCACATTCCACTTCTCATCATACACTTTTTTTATACTTCTGTTGCTTCATTCCCACTCTGTCCTTAACCCCTTCTATATTCACATTCTCCAATTCTTTATTTTGCTTCTTCTTAAACCACCACGGACAGAGTTTTGACACGGGATTCCTTCCCCTCAACAATCTGAAAAGGCTCACTTCAGTAGTACTCTGAGGAGTAATACGACAAAACCACAACTTTTCTTCTAACATTTCTTTCCAAATACCTCCAAAACCTCTTGCCCAACAAACACTATCTTTCAAAACACTGTAGAATATCTCAACCAATCCATTACTTGCGGTTCATACAGTGAGGTTGTGACTTGCTTGATTTTGTTATACCTAAAGAAACTTTGCATCTCTTTAGATACTAGCTGCACACCATTATCAGACACCACCGTCTGTGGAAAACCTTCCTTTGCAAACACCTCCTTAAAAAATTCTATGATTGCATTAGATGTGACCTGGGACACCATTTTCACCTCAGGCCACTTTGAATGGTAATCAATCGAAACCAAAGCATACCGAGCCTCAGCAGGTAAAAAGTAAAATGGCCCTGAAATATCAAAACCAAGCTTCTGCCAAGGAGAATCAGGCCAAGGCATCGGACACAAAGCAGCTGGTACCGTCTTCAACATCTTCTCCACATTGACGCATACACTGCACTCTCTGACTGTCCTTTACGCCAACTTATCCATGCCTGGCCACCAAAAACAAGTCCTTATCAACCTCTTCATAGAAGACATGCCAGGATGACCTGCATGCGCTATCTTTAGTATAATCGACTGCATCCCTTTTGGAGGAACACATTTCCCTTTTTTGAACACAAGAATATCTACCACCTCCAATTCCTCTCTTACACTAAAGAAAGGTGCAATTTCCTCATCCACCTTATCTTCACTCGGCCACCCACACCTCACATACTCTCTGACCCTTTGCAACACCTCATCCACCAGATCACATTCTAGCCACTGTGTCTCTTCCACCATCTTCGATTCTTCTGACATAAAGTCAGACACCACAGAAACCATATACATTTCTAATGCCACGTGATCACTCACACTACCAGATTCACTTTGAGGAAGGCGCGAAAGACAATAAGCCACCGAATTCCTCCTCCCTGGTACATAATCGATCTGAAAAGAATATTCTTCGAACCTTGATACCAACCATGCAATGCGAGCAGTGGCATTCCACCCACCACCAGGTGACATGATACCAACCAGAGGTTTGTGGTCCGTTTGAAGCACAAAACGTGACCCCCAAATATAATTTCTAAAATGTTCAATGGCCCACACACACGCTAACAACTCCTTTTCAATGACAGCATACCTTCTTTCAGCATCAGACAGGGTGCGAGAAGCAAAACTAACGTTCCAGATGTCCTTACCACACTTCTGAGACAGCACACCCCCAACACCATACATACTCGCATCAACAGTAACAACGCACTGTGCTTTGACATTGAAAGGTCTGAGAGTAGGCACATCAGCAATTTCTCTCTTAATAATTTCAAAAGCATTCATCTGTCTTACAGACCAATTGTACTCCACTCCCTTCCTTGTCAATTCCCTCAGAGTTTCCATTTTGGTGGCAAAATTCTCTATGAACTTGCTGTAATACTCACACAAGCCTGTGAACGATAACAATTTATCACGACTATCTGGGACTGGAGCCTTAACAATAGCATAAACAAGAAAACGCTTGGGTATCACACCCTCACTTGAAATAGTGTGTCCCAAATACTCCACAGATTTGGCAAAAAATTGACATTTCTTAATTTTTAGCGTTCGTCCATTCTTGCGGATAACTTCACACACTCTTAGCATATGATCTTTGTGTTCCTCCACACTCATAGAGTAAACCAATACTTCATCCTGAAAACACTTTACAAAAGTATCAATTTCTTTAAAAAGTATGAACATCACTCTCTGGAACACAGATGCTGCAGAGGCAAGACCAAATAGCATATGTTTGAACTGGAACAGCCCCTGCGGTGTGATGAAAGCAGTGAGATGCCTGGAATCCTCAGTAAGCTCAATCTGATGGTACGCAGACCTCAAATCCAAAATAGAGAAGATTTTCGCACCATCCAACATACTAACGACCTCATTAATATTAGGCAATGGATGACAATTGAGAATTATGTTTGCATTGAGTGCCATGAGGTCAACACACAATCTTAAAGATTTGTCTGATTCACGAGCTAAGACAATGGGAAAAACCCACTCAGAGGACTCTATTTCCTCAATAACATCATCCTTGACCATTCCCGCTAAAATTGTCTTCAACTCATCACGCACACCAATTGGAACATTCCTCAACTTTTGTACAACCGGCCTTGCACCACTTTTAAGTTTGATTTTGTGGCTATAATTCTTCAATTTTCGCCACACATCTGTAAATACTTGTGGGAATTTTAGCACAATAGCATCCATCTCATTATTTTCTTCAATCATCAGCACTGGCTCACAAGCTCTGGGATTAAGAATAATACCCAACTTGGCTTGGTCCCTCCAACCTAGGACATTGACCCCTTTTTCAGCCACTTACAATTTAATATTAGCCAACCTACCCTTAAACTCAATTTTAGTATCTACATAACCGTTGATATTAATAGCCGTTCCATCAAAACCTTCTGCAATGATATCAGGAAAAACCAAATCTGACATCCTCCACACATCTTTGAACTTCTGTTTAAAATAATCAGTAGTAATATTGGTCCAGGGTGACCCTGAGTCAGCCATAACCTCAAGCTCCTGACCCTCAATAAGTACCAAACACTTGGGTTGTCTCACAGAACCATTTCAGTCCCCATTGTTTTTAATTGATAATACAACACCCTTTTCTCCATCATCGTTCACATATGAAACTTTTCCCTTAATGTTGCTCCTGTTAACCTCTTTACACACCTTATCAAAATGTCCAAGCTTGCCGCACTTCTTGCATTCTTTACCTACGGCTGGACACTGCTGGGAGTTTGCCAGAGGATTCTGACTCCCACAGTGATAGCAAGATAAGCGATCATTTTTCTCATTTTTGTCTTCCCTCTTATTCCATACAACAGATTTAGGAGGAACATTACTACCCGAAGAATTACCCCCCA
This sequence comes from Pleurodeles waltl, assembly GCF_031143425.1. Classification (NCBI taxonomy): domain Eukaryota; kingdom Metazoa; phylum Chordata; class Amphibia; order Caudata; family Salamandridae; genus Pleurodeles; species Pleurodeles waltl. The sequence goes on from NC_090444.1 coordinate 779,353,288, forward strand.
CAGCTCCTACTACATCATGGAGAAAGTTCTTGGCCTTTGACGATTCCTGGACAGATTTCATCCACTTTTCAGATTGTTCCAAAGCTTTGGCGGTATTAATCACATCTTGCAATTTCGGATCTCCCATAACCCACAACTGTTCCTGAATCCGCCTGCTCCTGACGTGAACAATGATTTGATCCCTAATCATCTCATCTGTGATAAGTCCAAAGTTGCAATGCACAGACAAGTTTCTCAGCGCTGTGAGAAACTCATCAAAAGTTTCCTCCACTTGTTGAGTCCTAGTGTAAAATTGGAACCTGTTCAAAGCAATGCTCGTTGTTGGATTAAATCTGTTCTCAAGTTTAATTAGCGCATCCTTAAATACATCAAACTTCTCATCCTGTATAGATGCTTGCTGCAAGGTCCTAAAAACCATTTGACCTTCAGATCCCAGACAATGCAGCAATATATTTTTCTTCCTTTCTTGTGACATTCCATCTTCATCAATAGCCCTTAAACATGTCAAAAACTCTTCCTTCCACCTAGCCCATGGCATAGGTGGATCCCCTTTGTTCTGTAAAAATTTGGCAAGTGGTTCAAGTTGCATCTTTTAGATCCAAAAAAACTAATAATAAATGTACAGGTGTTGTTATAGAAAAAAGAATGTTCGAAGAACTGTAAAACAATATTCAATATTGTAAATTAGGCAAGTAATGGCCTTTCAAAGCAGAAACATGGAAAACAAGGAGCAAACATTAGTAGAATCCTTGAAAAAACATGACAAGTGCGTTAAATTAGACATGTGGTACTGGAAGAAGAAGCAAACGTGGCAGCAACAATGTAACACGTTCTTGTTGCGAGTAACGGTAATAGTCTTTTGTCAGAGGCCGCAGGTTACAGTGAGCGCGATAGCTCTGCGCGTGATAAACGATGCGGAGCACGTTGCTAAGCAACACCAAGCGCATGCAGGGAACGCGTCATTCAAGCGTGCCTTCCGTTGTTAAACAACGTAAGCCTAACAAGGCAGCCACAAATTACGGCTCAAACATAGACCACACCAACAATACCGTTACACGCTGTCACGTTGGCGATCAGCAGGAACGCGCTGAGTCCCACGCCGTACACTAAGAAGGCCCCACTCGGTCTCACACAGACCAGAAGAGAAAGCAGCACCACCCCTGCGCTGCTGAACGTGCCGTAAGTGTGCTTTCTCCAGAATATCGTCGCCAAATTTGTTGAGTTTTAAAAGAAAAATGGACGACATATAGCTGTAGAGTTTATTAGAAACAGCGCAGTGCTGCCAGCCAAGACGCTCCTTCAGCAACAACTGACTCTTCCCACATTCCAATGTTCCCCACATTCCATGTTCCAACAACATCCCCTAGGCAACCCCACAATTCTAAAGATAAGAATCCCACATAAGAATACAACAAGGACATATATCCAGTTGTGCCTTTGAAGTGGGTAGAAGCTTCTAGAGGCAGGTATTTGAAATGCACAGATGTCCTGCCTTCCTGGCCCTGGCTCTAGACTAACTGCAGGTGGTATGCAGTCCTTTGTGTGAAGACAGGACACAGCCTGTTCAAGTGTAAGAAAGGCTGGGCCCAGCTCCTCCCTCCCATCGTGCCAGGGATGGCCCATCCAGACATACCTAAGCTCCCCATTGTGTGTGTCGATCTAGGAAGAACATGCGAAGCCCAACTATCAACTATACCCAGTCATGCGACCCAGAGACAGACTGTAGGGACCATATAGCTAAGACAGGAAAAGGCCAATTTTCTAAAAGGAACATTTTTAGAATTGTAATTTAAAAGTCAACTTCACCATAAGATAGGATGTTCCATTACAATTCCAAAAACATCAACATGAACTGGTTACCTGTTTCCTTTTGAAATTACAGCTTATTAAATGTAATAAGGTAACTCCAATGTTATCTTATGGGACAGATAAGCCTTGCAGGAGTGAAAAACAATTTTTTGAGTTTTTCACTACCAGGACATGTAAAACTTAAAAGTGCATGTCCCACATTTAAGAAAATACTGCATTCTATTATCTGGGCTGCCAGGGCCTACCCTAGGGCTGACTCATATGTATTAAAAAAGAAGGTTTGGGTCTGACAATAGGTTTATTTTGTCAGGCCAAAATGGCAGTTTAAAACTGCACATTCGCAGGCTGGAAATGGCAGGCCTGAAACATGTTCAAAGTGCTGCTTGAGTTGGTAGCACAGACAATCCTGCAGGCCCACTAGTAGCATTTATTTTACAGGCACTGTGCACAGGTAGTGCCTTTTTATTAGTGAATTACAAGAAAATCAAATGTGCCAATTTGGTATAAGCCAGTTCTACCATGTTTTAAGGAGAGCGCACAAGCACTGTAGCCCTGATCTCCAGTGGTAAAATGGCCCTAAACCCAGCAAACAACAACAAAGTCAGCCAATAGGAGGTCTCCAGCAAAAAACGTTAGGTAGAAAACCACGTCAGGGATGCCAGGTTTAACAAGTGACAATCAGTAAGACATATGGCACGACTGAGGTAACCACACAGGGCAAACATCGGTACTTGTGTATAACACCTAAAACACAACAAAGAAGACAGAGATTGTCAGGGAAGCCAGGTGTTTATATATGAGTCGTCTGAGCCACGATAATTATGTGTTGTATTCACATGTTTTCAGAGAATTCCTCTTGATGCTTACAGATCTGCAACGTTCCACTCGTAGCCCAAAAAATGCTGATCCCCTCACTGCCATGAATATAGAACTCTGCTCCAAGATTCATTCCAAGTCTATTGCAAGCTTTCTTGCAGAGTCCTCTTTCTTTCCTCTATAAGTTCTTGTGATCTTCTGGGCAGTAAGCAATGAAGTCGTGTCACCCAAAAATACATCGGAAACCACGCTGAGTCGAACACACTATTGCCCTCGTACGTGCTCTGGGTTTTGATGTTACGCCAGTGGGTTCAATCACAGGATCACAGAAAACGATTGTTTCGCTGTTATACCAAGAACACCCAGGCACACAATAGAGTAAATCCCCACTCACTCATGACCCTGGAGTTTCAATCGGCGTATTTAGTTTCACTGAAGAATTATTTTAATACTATAGAAAGAAGCTTAATGGAAAGGAAGACTTTGGTCCTAGATAGGAAATTAGAGTTGATATGGGAGCTAAAACTGGTTACCGTGCTCGTCTCAAATCTCAGACAACCCTCCCAGGAAACACTTAGCTGATGCAACACGGTTACATTACGATTGCAGTGATAAGGAGCATAGTTGAAACATTCTTCCAGCTGCCTCAGACCCTCTCAAAAACTCCCAGAGGGTGGGAGCGAAGTCGATAGAAGCGACATCCAGATAACAAACAAAGGATACCAGAAGAGGGTCCAAACAAACTTTCACAATCTATAGGTGACTGTGAGCCTTGGGCAATCTTAAGCTGAATCTGTAACAACGCCCATGAATTTGTGTCCAGGCTTGGACTGGGATGCTGTCGAGCTAACTATGTAGCAATCACACAAGGTTGAAAAACAGACTCACATTGCTTTAACCTCTACAAGGAGCCAGCAGGGAAGAATGCTCACCACGAGAGAAGCACGTGCCCTCTTTGGAAAAAACTCTACCTCAATCTCTAAAACCCATTCATCCTCACAAGGCCACACTCAAAGCAGAAGTGAGGTGTGCTCTGATAGACTCAGTCCATTTCACTACAGGCAAAAAAAGCTCAAAATGCCACATACCCATTGTAGCAAGTACACACCTAAATCGGAGAATTCAACCCAAGCGTGAGATGTAGAAACCATTTCAGTATGAGTCCAAAGATACCCTTAAGAATAACGTATTATCATCAGATGAATCCAAAGAACTAATATAGAAAGATGGCGTAGCAACAGCACATTGGACTGTGTCATTATGGACTGCGGAGAGAGCACGCCGCCGCAGTGGTTGCTACCGAATAAAATGTGTCGAATGACGTTGTTCTGTCAAAATCGCGCTTCTTGCATCAATCTCTGCCTGGACTGGATGAAACATGAAAAAAGGGTGCAAGAGAAGCTTGTGAACAGACAAATGAAAGTTTTGAAAAGCTCCTGAAAGTAAGCTCCTAATGGATTCGTGATTCGTTTTATTTGTCTAAGAGCTGTCTCAAAGGAAAATAACTTTTCGTTTTTTAAAAACTTTTGCTGATTTAACCACAATGTTGCTAGGATCTCGCCAAAGTGCATGATTTTTAACAGCTATTTTTATTCCTTCCGTTTTCTTTATGTTTATTTTATATAAATATACGCAACGATTATATCTGGCTGAAGGCAAAGCAACGCTTGTAGCTAATACCTTGTATTTTCATACTATCAAGATGGTGGCCATGTTGCATTGTCACCTTGTGTCATGCACTGTGGTGGACATCTCGATAGCATGAAAATGTTGTTTTCTATACTGTGAAGATGATCGGTTGTAGCTATTGGCTTTGCCAATGTCTGCACATTTTAAAGGCGCTCAGCAATGCCTACTGTTGAAATGAAGTCTCAACCAGAGAGCTGTTATATTCCGGGTTTAATAGTCACCAACAGCAGGGCACAACCCCTCAGTACCAAGAGCAGCAACAGCAACTAACTCAAACCATACATTTTAACATCTCAAAGGTAGCCAAATAGAAAACATCCATCCAACATTCTAAAAACCCACAAGAACTAATAGAAACCCATCTTCCTTCTTACAATAAAAAAAACCCAATAAAAACAAATATCAGAATGTAACTACAAATCAGGATGAAAAGGAGTAACGATGAAGAACAGATGTGAGAAAAGGAAAAATAGCCCCTCAATAAAAGAACAAATCAGATGAAAGCACATGTTGGCAATGAGGAACAAGATCTTGGCATCAAGAGAAAGATCACAAAGCAATGTAATTGAAGATGCACAGTACAGATACAAAAGTACCTCACAACACCACATAATGTCTATGATAAAACTGTCTCCTCCTGATGCTCACCGAGAGGAGGATTTGGTTACTGAGACAGACCATCCCCAATGCCTTCACCACCAACTTTTCAACCATTCACTGCCTTACCCAAACAAGACATATTCCAAACTTCACCATCCTCTACCACCACAACATCCTTCCTCACTTCCACAATCTGGACAGGACTTTTATAATAAGATTCTCCTTTGGGTGTCCACCCAGGTTGTTTTAGAAAGAAAATCTCTTCTATATCCTGCTTCTTTTATAATGTGGAATGTTTTTTATTAAAATACACCTTGTACCTCTTTTGATAATCATTTTCTCTTCATGAACGTTCCACTCCCAAACTCTGTTGGTTAAATTTTCCACTCCATAGCCACACCGGATTAGGCGTAGTACTAGTCACTCTACCCTTGAGGCGCTGGAATGAGGATAACCCCATAAAACAATTAGGAATACAGCAATGGGCCCGCAGTTTTTCATGTAACACTCCTTTTAGGGGTACTCTTTTCTCTACAGTAATCAAGGCAGACCCCTTCACCATCCTATTCCTACCTTCCACCGGCCCATTTGCTTGTGGCACAAACAGGGCAGTGCAACAGTGACTAATTGAGGTTCTTTCAAGAACTCTTTCATTTCCTGAGACACAAACTAGACCCCATTACCTGTTATGATGGTTTTGGAAGTATCCTCACTTGCAAAAACATCACCCAAGAATTCGAAGACAGCTCTAATAGTAACAGTACCTACAAAGCCAGTCACAATTCATTTTGAGGTATAATCCACCAAAACCAACACCAATTTCTCCCCTTGGGGCAACACATCAAAAGAACTCACAATGTCAAAACTCAGCTTACTCCAAGTTTACTCCAAGGCACTTCCACAAGTGACAGCGGAAATCTTCTAACTAACAGACTTGTCACTGCATGCACATTGCAGGCAATCTTTCACTACAACTTATACCTGCTTTTCAGTCACCTGCCATCAATAATGCTCCCTCACTGTTGCCTTTTTTAAACTTCTGCCAAGATGCCCTTCATGAACCAACCATTCTCCCCAATAGAGCACACCATCCACAATGTTTAGTTCATCTCTTACATACCAGAAACTCATACCTCCTTCTGGCACAACTTTCAAGTAAAGCCACCCCTTCACAACAAAATCCTAAACTTGTCTCCACACCACATCATTGGAAACCTCACTCTTCCACTTTTCACAAGCCAAAGCTGCTTCCTTGGCCCATAATACATGAAAATCAGAATTTTCTACAACCTGTACTGCAAAGGTACTTGTGACAAACAAACAGCTGGGACAGTTTCCCCACCTGGCAAGTATTCCAAGCAGAAATTGAATTCCAACAAAGTCTCTACCCAACGCTTAATTCTTTGAGTGGTACCATCAATATTTTCATAAAAGAAAATATTAACCATTGGCCTATGGTCAGTCCCCTAAAACAAAATAAAAACCCCACAGAAAGAAGTTAAATAGTGAATAGCCCACTTGGAGGACAATGCCTCACTCTCAAGCACAGAAAACATCTCCTCAGCCCCCTTCTCTGATCAAAAAATACATGCTATGGGTTCCTCCTCACTGTCCACCACATGTGACAAAACCACACCTAAACCTTTCAGAATCGCAGAAGTTGTTACAATAGTTCATTTGAACACATCAAAATTTCCCAAGTTCCACATCTTGCCAAGCTCTAGCTCGATCTTCTTCAATGCTTGCTTACACTCTTCTGACTAAACAATGCCACATCTAAAATAGGTTATATAACACTGGCAACATTTTAAATACATTTGAGTAATACTCTGCCAAACCTAGCAAAGATCTCACTTGATCCCTGTCACACACGATCAGCATCCTCACAATTGAATCCGCATTCTGCAATTTTGGATGAATGTCATCCCCAAAAATAGTGTGACCCAAATACAAGACTAAGCCCAACGTAGCATACGGTTAGTCCAAGTATTTGAATGCCTACTTTTTGTGCGCTAGCATAGAAGACTGTGAAATATCCTTAGTGAAATCAACTCTGAGTAGGCCATATTTGGAAAGCTGTATGGAATCAAGGCGATTAAAAGAGCTAACTACAAAATACCAAAGAGGCAGGTTTGAGGCCCTGCTAAGCACCTTCAAAATTTACAAATGATTGCACGCAGTCATGTTTAGTCATAGTCTGGGTGAAATATTTGCCAACCTTCCCATGTACATCGAGTGTGTGTTGGAGGGCTTCATCTGGAGAGTTTAGAAGAGGTCCTATGATGAAGGTATATCCTTTGGACTTTAGACCCAAGATCCTGTCTTTCAACAAGAGATTCTTGCAGAATCACAAATGCCATTGGCAGGCCCCAGACTGGAGTAGAGGCTTTACCCAGTGGATGGATCAAGAGAAATCCTAAAGTAGAAAGATCCCCAATATCTCCATCACCACTAGAGTTTACTTATTTTTCATCTCATCCTGAAATGTGGAAAAACGTTCAGGAGAGTCTTCTGTAATGGAAAAAGTGGTGGATCCATACAGCAGGAATTAAAACGGTGAATCAAGCAATTGTCCTTCTAAGCCATAGCCTCAATATGCCCACACATGTTGACAACATCTACTGTGAGAGAGTTGCCTTGAGAGGATACAAAGATACTGCTGTTTCTGTCCAATAGGATGTCATCTGCAATCTTATAGGTACAGTAGACAGAGAAAGCAGGTCCTTCTTCCATCCAGGAGCATATATACACGTGAGAGCTCAACGTGCCTGCTTTCGTTGTCATAGAGAATTAGAGACTGATCACATGAACTTCAACAATGCTTTCATTTGTACTTACTTTATCACTAAGGTTTCTTTGAAGAGCAGTCTTTGTAATAAATTCAACAGCTTCCAAGGCAAACAGTGCGCATAAACCCTCACCCCCTACTTCTTTCACAGCAGATGATGTGTAGACTGGGCCACACATTGTGAGCTGTGTGTCGGACAGCTTCTTGCCTCTGATTGACTTCTGTGTTACATACCCTGTCTTTGCTTTAACTGCATTGTGTAGCCCATGCAAGTGTGTAGGAACAGGCCAGCTCCAGTAACAATGCAGAAAGCAAATAGTGAACCAGGCACGTCTGTCCTTGCAAGGCATTCATTAGTAAGGCTCCAGCCTTGCCTGACATAAGAGGAATAGTCTCACCCAGCAGGAGTGGATTAGAACATCAGTGGCAGAGGTGGTTCTTCTTTTGCTGCATGGCAACAAATGCAATAATGCACGTCGCTGCAGCCTCCAAAATGAGCCCTCCAACAGTGGCAGTGGTTTTAGCCGGGGGGTCCTGGGCCCCAGTGCAAGCAATGAAACTCGACCCTCCAGCCAGTATTGAAATACTGCTACAAATGAGCTGCTCACATTATACCCTAGGCTCCGGTGTCATTGCATCTCCTATACTAAAGCAATTTATGGGTGTCCAAGTTCCTTATTCTGCACGTCTTTCCTTCTCACCTCTCAATTTCCACCCCGTTGTTCTCCCATCTCCTCATCCATTTAATGCTTTTCTATCTACCCCCTTCCTCAGTCTCTCTAATCACTCACTTATTCTTTTTACTCTTCTTCAGCTTTTTCCTCTCTTTTCTCTTTATTTTCTAGTTCATGTTGCTTACTTTTTCAATGCCCTCCTTGTTCATCGTTATGTTGTTTCTCTTTCTTGTTCCACCGTATATCCTTCTCCTATTGTGTTACTTTTTCCTGGCCCTTTCCTGTGTTTTTTTCACCCACTTCTTTTCTTTCTTCTTTTACCCCACTCTTCTTTAGTGGTCCCTTAAGTTCTACTCCCTCTGCACCACTCCCTGTGAAATCTAAAAAAAGCTAAATGTGCTGGAATGCACTGTATCTAAATAAATCAGATCAGGCAACCTCTATTATCATATCAGCTGTTGCAGGTCTGGTGGGGCCCCCTCCTACCTCAAGGCCAGTCCCATGCCTGCACACCAGAGTACTGGTGCAGGGAATCTGAATACATGTATGTGCCCTGAGGCATGCTGGGGGTGTACATGCACTGATTATAACACTTCTGTGAAATTGGTGCCCCAGGATCTATTGGGGCCTGCTGCCCAATTCTCATTGAGACTCACCAAGAGAGGCCGGGTCCCTAAAATAACTATTACAACGGTGATCAGATCACTGGAACACCCATTATGGAACTATGTCTATTCTCAATATTCAGGTGGCCCAAAAATGCTGGAATCAGGCTAGTTTCTGGTCTATGAAAGCATTGCCATGTCTCTTAGTAGTAAGGAAACGTTTTTGCCTCTGAGTAACCTATCATGTATTGCAGTATTTTTACAGACATACTTATACAATTCAAAGGTAACATGTCTCGTCTTTATCACCCAAAGGGATTAATTTATGCAATTCTTTCTATGTACCTCTTTGACAGCCTACTCTTGAAAATGTTTGAAAGGCCTCCTTTTATGTATGTCTTGAGTTTTTACATTATATCTTACTTCCAATAAGCTCTACACTGCAGTAAGACACATTGGCCCTCATTATGACATTGGCGGTAAATCCCACTTACCGCCATGCTGACTGCCGCCAACATACCGCGGCGGCGGCGGATATCCGCTGACCATATTATGACACACACATACTAATCCGTCACTATACAGCCACACACACAAGTCCGCCAACCCAAAGGTCAGTGATAAAGTGGCGGTATCAAAACCCACACTGTTACGGCAATAGAACTACGCCCACAACATTATGACCCATGAATCACCACGGCGGACATTCAATGGCGGTAAACCATTGGCAGTACATACCGCTGCACTCAAAATACACACACACTAACGAAACAGCATCACATTGGACAATTTAAACTACACACACCTGACACACATACACACACCACACCCACACCACTATAAAACACACACCCACATCACCCACAACCCTTTACGAATACAAACCATTGGCACGAGACAGACACCACGACCACAGACAATACCAGAGCCACATACCACCTACATCTATACACCACCCACGCACCCCACATCACACAACCAAACACATCACCATACACACCCTCACCCACACCACTCACACCACACTCATGGCACCACAATGACACCCTAAGTTCTCTGAGGAGGAGCTAAGGTTCATGGTGGAGGAAATCATCTGGGTAGAGCCACAGCTATTTTGATCACAGGTGCAGCAGATATCCGTTGCTAGGAAGATGGAGCTATTGCGGAGGGTAGTGGACAGGGTCAACGTCATGGGACAGCACCCCAGAACAAGGGATGACATCAGGAAGAGGTGGAACGACCTACGGGTGAAGGTGCATTCCATTGCAGCAAGACACTAACTTGCTGTACAGAGGACTGGCGGTGGACCCCCATCTCCTTCCCCACAACTAATTACATGGCAATCTTGGCAATCATGCATCCTGAGGGCTTGGCAGGAGTAGCAGGAGGACTGGACTCTGGTAAGTCAACTCTCTCTTTTTATCACCCCCTTACCTGTATGCCATCACATACCTCCACCCTCACTCCCATCACTCCAACACCTCCCACACACCCCACCATCACAACCCACTCATCTCAATGCCAAGCCCTGCATGCTCTACCAATGCATGGACACCACTCACAGACCTGCATAGACACCTATCACCACAGCATGCACACTAGAGAGAATCTCCCAGCCCACCAAATAACAACTCACACAAGGCAAAGCTGCTAGGGAAATAACAACCATAGACGGCAACACACCCATGCTCAATATGTCACACGCAGAAACAATAACACTGCATTTACATCCCCACAGGTAACCCAGCCAATGTCACAAATGAAGAGGTGCCAGCAACATCCAGCCCCCCCTTCCCCCCCCAGAAGAGGCCCACGGTGATGACAGCAGCTCTGCTCGCCTGGATCTGTATGACCAACCTGGCCCATCAGGGATCTCCAGACAGTTGGTTACCCAGCCACAGTCTCACACCACCACAGAGCATCCCCCCTCACCCTCAAGAAACACCACCACAGCACCCACCCAGCGGGCCCATACCTCTGTCCCCAGGAAATGTCAATCAGCAGTGAGTCCACCACTACAGGGTCCCCAGGCCACCCCACAAATACAGGACAATCAGGGACCTGGGTCAGTGGCAGTGGGCACATGGTTCAGGGGACAGAGGCACAGGACAGCGGGGAAGCTGAGAGGACTGCTGTGCGACAGGGGGAGGACAGGCCCAGGGAACAGACCCTCCAGGAGGAACTCACTGTGATCCTGGGAGCATAGTAACATTCCCAGGACATGCTGGGCCAGATCATGGACAAGATGCAGGAGAACATGCGGCTGCAGGAGGGATAGTACTTGGGATCAGGGAGGACTTGAAGGCCATTAACACCACCATGGTCTATATTGCAGGGGTGCTGGCAGACATGGCCAACAGTATGAGGGAGGCAGTGGCACACCAGTGGGCCCTTGACACTAGCCAGACTACTAAACAGCCCTCCACCTCCGCTGCCACTAGTGGACAAGAGGCCCAGCCACACGACCAACAGGCCACCAGCACCCCTCCCCCTGCAGAAGGAGAACCACCCCTGCAAACATTCCCGGCAATCCAGGCAGAAGCCAAAGGCTATTGACAAGACCCCCGCTAGGAAATAAGGCTCTCCAGATTGTCACCCTTGTGTCCCACTCTGTCAACCTGTCCACCTCGAACTGCCATTGCTCCCCTTCCTATGCCCCCTTGGACACTGCACCTGTGATATAAATAGACTGGACTCTAACCTGGACTTTCCTCCATCATCACCCCAGCCCATTGCACTACCCCGTCTTCTTCAGAGCACTGCAATAAACAAACTTGGATAAAATACAAGTATGGTGTATGTCAAATGTTTTCAAAATGTATTCGTTTAACCAGGTTCAAACATTGCAATTCAACTATACAGTAATGTTTATATAGGAAAGACCTATAGTGGGCTGCAGTGAACACACCAGGAGCAATAGTGGTACACCAACATCTGCAAAAAGAGATGCAAAAGGGTTCAGTGAGGGGGCATAGAAGTAGGAATTCACAGCCAGCCAGTGACAATGTCACACATCAAACTGTCAATTATATGTGAAATAACACTGTCTTACCTTGTGTCTCATTGGAAATACTGACGAATAACTGCACTTCAGTTGTCCACATCGTCATCCTCTGCCTCCTCATCTTCACTGTCCACAGGGTCCACCATTGCCACATGGCCATCTCCAGCCTCCTCCTCCTTCAGAAAAGGCACATGGTGGTGCAAGGCAAGGTTGTGCAACATACAGCATGCCACAATGATCTGGCAGACCTTCTTGGGTGAGTAGCGCAGGGATCTACCTGTTAGATGGAGGCACCGAAACCTGGCCTTCAGGAGGCCGAAGGTCCTCTCTATAATCCTTCTTGTTCACCCATGTGCCTCATTGTAACATTCCTCTGCCCTTGTCCTGGCATTCCTCACAGGGGTCAGTAGCCATGAGAGGTTGGGGTAACCAGAGTCACCTGCAAATATCAAGGGACAACTGTTAGCTACACACTCACCCTTAGGGCCCACAACATACCCATACACCAACATCCACTGGGTGGGAACCAGGGCCCACCTATTAGCCACACCCTGTGCCTCTGGAGTTGGGTCATCAATTTAGGGATACTGCTAATCCTCAGGATAAAGGCATCATGAACAGACCCAGGATACTTGGCATTGATGTGGGAGATGTACTGGTCCTCCAGGCACACCATTAGTACATTGATGGAGTGAAAACTCTTTTGATTTCTGAACAAATGTTCATTTTGCTGTGGGGGGGAGAAATGCAATATGTGTTCCATCTATTGCCTCAATGATATTGGGGATATGTCCCATTGCATAGAAGTCAGCTTTCACTGTGGCCAAATCCTCCACCTGGGGGAAAACGATATAGCTGCACATGTGTTTAATAAGGGCATACAATACTCTGGTCAGCACTATTGAGAACATTGGCTGTGACATTCCTGCTGCCAAGCCCACTGTCACTTGGAAAGAACCAGTTCCAGGAAATGGAGCACTGATAGGACTTGCACAAGAGGGGGGATCCCGGTGGGGTGACGGATAGCAGATATTAGGTCAGGCTCCAATTGGGCACACAGCTCAATGGTTGTGGCCCTGCCAAATCTATAGGTGAAGATAATGTGCCTGTCCTCCATTGTTGCTAAGCCCACCAGGGGTCTGTACACGGGAGGATGTCTCCATCTCCTATTCATTCGTAGCGGTTGCAATCTATGGGGCAAAAGAGTGAGCAGCTGGTGATTATCTGTACATTCTAACCACTACAGTTCAATGCATTTTGTGACTGTATCATTACTTTGGTGGGATATATCCAAAAGGTAAATTTGTGTACTGTGGCGCAGTTAGGATCCATGGCCTGCAAACACCCCTGAAATGGTGTCTGCCTGTCCTGCATGGAGGGACAGGTGGAAATGAGGTAAATTTGCTGACGATGTGTGCCGTTGCGGGAGGCGGTCGAGAACCGCCGTGCAACTCCTCATTGGTTATCATTGGGCCCTATGGGGTACAGTGGCTAATGGTGATGTTCGCCGGCGGTGATGGTACGCACCACCGCGGATGTGACTGCCATTTTCTATCTGTTCACTCACTTACTACCTGACCTTCAACAAGAGAGGACCTACACTGAATGTGCTGCTCTGACCTGTGTCTGGAACCGACCATGGCTCGTGTTACTGGGGAAAGGGCCCCTGCTTTCACCTCGGCAGAGTTGGAACAGCTGGTGGATGGGGTCCTTGCCTAGTACCGACTTCTGTATGGGCCTCCAGACCAACAGGTGAGTACACTGTGAGCACGATGCATGGGGCTACGGCAGGCGGAGCACCCACTGTCGCAAACGGTGGGAGGACCTGAGACGCTGGGCATGGAAGACGGCGGAGGTCCAGCTGAGGATGGCCTCCCAATGAGGAAGGAGTGCCCGTCGAACCCTGACACCCCTGATGGCCTGCATACTGGTGGTGGCCTATCCGGACCTAGATGGCGCTTGGGGGCATCACAGCAGCAACAAGGGGGTGAGTACAGTGCCATACATTACAACTTATGCTTTGTGGGGTGGTATCCCGGTGGGGGGTGAGGACCCTGTGGGTGCCCCTAGGCCAGGCCTGGCATTGCAGAGTAGGTCCTATGTTGGGCAGAGTTCTTATGTGAAAGTCCTACGACCAAGCTAGTAGGCATCCACTACTGGGCAGGGGTCTGTGGGTCTCAGGTATGCTGCAATTTGCGTTAGCTGTCCCTATCCATGGGCTGGTGACTAGCATTGTGACTGTTAGTGCATTGCCTAATGCGTAGGGCTGTTTCCTCTGTGTGAGTGTGTTGTGTATGCCAACGGTGGTGTTGGTACCGCCATTGACCAAGTGTATCCTTTGTCTCTTCCCCCACTTTTTGTTTTGTCACCCTGTCCTTATGTGCATTAGCATCATCTGGCGGAGGAGCGGAGGCACCAGCGATGGAAGGAGCTGCATCCCACAGGACCCAGGAGGCCGAATCCACCAACGGTGAGCGCACCAGTAGGACGGAGGGCGATGGGAGCACCACGGCGGAGACGAGAGGGGACAGTTCGGACACCAATACCTCCTCCAATGGAAGCTCCCTGATGGTGACAGACACCTCTGTGCCCACTCCAGCTACAGGTACAGCCTCCACCCCCTGTACCAGCACCGCCCTCCCAGCAGCCCCTCAGTGAGTTTCCTGTGCCCGCTCACCCAGGAGGGTGGGCATCTCCTTCGCCCCAGGCACCACAGGCCCTGCCCCAGTTAGCCCTGCTGCCCTGAGTGAGGAGGCTATTGACTTCCTGCGATCCATCTCTGTTGGGCAGTCAACCATTGTGAATGCCATCCAGGGACTGGCAGCCCAAATGCAACAGTCCAATGCATTTCTGGAGGGCATTCACACTGGCTTGGCGGCCCAACAGAGATCAATCCAGGCTCTGGCCTCCTCTCTGATGGCAGCATTGTCCCTGTTTCCTCCTTCCACCTTCCCCCCTCCAACTTCCTCTTCCCAATCCAATTCCCCTCAGCCCCATCCTACCCCAAGCACACATTCAGATGAGCAGACACCCAGGACAACACACAAGAGTGGACATGGCACTCACACAAACACCATCCAGAAGCAGACATACCAACATCCACTGCCTCCACTGTGGCCCCCTCCTCCTCGTTGTCCACCTCCCTCCCAGTAGCGTCTCCACTCACACCTGCATGCACTACATCCTCAGCCACTACAACCATCACCAGCACACCTATCAGTACAAACCCCTCACTGGCAGTCACCACCCCCACATCCATGCACACGTCCCCTGCGTCCTCTCCCACTGTGTCTGTGCCCCCTTGTCCCAAAGTACACAAACGCAATGACTCAGACACCCAACAGCCACCCACCTTACAATAGCATCCAGCCCATGCACATGCACCTGCACCCAAACACAACAGACTGACACCTCCTACCACCACTCCGTCTTCCTCCACTCCTAAACCATCTCTCTCTTCCCACCCCAATGTCCCTAAGAGGCTTATCCTTGCCACCATTGACCTCTTCCCTAGCCCTCCCCCTGTCCCTCACGTCAGGCCTGGGTGGTCAAAACCCAGGCAAGCACCTCAGCCAACCCAGTCCACGGGCACAGTAGTGTCCCCAGCAACTCCAGGTAGGAAAGGATCCTGGCCACCAGCCAGCCAGACGGAAAGGGTGCATGCCCCAAGCGCTTCATGGAAGGGCAAGGAGCCAACCCCAGCTGCAGGAAGGAAGGGCAAGGGATCTGCAACAGCAGGCAGTAGACACAAGAGGCTTGGTGCTGGGACTCAGTCGGAGCAGCCGTCCGAGGCTGCAGGGGATGGGCTGGAGCCTCCCCCCACCACTACCAGCTCCACCAGCAGCACCACCACCAGCACAGCCACCTGCCCCAGTGGGCAGCTGTCCAAAGCTGCAGGGGATGGGCTGGAGCCTTCCCCCACCATTACCAGCTCCACCAGCAGCATTGTCACCAGCACCGCCACCTGCCCCAGTGGGCAGCCATCCGAGGCTGCAGGGGATGGGCTGGAGCATCCCCTCACCACTACCAGCACCGCCACCTGCCCCAGTAGGCAGCCATCCGAGGCTTCAGGGGATGGGCTGGACTACCAACTCCACCAGCAGCACCGCCACCAGCATTGCCACCAGAACCGCCACCTGCCCCAGTGGGCAGTCGTCCGAGGCTGCAATCGAAGGGCTAGAGCCTCCCCCCACCACTACCAGCAGCAGCCCCAGTGGGCAGCCATCAGAGGCTGCAGGGGATGGGTTGGAGCCTCCCCCACCACTACCAGCAGCAGCACCTCCACCACCACTGCCACCACTGAACTGCCGTCACCGCCGGCGGACAGTGTGTAGTCCTGCATTCATGGGCTGTGGTGTGGCCTGGCCCCTGCAAATCCTGTGGGTATGACACCCATCTGAGAGACTGTGACCTTGCACTCCCCAAGATCTGCATCACATGGCACGATGCCCCCTCCAGAACCTGTAGAGAAGCCATCCACTCACTCCATCCTCCCCAGGATGAAGCTCACTGGGCACAATGCCCCCTCCAGAACCAGTGGAGAAGACATCCACTCACCCCATCATCCCCAGGATGAATCTCACTGGGAATGTTGCCCCCTCCAGAGCAAGTCGGCAAGTCACCCACTTGAGAGACTGTGGCCTTGCACTCCCCATGACCAAGCACAGGGCATGTTTCCCCCTCCAGAGCCAGTGTTCAAGTCATCCACTTGAGAGACTGTGGCATTGCACTCCCCAGAACCAGGCACAGGGCATGTTGCCCCCTCCAGAGCGTGTGGGCAAGTCACTCACTTGAGAGACTGTGGCCTTGCACTCCCCAGGACAGAACAGAGTGATGGGCATGTTGCCCCCTCCAGGACCAGTGGCATTTAAAATCTTCCTGCTGAGGTGCCCTCCCATTCCCCATCCCCCTGAGGTGTCTGGCTATTTTTGACCTGATGCCCCTGCAGTGTTCTGTCCGTGTTGTTGCAGGAGTGAGGTGGGGCCTTAGACATTATGATGTGGCCCTGAGGCCCACGAACACTGAGGACTGGGCAGTGTCCCTTGATTTGTAAAATGTATATATTTTTTATTTGAATGCACGCAATATGCTATATTTATCTTATTACACTCTTTTTACTCTATTGTAGTTGCCTTGCATTATTCCTGAGGGGTACGGGGTCAATATGTTATGTTACTGCATCTGCTTGTGTGTATGGTGTTGGGGGTGGGGGTATTGAGTGTTGCGTGTGTGTGTCACTTTCTTTTTCCTCCCACCCTCCCCTGCGTGCTAAGTGGCAGTACTCACTGTGGTTGTTTTTGCCGTCGTTGGTGTTTGTAGTGCAGCAGCACATAGAAGAGCATGGGGAAGACATGCAGCTCGGGCTCCATGGTGGCGTGGTTCTGCCCAGAGTCTCCGCAGGTGAGTCGTTTCTCTTCTGTGCAGTGTTTCCGCCAGGCTTTTGATGTAGTTAGTACCACCCCAGAAAAGGTGGCGGTTTCCTGTCTCATAATACAGTGGGTGGAACATTGTCTTCCGCCTGGCTGTAGGCGGTTACCACCATGTTGCCTGTTGATTCCGACCTGGTGGTCAGTGTCTTAAAGTGGCTGTCTGTCTGAGCTACTCCCTCCGTGGTCATAATTTCACAGTTATTACCGCCGGTCTGCTGGCGGTAGTACTGCCACTTTATCACCGACCACCAGGGCTGTAGTGAGGGCCATTGTCTGCTATGCACTCTATAAATATCATCACATCCCAAAATCAGACATTCTAACTCACATGGTGCCACCCATTTGTCACACGATTCCACCTCTTTTCACACTGTCTCCTGGAAAAGAGCTGATATCACACAGTAGCAAGGAAGACGATCTCAAACTACTGTATGCGTTAGTTTCCAGTTCGTCTTCGGAGGCTCTAAACAGCCGATATTAATTAAGGGTTGTGAGGTGCCTCGTAGGCAGTTCATGGCACAGGCTTCCTGCCATACTCACCGAACCTAAGTCCCCACCTTCTCACATGGGAAATATTTTTTTAAGTTGCAAGGTTTGCAAACCCCACTATAGGGACTTCCTAAAAAAAGAACACTTGACTCTTTCTGTGCAGAGGATTGGCTGTAAACTCTAGGCCTCATCCTAAAATGTGAGGGCAATATTTGTGTCTCTAGTTTGCCAACGCCAGCGGAAGCTAAACGGGGGACGTATGCTGGTTCAGCACTAACCTGTGTGTTCACTAAAAGATACGGTAGGCCGCTTCTTCAGGTGTGTGCCTGTAAAACGTCTGTACAACTACTTTAAATGAATGCAACCAACTGTCAGCCTATCCTTTTCTCACTGAAGAGGAAAACCGGTTCCCAGGAAGGTGTTGAAATGTACCCTAGGTGAAGCAGAAAAGCATGCAAAGCACAGTACCCAGTTTCTAGACCCGTGGGTCCTGGTAAAACCCCAGAGAACGAATCAGAAATGTCAGAACTTAGAACTTACTGCACAGGGCGGGGTCTTTAGCCCTTACACCTGGTGACATTTAACATGGCCAGGGCGCATCCTGCAGTGGTCATGTTTAATCCCATTTTGCTCGAGCACCCATAATGCACTGCAGTGATTCAAATTGTCTAAATCATATTCCCCGGAAGCACTTAGCAGTATGTTTCATTTGAAGAAGAGGTTATTAGATCCAGATCCTCATTTATTCTTATCCATCATAAATTGCTGGCGCTCTTTCCATCTTGTAGATCGAATTCCACTGAGGGGCTTAAAAAAAAATAATGAAGCAAAGCTTTGCATACAGATGCCTAAAGCCAATATGTTAAACTTGGGTTTAAACATTTCTGACAAAATGTCAGTGCCGTGTCACACATATTCAACATCAATCGGTAATTTCCAGTTCTCAAGCAAAAAAGAAAACACCTTTAGAAAACAAATTTAGCTGATAAAAATGATAGCAACATATTTATAAAATGCAAGGGTGGAACCCAGAAATTTGAAAAAAACGTAAGATTGTGAAACCGGTCTTAAACGAGCATGTCAAAATATGGTCACTGCATAGGAATTCAGGTGAATAAAAACAAACAACACAAGCACAACGGATTTTAATTATCAGTGGTAATATTAAATATGAGAACCTTACATCCATAGGGGAGAGTATGCTTTTCCAATTACCTCTAGTGTTGCTCTCCTTTGTTTGCTGCTTTTGACTTCCCTGTTCCACTTCCAGCTGCTTCCACTCTCTCACTCCTCCGAGCCTGATACACTCTCTTTTTTGGGGGGGAGGCGGGATTAGGCTGCACATTGCTGCTGGCGTCTCCGCCTTATTAAAAGCACTTGTGCGATACATTTTTCATTATTTTTATTTACCATGTCATCTCATATCATTAAATTGTAAAAAAAAAATGGCACGAGCATTATTTTGTAGGTGCACATGCAAAATATCGCTTGCTTGCCCTCACATCATCAAGAACGCGGAAAGTCTAAAAATATGACACTGTTACTGTGACGGCATCATCATGGATTTTGTGTTTTTTATGTTTTTGTACAACATTTGCAAAAGGCATCGGCAAAGTAAATAGATCCCAAAAGCAAAAGCTGTTGACATTATCAACGCTTGTTTTGATTGCCATTTTTGTTTCGCCACACAATCTTGTTGAACAGACGCTTTTAAATCAAACTCCCCTCTCCCCTCAGTAACAACGTATGAGCTGAGTCCATGTGATCAGATTATTTCGGGATCAATGTCTCTCTTCAAAATTCAAAATAGACCCTACTGCCCCTGGCCCAAAAATCAAAGCATCCTCAGCCTTTTAGGGCATGATACGCTAATACAATTTGTAGCTAGAACTCGTTATACTGGTCCCATATTTTCAGCAATGGTCTTTCTTCGCCTGCCATACCATAGGCTAACCTCTGCATTCGCAACAGTATCCACACATTTTACAGCCACTGGCCTTACACTAGTGATTTTCCTTCCCACAGTAGCATCTGAATATCATGTTTCGCATCTAGGAGCATCAGGGGGATCCTTGTGTCCCTTAGTACAATATAATGAACATATTTGTTGAATTCATTTTTCCAATGGGCCCTTCAGAATTAATAGGCGTTTGGAAGCTGAGTGCGCTTTGGGGAAAATTGTTTAACCAAAATCAATGCTCTTTTAACGTGTAAGTCGGGCACTGTATTTGACATATTTGGCATGTCGGTGGCGAAGGTAGGCTGCTGGAGAAGAGTACTGGGTCCAAAGGAAGATGCTTGGAAGTTGAGTGCGCTTTTGGGGGCTATTTGTCTAATTTAAAGCGATGTTTCTGTAACGTGCAGGTTGGGCAATATGTTGAAGGGCAGAGTAAAAAACAATGCAGGCATTTCCATTATTTTTGTTTTTCTGGGAGTTCGCCAACTTGGCAATAGTACTAACCCCATGGATTTAAAAGAGATATTATTTATAGTTGAAAGGAGAGAATATTATTCACAACAAATTACTACAACTTTTGGACGGCTTGCTCTACGCCCGTCCATGTTTGGAGTGATAATTCATTTGTGACCAACATGAGAGACAAAATAGATATGCAGACAGATATTGTGAGTTTTTGGATTAACTGTACAAGTGCAGCAGCTATCAAATACTTGATAAATGTCTGTTGGTCCCAAATGGCTGCAAAACACAATTAACATAGTATGCCATCTCCATGACAGACTGGTAATCACATTATTATATTGTTGTTTATAGATTGCCTTCTCACAAGACTTATCAAGGTCTACTACCTGTTACAGATTATATCACAACGGTTACAATTTCTCCAGTCATTGGCAGTTTGGTCTTTGCTATCTTGCACAGTAAGGGATATAGGTATCATATCCTACATGGATCTTCAAATTAATTTGGGGATCACCTGTGGAAGTCATTATTACAACAATAAGCACTGGACTTTGAAGGGTAGTGATATAATGAGTGTCATTCATTCCGGTTTGGTATTTGATATGGAGGCACAATTTTCTCTGATCTACAAGATTGAATGTGTATGCTTTGTACTGTCCTTCCAGCTGTTCTGATTTGGAACTTGGATTGATTGCCTACATAGACTCATGGTCAATATCCGGTTTGCATAATGACTCATGTTTGATACCATTTGGTTTGTGCCGAGGTAATTAATCACATTTTCTTCACATTTACGTTTCCTGAGCACATCTATATCCTTTCTATGGGTCATTGAGTTTCTAATTCTGTTCTTTCAGGAGGCATGCAATTACTTACATGGCATGCATTTTTCTTTATCATTGCTTGGACTGCAACTTTTTGGAGTTTCTTGATATTTTTTTCTTTATATACATTCACACACTTTACGCCTGGGTTCAGGTGGTGGTTATTTCACTGTTTCTCATGGACCACACACATTTATAGGATCTATTGTTTTAACATTGGTCATTTCTTGGGGTACTTTGTACCTTGACTGATGACACACACTTGGTGGTGTTGGTACTTTATGGTTTTATTTAACTGCAACGCTATGGTGTTGACTTTTAAATTTTTGTTGTTTAGGACTAAAGATAGATTGTGGTGTTTTGATTTTAATATAAGCTTACATAAGTTCTAAATGTCTTATTGTTACCAGCCTGGAAGAAGTCCATCAGTAGGGATGAAACACGTGTCAGCTGAACTCTTCATTTGCGGAAGATCATCAATGCACTAAAGGTTTTATATATTGTTAGAAATTGGGTTTCTGGTTGGCTAGGGTATGCACCTCAGCCAGGCAGAACTTACCCACTCTAGTCAGGGCAAGGGAGTTACACGTCCAAGATAACCCCTGCTCACCCCCTTGGTAGCTTGGCACGAGCAGTCAGGCTTAACCCAGAGGCAATATGTAAAGCATTTGCACAACACACACAACACACGTGACGCAATATCCCCACCACAAAGGAAACACAACACCAGATTATATGAAAATATACTTTATTGTACACAACGTAATTATTAGACCAAACATTACATATCAGTACTATCCTGCTACCTTAGCAGTTGTCAGAACGTTACACATTAGTTACTCTGCAAATTAGCAGTAGTCTGACATAACACACAGGTTACTCAGTATTCTGCAACATAAGCAGTATTCAGGAAAACACGTTATTACATCACAGCACTTGTCATAAGAATATCATAAAATGCCCATAGTAGGAACATTAGAAAACATATGGCAAGTTAGAAAAACATATTAGCAAGCATGTCCATAAAAGGAACATTTGCATACACATATGTAAAAACATCTAACGCAGGTAGGTAATATATGAATCAAACAAAAGTCTGTAGAAAGAACTTTGGATTGCAACTATATTGGTCCTTTAAACAGTAACTGGTTGGATGAAGGCACCTCCAGTGCCTAGAAGGCAAACAATGGGGCCCCCGGCGCTCCTATGCGCAAAATGGGGGCCTCCCTTATACTCTGGGGTCAGAGGAGGGCGACATGCACCTCCTATCTTTTATAGACAGGCCCCTCCGGGGACTGTGATTACTGTGGCCCCCCCAGGGCCTCAACCAGCCCTCACGAGGGGGGCCAAAGCCAGCAAAAACAACTTAGGGCAGGAGGGGGGCACCACGCACCCCCTCTGGTTTAATGACAGGCCCCTCCCGGAACCCGCGATCCCTGGGGGCCCCCCCGGGCCTCCACTGGCCCTTCCACCAAGGGGGGGGCCACAATAATGCCCGTTTTACCTAACAGCAGAAAAGGAGCGTCCTGCTCCTAATGCAGAGGCCAGGGGGAAGGGGGCACTCCCCACGCCTTCCCCTGGTCCTGCTGTGAAGCCACAAGAAGATCGGACCCCTCCTGGGGCCCGAGCAGACACTCGCCTGCACCCGATGCGGTGCGCGAGTGTTCTTTCAGCTTCCCGGGCCGCTGCAGTGATCTTATTTAAAGGGGCACAATGCAGCCAGGAGCCTACGAGCTCCCAAGGCTCCATAAGCGCGCTGAAAACCACTGAGAAGCACCCCTCGTGAAGAAATGGATGCAGGGGTCAGGGGCCACAGCACCCTGCCCCTGGGGAGCAGAATCTTAAGACAAGGTCCTCAGGTGGAGGGCCCAGCTACAGGCCAGCACAAGGGAAAGGCAGCAAGTGGCAAGCCCTTCACAGTGACCAGGCAGGTCACAGGTCAGCACAGCAGTAGCAGTCCATGGCGGTTCCTGATGAGTCCTTTCAGCCTTTGGTGTCCAGTTCCAAGATGATTCCAAGAGTCTCCAAATTGTGGGGAAAATTCCCCTGTACTTATAGTCAGTTCTTACAATGTTTTACAATGGTAGGGAGAGGAGGTTCCAGCCAGTTACAACTGGTTCTGGGAGTGCCCCTCTCTCCTTTCAGCACAGGCTCCAAACATCAGTGGGGGGTTAACGACCCTATTGTGTGAGGCCAGGGCACAGTCTTTACAAATGCAGGTTTGCCCCGCCTATCCCTTCTCTCAGCCCAGGAAGACTATTCAGTATGCAGATGCACCTCTGTGACACCTCCACCCTCCCTGTGTACAGGCTGTCCGAAAAGTATGCACAAAGCCCCAACTGTCACTCTGCCCAGACGTGGATTGGAGTCAAGCTGCAAAACACCAGAGTCATAAGTACAGATAAATGCGCACTTTCTAGAAGTGGCATTTCTGTGATAGTAATAAAAAATACACCCACACCAGTAAGCAGTATTTATTATCACCATCACAACCATACCAAACACGCCTACGCTACCCCTCATAAATCAGACAATACCCCTTAGACATAAGGCAGGGCATTTCTAATGCAATCCTATGAGAAGGCAGCACTCACAGCAGTGAGACACCAAGTTAGGGCTGTTTGTCACTACCAGGATAGGCCATGCAATATGGCACATGTCCTGCCTTTCTACATACATGGCATCCTGCCCATAAGGCTAGCTAGGGCGTAACTTAGGGGTGACTTACATGTAGTAAAAGGGGAGTCCTGGGCCTGGCAAGTAAGTTTAGATGCCAGGTCCCTGTGGCAGAAAACTGCGCACACAGGCCCTGCGCTAGCAGGCCTGAGACAGGTTTAAAAGTCTACTTCAGTGGGTGGCGCAAGCAGCGCTGCAGGCCCACTAGTAGTATATAATTTACAGGCCCTGGGTATAGAGATACCACTGTACAAGGGACTTATAGGTAAATTAAATGTGCCAATTAGGTATAAGCCAATCATACCAACTTTAGATGGGAGAGAACCTGCATTTTAGCACTGGTCAGCAGTGATGAAGTGCTCAGAGTCCTAGAGCCAACAGCGAGAGGTCAGAAAAACCAGGAGGAAGGAGGCAAAAAGACTGGGGATGACCCTGCGTAAGGCAAAAAGTCCAACATATATCATACAAATTATACTGAATGTGCATTGGGAAGTCAAGTAAAGGATGCTCTTCTGACAACAAGGAGGCGACAGCAGGACCCTGTGGGACTCCCTGACGGCAGGAGTAGGGGGAGTCACCCGGTCAGAAGCGCTTATTGCGCATTTTACTTCTCCCGCGGTGCAGGACAACAAGAAGGCGGCAGCGGGACCCTGTGGGACTCCCTGACGGCAGGAGCAGGGTGAGTCGCCGGGTCAGAAGCGCTTATAGCGCATTTTACTTCTCCCGCGGCGCGGGACAACAACGAGGCGGCAGCGGGACCCTGTGGGACTCCCTGACGGCAGGAGCAGGGGGAGTCGCCGGCCAGGCGAAGCACGGGCCAAGGACGGGCCCATCTTGCACCCGTCATCGACCATCAGAGGCTGGGCTGGGCCACCCCCCTTTCATCTTGCCGTGGAGTGAGGTGCCACCGCTTGCGTAATGGTGTGAAAAAAGGGCCAGCTAACTGGAGCTATGAGTGGTGGTGGTGGTGGTGGCAGCCGGGGTAGCGTAAATACCACATTGGACTCCTTTCTCGCTAGAGCTGTTGGGGTTGTGACTAAGGAAAATGATCTGGCAGAGAGGAGGCTATCTATGGAGATGGAGGATTGGCGTCATGTCTCAGTAGTTAGTGATCCCTCAGTGGGCTTGGAGGAGGAGGTGGTAGCCCATCCTGTGGGAGATCAGCGTGTTGTTTCAGAGCTCGACCATGCTGAGAAATTAGGGGATCCCGGCGATCCACGGCCCTCGAGAAGAAGTAAAAGGCTCTTGCTGTCTTCTCCTCTGGCCTGCCCTATGGATAAGTGCAGTCCTCTCCTGAGGAAGAAAAAGACACTAAAGAAAACGGTCCCCAAAATGAAAGCATCTCTTGTGGTTAATTCCAAGGAGCTGTATGGTGGCCTGAATCCAGCAAGTTAATGGGCTGTGATGCAACCAATTTATTGTTAAAATTTAAGGAGATGATCGAGGGTATTCTGTCTCCTGTGGTGGCAAAACTATCAGTGATAGAAAAAGCAGTTTCTCGGCTATGTGAATTAAGAAGCCAAGGGAGCCAATCTATGGGGGGATGTGAGGCCCTGTGCTGTCTGTCTCAACCAAGTGAGGAGGTGAATTTGCAGGAGGAAGATGCTGGGTTCCTGGGGAAAATGCATCAGCAACTGGATAACCCAACAAATTCTGGGGGCCAAAGTGCCTGTGCTCAGTCTGTGTTGGTCTCAACTACCGCCCCACCAATGGGCAGGAGGGCCATGAATGAATCCAGCCACTGCAGGTAATCTGACTATGAATCTTTGGCGGCTGGGGGGGTTTGCCAAGAGCTGGATGGGAAGTCTAACCAGAAACAGTTGAATAAAAGGTCTTCGTTGGTCCCTCTGGATCTCCCCCGGCATATGACCCTTATGTAGTGGTGATGACAACTGTCCTGCTCTGGCCCCTGGGTAAATGAATCTATGGCTCAATTAAAAAATAAAACTGGCTATTGGCTGAGTAAAAACTGCAATTTATCATGTAAGGATTTCAAGGACGTTTTGTTTGTTAGAAGAATTGACTGGGTTGGGCCTAGAAAAAAAGAGGGGAATGAGGATTGTGTTATTATAAATGTTAGATGCACAACGGCTTCTCTTCTCATACAGTCCTGCTTTTCCAAGGGCAGGAACAATTGGTATGGCCCCCCTGGGTTATTTTTACAATCATATGCGACTGGGTGCTGATCCCTCTCCTGATTTTGGCAGGCGTCCCCCCCAGGCCGGAATGCCCTGCAGACAATTTGCAGGAGAACAGATAACAATACTGTATAAACTCTGACTTGGAAGGGGTGGATTGACAATGTACCAAGATTTTGACTGCGCTGGAGGGGGTGATCTCAAAGTGTGATCTTATTTCCTGGAATATTGCGGGGTATGATGCCAAGTTATCTGATCAGGCTTGGGTTAGGTGTGTGGCTAATTATGATATTATTATGCTCCAGGAAACCTGGTCAGATGGGCTGGCTGCTTGGGATGGGTATGATAGATTTGCTATCCCAGCTGTTCAGTCCCTTGGAAGTCGTTCAAAAGGTGGCCTGGTTACCTTAATCTTTTTTTCTAAGATAGTGGCTGCTTTTCAAATTAATTGTAACCACCAGGGTATATTGCCTGTATGGGTAATCTTTTCTAACAATTTTAATGTTCTGTTGGTAAATTTTTATAATGCTGTCTGGGATGGGGGGTGTCAAATTGGGATCCTCTTCTCTGTTCTTCAGGTGTCGAAGTGTAGAATGGAGGAGGTGGGGTTGGAATTCTGTGCCATTGTGTCGGGAGATTTCAATGCCAAGTTGGGTCGACTTAGTACAGTGGTAAATCCCTTCGAGTATGACTGTGTGGATTACTCAGCGGATGATGTTCAGGATCCCGGAGGCAGGGTTCTGATTAAGGATCTTAGGAAGTTGGGCCTTCTGAATTTCCGGGACATTGAAGTAGTAGATATTCATCAGGTCCCAACGTTTGTGGGTAGAGGGTCTGGCACCACAATTGATTACATTTTTGTGTCTCCACTATTGAAAGATCTGGTAATTAGAGGAGAGGTGCTTGGGGAATGTATAAGTGATCATAACCCCCTTACAGTGTGCGTTAAACTCCCAGGGGCTCCAAGTAAATCAGGACGGGGTGGACCCGCATCAGTGAAGATAAGAGACCAGGGTAGGCGACTTGGCTGGAAACAGGTAGATGCCCAACAAGTTATAGAGAGGGTGGTGGGGGGCAACCTACCCCTGTTTATGGATATACTTTTGAGAGAGATTCTGAGCACTAAGGAAGTTATGGATGCAATAGCTGAAGTAAACATAGCAGTTAGAGACTGTTTATTTTCAATAGACAGTCGTCCTAATAAGAACAGATGTGGGAGGTTTGATAAGGCCTGTCACGATGCTAGGGCAAATATGAAAACGGTCCTTAAGGAATACCCCAGAGATAGGGCCGCTGTGAAAGTAGCAAGGATTAAGTATAAAAGGGCTTTGAGGGAGAGTAAGATAAAATTGAAAGAAAAAGCCTGGGAAGAATTCGAGCGTGCTACAGTCCTGAAGGATTCTGGTCTGTTTTGGAAGGTGGTTAATAGAGGTTATTTTGCAACAGAGACATCTGAGGGCTTGGGCTGTAATATTGCCCCGGAGGCCTGGGTAAATTATTTTTGTAGAATTTTTGAGGGAATCCCCCTAAGAACTAACTGGGAAAAAAGAGTGTGTTGTGTTTCCCAATCTAGCGATCAGGTTTTCGCTCTAGGAGGTTATTGATGCACTCCAGGGTAGTGCTAGTAATAAAGCCCCGGGCCCGGATTCCATCCCCATGGATTTGTACAAATCTTGTCCCTAGCTATGGGCACCTGTTCTCTTAAATGTTCTTAATGCGGCAGTTACCGTGGGAATTCCTGCCTCCTGGAGAAGGGCTTGTATCATTCCAGTTTTTAAAAAGGGGGGGATCGGAATGATCCTAAGTCTTATCGCCCCATTTCCCTACTTGACTCTTATGTGAAGATTTTGGGACGGATCATCTTAACGCGTATTGAGGTTTGGATGGCAGAAAAGGAAATTTTGAGCCGGGACCAGTATGGATTTAGGGAAGGTCTTGGCATGCGTGAACAGTGCCTTAATCTTCTGATGATGATTGGGAAATATACGCAAGCCAGGAAGGGCACCCTGTATCTTGCCTTTATGGACCTTAGTTGTGCCTTTGACAAGGTAAATCGGTCTATACTGTGGTAAAGGATAAGTCAGTTAGGGATGGATCCTAATATTGTAGAGTTGCTCCGGTATCTCCACTTAGGATCGGCTGCAAATGTGAGGGTGGGGATAAACGGGGAATGTTCCGAGGATTTTAAGCTCACAAAGGGCGTTCGCCAGGGGTGTGTTTTGGCCCCCACTCTGTTCCTTTTATATACAAATGGATTGTCGGAATTTTTGGTGGAACACTGTAGGGATGTCCCTAAGGTGAATGGCACTAATGTTCCTGTGTTGACGTACGTGGATGATGCGGTCCTCATGGCCCGCACAATGAATGGCCTCCGTAAAGTAGTTAGAGCTTATGCCTCTTACATGTCAGGCTTGGGTCTAGAGATTAATTTTAAGAAATCGCATTTTATGGTATGTGGCAGACCCTTGAGCAGTGTGGGGGAGCTAAAGGTTGAAGATCAAATTATTAGCAGGGTTCATGACTTCCCATATTTAGAGGTGATTTTTGATGATAAAGGTTCATGGAAACCCTGTATTGGCAGAAGGAATATGCTCTTCCATGCCTCAGTTGGTGCCACTTTTGATTGTGCTGTAAGAGTAGGAAGCAAACCTATTAAGCCTCTACTTGAAATCTACAGGCAAAAATGTCTTCCTGTCCTGTTGTATGGTGCAGCACTCTGGGGGTATATGGATACCCGAGCCCCCATTGTAGAAGAAAATCGTTTCTGTAAAAGGCTATCGGGTGTTGGTGAAAATACCTCTGGTTTTTGCCTACATCTAGAACTAGATCTTGAGTTTGTACAAGACACTATTCAGTTGGCTCCCCTCTTGCTATGGATCTCAATTTGGAGTAATGAATCTGCCACTTTTAATAGAGAGATTTTAAGGGACTGTTTGGCCTGTGACAATGTAAGATATATTCCCTGGCTGACGTACATAAGAAAGGCAGCACATGATTTGGGGCGGCCTGACTTGATTGACACTCCGGAGGGTCTGACTAGCTGTGATAAAAATTGGGTAAAGGATAATTTTTTGAGAATCCGGGGGTCTAAAAGAGAGGGGGAGGATCTAGGGAAAAAATCGGTCAGGGATTTTGTTATGTTAAAGATGGGGGCGGGTCCTGAGCCTTATCTCTTAACGATAAATGGTTTGAGGGAAAGGACTCTCATCACTCGATTTCGCTTGGGGATCATTAGAAGTAATCTATGTTTCCCGTTAGGCCAGTATGGTTAAAAATCTATCAGACCTTGTCCTTGTGACAGGGTGTGCCTGCAGACCTTGTCCCATTTTACATTATTCTGTGTCTTTTATGCACCTTATAGTAGTCGTTTTTATTACCCCTGTTGAGGCCAAAGGGTTTTGTGCAATATCGTCCTGCTTTTATTTGGCTGCAAATGGCTTCAAATGCACTGGTGGGGAGGGGGTTGGGATTGTTCTTGAGGGAAGCCATTACTTGGCGCAGTAATTTAGAGTTTTTTAAAGAATCTTTTAGATTGTTATCTTTGGTAATGAGGTTTTTATTTGTTTTTAATCTTATGATTATTGTAATATTATTGTTTCATTGCTATCTCGGTTTATTTGGTTTTGTCTACGTGATCTAAGGGTTGAATTATTTCATACCGAATAAAGTCTTATTATTATTATCAGTAGCATTCCCTACCTGTGGCACTTGGTTTAAGAAACTTCTGCCATGTTGCTGTGATGGTAAAACACTCCAAAGCACTTTGCACTTTGTCCTTTTTTTGTACCCTCTGTATGGCACCTAGAAGAAGGTTTTTACGTCCAATTTATTTATCCAAGGGCATTAGATCTAGTTACCTAGTAACTAGATCTTTTTTCCACAATCTGGGAAATGAAGAGATAATACAAGCTTTGTTAAATTATATATATGCTGCCTTTGATATTCAAAATTCTTATTAATATTGCTATTTATTGTACATCTGAGAATTTTGTATGTATATATTTGATGTCTTTTATGGTTTTATTTTGAACCGAATAAAGTATTTGGATTTGATGCTCTTCTGACTTAATGTTTTTTGCTTCATATGCATTTGATATTGATATTGATTATGTTGCTAGATGTTCCTGGACTATTATATATGAAATATGTTTGATTACAGTTAGGAGTGCTCTGATACTTTCTACATGTAAAGTATTTCTGCAGCACTCAAATAGTAATAGAGTGAAAACACACCACAAGAAAAATCTCAAACAAATTTAGAAACAGGGAGCTCATTATAATAAATAAAATGACAGCAAAACAATAAAAATGCAATCAGTGGAACTGCAGGTATGAATTTTTAAAGTTATAGGTAAAAATAGCACCAAGGAGCAAAAGAGCCACGGACGATTATATGGTTGCAGTGGACTGGGGTAAAGTCACAAGTTTCAAGCCGACCACGATGGGGCACAGGTTAGATACAGGGACAAGGTCCAACCCACTGAAATGTGAACCTTCTCAAGTCCAAGATTCGTGGGACAGTCTGCAGGTGGAGTTTCGCTTTGGTAAGGGCAGCATGGTGACCCTTGTTGGTGCTGGGAGCAGCAAGGTCATCGTGGATGGTCACATTTCTAGCGTGAAGAGCCAGGTCGACACTGGAGCTTCACAGTTGAGGTCGATGGGGGCAGTCGCTGTTGACGTGGACTGTAGTGGCGGACATTAATAGCAGTCGTAGATGGAGATTCGCATGGCTGGCATGGCGGGCATGGTGGGCATGGCGGGCATGGTGGACGGTCATTGTTTGGTGTGAAAAGTCTGCTTTGCAGTCACAAGGAGCCCAAAACCTATGTGTTTTCCCATGGAGTTCGTGTGGAGTATACTCTGATGCTAGCCAAGGGTCCAAGATGTGGGAGGCTCCTCTTGGGGATCAGGGCTCACTGAAGCAGAGGCCAGCAACAGGGCTCAGGCAGGTCCAGTTGGTGCTGGTCTGGTGGGCATTGCAGGGAGGCTTATGGAAGCCTGTGGCCCTGTAGCTCAAACAGGTCAGCTACTGACCTTTAGAGTCACTTCTGGAGAGCCTAGGTTCAAGTTGAGGAGGCCCAATCTACCTCCTTCAGACAGCAGGGTAGTCCTTCTTCTGAACTTTTGCACAGGCTCCGTAGGGTTCTGATGAGAAGTTCTGGAGGTGCAAATGTAATACCTGAGGCAAGTCTTTGCACAAGGAAATTCCCTGGTCTACCCCCCAAACTGGCTTTGGTTAGTTCTTCCTCTTCTCCTGATTCTGGCTTCAAAGTGCTTAGGCTGACAAAGGCAAGTCATGCCTGATATTCCTCTATGTGTGCTGCAGGCTGTGTCCTTTGAAGTGGAATCAGGGCAAGTCACAGCTCCTCCCCTGCCATCCTATTAGGAAGTCCTAAACCCTTTGCATCTATGCTCTTTTTATACCCATATCTGGTAGAAATATGCAACCCACTACAGGAGAGCCATTCACGGGCATGTGACCCTGGCATACAGACACAATTGGGGTAGGAAATAAATCTGCAACTTTCTAAAAGTGGACTTTTTTTAATTGTAACTTACCATTAAAGAGGATTTAAAACTGCAATTAAAATGAGTGGAAGAAACATTTTTCTATTTGGTCCCAAGCTGAAGTTATCATTTATTAGGTGCAATAAGGTAGTCCAAGGAAAAGATAGCCTTTCCACAGTGAAAAAACAACTTTTAGAGTTTTTCACTGTTTTCACATGTGTTAGACCTGCATTCTCGGTGTGGTTCTCCCCCAAACTTTTTGCTTTCAATTCTCTTTTTTTGCTGACTTTGTTTTTGTTGGCTTAAGGAGGCTGCGTAGTTTACTACTGCTAACCAGTGCTACAGCGCTTGGGCTCCCTCCTTAAAGCATTATAGAATTGGTTTATACAGAATTGGCACATTTATTTTACCTGCAAGTCTCCAGTCAATTAGTATTTCCTATCTCAAGGGCCTGTAAATTAAATACTACTAGTGGGTCTGCAGCACCACTTGTGCCACCCACCTAAGTAGCCCTTTCGACGTATCTCAGGTCTGCCATTGCAATCTGGGTGTGCACTGTTAAACTGCCATTTTGATCTGGAAATATAAATCTTTTATCAGGCCTAAACCTTCCTTTTTATGACCTATGTCACCTCTAGGGTAGGCCTTAAATAGCCCAGATGGTAGAGGGCAATGTATTGAAAAATCAGGATGTGAGCTTTTACATGTACTGGTAGTGAAAACCTCCTAGAGCTGCTTTTCACTACTGCAAGGCCTACCTCTCCCATAGGATTACATTTAATAAGCGGTAACTTCTAATTGGGACAGGTAGACATCTTGAGTTTGATATCTAAAGAATTGTAATTAAAAGACCTCTTTAGTGGTCATTTGTTTTTAATCACAATTCTGATAATGCCACTTTCAGAAAGTTACAATTTTCTTGTCATAACCATTTGGTGCCTGGAGCCTGTTCTTGGGTCACATGACTAGGTGTAGCTGGCAGTTTGTCTTTGTGCATTGCTCCCAGATAGTGAGACAAAGGGAAGATAAATGTTGGAAAGATTGGCCACTCCGAGTGAACAAATGGGAGGAGCTGTGACCCACGACACTTGCACATCACAAAGTACTGCCTGAGCACTCTCACAAAGGGATTGTTACTAGTCTATTGTGACCCCCCTAGACAGGCTGGGGCAAGAACAGGGAGGAAGGGGATGCCTGAGGGCCTGAGGAATGGAAACCTCTAGATGACTCCTTCAGTTCAAAGTGGGCACCAGGTATAAATATTGTACCCTTAGACTCAACTTCTCAGTACACTTTCTGGACCAGTGCACTCTGCCAGGAAGAAGAACTGCTGTGTTGCTGAAAGGACTGCCACTCCGATGGACTGCTAATCTGAAGGACTGCTGCCCAGCTTTCCTGATCTGCTGCCTGCTTCCCTCTTACCTGGGTGTGAAGGACTGGGCCTCCATCTGTTGAACCCAAGTCCCCAGAGTGACTCCAATGGCTAGTGGTCTGGCCTCCTGACTAGAACCTCATAGACAGAAGGCTCCAACAAACTTGAACTCAGCACCTGGACTCTGCCATCTGTGAGTCCTACCTTGCCAAGCGGTGCCACCCAGTCCTGGACCTTAGAAGTGGGCCTGAAGGTGCTCTGACAGCCCAGCTCTGAATCCAGCAGAACTGATGCATCTCATCTAGTGCATGGCGCAACCCTCAGCAGAACCAACACATCGCATCTGCTGCACAGACTTTCCCTATGCAAGGACTTCACATCACACCCTGCAGCCTATCTGCACAGCCACTTCGTGACTCAGTCTAATACAAGCCCTCATATCTCAAGTCTCTCTTCGAAGGCAGCCTCGACGATGACACAGACTCTGCATTGCAAGCCTTGCCATGGACGGTACTGCATGTAGTACTTAAGAAGTGACAGCAATATTCCTGCTGTAATAAAAAATTGCACTTGCAGCACAACAATAGTGTGCTTGAAAAAATGTTATCACACATCTTTCACTTGTGCTACGAGATCTATTTACATAATGTGACTTCAGTGATATTAACAGCATTTTTGTATTTTTTAACAGCTGCAAACTTTGTACACTGCGCCAAGGCACAATTCTAAATGGGCAGCTTAACTTGAAATATCAAATAGATTTAATTGTTCATCGAAAAAAGGCTGGGCAAATCGTGTTCCCAGCAGGCAAGCTGTGTTACTTTTCAATAGTAATGATTAAGCTGGAGTAATTTGCACAATTTCTGGAATTTAGAGCCATGATTTTTATGACAAATTCACATAAATATGCCATTTCGCCATATTGCGTAATTATGCTGCAGTTCACACCAAAATTATGATGAAAGAGCACGGGAACAACGCAAATAACCAGAACATGAGCAGCTGTTATTCTAAGCACTAACCTTATTTACGCTATTTTTGTAGCGTGTAAGCTTCCTCGTATCAACAATGGATTAAAAGGCAAATGTCATGCCAAACTATAGTGCTAAATGTTAGATTTCTATTTTGCACAATTATGCCAAATTTCACTTAATTTCCTACATTTTGGCATAAATATATCAAAGCACTTTACTCGAATTTCACACACCGCTAGTGATGATGGAGAGAAGCCAACAAAGCAGAAAATAATTTTCTGTTTCACCAGCAGCACTCAGGAAGCAGTAGAGAAAAAAGCAAGGAGACAAAGGAACTGGAGATGACGGTAAGTTCTGTGAGCACCACTCAAGATGGAGTGTCCTAGGAGCAATATGAGCGTGAGAGAGACATGGAAGAGGCAGTGGCGGGCGGCAGCTTTAGGAGGGAGGGGGAGGGCGGGACACACACACACACACACACACACACACACAAACACACACACTCATTTTTTCACACACAGACATGCACGCACGCACGCACATCCATTAACAACACTCATACCATTCAAACATGCACACACGCACCAAACATTCATTTTAAAAGATGGCACACTCATTCTTTCACACACACACGCACGCACGCACATCCATTAACAACACTCATAACACTCAAACATGCA
Organism: Pleurodeles waltl; assembly: GCF_031143425.1. Classification (NCBI taxonomy): domain Eukaryota; kingdom Metazoa; phylum Chordata; class Amphibia; order Caudata; family Salamandridae; genus Pleurodeles; species Pleurodeles waltl. The sequence continues at coordinate 779,387,785 of NC_090444.1, forward strand.
CGCGCGCATCAAACATTGAATTTAAAATATCACACACATACACGCATACATACACACACTTACCTTCAGCCTCCAGGTCCCAGGAGGGTTGGGACTGCTGCCTTCCCTCATTGGCTGATCTTAGGTCAGCCAATGAGGGAAGGCAGCAGTCCCAGCCTTGTCACAGAATGGGATGGGGTCAGTGAGACTGCTGACCCCACCCCACTCTGTGACGAAGTGTCACTGATTGACACTCGCCCTGGGCACTTCAGGGCTTAAACCTGAAGCGCCCAGGGAGAGTGTCAATTGGTGACGCTTTCTTCATCCCAGGGGAGGGCCTCGAGGCACCTTTGCTGAGCCGAGGAGGTCACGACCCATAGGAGCTGTGACTTCCTCAGCCCAGCAAAGTTCAGCTCAGGCAGCCAGGAGTGTGCGCAAATCGCGCATGTCTGCTCCTGGCTGCCTGAGCTGAACATGGAGAGTGTCTGTCAGGCTGACCTTTGTTCAGCCTGACAGACACTCTTCATGAGGGGCAAAAGGTGGAGGGGCGTGGCCCCTCTGCCCTAAAGGACGGCCCGTCACTGGGAAGAGGGTAGGGTCAGGGTCTGACTTAGGACAGAGAGAAGACCAAGGGAGGCTGCAAGGGGCAGGTATCATCAACAGGGATAGAAGGAGGTGTCAGATAGCCACACTGCAAAACTGGAGGTGGGAGAAGGGATCTGGAGGAAGGGTTTGAAGAGACTCAAACACTGTTCACACCCACCTCCATTCACCCTGCTCTGAATAGTGATTGCAGGTTGGTGATGCAGTAGAAAACAAAGGGCCCATCATGAGCCTCCTGGTCAGTACACTTCTCAATCATGCATATGCTTTAACAAAATGCAATTATCATATTAGAAAGATGAATGTCCATGAAACAGAAGAGAAAGTACCAGGTGCCTTCCCCTGAAGTCTCCTGTGATTTCAGTTACTGGAGCAGCCTTCTTAGGGTGAGGCACTCCAAAACTACACAAAATGAATTCAATAAGACAGCCATATGACAAAAGCAAGAGAAAATTTCTGCTGCAATACAAAACAATAGAAACAAATAGTGATTTGTTTATACAATGTATGAATGAAATAAAGAAATAAAAGTGTAACGACAGAGTGTACTTTTCAATTGGAAAATAGTACTTCATGCATTTCAAAGCAAACAGAAAGATACACTCAATTAGGCAATACATATTAAATGATACTAACATACTGCTGTGTGATGATGCAAGATGTAACTGCCCCAAGCCAATGTCTGAAAATTGATGAGCCAAAAGAGTCGATAGCGGAACAGGACTGACTCCAATCTCCTCACAATATGCATAAAATACAGTTTATTGGCCTTGAATGGTGCTTGCACTATTGCTGAGCAAACCTAAATAAATTGTTTTTCGACTAAAATGACAATATTACCTTTATCCTTCAAGGGAGCAGGAGATTTCTTTACTTCCTCACTTTTAGCCAGCTCTATTAACAAAAGACAATAAACATTTTAATATAGAAGAGCAAATATGATATGTTTTGTCATATTTAACAACATAGACTACAAGTATCTCTTTGGGTACTGCACACATTACATCGGTTGCAAATCCTGCTGTTCCCATAATGACCATTAACAATCCACCATGAACCACCTCTGCTTTAAAAACATTACCACAATAATATGCATTTTCCACATTACTTTTTAATTATTAGGTACAGTGAGAACCCAGACTTACCTATTTTGAGCAACCCTTTCAGGTACATTGATTTAATCTTGAAATTTGTTACTGATATTTGTTTAGATGTAAAATATAGGTGGTAATTTCCAGAAACATGTTTTTCATTGAGTTTGCACAACAATACCCTATGGCCCGTATTTATACTCCGTTTGCGCCGAATTAGCGTCGTTTTTTTCGACGCAAATTCGGCGCAAAACTAACGCCATATTTATACTTTGGCGTTAGACGCGTCTAGCGCCAAAGTATGGGCAAATAGCGTAATTTTTTTGCGTGAACGCCTTCCTTGCGTTAATGAGATGCAAGGAAGGCGTTCCCGTCTAAAAAAATGACGGCGACGCAAATGCGTCGTATTTATACTCCCGGGCAAAAATCACGCCCGGGAGTTGGCGGGTCAAAAAACCCCGCATTTGCGCCACTATTTAACGCCTGGGTCAGGGTAGGCGTTAAGGGGCCTGTGGGCTCAAAATGAGCCCACAGGTGCCCTCCCCTGCCCCCAGGGACCCCCCCTGCCACCCCTGCCCACCCCAGGAGGACACCCAAGGATGGAGGGACCCACCCCAGGGACATTCAGGTAAGTTCAGGTAAGTATAATTTTTTATATTTTTTAATTTTTTTTGGTGGCATAGGGGGGCCTGATTTGTGCCCCCCTACATGCCACTATGCCCAATGACCATGCCCAGGGGACAGAAGTCCCCTGGGCATGGCCATTGGGCAAGGGGGCATGACTCCTGTCTTTACTAAGACAGGAGTCATTTAAATGGCGTCTGGGCGTCGAAAATAATGGCGCAAATCGGGTTGAGGCGATTTTTTTGCCTCAACCTGACTTGCCCCATTTTAAGACGCCCTAACGCCATTTTCCCCCTACGCCGGCGCTGCCTGGTCTACGTGGTTTTTTTCCACGCACACCAGGCAGCGCCGGTCTGCTAGCGCCGGCTAACGCCATTCCATAAATACGGCGCCCGCATGGCGCTTCAGAATGGCGTTAGACGGCGCTAAATTTTTTGACGCTAAACTGCGTTAGCGCAGTTTAGCGTCAAAAAGTATAAATATGGGCCTATGTTTGACATTATGGGGGTCATTCTAATCTTGGCGGGAACCGCCAGAAGACCATACTGCGGTCAAAAGACCGCAGCGGTCATTCTGAGTTTCCCGCTGGGCTGGCGGGCGACCGCCAGAAGGCCGCCCACCCGCCCAGCGGGAAACCCCCTTCCACGAGGATGCCGGCTCCGAATGGAGCCGGCGGAGTGGAAAGGGTGCGACGGGTGCAGTTGCACCCGTCGCGGTTTTCAGTGTCTGCTATGCAGACACTGAAAATCTTTGTGGGGCCCTGTTAGGGGGCCCCTGCAGTGGCATGGGCACTGCAGGGGCCCCCAGGGGCCCCACAACACCCGTTCCCGCCAGCCAGGTTCTGGCGGTCAAAACCGCCAGAACCAGGCTGGCGGGAAGGGGGTCGGAATTCCCATGGCGGCGTAGCCTGCAGCGCCGCCATGGAGGATTCTTCAGGCCAGGGGAAAACCGGCGGGAAACCGCCGGTTTCCCTTTTCTGACCGCGGCTTTACCGCCGCGGTCAGAATTGGCCTGGATGCACCGCCAGCCTGTTGGCGGTGCATCCGCGGTCCCCGGCCCTGGCGGTCTATGACCACCAGGGTCGGAATGACCCCCTATGTGCTTAAAGGCAAAAACAGAAACATGCACAGTTACTGCTCAGCTCATAATAAAAAACATGGAAGTGGCCATTTACTCAGGCACCTGCCAAATAGTTCATAATCTCTGCTATTTACCCAGCAGGCAGCAAAATAGTACACAATCTTCGCTAGCTAAATAGTAGAGATGATGAACAATTGGAGTGGTGTCTGGATAAATAGTGTGAAGAAAGTCTATATGCAGCCAGCTGTGAAGAACAAAGTGACAACATGCAATGGTAGGCTGATGGCCATCTTGTTTGCACAAAGATAAGTGTTGAATTAAGCTGTTTACAGATAAAAAAAAAGCAAAATTAATTTTGGCTAAAAACATTTATGTTATTTTAATATTCAGATATGAAATGTAGGAATCAAACTTCTATTTTAGATCAGGTCAATGAGCACTAAGGGGTCAGAAGTGAATTGTCCAATACCAAGAAGACCACAACCAGAAGGGTCTTCATTTAGCAAGTCCTAGAGAACCTAGATTAGAATGGCTGGGGGATATAAAGGATGAGAACGCCTAGGCCTGGGACTAGGATCTGAAAGTCCATGAGTTTCAGACTCAGGGAGATCCTAATCCAGGGTGATCAGGACTACGTGAACTAGGGTGACTCGCAATATGGGAACTAGGAGGAGGAATGCCATAGAGATGAAGAAGACTAGACCCAGGATGACCATTAATAGAAGGACCATGATAGAGGAGGCGAGGATCAGATTCACAGGAACAAGGTGGAACAGGCAAACCAGGAGGCCAGGAGGACTACTAGAAGTAGGATGGGACAAGAGGACTGGGAGGGCTCGGATTAGGAACCAGTATACCGGGGGAGTAGATAAACCAGGAGAGCAGGACCAGGAGGACTGATGGACAAGATTTAGGGTGAGGGTGCTGAAAACCTCTAGTACCCGAAGCCTGTGCAACAGGAGACCGAGGATAGAAATTATTAAGTGCAGGAGTACATGAGAATGCAACCAGACATACCAGGAGATACAGGGTCTGTAAATTCTAAGGCTAGTATGCAGAACCAGAAGAGCAAAGAGAGAAAGTGCTTGAGTCAGGAGGATCAGGACCAGATTTAAGAGGTCTATGAAGGCCCAGGATGACCAGGACCCAGACTAGAATGGTTGGTGGCAGGTGCAGCTCCTCCTTAAGGGTGGAGGAGCATCACCCCCACCAGCAGCAGCAGCTGCAAAGCTTTTCCCAAAAAAACAATAATAAACTGTGTTTATTATTGTTTTTTGGGAAAGGGGCAGGGCCACAAGGGTGACAAGCAGTGCTGTGCCCCCCCCTCAGAGTGCATGTGTGTTTGGCTGGCCGTCTCAGACCAGCCAAATACACATGGCAATAAGTCTCTCTCCAGCTCAGCAACACAGTTGCCGGGCTGGAGAGAGCCTCACAGGCCCCCAGTCTGCCTGGGAGCAGCCTGGCTGGGCTCTCCTAGCCAATCCTGATGCTGCTTTGAGCAGCATCAGGATTGGCCGCAGGGCAGGCTGGGAGCCTGTGCCTGCAGCCAGCATGGTGATGCTTGAACAGATAGCGGGCTCCATGATAAATGTGTAGTATGATGTATTGATAAGGGTAACTTTAGGCCCATAAGCAGCGTTCAGGTATATAACATTAAATTGGGATCTGTTTAATTTTTGGTATTTACACAATATACAAAGACGTATTCATTAGCTTTGCCCCATACATTTTATACATCATAATATGGCCGCCACACTACCTGCTAGTCGCGGCTTATTCAAAGGGAGGAGTCAGATCCTTAAACAGGGCAGGGCTCACACGCGCGAGCCCAGTTGGAAACCCGGGAGAAACACTAAAGTGTGGCTAATGCATGCAAGCACCAGCTTGGAAGACACAGGAATGGGTTTATCAGTGCATGTGGCTCGGAATAGAACAGAGTATGTACTTGATTGTTTTCACTTCACACTATCACTATGGAAATGTAGTCTCGAAAAATTATGGAAACACTGATGAGGTGTTGACTATACATAAAGGTGAACAGGGGGCGATGTGCCCCTGGCGGCAACGACTATGTTGTAATGTAAATTATGACTAAAGAGTACTATACCATAAAATTGCACATATAGGTACTGCTTCCTATGTCCTGATGAGGCCTGAAGGAGAGCCGAAACGCGCCGACTATTAACCTGAGGAGTGCTATATGAATTTTGGAACTATGAGACTATGATATGGGATTATACCACAAATAACTAATAGGAATAATTGACTAGGAGTGGTGGTATTAATCATTACAACCTCAGTTTGGAAGACTGATGCTTGGAAAAAGGTTCAGCAGCCCATATATAAAAAATCCTGTTGGAAGCTTTCAGTGCAAGAGACTGTTTGAGCACTTAGCATCGAGTGGTATATGTCAAGCTATTATGGATTTTGCAATGAGATGTGTATATTTATTTTACATGTAGATGTTTTTGTATATTTTATGTGTTAAGTGTATGTTTGTTGATAAATTTGTGAGTCAGTAAATTGGCTATATTCTTTTGAAACAGTAGAGCGAGACAAAGGGAGACGAACATTAATTTACATTAAGTATTATGATTAAAATGATTAAACTTTGTTCAGTGATCAATTAATACTTTCACTTGGATACAAATTGTATATGTATTTACTCCTACTGTATATTGATATTTTGGAATTGCAGCCAGCAGAGGAGTGGATGGAGAGGTGCGGAAGCAGAGCTAAGTGGTTGCTTTCATTATTTTATTATTTTTAATTTATTTCCCCTTTCCCCGCCGCACCGCCCCGCCCCTTCTGCTTCACACGAGCTGCAACTGGTTGGTGGACCAGATTTGTGAGAACTAAGCACATGAGAAACCAAACTATAAGGAGTGGGGCCATTAGGATCAAGACCAATGTGCACATATCCCTGAGAAGAACAAGGACTATGAAAAACAAGAGGAGCACCACTATGGCCAGGAGTGCCAGGGAGTCAAGACCACTTATCAGAGACAACTAGAGACAGAAGTTAAAGTTCTAAGGGGACCAGGAAACAAAGGACTGGGGGACCCGGAAGAACAGGGCAAAGTTGTAAGAGGACCATGACACAAGAAGCCAGATAGATTAAAGGGGTGTGCAGCAGGACCAAGAAATTATGTAGAAGGAATCAGATAAGCAAGGAGAGAAGGGTGAGGGGTGATAAGAATCAGAATTACCAGGTCTACTGAGTCTCATGCTATACTTACTGAGCTAGCCGAGTCAAGGCGACGAGGCCAAGAGGATCAGGAAGAAAGAGGAAGAGCTAGGAGAAGGGGCACTGGCGGGGCCAGGATGGCCCATGAAGTCTAGAACCAAAAGGTTTCAGCATACAAAGGCCCAAACAAGGAGGACCAGAAACAAAAGGATCAAGCCTACTAACCAGGAAGAGAACACAAACTGTGAGGACCAGAAATAGGAAGACCAGTGCTAGGCAACCATGACTAAGAGCTAAAACGGGACTCAGAAAATCATAAGGCTATGGCCAGGTGACCATTGCGGGCAGGACAAGAGGCAAAGGGACCTGGGGAAGGAGGATAGGTGGAACCACAACCTATAAGAAAAAAAGGTCAAATCACAGAGACCCAGGAGCATCTGGACCTGCACCTGGACAAGGAGGGCAAGGATGACAGGAGCTGGGATGACCAAGCCAGGTCTAAGAACAGGATGGCCTGAACAGGGAGGATCAAGAGTAAGCAGACAAGTTATTGCACAATCAGGATGACCAGGAGCAGGAGAACCAGAGCCAAGAGTATCATAAAAAGTTATATGCAGCACCCCTTTTCTTGCACCCCTTAGCGCCCCCCTAATGCCACCATGTGAGCGTTGTATTTAACATACGGCGCACCATGGCGCAGGTTAGGGACAATAGTATCATCATTTTTGGGCTATTATTATACATTGCAGGATTAGCACCAAAAATGTCTGAGCTAATCCTGCAAAGTACATAAGCGCCCATTAAGAATAATGGTATTCTCCCTTTTAACACCTGCTCTGTCCAGGTGTTCAATATAGCTGCTAATAATGGCATGGTGGAATCTCATAGATTCCACTGCGCTGTTTTTGCAGTCCCCCTAACAAGGGAAAACCCTTGTGCAAACACTATGCCTGACACAGGCATAATGTGGCACACAGTGTTACAAAATGGTGCAATACATTCATTGTGTCACTTTGTAAATCTCGTTGAGCCACATTAACATCATAAAAAATGACACCAATGTGGCGTAAGGAGGCACTAGGCCTTCTTAAATCTGGGCCTAAGTACTTTGCAGGATTAGCGCCAGAATGTTTGGTGCTAATCCTGCAATATACAACAATAATGTCAAAAATGATGACGCTATTGTCCCTAACCTGCACCATGGTGCGCCATATGTTAAATACACGCACACATGGTGGCGTTAGAGCGACGTTAAGGGGACGCAAGAAAAATGGTGCTGCATGTAATGCCTTGCCACTTTTCTTAAATTTAGGCTGAAGTCTTTTAATAATCCTGCATTTGGCTCTGCTATGTTCCGTTGCTCTGTGAGTAACAACAAGTATATAGCTGTAGAAGAGCAAACATCTTTAACTAGACTTTCAAAGGCTTTATTCATCTTTATTGTTAGCCACTTTTGTAAACGAGTAGGACCATGTGTGGAGCATGAGAAAGCTCAATTAAGGGCCTCTCAAGTCACTGTGTCTTTGCCCATCATGCAATGGAGTGACATTATGTGTCATGTCTGTAAAATAACTTAGAAATATTCAAACATTTGGGACCTTTGGACCTAAAAGTAGAAGTGACCAAAATGTGCATAATTTGCTGTAGCATAATTACATAGAATTACAGCAACATTATGCAAAATTAGATGAGGACGGTAGCTCATGCTGGGTTAGAGCTATTTTCTTAGCTCAAAATGCACCCACTCATGTTGCAAAATCATAGAGTTTGTGACCACAGAAGTGCTTATCACTATGCACAAAACCCCTTGTGCAAAATAGAAGATTCTTCCAACTCATAAAATGACTTCTCTGATCATTTCTATATTGCAAATAGGAGGGGGTCATGAAGGGCGTTCCCCTTTCCAAATCAGAAGGAAATGTATTGATAGTTTACAACCGCAATTGGTGCCACAAGCCTTTGCTAGGTTAACAACTCCCAAGTTGGGGAGTTAACTAATTTGCAAAGGGGAACTGGTTCCCTTAGGAGCTATTTCCATTTAGGAATCATCTCGGCAGCCTCAGGGGGAAAAAGATTTCCAGAACTGACATTTTTTTTAAGCATCTCTGGTTCCTTTAAGGAAACTAGGCTGCATTAAAAAAATAGTTTTCCGTTTTAAAATGCAGACATAGGGATGGTGGTGAACTGTTACTATCCCTTTTGCAAAAAGTATTAGCATAATTTCCAACCACATTTTGCAAATGAAATTAGAATACATGAGGAAGTTAACTTTCATAAGGAATTTATATTCGCTCCTTGTTTGCACTTCTACCTGGTGGTAAGCACCTGTTAAAATCTGCATAAGGCATATTAACAATGTTTGAGCTGTTAAAACACCAGCTGGGTAAGTAGAGAAGTTCCTCTATCTGCACAGCTACTGGCAAAGTTGTGCATACAGTACGCTCTTTAGCAAGCAAACAAGTGAATAATGAAGTTTCTTTTCTATTCGAAAGGCCACTGTCAAAACAGTACATTTCTGCTATTTAGCTAGCAGCCATACACATATTTACATTTTTTGGGAATTTGCCAGACTACCAGTGAAATAGTATATTATATCTGCTCTTTAACCAGCATCCAGGAAAATAGTTACATTTATTTACTATTTACATAGCTGCAGGCCAAATTGTAAATAATGTCTGCTGTTTTGTCAGCAGCTGGGTAATGAGTAAGGTTTCTTTGCAACATGTTTGTTTGCTTGATTCCTGGCCAAATAGCACATACTCTTGCTAATTAGCAAGCTGCCAGGTAAATACAAAGGATTCCTTGTTATTTGCATGACTGCTGGCCCAACAGTGCAGAACAGCTACTATTTAGCCAGTGTTCAGGTAAATAGGAGTTTTTTCTACAGTTTGCATGGTCGCTGGCCAAACAGTGCAGCATCTCTATTATTTAGTCAGTGGCTATGAAAATAGTAATGTTTCCTTGCTATTTTCAAGACCAAAAGCCAAAATAGTATATCATTTCTAATATTTAGCCAGCCAGCAGGTAAATAGAAGAGAAATTTCACGATTTAGTAAGGCTAAATAACTGCTACCGAATGTTGTACATAACCAAATAGTACATGATCTCTGCCATTTAGTCAGCAGCTGGGAAAATAGTGAATTCTATTTGGTATTTGCAGGACTGCCATCCAAATAGTACCTGATGGCTGCTGTCTAGTTGGTGGCATGATAAATAGTGAAGCTGTTTTGCTTTTTGCATGGTTGCAGAACAAATATTATATGACCTCTGCTATTTAGTGGGCTACCAGCTAAATAGTGAAGCTTCTTTGCTGTTTGCATGGCTGCGGGCCAATAGCACATGATCTCTGCCATTAGTTGGCAGCCAAGTAAATAGTGAATATTCTTTGCTTTTTACCCAGCCATTGGCCAAACTACATAATCTCTATTTAATCAGAGACCAGGCAAATAGTGTAGTTTTTTTTTGTTATTGGCACATCTGTGAGCAAATAGCACAACATCTCTGCTATTAATTTGGGGGCCAGGAAAATAGTGAAGCTTCTTAGCTGTCTGAATGGTCACTGTTGAAATATAGCCCATGATCTCTACTATTTTAGTCGGCAGATGGATAATTGTTGTTTGCATGGTCACTGCCCACATAACAGCATGATCACTGTTATCTAGCTAGCAGCCCAAATAGAACAGGCTCTGTGTTACTTAGTCCATGTTTGGGTAAACAGTGAAGCTTCTGTGCCATTTGCATGGCCGCTGGCCAAGTAGTCCATAATCTCTGCTATCTAGTTGGCAGCTGGGTGTTTAGTGAAGTTTGTTTGCTCTTTGCACAGCCGCTAGCCAAATAGTACACACGCTCATCTAGCCGCCCATTAGATATTGAAAATGGCTACCTATTCGTATGGCCTCTGGTAAAATATTGCATAATCTCTGTTATTTATCCAGCAGCCTTTGAAAATGGCAGCAGAAATATACTATTTACCCAGCAGTCAGATAAATAGCTGCTTCCTGATAAAATAGAGGCCACATAATAGCAAATATTGTTTCCACTCCTTTAACACTGTTACCTGGTTCTTAATGATCCAGTTAGATATATTCATTCATGTGAAGATTTCACATACCAGTTGAAGTTATGAGAAGGGTGGTCTTTATGTCATCCAGTTTAAATCTGGAATGATTCCTCTTGCAATGCCTGGCAGTGAGGTATGAAGGTTGAAATGCAATGAAAATGCTACATTGCATCAATTTTTAAAACTATGGAAATGTGCCCATGTTTTTTCAGCTGTGGTTGCTATTGATGTGGCTCAACAGTGGAACTGGATAAAAGTTGAATCACAATGAACCTCATTACGAGGTCTCTGGCTTTTTCCCCAGTGCTCTGGGCATGCTCTTTTTCTATATATGTGCCCTCACAGAGTTACAGACTACAGGGTCTCAGTAACTTTGGGGGCCAGAGTTAAGGAGAATTACAGCTGAACCTTGAGTTGAGTTGGAAGCCATCAAGTAACTCCAGGTCTGAGGACCCATGTTATTCTTCATTCTTGCCAAGAAAGTCACCCAGAGTTTTCAGCTGCTTTTAGCAGCCGGGGTCCATCGCTGAAAGTTACCTGGTGCTTAGAGTTCTCATGGTTCCTCACATGGGGCTCACAACAATCTTTTACCATTTTCATCAGAATTAAAAGGGAACTTGAAATCAATGCATATTTCTTACACATGGACATTTTAGAATATTGGTGCTGACTCTCTCGTTACAACGGTGTTGCGGTGCAGACATACATACGCCTTTGTATCCACGAGAATACCAGCTCTTCTAAATCTGAAATTCAATCAAATAGTCAGTGGTGGTCAATACCTCTGCTTTCAAGTGGCCAAACTGCTGAGCCTGCTCCTGTTCAACTTTTACCAGGAGCAAAGGCACCCTAATTCCAAAAACTGCCCTTTCTCTCCATAGACTGTACTATGGCAAAATTTTGGGTCCGAAGTATCAAAGAGTTTTACCCATTCTGTGTCTATGGGAAAATGTTTTAGTACATATGGCCCTTACTTCTCTTTTTCTAACACCAGGAAGCCCTTGAGCATAGGAGCCAATCCCAATGATTATTACCCGTAATACACAGGAAATAAGACATACCAGTAAATAACAGATTTATCCAATAAAAAGCTACTCTAGGAAATAATGAAATTATCACAAACCACTAAAATATTTGGAAGCAATCATAGAGATACTATACTTTGTAAATGGTAATCTGGAATCAATGGTTTTATGTCATCCCAGAAAACGTATATATCAACCTAGAAAGGAAATACATGATTTAGTTTTATAGCTGGAAGTGAATGCTAAATCAGAACAGACATGACATATGTCGCAAATCTGACTTCACCAGAGAACTAGCATTATACAATTGTATAGCCGGTGTCATATATTAGAACCTGTATACATCTATTCCTGAACCTCCTGTTTTTCCACATTTACAGAGTTTCATTGTATCATATTGAAACAACACTTTAGTTAAAGATCTAGGCTGAGATGTGCTATTCGTATTCCCATTCCCAAACCAAGTATGCCTGGTTTGCAAATGGAAATTCAATTTGCGATGTGACCTATATATTAATGGGTAATGTTGCAAATTGTTTAAGCACAAAGGGTCACAAAATGACCTGGCTATTGAATATTAATGAGTCAAGTTGCCTGTGAGGGACAGCAGACCTTCATCACTTCATTTGCATTCTCAAATGGGAAACATTTTTTTAGAGCAGTCCACTAAAAGGACAGGTGCTGCTTTAAACAAGTGTTTCCCTTTGGGAAGACAATAGGGAGAACAAGAAGACTGTCTGCCCCCCTTGGTATTTCAATTATAAGAAACTGGGGTATTGATTGGAGGGAGTGGAAGCACCGCTCAACAACAAGTACAATCCTTGTCAAGGTGAAACATAAAAGTCACTAAATTAACCTGTGCTTACCTTCTGGTAGCTTGGCACAAAAGCAGCCATGCTTCACAATGAGATTATGGCCCTCATTAAAACATTGGCAGTAACTGCCGCCTACTGCCACGGCGATGGCCGCCAACATACCATCGCCGTGGATACCAGCCGCCCACCCGCACCAGAAGGCTGGCAGAATACCGCCGACAGTCATGGCGGCGGATGGCGGTAAGGTGCGTTGCTGTCAACAACAGCGCCATGCCAGCAAAACACCGCCTACCGTATTATGAGCATTGATAGGCCTGGTGGTGTTTAGCTGGCAGACGCTGCTGACAGCAATGCCGTGTCCCATCTCCAGCCAGAGGACCCCTCGGCACGCAGGTAAGTCGGGTGCTCCGACAGGAGAGGGGGGTGTTGTGTGTGTGGGGGGGTGTTGTGTGTGTGTGGGGGAGGTGTCTGTATATGATTGCGTGCATGCGGGTGTAAGTCACGTTGAACGTGTTCATGAATGCCTGAATGAGAGTGCACGTGTATGTTGTGTGTTGTGAATGCATGTGTGCGGCAAAGTATGTTGGTGTGTGTTGCGGTGTGTGGGTATGTATGTGTGCATGCGTGGGTGGATGTGGGTATGCTTGTGTGTATGTGTGAATGTGTGTATGTGTGTGCGAGTGTGGGCGTGAAAATGTGCGGGGCAGGAGAGGGAGGGGGAGGGTGGGGGAGAACTCTGGGGATGGGGAGAGGGGTTGGAGAGACCCCTATCAGTGCCAGGGAAGGAATTTCCTGTCACTGATACTACCTACTGCCATGGTTTTTGTGGCAGTATGCTTGTCACGAAAACCATGGCGGTAGGCGGGGTCATAATCCCGAGGGTGGGATTGTGACGGCCGCCTGGCTGGACACTGATGTCTCCAGCCCAGTGGCTGTTACCAGCCTGGCGTACGGAGTGGTACCTTGGTGGTTTGGCTTGAGCCAAACCACCAATGTCATAATTTGGGAAAAGGTACCGCCACCCTGTTGGCAATACCTTTCCCCAAATTACCACCGACCACCAGGGTCGTAATGAGGGCCTATGTGTAAGATATTTCTGCAGCACACAAACAGTAATAACAACAAAACACAACACAAGAAAAATCCCAAACCAACTGGTATAAGAGCCGGACATCTGACCCTGCCAAATCAGTACACTTCTGGGCCTGTGAAGAACTCTGCCAGGAAGAAGGACTGCTTTGCTACTACAAGGACTGCCACTCTGGACTGCTGCTCTGGAAGAACTGCTTTTCTGCTGTGCTGCCTTGCTGCCTGCTGCCCTCTGCCCTCTGCCCTGTGAGGATGTGAACCCAGAGTGACCCCAAGGGCTTGCTGGCTTGCCACCTGTTCTTCTGAAGTCTCAGGGACACAAACAACTACCAGCACAACCTGTAACAGCACCTGTACTTTGTTTTCTGAACATCTTGCCCTGCCAAGTGGTGCCAATCCAGCCCTGGACCCTTGGCAGTGGGTATAAAGTGCTTCAACTTCCAAAATCCACACATTGCAGTCATTGCGCTGGTCAGAATCGATGTATCTCCTTCAATGCTGATGCATCAGCTCTTCAGGAGACATTGCATCACCGTTTGCACAGCTCATTTGTCATGTATCGCCTACACCTAAGGGGTTCAGCAGCGATGCATCCCTAATTGCATGGTTCAGAACCAATGCATCACCTACATTGCCAGTATTGATGACAATTCATCAACTCAGCTGCTCCTTGCATTGCTCTATCCATCCTCCTTTGATGCCCACATAACCCCGAACCAAAGTACTGATTTCAGAGGGCAAAAACTGGTCCCTGTATCCGACCCATGTTCCATCACAGTCTGCCTGAATTTTCATATTGGCCCAGGTCTGGCACAACCAGATAGCCCCACTTGGCGCTTTATGTTGCTAAGCATTATATTTGCATATATTCTTTAAAAATTCATAGCTCGATGACTTCTACTTATTGGATTTTTGTCGTATTGGTCTTGTTTTGTTTATTAAATTAAGGTGTGGGATGGTGTTTTCATTGTTTTACTGTTCTAAGTGTTACACAAATACTTTACACATTGCATCCTAAGTTAAGCCTGCCTGCTCTGTGCAAAGCCACCAGATGGTGAGCACAGTTTAATTTATGGTGTGTATCTGACTTATCCAGACAAGGACTGGAGTTCCTGCATTGACAGGGTGTATACATCTGCCAACCACAAACCTGATAACTAACACACAGCACAAACACAAGTGCTGGATCCCACAGCAATGTAAAGAATTGGGTTATTGGTTGAGGGGGTAGAAACCCCACTCAAGCATTAATCACTATCCTTGTCAGGGTGAACCAAAAAAGTCCCTAAATTAACGTATGCTTAACCCATTGGTAACTTGCCAGAAAAACTGTCAGGCTTAACTTAGAGGCAATGTATAAAGTACTTATGATGCACACAAACAGTAATAATGTGAAACACAACACACAAAAAATCCCAAGTCAGTTTAGAAACATAGAGAAAATTATAATACATAAAATGACACTGAAATGAATACAATTGAATTAGCATAACTAGAGTTATGAATTTTAAAGTGTATCTGGTTGTGCTAAAATGGGGAAAAGTCAGAAGTTGAGGCTGACCACAATGGAGAGCAGGTCGAATACCGTGGCCAGGTTAGTAAAGCTGAAGAATTACCTTCTCAAGTCAGGCTTAAAAAGTTCAGTTTGCATTTGAGGAGGAAGCTTTAGGTGTGAAAAGAATTGGGGGTGATTACTGGTGGCAGAGTTGTGTTGGGAACCGGTCCATTTACAGTTGTGAGGAGCCAAAACCACAGGATCTTCATCTTTTTCTTTAGGGGTAGCTCTCACTGATGCCAGCCAAGAGTCCAGTACTGGGGGACACCTCTTAGTGATGAGGACGCACTCCAACAGAGGCCAGCAGCATGGCTCTGGCAGGTCGCGGCAAGTCCAGTTGCAGCAGGTCTGCTGGACAGATGCAGGGATGCTTCTGAATCTTGTGTTCTTGTAGCTCATGCAGAAAGTCAGCCAACTAATGTCTGTAATCTCTCTGGGTAGCTTGGGAGCAAGGTAAGCAGGCCTTCAAACTGCAAGGCAGCAGGCAGTCCTTCTTCAGAATCACAGGTCTAGGAGTGTTTTGTTAAGGAGTCTAAGAGTGTCACCAATTATGCCCAGTGCCAGCCTTCTTGTTGGGGGCCTCCCCTACTCCCAAACTAGTTCCCCTGTCCTTCCAGGATTTGGCTCCCAACTGTCTAAGGTTATACAAGTAAGAGCAGACATGTTGCCAGGTTCCTTTGTGTGTGCTGTAGGCTAAGCCATTTTAAATGTAAGTGGGGCTGGGTAAAGCCCCTCCCTAGCCATCCTGTCAGGATGGGCTATTCTGTCCACACCGATACCTCCTGTTAACCCCATGTCTAGAAGAAATCACACTCACTGCAGGGAAGACAGCCACAGTTATGAGACTCTGGGGCAGATTTATGGAAAGTGGCGCTGCACAGAGTTCTCTGCGCTCCTTAGCACCCCCCTACTTCCACCATGTGTGAACTGTATTTAAATTACGGCACACCATGGCACAGGGTAGGGGGCACTAGCGTCATATCACATGACCCTATTGATGTACTCGGCAGGAGAAGCACCCAAATATTGGCGCTACTCCTGCAGAGAAAATAGGGCCCCATTCTAAAAAATGGAAGGCCCCTTTTAACACCTGCTTTTGGGCAATCGTTAAAAGTGCCGTATAAAATGGAGTAAAGAAATCTCATAGATTTCCTTAAGCCATTATTCCGGCTCCCCTAACTGGTGAACGCACCCTTTGCATGCAGTATGCCTGGCACAAGCTTAATGTAGCGCAAAGGGTTACAGAGTGGCGTGATGCATGCATTGCTCCACCCTGTAAATAAGGCACTGGGATTTCAGCCTTGTTGGGCCACATTAACGTCAAAAACAATGACGTTAATGTGGCGCAGGTGGCACTAGGGCACTATAAATATGCCCCTCTGTTGTCTGGCAGAAAGGAACATTGGTCTTAGGAACAAAAATGCTACATTTCTAAAAGTGTAATTTTCAGACGTGTAACTTAAAATCTGACTTCACCACTAAAGAGGATTTAAACTTACAATTCATTTGAGTGTAAACGCCATTTTTCTGGAGTTAGTACTTACCAATAGGTTAACCCAGCCTAGAGGAGGGATAGCCTTACAACAGAGAAAAATGAGTTATGTAAACAGGGCATCCTCCCCTACCAACTCAGACACTTCCTGGAGAAGAAACTTGTAACCAGAACCTGCATTCTGCCCAAAGGACTCACCTGACTGCTTTCTGTGAAGGACTTCTGCCTTGCTGTTGCCCTGCTGCCTTGCTGCTCTCTGGCTGAGGTGAAGAAGTGCTCTCCAAGGGCTTGGATAGAGCTTGCCTCCTGTTCCCTGAAGTCTCAAGACCAAAAAGACCTCATCTCTTCGAGAAGGACTCCTTGTGCAGCAAAATTTGATGCACAGCCTGCCAGAAATGACGCACAGCCTGCACACGCCCAACTGGAACGACGCAGCCTGACTTTGCAATGAGAAGATCGACGTAGCGGCAGCGTAGCGACCGGAAATTCGATACACAACCCACTGGATCGATGCATAGCCGAGCCGGAACGACGCAGCCTGACTTCCAGAGAGGAATCGACGCAGCGCCTGCCATGCAGTAGAACATTCAACGCAACGCCCACCAGATCGAAACAGCTCCTGTGACTTCATTTTGCCCGCGCAGGAAATCCATGCATCCTCCCCGGGGCATCTGAAAACCCCACAACCCGATGAGGATCCATGACTGAGTGCTGGAAATCTACACACAGCCATCCCTGCGTGGAAACTAAACGACGCATTGCCGTGTGCGGCCCGAGAAATGGACGTACACCCCTTTATTGCCATGCTTCTCCACCTCTGCTGCCCTTTGCAGAGATTTTTCACGTAAATCAGGTACTTTGTGCTTAAAAGAGACTTTGTTTGCTTTAAAAAGACTTAAGACACTTTAGATCACTTTTCAGTGATATCTCTACATTTACTTATTGCATCTTTGATCGTTTTGATCTGCATTTATCAAGATAAATATTATATATTTTTCTAAACATTGTGTGGTGTATTTTTGTGGTGCTGTATGGTGTTATTGTATGGTTTATTGCACAAATACTTTACATATTGCCTTCTAAGTTAAGCCTGACTGCTCAGTGCCAAGCTACCAGAGGGTGAGCACAGGATAATTTGGATTGTGTGTGCCTTACCCTGACTAGGGTGAGGGTCCTCGCTTGGACAGGCAGTAACCTGACTGCCGACCAAAGACCCTATTTCTAACAACTGAACTTTCTTGATTGTCTATGTTTCTATTCTTGTAAGAACTGTGCTTCTAGATCTATCGTTTTGCTTCGACCTGTGCTCAAAATTAGTGGAACAGGATATTAGCTTTCCCCTTATTTCATACTTTGTTATCCAACAAATTGCTTACCTCGACAGTGTCGTTTTCCATGAAATATCTGTCAATCACTTGGTTTATGGTGTCTTTTGTGATGGTGTGTCTTAGAGCCGGTTTACTTACTGCCCAAGGACATATATGGGGAGGTTATGGGCCACTTGGTCTAACTATAGTCATATAGAGTCTGATCGGATAATGTTTTGGCTTCTATTGAGGTGTGAAGTATTCTCAAGGCTAGATCACCAATGACTGGAAAAAAATGTTCTTGAGTAAGATTTGTGAACATTATAGTAGTATGTAAATTCTTTCTCCCCTCAGTGTTGCTGTCTGTGAATGTCAATCAAGCCATGTTTTATATCTCTTGTTTAAGGAAAATCAGTGTCCTATCCAGATAATGTCTTATGGAGGACAATATGCGAATTGAAGTCTCCTCTTTTATCAAATTATGTGCCCATTAATGGGAGATCTTGGGGAAGAGGTCATTAAAAAGGTGCCCTTTTCTCAATGGGCACATATATAGAGACTATTGCTATGGAGCTTTCTTCCAACGTTCCCTTAATTCCCACTAAGCATCCCTCATTATCAGCAAACGTAGACTCTAAAGTAACATCTAATTCCCTAAGCAATAAGATTGGTCCTTTGGTTTTCGATGTATTAGTAGCATGAAATATTTAAAGGAACCTGTAGGACCTGAGCTGGGGTATTCTATAGAGATAAGCTGCATCTCTGGTAAGAGAATCATTCCTATTTATGTGCATTAAACAATTGGAGAAGGTCCTTCTCCTGACCAGGGAGTTTAAACCTTGTGTACCTACTGAGCAGAAGGATAACGCAATCATCAGGTTGGGTTTATAGGAATGCTGTAACTAATCTTCATAACTCTTAAAGGATAAGAAGCCATGTCTCATTAAGCCATCCTATTGAAAGCTAGTCTTTGTAATGGACAATAATCGAAAGTACACTAGTTTAGAATGAACATCTCAGTCCACGAATAAGCATTTTTTCTTCCCACTTTGTGCATTAACGTTGTGTAACAATGAATCTAAAACGAATCAAATACATAAAACAAAAACCAATCCTTTATAAACCAACCAACCCTGAAGCCATGTGATAGCATCTTGCACACAGAAAATATATTGAGTTTGCTTATAGCAAAAAAAAAGCGCCACGTTCTGGTGTGGAACATCTGGCCCTGTTGTATTGCTTCAGAATTTCGTTGTTTATAGTCCCATCTCCTGGAGCTAGTCCGTCATCTTAAATTGGCTGCTTGGAAATAGCATAACTGAAGAACGACTGAAGGGGATCAAAGTTCTTTCTCAGTGCAGTGCGAACAGAAATCCTTTTCCTATTGTTTTTGGAGTCGGCAGGTTTCTCTGCATTCTCTGCTTGGTGCTTGGGTATGCCATTTGTTTCTAAGATCAGATGATCGGGGCTCATCTTGCTCTGTAGAGGGCCCCCTTCCCTGAGTTCCAATACTCGCTTTACTTATTGAACATCTCTTGTAGTTTTGTGTTTCCCTTGGACTGACATGTGTAAGTGGAATGGATATACCCTACACTGAGGAATCTTTTTTTTTAGAAGATGCAGAGCTACTTCCTGAAAGTCTCTTTTTTTGCAAGAGTAAAGCATGAAACATCTTGAAATAATACAATAGTGTCTTCTCTGAACTGGATGAGGTTTGGTTTAATGGTTCTGCAATGTGTTTTTCTTTTACCCAAAAGAATGGCCACAGTCAAGACGTTTGGTGAGAAATTTTCTCTTGATAGAATGCAGAGTAGACCCTATAGAAGCAGTCTAACTGGACTGGTTTGTTGACCTCCTCCTATAGCATGAGCGAAAAAGCTTTTGTACATAGATCCACAGATCTTTATTAGCAACATTTTTGGTAGTCCCTCTCAGTAGTATGTTATTGCATCAGGACCTGTTCTCCATGTTGTTGACCTTGTCTAGCATGGCTTGATGATGCTGTCTAATGTGGCTAATCTCTGTGTTTGTTTATCCCTCTCATGTAATTGTTCAGTTTGACTATTTCCCAACTGTTCAAGGCTCAGTTGTTTTTTGCACTGAGTGGTCTAGTTCTGGGAGGAACTTGTTAAAGTCCTGCTGCAAAGAGGATATATTTTTTCTAAATTCGGAGAGGAGGATTTGGATGTCCTCTTTGGTCGCTAGGGCTTGGAGGTCCAAGGTCTTTGCTAATTTTGATTTTTGGGTTATTTTAAGGCCTCCACTAACTTGATAAGGACCAGTCTTTTGTACATAATGCATTTCTTTGATAGAAGTTGGGTTGCCTCTTTTGTCTTTGAGGAGATCATAGTTGATATTAGTAAAAACACCCCTCTCCTTTTTATTGTATTGTTACTATTGGTGCCCTAAATGCACAAATGCTATTGTTTTTTGTGGCAACTTTTAACTTTCTGTTGGTCATGGGGCTCTAAAGGCCCAAACGTTATTGTCTCAAGTGGTCTAAGTTCATTCCCGTAGGTCACGGGCGCAAATTGCAGCCACTGCCCAAAGTGATATTTGACCCAGTAGTTTCCAGTGCTCAGCAATGCTCTCTTAATTGTGAATACCAGCACTTATGACATTCTGCCACATGGTGGGGCTGTTTGCCTAATTTAGAGGTGAACACCACAACTTCTGTTTATTAATCTAATATGCATTAAAAATGAAATGACTAATAGCTGCTCCCCAGGCCCTTGTTATAGCTTCGGGGACCTGGAACAGTCTGAATGATCACACTTGTAGGGTTCTATGGTAAGTAGTTGTGTTGGTTCTGTCATTGGTGGAGTTGGTAGGGGCAATTAGGAAATCCTCATCTCCACGCAGGTTTACTGGCCCATTTCGGATTGTTGGTAGGCATTGGTCGTTTCTCTGTCTGTAAAGGAGCACTTGCTGAGCTTTCAGAAAGGGCCCCTGAAGCTCTGAGTCACCCATCCAAGTGAGAGATCAAGTCGCACCTTGCTTTAGAAGGAATGAACACCTGTTATCTTTGCAGGCCTCCAACGCCATTGAGCCATGGAGTAACACCGACTACGAGCTCAGAAGGGATGCGTCTACATGGGTCCCCGCCTTGGACACGCCCCTAAAATGCACTGCTTACAAAATAGTAGTGATATTTTTTGTCTCAAATAACATTTTGAAAGAAGGAAATATTTAGGTATTTCCTAATGGTAACTACCAAGTACCTGCTACAAAAAATGATTAGTTTAAAGATCGGAGAGATTGATCCACAAAGCACCATTGGACACCAACACTTACTATGAAATCCATTATTCTATTGACACTGATTGTGCAAAAAATACTTTTAATACATCATGCTTTCGACCAATACGGAATAATATGCATGGCAAAATATGGAAACGATTACTAAATATGGCCCCCTGCATTTTTACCTTTCTTTTCTAAAGAAGCCGCAGACGTTGCTTTTTTCGATTTAACTGGGTCTGAAATGTGACATGAAGAAATTAAATGGCACACGATGAAAGGTAATGTTTTTGTTGCACAAATTATTTTCATTTAGTAGATGAAGGTTAAGTAGAAGCACATTTTGCAGTACATTAATATTACATTTTATATGTCGTTTATCACAGCTTTACAACAGGAAAAAGAATAACCAAAACACAAAGTGAACTGTCTTGTAAACTCTGTTACCGACAACGGAGCAGTGTGTCACGAAACCAGCATCTCAGCTCCTAAAATAGCTCTGAATTGTTTGTATTTGTTCTGAGACAATTGCATACGTTGTCTTTTGTAAATCAGTTCTAATATGGACATCAATTGTGCAAGAGGCGTATGAGTAAAATTCCAAATATGAGCCTGCATGGAAAGTTTCTTAGCTCACATTTGGAGGAAAGCCTGCGTCATGACCTAACAAACAGCCCAAGTTCGAACATTATTTTTTCACTAATAGACGAGTGCTATACATTTAATTCCTGCAGAGTTTACATGTATAAGAAAAATAAAAAAAGTTGCCACGTTGTTTTTTATTATCTTTTCTGCTAGCATGACTTTTGAAAAGTTGTCTCATACTTTGAAGCATGACAATTATGAACTAGTGGCTTAATCCCTTTTCCTTGAGTTGAACATCAGATGATCAGGTGGTTTTCACATTGTCCTAGCCAAACGTATGCTTACAATGTCAGTTTTCCCTATATCTAATTGTGCCCTTCATACTTCCCTTATGTACGTGTAATTTTTAGGTGGAGCATTCAAGACCTCTTGTATATTCTTTAGTATATACTTCTATACTTCTTTGTGGGGGTCTCTGCTTTTTCACTGGTTTGTTTCAGTGTCCTTAAAATATCCTTGCTTGCTAGTCGTCAATCCTTGATCTTTGTCCCGCCTTTTCCACAGTTGTACACTCCCCTGGAGCATGTCCCCAGTACTTGTACCCTTCCACTTGCCCCAATGTAGCATGTGGTTGGGGACTACTTTTTTGGAGGCTATTAGCATTTGACCAGAGCGCTGGGTGTTTCCAGAGGCTCCAATCCTTTTTTTTCTTACAAGTGCTCTAAATCATGTTCTTCTCTGGTTATATGTCTGTGCATTTAAAGACTGAGGTCAAATGTTAGAGGCTGTTTTATGAGGGCACCTATTTCTGCCCCCTGCCTCCCCGGTGCAAAGACAATCGATTTTCTTACGCACTGCTGATGCGTAGAGATAATCGCTATCGTTACAATATTTAATTTAAAGAATAATCCCCCAATTCAAAATGGCCGTCGCACTTCATGCTTGATGATGTCATTTACATTATTACGAGGCCGTCTCTTTTCTTAGATGTTGCTTGTTTATCTGGGTGACGCTGCCTCGGAAGGTGTTCAGTGTAATATTCAGAAAGGAGCTGCTCCTGGCACCCTCTTCTCTCGGGCAACATTAAAATGCTTACATCTATCTTTGGAAGCCCTCTTGTCTTATGTTTTGTTAAAGTGCCCTACTTTTATTGTGTCCTCCTTGTACAGAAGTACTTTAAATTGTATTACTCGTTCTCAAAGCTTCTGAGTACTGCCAGAATCATTGGCCCTAGCCTTAATGGTTATTTGTACAAAAGTACTCCTCCGCTTGCTGACGTAGAGTGGAGGTGCCTGTTAAACGTGTGCCTGGTCACTGACTGCTACAGCTGAGTTTTAAGGTTTTCCTTTGAGTACGGAGAGTTCCTCCATCTGCTTGGGGGCAGCCTCCAATGCATGGCCATTGGTTTCTTGAGTAGTGTTTGCACGACGGCCCTGCACCCTCCCTCCGGATGAGCCCGCAGCACGGCATGCAGATGAGAAGGCTCTGGATCATTGCCTGAAAAGCACAGTTTTTAATGTTTCATCTCAAACTCAGAAATGCGGTCAACATAGACACTTGTGCACTCTAATCAGCCGCCACTTACAAAGACCAGTAATGGGAAATGGCAGATCGCTCTTGCAATCCCGATCTTGTTTTTCTTAGTTTGATTTTGAAAGGCTGCGATTTATTTACAGATTATTAAACATATATGCATCTGTATGTATCACACTCTTACGCAAGTTGAGGTTTTACTGACTGCTGTTGAATTTTGAATACCATCATTAAGCAGAAATTTTCAATCTGAATACAGTGGTGCCAGATTCAGCCTCTTGCCCTGGCTCACCGGGTTGGAGTTGGAAACATGAAATGTTACTCTAGAATGAATAAATTGTAGGTATCCTAACCATACACTCGGACCATTTACTATAAGCAGCGGTTCCTCGGGGTGCTACACTGATTGAATTTCTGAATTTCCAAGCAAGGCAAGGTGCTTAGCGTAATAAACAGAATACGTAATACAGGGACTAGTGTTTTTTGTTCTGACTCATTTTTAAATTCTAAATATCACTCGGATACCTGATTTACATGTAGTGTCCCTAGCATTCTTACTTGCTCTGTTGCTAGCCCTGTGTGATGACACAACACTCTGATACTCTGAACACCTACTACTGTTCTGTAGTAGTTATTTTGTACAGGTGTGCATGTCCACCACCCCTCCCCATTGATGGCTCTCCATCTTCATTCTTGCCCCAAACAGTATTGATCGATAATCCTCGAGTATTCTCATAGCCAGCTTCATACGCAAATGCTTAACTGCTGCAGTATAACAAGTACCAATGATTTTATCAAGTCAGACAACCCCTTGTGTGTTCTTTTAACCCTCTGCCCCATACGGAATTACATATTCTCAAACACACTCCAGTGGGTGCCCTTTGACATGCTCAGGTGAGATAAGAGCAGCCTGCAGAGATCTCTGCGTGCCCAGCGTTTTCCAGGGGCTAATAATAACTTTGGTGGTTAATGCACCTAGTGAAGAGATCTGTGATGGGTCTTATTACAGTTTTGACTCATGCTAAAGTTGCATAGAGGGTTAATGTTGCCACTGCAAAGCACAACGGGCAACATTCAGATCACAGGCTTGGATTTAATGTAGATATCTCAGTGGGTTACTGCTGTTGTTACAGAGATCCTTATTAGGTCGAGCATAGCTGCGTGCAAGCGCTGCTTTTTCAACGTGTTGTTATCTATTTGGGCTTTTAACCACACCCACCTCACACCAATCACTATCACTCCTTCATGTGCTTGCCCTTCAAAAATCCTTTGTTATCATTGGTAAATGATTTACGTTTGCTCCTCCTTGGGCAGTTTGGTTACCGCCTTGGACATCGACCCCGTTGCATGGCTAATTGCACTTTTGCCGAAATGTGTGACTGCGAGTGAACTTCTTTTTCCTTTTGTGTGTCTCCTCCATGCTCATGCTGTGGCGCTTTGAATCGGCTCGCTTATGTGAAACTGTTTTACTTTTCATTTTCAATTTATGTGGCAAGAAAAGTCAGATTTTGAGTTTACAGCGCTAATAGCTCTAACTCGAGCAAACACAAGACCTATTGCATTGCAAATGCTTGTTTAAAATCTATTGTTACAATTTCAGAGGATGACACAAAACCCCACCTTCTGCCCCGGCCATAAACACAAGGGCCCGTATTTATACTTTTTTTGCGCCGCATTTGCGTCGTTTTTTGACGCAAAAATGGCGCAAACTTGCAAAATACCATTGTATTTTGTAGGTTTGCGCCGTTTTGCGTCAAAAAGCGGCGCAAATGCGGCGCTAAAAAAAGTATAAATACGGGCCAAGGTGTGCCAATGAAATTCTTTAAGTAGATTGTTTATACATACAAATAACAAACACAACTCTTCATTTTGTACTCCT
Source organism: Pleurodeles waltl (assembly GCF_031143425.1). Lineage (NCBI taxonomy): Eukaryota > Metazoa > Chordata > Amphibia > Caudata > Salamandridae > Pleurodeles > Pleurodeles waltl. Next base: position 779,412,929 of record NC_090444.1, read on the forward strand.
TCAGCAATTCATGTTGAAATTAATCAATGCCAGGTCTCCTGTTCTCTAAAGGACAATGGCATGGCCTTAAAGCATGTCTACACACATCAGTACTCCCAGCTCCCCCACATGCACACCTAAGTGAATGCATACAAACTGCGTGCTGCTTTCCTCAACTCTGAAGATGTGTCTATATCTGGCATTTTCCGCAGTCTATTTACACTTATCTCTTTCCCCAAATAATGTTAAAATATACATTTTGCTCTATATCCAGAAGATAACATGCAGAAGCCTTACCCAAGGTTGACACACCAAAATTGCACATGTCCTGTCATTGAGACAGGCGCATAAGCAATTGGATGCTTTTGTACCCTCTGAGGAGGTGTTAAATTGCACACGCACCTCTCTTTGCAAATATTCAATCCATTCATTCATCTGTCCTCACTCATCCAGTTACACCTCATCCATCCATTCAAACACACTCATCCCACTCACTGTTTCAGACTTCAATACAGTTACACACTTCCATCCATCAGTGCACTGTCACCTATTGTCCATTCAATGCCTCACCAATTTATCCATTTATGTACTCGGCCATCCACCCGAAACATATTGTCTCATTAAATCAGACATTCATCTACAAACTCATGCTTACTCAGACACTTCTCCATTGAATGAAGAAACCCATTCACTAGTACAAAATACTCAGACTTATTGACTTTGTCAATTGTTTTTGAAAATAGTTATTACAAAGCTGCTGTTTCATCAAACCCAAAAGAAAGGTACATACTAAATCTGATTGAATACTAGATTGTGAATTGTATTTTATTTGTTGTGAGTCCTTTTCCTGGGCTTAATTGTGCCATCTAGAAAAGAGGAAAAAAGGTTATCTTTATCCGGTCCAGCTTCACCAACTAGCACCAAAAATAAGTATTCTACCATGTTGCTGTATTTGATGTCTCATGGCTCTATAGGATCTATTGTGACATCATTCACCCAATGGCACCTTTAAGTGAATCTTCAGTTTGCTTTCTGCTAAAATAAGAAAAGATTGCAACAACTTTTGCACAAGTAATTGTTGCTTAAACTGAGTCTCTGGCTCAGCTCTCAAAGTTTACTTTCACACCCACGGGTGATATGGGATGGTTTAGTTCAATGCACCACACTTGAATGTGAGAGCCTTTTGTAAGCAGGGAGAACCCCATCCACTACATAACTGAATGGTGTCAATGCTTAAGGATTACTAACATTCTCTAAACAGGGATCCAGAGACATTGTGACGTTCAGAAACAAACTTTTTTTGTTCTCTTTAAACACAAAACACCCTTAAAGCTACTTCTATTCTAGCAGCATGAAAAGTAGAATAGATTGCAGCTAGATTTTCTTAGGGAAGATGAGCCGCTGCACAGTTTGTTTGTGGCAGAACACTATAATTATCAGAAGTCAAGGAGGCTGTGTTCCCAGCAAAAGGCACTGGAGCCCAAAACTTCATCTTCCTTCTGGGAGGCAAGTCCTCATGACTTCATTGTGCGACTGGGCCCAATTGTGACCCGCTAGGGGCTAAAACAGCATCCTGCACTGACTATAGCCTACATGGGGAAAAAGCAGCCTGGGAGCCACCTGCACATTGGCTCAGATGACAAGACTTGCCCTTGGCCTGTATCTTGATCCGGCACCTGCTTCCCCAAGTCATCAAATCCACTGTAACAACAACGGTCACCTGTGGGGCCCATGAAAAACTTTGCCAATGGCCATGCCCCCTTCTACCCTTCTACGTAAGCTGGAGCACTATGCACTGATGGGACTGCAAGCCCTCCTGGGAGTAGAAGCAGGCACAGCTCCCACAGCAAGGTAGTGGCCTCCTGCTCCACTCCATCCTAGCTGAAGTACTGCCTAAAGGTACTGTGCAATGTTTCCACCTCCTCTTCAGTGGCTTCACTCTGGCCTTCCTCACCCATGTCTGATTAGAAATTGGCCTGACACAATGGGGCACAAGCTAGAGGCCTATCTCTCCCATTTGTCACTCTTGTTGTCTCATCTTGCCACTGCTCTTGCTCTCGTTTGGAAACCCCAGAGGCCCTGATGTCACTACCTGGTGTCCTGGGAGCTGGTTAGTAATCTGACCACCTGTCACTTCTCCTAGCTAGAACCAGGCGAGTTGCTTCACTCACCTTGCCTGGACCAGTGGTGACTTTCTGTGCCTTTGCTGGAGTGGGCCTTCGTCCCTCAGCACAAAATGTGGTGGAAGGAGGGGCCATGATGCACTGATAAGCACAAACGACTTCTCATGACATCGGACACAAGAACCCAAGAACCAGGCAGGTCACTTCACTCACCTTGCCAGGACCAGTGGAGACTTTCTGTGCCTTTACTAGGGTGGGACTTTGTCCCCAAGCATAGCAGGCGGTGGAAGGAGGTTTTCTGACGTGCTGACAAGCACAAAAACATCCCTGATGCGTCTTCACCTATCATCCCCTGGAGAAGCCTGGGATGGGCCCTCCCTTTGGATTCACTTTTCTCTGTACTTAAGCATCTTGGTTGAGGGACAGTGAGATATAATTTGTTCTACTGCCTTTGGTTTAGTGTATTTTTTTTTTCTGTGGTGGGGTGTCCTCCTTTTTCCCCCACACTAGTTCAAGTGGCTAAAGACACCCACAATTCAATAACGGTAAGCAAAAGTTACAAGGGACAAGGACACTGCTACTAAGCCTTGTCAGGGTACTAGCCTCGATTAATTCCAAGCCAAAGCAGGTGGGATCATTGCCAAAGAAATTGACCTGGTGGAGTAGCGTCTGTCCATGGACGCCAAGGACATTGGTGAAGGACAATCTCTTTCCTCCTCAACCCAGCAGCATATATACCCTAGTCCTGAGATGGCAACTGAGCCCTTATTTTTGGCTGTGGTGTCTGATCAGGGGAAGCCCCCTGTGGAGACTGGGAATGCAGTTTGTGTGATACATCTACTATCACTCCGTGCTCCCACAATCAAAAGGAAGTGCAAATCTCAGCGTGCCATTAATCTAAGGGCTACAGCTTGTACCTGCAACTTGAGCATGCTGCCTGCTGCACAACAGGATACTGTGTCTGTGAGAGAAGTGCCACCCTTAGATCGTGACCTGATTTTGGACAAATTTAGAGCCATATTTGCTTAGATTATCTCACCTTTAGTGGAAAGGTTGGGCAATTTAGAAGCCACTATCTTGACTCTGTAAAAAGCCCCCCTAGTGCTGCTACAGCATCTCCAACTGCAATGGTTCAACCAGGGCCTTTGGTAGCTCTTGAATCTATAAATAGGGCCTCTTCTGCAAAATATCTCCCAGCCAGGATCATTTCCCCACAGTCTGAGGCAGTGATTCACCTGTCCTCTCTCCCCAGTGGCAATCGGAAAGCCTGTGTCAATGGCAGGACAGGAGATATTAAGTGGGGGGAGGGGGCCAGGGGAGTCTCCTGCACATGGTAATGGGCTGCCACACCTTATTTTTCCACCAGTATGCGGTCCTTGCATGGCGGCTATAACGGGGGTCTCACATTACACTTCCTCCCATGAGGAGACCACTCCAGCATTGAAAAATAAGTCTATAAATGGTTACTAATTCTAACTTTAATATTAATTAATACAACAATATTCTTTTTGTGAGATGGGTTGGGTGGGTTGGCCTCGATGTTAAGAATCCTAATGAGGACTGCATTGTAATCAACTGCAAAACACCGAGTTGGCAAGGCGCCTAGTTACCAGTACAAATTGACATCATTTTATGGATATTGGTATTACCAACCGGCTATTGGGGTTTTTCTACAGGCATTTACAGTCATCTAACTGGGACAGGCACACACAGAGGCCTTGGGGGGAGTCCAACATCCAATCGCTACATTTAAAAGGTTTCTCCCTCTGACAGGCTAAGACAATAATGATCGACTCCGAGCTGCTAATTCTCCCAGTCTTCCTACTATTAGCACTATGAGATTTCCTACAATAAGCAAGGGTAAGATCTATCCAGATAGCAATCCTACAAGGTTTGTTTGTTGGGCTGTGGCAGTCACAAGTTCTAAGCTATTAGATCTGGAGTGGGTAAGATTCATTACCCAGTTTGACGTGGTTATATCGCAGGAGACCTTGGCCAAGGAATAATTTACCCTGGATGGATATAAATCCTCTGTGGTTCCTGCTAGTCCCTCTTGTGACTCTCGAGCCCCGGGAGACTAGCCACATTGATTCACATCTCAAAACTTTTTAGGGTAACGCCAATACCTGTAGGGCATAGTGGAATCCAAATCTTGTGGTTGTCGCCTCTAAAGAGATTTAATTTTTTGCAGTGTATTTGTATTATGCTGTGTGTGAGGCAGGATGTCAGATTGATGTGCTATTCTATGTGCTGTCTGTTCTTGAGGCAAGGTCCCTTCTTAAGTTTAACTTTTTCAATGATTTGTCACTCATGATTTTTTCAAGGCTTATTAAAGGACCATGATAAGTCAATTCCCTGCAGTACCTGCAAACGCGGTGGCGCCATTAGTGTGCACACCTAGGATGCCACCGCATTTGCAGTTACTGTTGGGAATCGACTAATCATGGTCCTTTGATGTTCATGGTTTACATTAGATTTTAATATACCAATATCGACTGGTTTCCTACAACTGATAACCATTATTTGTTAATACTAAGATACCTGATAATTGTACCCTCAGGTATTATGTTACTCACACTACATCAGGACTTCTTGCCATATTAGGCCTTGAAAGAGTCACAAGTGTGACGAAACATGTGTTGGCTGTGGCTGTGGAACTATATTCATCTTGTCAAATTGATGTTTCTATTATCAATAAAAGGATTTTACTCCAACTGGACTAATTTGGATGACTACACTAATACGGACTGTTTGGGAGTGCTGCAGCATCCCTAGGGCCATGATGGTATTTATGATGGAATTTTATCATGGTTTTTATTCTTTTATGATTATATATTTATAATCGTAATAAAGAACTAATCAATCATTCTCCTAGCTACTGCATGACTTTCTTTGGCTGACAGTGCCCTTGGGCGAACGTCCCTGAAGTTACTGTGGCTTAGAGCAGCTGACTCACATTCAAATACCTGTATTCTTACCTGGGGGAGCGGACCCAATGAAATTTGGGGCATTTTGTGGCCTTCCTCAGTTTACTTTACCCGATACTCTGGTGCCTGTCTCGGGGAGAGCACCTCACCTACTATACCTCCTATGTGACATTAAGCAACCTAAGGGCCTTCCTTTCCAAGACCTAGTGCCACCATCAGTGTAAACAGTGCAGCTCTGTGGGGCCCCTTCCTTAGAGACTTCTCCATCTCTCACCTTTTGTGGTGGATGTTGCAGTTTTAGCTTAAGGGCGTTCTGTGGGAACAAACCCCTATCTGGCTTAGACCACAGGGGCATTGTTGGGGTTGACATCTGCCTTTCCAGTCCACAGGGTCAAGTTGTTTTGCTGCTATATCTGCTTTATTGACCTGCCTGTAGATCCTCCTGAAGGCCCTAACAGCACTGGGGCTTCCTCTGTATATTGAGTTTTGACACATAAACCACTACAACTAGCATGACGACCCGTCAACAGCCAGATCAGTAACTCCTGTTCTCAGAAGCAGTGGGCCGCTCACAGTCAGACCTCGAAGGTGCCTCTTCCACTTTCTACAGACACAGTCATGGAGACACTTCTCAGAGAGATTACATCCATAGGGTCTATTCTTATCACCTTAGATGCAAAAATGACAGATAATACCTCTGAGGTGAAATTCATCAGATAGGATTTTCCACCATACAATCCCGATTGGACAAGTTTGACCAATGCATGGATGCTATTGAATCCCAATCTGAACAAATGCTGTGTTAGGGGCGTGACACTTACTTCCTGCATTAGAAATTCATGGGTCCAGAGGACTGGACCAGAAGAGATCTTTTTCAGTTTTATTAGGTCCCATAGTATGTGGAGAATTTTGAACTGATAGCCTACCTGACAATGATGTTCCTGAAACTCTTCCCTCTCCATTTTGCAGAGGCATTGGAATTCCAGAGAGTGCACCATGTCCAGTCATTCTGAGCTTCTTGTACCAGAACTCTGCATACCATAATTGCTCGTGCTGTCCAACATCAATACACAAGGGTCATCCTACCTGTAGAACCCCTCCTTATTGATGGGAACAGGGTCTCCTTTTCTGAGGACTATTCTGTGGCCATCAATGTCCAATGCAGAAGGCTCCTGGCACTCTGTGCCCAGATGCAACATAGGGATTTCCGATATGGGCTCATTGGACCAGGGAGATTGATGGTCACTGTGGACTAACATATGCAGGACTTCTTGGACCCAGGGGAACTGGAACTCTTCCTTGGTACTTTGGAGGAGCATCCAATGGACATGGCTCATTAGCACACTGCCTACTCCACCCACCTGGCTGACTCTCCTCCCATGGAAACACCCAGATACCTGTCACAACATCAGAGAATGGGAGGTGCCCCAGAAGAGAGTCATGTCGCACTGGCATGCATCAGGTGGTAGAATCATTCGACAAACACTGGGAATGAGACAAGTCACGATCCCCACCAAAGCAGCCAGATGAGAATGCTGGAGGCACCACAGAGGGCTTATTATATTCTTTCCCTTTGCTCTTCACTGTGTTGCACACATTTGTGTTTTACCTTGAACTGATGCTGTTTACCTTATCGTTCACTTAGTATTTTGGGCCTTCCCACGCTTCTTCACGTTCCCCATTATAGAGGGGCACAGCCCCTATTACTTCTTTTGCCCCTAGCATCTCCCAACAAGTGACTCCTCTTCACCCTTCCTTCACAGTAGCTGCTGCTGTGTGGTGATAACTCAGGCAGAAGCTCCTCACCCTTAATCTCTCAGGTGGCTCCCCTAGATTCTCATGGGACCAATTTGATTATCCTTGAGCCCAATAGGTACAGCTGCTTACAAGCTTCTTCCTTTATCCCTGTCACATCTTTAAGATTCTAGTGCATTTTCGGTGGGAATGGGTTGGTCTGGAGCTGCCCCATGAGGGAAATCAAGTTTAATTAATAAATTAGTGGCCTAGAAGTTAGCACATGGTGATAAATTAATTTACGTTTAAAAATCTAACAGAGAAAATAAAATGAGTTGTAAAATGTGCACGTTTGAATTATGGTGAGCCATGGACCACCATTTGTATTGTGCACCACGTTTTAACCTGAGAGTTTTGCATTCATATTAAATGAAAGAATTACATTGAGCTAACTTTAAAATGTTTTATTAAAATGTAGATTAATAACTGAAGTGTTAAAAAGAATGAATTAATCCTACTTATATTTGAATACATTGATTTTATCATTGCAAGTTACACATGTGCAGAAAATAAATGCATGCTTAAATTAATTCTAACCTGCCTTGAATAATGTTTGCAATTAAATAATTTGTTTTTGTATATATGAATTGTAAGTTGCACAATATGTTTATTAATGTATTGAATGTATTAATGTGTATTAAGGCTTTTTACTTGACTAGACCTGAAAGGATCCATTTTTCAGCATTTAATGGAAAATCACTTATTTATTCTATCCCTTCTGACTTGAATGTTTTCTCTAAGTTGTTAATGTGAATGGTGAATGTTCTATTGTATTATAGACAAGAGACATGTTTTAGGAGCAACGATGTAATATTATTTGTTCTAGCTGTCAAACAGGACAGGAACTCTGCAGTTTCCATGTGAAAATTATTTGTTGAGTTTACTGTGTGCCCTGGGAAAGGATCTCGAGTAGCAAATAACTAAAGGATGTAATATTTTTTTAGTAATGGGTAAATCATCCAGTGACAATGTACGTTTGCTGAGAAGATTCTTAAAAGTATCAGAATTTAGTGGTGCATCTGCAGTGATTGGATGCTGAATCTGAATTTCAAAATGCTCCCATCTGGCGGACTAATGAATGGATTGTGCATACTTCTATTTAGTGAAAATCTTTTGAATTGAGTCAGTTTTCTTCAGTCCATCTAGTACCCAACTTCAATGCTGTTCACAACTATGTCAGAGCATGTTTAAGTTGTCTTTGAGTTACCGGATGAGTTTCCTCATCAAAGTCTTACCTGCCCTATTCTGTTATGTAGCTCAGTACTAATAAGGCCAACCAATTCTGAGCTGCTGTTTGTCTTACGTGTAGTCAGTGTTCTACACTGTCTTGATGTTGCTGTCAACTGACACCAGAAGAAAGTGACGTCTCACCTGATTAACTCCTCCTGTCTTCTGTCCCATGATGAGAAGTATAATTAAATGTGGTTTCTTGTTTTCTTTAGTTAGTGACTTCCACCAGCATATTATTAGTAAGTTGTCTTAGTTGAATGTTTTTTAAAATTATTTTTGTCTTTCCATTATTTTTACTTTTGCCTATATGTGTTAGCCCGTTCCCACACATGAAAATCCCATTTCTGGTTAGGGTTAGGAATGGCCCAGTTTTGAAATCTGAAATTGAATACCGAATTGCATTTTGATGATTTACTGATGTCACCATCATCAGCTTTGAATTCTAATAATAATGTTCATATTGTGTTGTTGTTAATCTACATTATCCTTTTGGAGTGTCTAACAGTATTGATGTTTAGTAGGCTAACTCTTTTCAGACGTGTTGGTCAGCCTATGGTTATCATGTACGTTTATAACAGTCCTGCGTACCATATTTGTGACACTGATTCTGGAATTGTAATAAAGCTTTGAAACTTTACTCAGTTTGGAGTTTCATTTAGTGTTAAGTTGTTCATGGTGTTTAGTATTGTATATGGTATAATGTCATTGATTTGTGATTGAATCTGACTACTACACTTCGCCAAGTCCAAAGATTCAGTCCACCTCCACAGATGAGAATAGTGATGGTGTCTCACCCACTCGCAGGTGGTTGTTGAACCTGGATTCGGGGGAGTAAATTCTTCCCAGAACGTTGCGTGACAGCACCGGCATAGACCCGAGCTTAAGACCTAAACCCTTCTCTTTACCCCTGAGTGCCCCTGTGAACTCCCTCCACTCCTCTTCCCTGTAGCCAGTAGCCACTGTTTCCATCCAGCACTCATCCCTTCTGCAGAGCCTTGCTGGCTTTGGGAGAGACAAATTCACCTTGCACCAACCTTGACAATGCCTCAGCCACTCACTATACTTCCATTCAATATTAATGACTTGGCCCACACTATTAAGCGGGGAAAGATTTTACACTACCTTCACACAAAACAAACAGATATAGTATTACTTTTAGAGTACCCACCTGTCTGCAGCGGAATCACTGAAGCTAATTCAGGATGGGTGGGGTGGTCTTTAGTAGTAGAAGGAATGACTGAGTGGGGCCTTCTATGGCAAGCATCTGCTCTAAGATGTGTGGAGTAGCTACACTAATTGGGAAACGACTGCCATGGAAGGTCCTCAGGACGTAAGTTTTTCTGAAACTACAAATCCTGAAGTGGTCTGTGGTTGTGGGGTCCATGTATGGCCCCACTGCTGACAAATATTGCTTCTTTTCTCAAGTGCCTAGACTTCTTACATCTTTTGGGATGTCTCCTTTCTTTTTTGGGGGTTGGGGGCATTGGAATGTAGCCCTGGACCAGTAGATTGACTATAATGGATAAATAGACTCTCACCACCGGACTGATAGGGCCCTGCTAAGGGATCTTCAGGTTGACTGTGCCCTGGTGGAGGCATGGCATTTGCTCCACCCATCTGATAGGGACTACAACTCCTTCTCCTGGCCTCATGGGACCCAGTTCCACATTGACTATTACCTCATGTGAGGCGGACTGCTCCCACACATTACAAACTGTGATATCTTAGAAGGAGGCTTTGCTGACCATAGCCTGGTTAGATTAGGCCTTGGCCTGATTGTGACCAGCTTGCCTCTGACCAGGCGTCATATAAGGGCATTGCCTAAAAGTCTCCTGAGGGCAAGGAGCAGCTTTGCAACCACATCTGCTCCTAATTCACTGACTATGAAAGTTAAGTGGCTCACATAGAGTGCTCTGGTTGATAATTTGAACACTGTTTACCTCCTCAATTGTCCGTTTGCTAACATGTACATCACCAAAAATGGATGGAAAATAAAATAACTTTGAAATGTCCTCTGTAGCTACATGTTTCAATGGAATGAGACACAATCTGAGTGAACTTACGCGCTGGAACTTTAGATACTAAAGTAACAACCTATCAGGACAATCATACCTCCAAAATGCTAGACCCATAGGATTAAAAAAAACTAAAGGTACAGCCAAAAGTGCTAATTTGTTCACAAACTTTAGTCCACATGTTACCTTTTGCATTTTCTAAATTCAGGGAACATCATATTTAGGTCCACAGCTGAGGTTCCTATTGACTATAGAAATATCCACAATGAGCTGCACTTTACTCACTTTTAAATTCAACTTCTGTCACTAAAGCAATCAGAGTTGGTGATTGAATTTAATACACACAATATGTCCGTTCATTGGAATGGATAGCGAAATTCACTTTACACCTTTTGAGATCAGCTCTTTTGTTCATGGTATGGTTTCTGTCCATTAAAGCCCTCGAACATGGCACCACTTGATTCTCTAAGAGTGCAATCACGATCTAGCCGCCAGGCAGATAACCATAACCTGATGTGCTACCATTCAAACATTTCCCCTGCTATTGAAAGAAAGACTAACAAGGCAGATGCTCACCAATCGTTCAGTGCCTTCACAAGAGCTGCCAAGGTTTCTGTGAACACTCTGAGATCACTGCCGGGCCCATAGTGATCTTTAAGGTTGTCAGTCCTCTGTCTACCAGGTTGGGGCTTCTGATGTCCTCCACCACTCTGACTGCAGGGTCTAAATCAAGCCCTTAGTGGCCTTGTTTCTAGGCAAGGACTAGACCTCAAAAGAGGTTGCAACATTAAGAGAGACAAAGTGGGAGGACTTATAGTTTGAATGATCAGATATGTAAATCTACTTCATAACAGTGCTGACAATATCTGCAGCAATGCTAGAAATCCCCACAAGAATTCATCTTTTTCACAATGCATTTTTGCCAAAGCTGACGATTAATACTGTTACATCTCTGTAAAAAGGTAAATGTTCTTGCATGCCTCGTGTTAGTGAGCAATAACATAAAACAACATTTTATGTAATAAAAAAGCAAAATAACTAAGAATACATTTAAAAAATAATTTACTTTTAAAAATGCTAGTGCCTAATCCATAAAGTCTGAAATAAGAATATTGAAAAATAATTTTGCATTTAATCATTTCAAACATAAACAGATGGAAAAGTTATTATGAAAACAAGATGGATAACCCACTGGGACAGAGATATTTATTTTCCATTTTTACTTCATATTTCACAATTTACAGAGCACTTGAGAAGATTTGAGACCATCCAGCCCTCAAGTGATCAACATTGTCAGTCTTATCCCATAGCCCACTTCTTCTTCTCGATCTCGTTCTCCAAATGAACAATCTACTTAAGAATCATATAAGGTTTTCAGTGTTGCCAAGAGTCCACAAATCATGTCTTTCAGTGTTTGTCCCCCAACTCTCTCATTTTCTATATATTTCTTTCTTTCACATGTGTCATACCATAAATTAATAAGCAACACTGATGAACATGTGAACCATATCTTACATTTCTCAAAGCAAAGATGGAAAACAGGTTACAGTAGTGCTACTCTAGACAACAAATCTGATGTAAGGGCTTTCAGCATGTTAGAATTACCAGATATTTTAGAGAGTTACAAAGCTACTAGACCCTTGCATGGTGATGGGTATATTAACGTTTGCTAGGAAATGTATTTAAAGAAAGTTAGTGGTCGGAAAATTGTGAAGCAAACAGTAAACAGTTCTATTCTTTTATTTTCAGTGTTCATTAGGCCGAATCTTCTGGTCTGCATTATTCAATGGTCAGTAGAAGTCACTCATCATTTTAGGTGCACTGAGTAAGCGACTGCATTCTTCTGCTGTTTGCCAGTGGAGCCCATACCTATCAGTGGGATACAGACTAGAATAACTAAACCCAACCTCAATTCTGTTTTGGTGATTGAGTTGGAAAGTGGGAAGGCATGGTGTCACACTCCTTGGTTGTAGGGGATTTCTGCTAGACCTTCTATCCTAAAGCTCTGGTGGACATTGGATGCATTAGCGTGTGACTCTCAAACAAAGGTATGAGCATCACTAATGAGGAAGGTTAGGCTAGTACCACTGTAATAAGAAAAGATAATGCCTTTGAAAATCATTTCTCTGATTGTGAATTCTTCAGACACTAGAAAATTTATCGGTGTAGCATGTCTTGCTAAAAGCTCTTTGAAGCTTCAAAATGCTGGTTAAATATAGTTAACAAGTAGGAAAAAAAACAATTATCCATCAAACTGTATATAATTTGCATGCAAACATTATGGACATTCCAGTATGTACTTGCTTGTGAGTACCAGGCATGTTATGATGGTTTAATCTCAACATAAAAGAATCAGAACAGAGACCTTCTAGTGGGTTGCTAGGAATCACACTATGTCCTCTACATCTCTAGCATTAGGATCTTCAACTCTTCCTTATAAGAGTCACAAGGCTGAATGCTTTCTCAGTTGGTCAGGGTCTCAATATCTGATTCATGTAAACATACAATTAATTCTTGATCCATTTGTGTAACTCTCCGGGGCCGAGGAATACCCAACACTACACTAAATGAGCCACAGATCCCTCCCATTCATTCAACTTTATATTGTGGTGGGCTGCCTATCTGCTATATAGCACTGCCTCTTCTATATATAGTATCCTTGTTCAGAACAATAAGCACAGTAATAATTAGACTAAACCTCTGTGAAATATCACAAAGTAATGTAATTTATGCTGGAAATGCAAAGGTTAAAATAGAAGGTGAACAGGCTCACACCAACATCAGGAAATAAACGTGGAACTGGCGGAATTTGGTGACTCTGTAATACTCTTGTAAGGTGGAGTTCCTGCCAAATTGCATCAATCGCTGCATCTTGGGAATCATTTTCCTGCCAAGCTCTAGGAATGTGAGCTTGAAAGCAAAAGTAAGATTTAGCATCCAGAAGCACCATTTTCTAAGCCAAGCAGTTGTGGCCAGGGAGCTGCTTCTCAAGTAGATGTGCTGTCACTCAACTAGATTTTCTACTCAAGTGGAAGAAAACTCAACTTAAATGCTCTTGCACACCTCGTGGTGCTGTTGATTCTGGTTTTTCAGTGCTACTCACCCTACAGGGGCTAAATTGAAGGGCAACATGAATATTTTTTGCTCGTAGTGGAACTCTGCTGCACCTCACAGAGGGGCTGATTGAAGATCCCCAAGCACCTCCTTGCGCCACATCACCATCATTTTTTTTACGCTAATGTGGCCCAACAACGCCAAAATCGTCATTCCAAATTTACAAAGTGGCACAATGCACCAGGCATAATGTATGCACAGGGGGCCCAAAAAATGGCACTTTCAACGCCTGCTCAGAGCAGACATTAAAAGGAGGCACATCATTGTTTTTAATGGGCCTCAATGGGCTTTGCAGGATTATCATCAACATTTTTGAGCCAAATCCTGCAAAGTTCCGAACAAGCATCAAAAATTTGAATGCTTGTTTCCCTAACTACTGGCATGGTGTGCCATATCTTAGATAAGGCCCTCACATGGTGGCATTAGGAGGGAGCAGGAAAAGTGAAGCTGCTCTGGGTGCAGCGCCACTTTTCCTAAATCAGTGCCAGAGTATTTATGTAACTGCGGAATTCTGTGGAGTGAAACCCCACGAGTTATGCCCATTCCTCATCAAAATGCCAGGGTCAACATTATTGTCTGCATGGTAAAACCCACTGAGACACACACACATTCCTTAGGACTTCTGTAATACGCATATGCATGCATTATTGGTTTTTTAACCTGTGGGACATGCCATCCAATACACCCCCTTCCTGTAGTTAGTGTCGTCATTTAGAGTTTGCCAAATTGTCAGAACTATCATAAATTGAGAGCACTCCAGCCTGCCAAACTTGTGTGTTCTTGTGCTTCATTTAGGTATGAAGATTCACAGGTTCATGTTGGCATATCATCCTCTGACTATGAAGTACGCTCCTTTGACCATCTCGCCATGGTTTCCTCTGACCTGGAAGGTCAGCAAACTCTCTGTTCAACATAAAATGTGCCCCATTTGGTGGTTTCACAATACTAAAATGGTACAGTCTCACCACAGTTACTCATGCTTTTGCTGCTATTCAGATGATTGCAACTCTCAATAGAGGAAAATGAGTATTTGTCAGTTTAGCATACATTCAGTAATTTGTAGCCCTAATTCTTCCAATTTATGTTAAATTTCCTCTCTGTCTTTTCAGGTCCGGGTTGGGAACCTAAAGAAGCCCTGGCAAATTTTTACAGACCAGCCCCCTAGGGTGCATAGCGAGCGAGCCTGACCAATACAAGGGGGCTTTGGAGGTTCTCCTCACCAAATAAAAATTAGGAAAAATTGTAAAAACTGGGTCTTCAGTTTTTTCATTAAATAATCAATTACATTCATTTTCAAAACATAGTAAAGGATGCCTTTACACTGCACCAGGATACATCAATCCTTATTTGGGCTCTTCAAGGATTCCCTCACTATAACCCTCCAACAGTGACTTCATTTCTCTATAGCCCCTCCCGCACATGTATTTCATTTGTTTTATAGCTCCTCTCTTACCAGCGTAGGTTGTTGGAGCACTTTACATCACACATACATACATACAGAGATAATGGATCATATGTGCATAGATCAGTGCATGGAAAATGATACATAGGACAAAGGTGACTACAAGGTGTAGGAATCACTTGTCATCCATTTTTTGACAGAGCTTGGTCTGGGGAAGCATAAACCCAGGATTCAGATGTAACACAGTGGTAAGGGTTGGCTTTAATGATAGCAATTTATTTATACCCAAACAAGCCTTTTTTAGCACTATTAGGATAATCAAAGACTGGGAAAAAACATAACTTTCTAACTTGTATCATGCAATTTGCATGCCACTCTTTGATTGCAGTCCATAGCTTGCAGTGCTAGATACGATTGTTACTAATGAACTGCACAGTAACAAAAGGATCTCTGTAGCAAAAGCAGTATCCTGCTGAGCATTACCCATAAGATACTGTTCTGTGATCTAATAGTACACTTTCTTTGCTGGAGGCATATTAAGCCTCTGTGCCTACTTAGATGAGTCAAAACTGCCACTAGACAACATTCTGATCTCTCTTCAGCAGGTACATCAATTACCAAGAGTTATCTTGGCACTTTTATTGTTGCCTTAAAACTGTTGGATATACAAGGAACTCTGCAGTGCTTTCAAAACTGCTGCACTGCTACAAAACTGGTTCCCCCACTAACAAAACCGGCCCCACACCCTTCCAGCCCCTCGGGGAAACACCCGATGCCTATTACTGCCAGTCTACCCTGTGCATTCCTTTCACAATTATACTACAAACGTATCTCGCAGTTGGTACAGCAATGTTTGCAAGACCTTGCTTTCCCTTTCTCCTATCAGTTCTGGAACCCCATAGGTATTTATTGAATGCTGCACAGATTTGTGTTAGATATGAAAACATCATAATTGATCCGAGAAAATGTAACATCTTAGTCGACTTCCCTCTTCTTGAATCGCATTCAACAAAATGTAAAAAATGCATCTACTTATTAAGGGTAGGAGGATAAATAAAAGGTAAAAAGCTGAGATCTAAACATAATCTGCATGATCTAACATGCAACTTTATTCTAACAGACCTGGGCTACTCCTGGCTATCCACTATTTATTCTTCATGGTCTGGCTCCCTTGCAGAACGTATTGTCCAAACCGGTCCCATTGTGGACTCCTGCAGCTCCTCTTTTCAACTGGTAGCGGAGCTTTTCTACAAGGCTTCACTTCCAGATTATGTAATTACGAATAATAGTAGACCATTAAGAGTCTAATGTTTCTGACTCACTGTGGTGCTCCGCTTATCAGTATGACCTATTCTTAAATGACTGAAAGAAAAAACAAGACCAGGGAAGGAGCGCCTTTGGGTCATTGTTCCCTTACTAAGAGCTACCATAACATCTCCTTGCCTTGTCACTGTTTAAGGATACACCAGATAGTCTCATTCCACCCCAGTCAGGCTGACTTTCAGGCTGACTTTCACTTGCTCTCTACAATCCCCTTTCTTTTTCATCACTACCATTCTATCCCCTAATCTAATTGCCTGTCCCCACCATCCCTCTTTCCCATTTCTGTCACCTCATAATTTCTGACAGGTGCCCTCCACTCCTTTCTCTATGCCCCTTGACACTCTAGGACATGCTGCTGACTTCTGAAACATAGTCCATTCTCTGGGGTGATGAAAGCAATTACTATTTTCTTCTGGAATGTAAATGACCTATTACTATGTAAAGCAAAGCAGTAGAAGATACTTCACTGTCTACAATCTAAACACACTTGAGTTGCTAAGGGCAGGGTGATCTACTGCTGTTGAACAGACGATAAAAACACTGATGCATCAGGTTCCAACATCCTCAAAAACTGTAGTTTGACCATCCAGGCACTGGTTGCATGGGCATGAAGACCTGGACTTGTTCAGGAGGCTGTGACGTGTTTGCTATGCTGGAAAAAATGCTCATAAGGGCTCCATATATTCTCCCAACTACTCAATGATATACTTTTTGTCATCCTTATATAGATTCCTTTGACCTTATTGATGTATTGAAATTGGCACAGCACAATGACAAACAGTTTACATGTACAGCCTGTGGGCACTGGTCTGATTCCAGAATTGGCTTTTTCAGGCCTTTACATCTCTGTTGCCTGACATAGCAACTTACTCATTCTTGAAAAGAACCCTCTCTGACTATTCATTGGTCATGCTATCATGTAACCTGGCCACATCCGATTCCTACCAAGAGTGACAAAATATAAAACTACCAATTGTGAAAAATACTCTCTGGAGTCCCACATCACTAGTTATCTAACAGAGAATGAATGATCCATCACCTGCTACAAACCCCTGGGTGGCAAGACTGGCACCCTTTAGGGAAATGATGATAGGAGATGTGGCTTTGACATGGAGAAAGGATGTGCAGGAATAATGCAGACTACAGGAGCACATCAGGAAACCTACAGGTGAATGTACCTGACACCCAACAGACTAATTAAGAGGGGGCACTAAGACAAAGAAGTGTGCCCCCATTCACTTTTCACTTTCAAAGCGAATTATGCCTATGTCAGTATGAAGGGTGACATGAGCAAGAAGAAAAAGCCAGCAAGGTCTTGGTGGCACACTTTTGGAAACAGTAAAATCAGTCAACCATACCAGCTATCTGTGACATAAAGGACTTAGATCCCATTCACCCTTCAGACATGGAAGAAACTTTCCCGGGCTTCTCAGGTCAATACAAGGCTGACAAAATCAGCTTCATATATGACGAATTCTTCTTTCTATCATCACTAACGCTACCCAAACCTTATATGCAGGTAGAGCTCTATTTGCAGGTGAAATCACTATGAAGGAAATCTCAGTGGCCATGAAAAACCTCCTTTACAGCAAACCTTCAGGGGAAGATGGCAGGCCTGCAGAGTCTTATAAAATTAATGCATCATTCCTGACAGTAATGCAATATGCCATCTATGAGGAGGCCCTTATTTTCTGTCTATCACACCAGAAAAAGGACAGAGACAGTGTCCAAGCTTCACACCTGTCTTAATAATTAAAGTAGCTGTCAAGACTGTAACCAAATTACTGGCCAATAGACCATGAAACATCTTCTTCAGCCTTGTTCATGAGACCATATGTGCGTTTCTTCTGGTTAGGTCTTTTGGAATTTGATCGATCTCCCATCTGCTATAGCTCAGTACATACTCAATGGAGAACTTGATGCAGAGGAGGCCTTCCACAGAGTTAACTAGAGATATTTATTCGGGACTCTGTAGAGGACTGGCCCGGGTCAGGACTTTATGAAGAAGTCAGTTTATTGTGTTTGAACATGAAGGGCAGGCTCAACTGTGAGGATTTAAATAGGAGTTGTTTTGTATCAAGCATGGTACTAGATAGGAATGCCCCCTGTGCCACCTCGTATTCCTTTCTGCATAGGAACAGCTCTCAGGAGTGACTAGACAGCACACTGATATTAAAGGGGTCCCCTCCCTGGAAGGGATTTTAAAGGTTTGCTTGCATGCTGATGGTATTTATGATATTTATCTTACCCACTCAGAATCCACGACCTCCATGTCCGCAAATCACAACCAAGCAACAATCACAGTGACCACTGGACAAATCTATTATTAGTCCCAAAAAAGCTCAAATATTTAGGTGCCTTTGATAACAAAGGCCACTTGCAATTGGCAGAGGACAATTTACTCCCTCTTAACTTTGAATGCTCTACACTGCTCCAACTCTCTGTGTGTGGTCAAGTACAAATCGTCAAAATTACCGCAGCCCCTTACTTCAATTACATTAGGCATGCTTCCAGTCCTTATTCCAAGACACATCCCCCCGGATAGCAAAGACAACTGCTTTTTAGTTTTGGGATGAAAATAGATTCATTTTAAGGCACATAAGCAACATGCCGACACACAGGCGTCTGGCTTGAGGCTATCTCACTTTGAATCCAACTAGTTAGCCTATCAATTATCAAAACTGACTTTTTTCACTCAAGATCCACAAGTAGCCCATTTACAGATACTGATCAAACACGTACTACTTCAACAATCAAGAAGCCAAAACTAGTGTATAAAACAACAGACAAGAAAATAAAAATCAACTCCTTACTCCATGCTTCCGCCTTTATGGAAAAACTCCTAAATTCAACATAGATGGATGCACTATTCAGCTACAGACATGATCCAGTATCAAAGCGATAGGTCATATGCTGGTTTGTAGCAGCATCAAACCTTTACATGAATTATGTTCTGAGTATACATCATAAACATAAGAAAAGAGTGATGATATAGACACATTTATGGTTGTCATTGAAAGATATTGGGCTGGCCCTCCATGGAGCTCTCAGTGTCCCAGATCCTTTCATACAGACGCACCTGAGGAGAGTTCAGAGGTGTTGTATAGAGTTTATTTCAGACTACATCACACCTTTTCTCCATTGTCCTATGGCCCAGCGTCATGCTGTCCTGACAACAGACCTTATCCAATGGCTATGCAGAGGAAGACTAGGCTTTCGCCATCAGCTACTATGATAAAGGCCTTAGGGAAGCTGACCCTAAATTTGGATTCTACAAATTTCTGCAGGGATGGTATCTTGCTACTAAAAGCCAAGATCTGCCTTCTCTGACATTGAAAGCCAGCTGAAATTCATCTTACACTGATCCTTCTAAAAGTGCTGAATGGCATTGTATTCAAGGGTTGAATACAAAATGAATAATCAAACAGACACGTTCAAGGCCATGTGGTTCATATTCCTGGCCTCAAAAATGCCCTGATCCAATGTTCTGAAAACATGCACCAACTAAACACCTCCTAGAAGACCTTAGCCCATTAATGTAGAGCTTTTCTACCCACTTAATCCCTCTCTAAATAGTTTTTGCCCCTGTCATGTTGTATTCACGATAGCATGTTACCCTGTACGGTGAATTAAATTACTAGGCTGCATGGCAAGAAGATAAGAACCTGCTTCTCGCCAAACAATTTTTTCTTTGCAGGACCCCATTGCCCTCCTGTACATTGCCACCCATTTATCCAATAGGCCCGCATGAATAGATACAATGATTAGGTGCAACATGTAAATCTCATATAGGACATGGTAGTGGAGTGCAATAATTGGAAAAATGTGAGAAGACAACTAAGCAATAGTCTCTCAAACCCTATTCCCACCCACAAACAAGATCGTATTTATGAGTTGCTCATAATGTCAACTGTGATAATGTCCTACTTATATTAAAGACTTCAAACACTTGTGTAGCAAATACTGTTACCTTTCGCCTTTGGTGTGGCTTGGTGTGTTTCTTCTTTGTCTTTCTTGTGTTCTAGAAATAAATGGCAATAATAAATACCTTAATTCCAAATTTTAGATAGTCTTTGTTTTCATCATAAGCTAATAAATACATGTACTCAAATACTGTCTAGATTTACATAGAAAAGTTAGTGTGGTGTTTGAAATCCGCTCAGTATAATACCTCTAATACTTGGCTTCGTGGCTTTCTAACTTGACAGCATAAATATTCAAATAATGCTCTCCCATTTAAAATCAACAAAACATCTTTCAGAATTGCAAAGTGTGATTTGAAAAGCAAACTTAAGCAGGCTGTAGTTTTTAAATCTTCTAGTTTAATGGGAAATAGACAGAGGTTTTGACTCTGCTGGCATCAGCAATATTGTTATACAACATCACGTATTTACTAAACAAATTGATCTTTGGCATTTCATTTATGATTGAAACTGATAATAATTCATGTTTTCAGGTGCAGTTTCCACGAAAGATAGTTATTATTGAAAGTTGATCACATTCTAAAAGTCTGCCTTTAAACAATACCTTCACTTTTTCTTCTACTTTTGCAGTAGATTTCAAAATTTTGGGGAGATTCCAAACGTGCTGGGAAGTAGTCCAGGACATCTATGTCAGTTGCATATTTGTAACAGTGCAGTTCTTTCCAGTAATTCCTGTCACTGGGGTGTTTCAAAAGAATGTATGGGTATGTGAAGTATTACTACAGAGGTACACTTTGTGTACTCCTATGTGCCTTTGTGAATTGGCCCCTAATCTTAAACTAACCTAATTTAAATCCAATTGCAGTATGTATATGCAGATAAAACATTTAGACATATACTTCACCTCATTTTGGGAGCAGATGTGGACCTTTAAACTAGGCAAAACACTCCACTGGAAATGTCTGCGCACACACAAATTTACTAGTGTGTATAGTATTTTCAGTGGTCACCTCTTATTCCTCTAAAATAGGAATACCCATGCTCCCATGTCTAAGCCTAATCTTACAACAGTGGACAATCTGTTGTACTGGTGGATTTAGAACAATGTAACTGCACTTTAGAATCACAACTCTTTGTCATAAAAGTGTTTCATTTATATTATCATTCTCTAAGTTTCTGCACATGCCTTTGACTGTTCTCTATGTCTTGTTAATACTGCATGGAAACATGTAGGAATGAGTAGTGCAGATGGGGTCGCAAACAAAAATCAGAATAGGGCAAGATTAGATTTCTGCTGATTTTTCATTAGAGCTTCTAACAACAAGTGATTATTAGAATGTTATGGTTTACAATTAAATGGGTGATGTAGAAGATAAAAATCAAAAAAAGCCACCTAAGCATCTCCAGTGCTCTGACCTATTGGCTTGAATAAAGTGACCGAGCACTTCAGCCATATGTTTTAAAACAATGCTAGCTGTGTTAGGAGGTTGATTAAAGTTTTTCCATGGAATCTCAAGGGGATGAAATTAAATATAATACAAAATAACGAAGTGGATCTTTGGCTGATGGCGATATTTTTAAGTTACAAGAAGCATGCATTTGGAAAATGTCTGATTCGCAAGTCTTCTTACTGTCTAATATTCAACATAGTGCATATTGGTTACAAGGGTCATTATTAGTTTCTATGAACAGAAATCTCAAGAGAAACATAACATCACTCTCTGCAAAGTGCAACAACTTTCATGTGAAGCCTATATTGGATCATTAATTTATTGGTATATAATATATACTTTCCGAGCAGCTTCGCTGAGGCTAAAAACCTTAACATTATATAGAAACACCACTGACTGAGATAGTACCTCAATAGTCAGATATTGTAGTTCTTTTATATAGTGATAAGATGTGGTGTTGAGGATGGTTGTGCTATAGAGAAATTGTCGTTAGGGTTTGTGAAAAAACAAGCTGTTTCTAGAAAACGTGAATTGGCAGCTCATGACACGGCCCGTTGTCATAGAAAGAGAAGAGCTGTTATTCCAGCACATCACCCCATTCATCACAGTAGTTAAATGATGTGTAATAGCAAAGACAGAAAAATGATTTGTTTGCATCCATGAAAATGTGCCATGGACTATTATTGGCTACTAACTTGAGATTAACAAGGTCAAAAAAGGGAGAGCTGTTTTAGAACCACATTAAATCTCGAAAATTACTCTAAAATAATCTTGAGTGATTTTTAAATTTGGTAGGATCAGAGGTGTCACATTAAATACCCTGTTGATATTGTCTCAGGAATGATGATGTCGTCTATAGTTGGTCAAAGCTTGAAATTCTAAAGAAAATGTTTATAGAATGTTATAGTTCTCTGGAAAGGATCCATGTTATAGCCATGACGTCCCTTTAAAGGGCTTTAAAGGGCTTCTTTTGCTCAATGGCTTTTCCTTAGCAACTGTTCCAATCTGCCGTAATTAACTTCCAACATCTACCCCAAAACTTCTCTGAGGGCATACTATAAATCACTTTTTCATCACCAATGCAAGGAAATGATCACTCTTTTAGGTTAAAAGTAATGGTTAACATGTTTTCCTTTGCATTTAAGTGATTGAGTCTTGCTAATTGAAGACAATGGTTCAAGACATAAAGGGCCATATTTATACTTTTTGATGCAAAACTGCGCCAACGCAGTTTTACGTCAAAAAAATTAGCGCCGGCTAACGCCATTCTGAAGCACCATGCGGGCGCCGTATTTATTCAATGACGTTAGCCGGTGTTAGCCGCAGGCGCTGTCTGGTGTGCGTTAAAAAAAACGACGTACACCAGGCAGCGCCGGCGTAGGGGGGAAAATGGCGTATGGGCGTCCACAAATGGTGCAAGTCAGGCTGAGGCCAAAAAATCGCCACAACCCGATTTGCGCCATTTTTTTACGACGCCCATCCCCCATTGAAATGACTCCTGTCTTAGCAAAGACAGGAGTCATGCCCCCTTGCCCAATGGCCATGCCCAGGGGACTTCTGTCCCCTGGGCATGGTCATTGGGCATAGTGGCATGTAAGGGGGGCAAAAATCAAGCCCCCCTATGCCACAAAAAATAAATAAAAAATACTTACCTGGACTTACCTTAATGTCCCTGGGGTGGGTCCCTCCATCCTTGGGTGTCCTCCTGGGGTGGGCAAGGGTGTCAGGGGGTGTCCCTGGGGGCAGGGGAAGGCACCTCTGGGCTCATTCTGAGCCCACAGATCCCTTAACGCCTGCCCTGACCCAGGCGCTAAAATCCGGCGCAAATGCGGGTTTTTTAGACCCGCCCACTCCCGGGCGTCATTTTTGACCGGGAGTATAAATACGACGCATATGCATCGCAGTCATTTTTTAAGACGGGAACGCCTACCTTGCATATCATTAACGCAAGGAAGGTGTTCACGCAAAAAAATGACGCTAACTCCATGAACGTTGGCGCTAGACGCGTCTAACGCCAAAGTATAAATATGGAGTTAGTTTTGCGTTGAATTTGCGTCTAAAAAAACGACGCAAATTCGGCGCAAACGGAGTATAAATATGCCCCAAAATATTTGCTTAGGTGTCTAAAACGTTTGCTAAATTTTCCTGATGAACCCCTCTATGGTTGGAACATTTCTTGGGTTTGTTCGTGCATTTCATGACCTCGCAGATTGGGCTGGGGAAATTATTGGGGTTGCAGAATGCTGATTTGTATTTGATGGTCTTCTTCCTTGATGTCACAGACAACCAGTTTAGGAGGGAATGATGCTACAAAGGAACAAAAGGAACAGCTTCAACCGTTAGTTATTTTCTCAAGCATTGATATCACATTTGATCTTTCAATGGTTCATGGTAACCACGTAAAATCGTATTTAATTGTCCATGCATTAGTCCACTTGTGCATCAACATATGATGTCAACATATGATTATAATTATATCCAGAATAAAACCCATTTGATTTCATGGTGATGCAAGGTAACACTAGGTATGGGCATTGTGTAATGGTTTAAAGAACAAATGGTAAGTATTTATCTACCTTTGGCCTTCAGCACAGGTGCAGGTTTGTCTTCCACTCCTTTCTTTTGCTCTGTAACAAAAGACAGTTGTTAGACTTTTCATCCTTGACGTGGTCTCCCTTAACCTTTTGCCTCTGTTTCCCAGGTTGTTGATGTGTGCTGTTTTTGTTACTTTTGGCACTTTACCACTGCTAACCAGTGCTAAAGTGCAAGTTCTCCTATACAAAATGTGTATGTAATTAGTTCATCCATGATTGGCCTATTTGATATACTAGTAAGTCCCTAGTAAAGTGCACTAGAGGTGCCCGGGTCTGTAACTCAAATGCTACTAGTGGTCCTGCAGCACTGGTTGTGCCACCCACATATGTAGCTCTTTAATCATGTCTCAGACCTGCCACTGCAGTGTCTGTGTGTGCAGATTTAAACTGTAAAATCGACATGGCAAGTGTACTCACTTGCCAGGCCTAAACCTTCCCTTTTCTTACATGTAAGGCACCCATAAAGTAGGCCCTCGGTAGCCCCAAGGGCAGGGTGCACTGTATGTTTAAGGTAGGACATATAGTAATGTGTTTTATATGTCCCAACAGTAAAAAATTGCTAAATTAGTTTTTCACTGTTACAAGGCCTGTCCCTCTCATAGGTTAACATGGGGGCTACCTTTAAATCTGATTAAAGTGTAGGTTCCCTTTGGGACGGATGGATATGTGGAGTTTGGGGTCTCTGAGCTCACAATTTAAAAATGCATCTTTTAGTAAAATTGATTTTGAGATTATGTGTTTGAAAATGCCACTTTTAGAAAGTGAGCATTTTCTTGCTTATACCATTTCTGTGACTCTGCCTGTTTGTGGATTCCCTGTCTGGGTCAGTTTGGCAGTTGGGCTGGTTGCACCTCACACTAGACAGTGACACAAAGGGAACTGGGGTGTAGTCTGCATTTCCTGGTGAGCCATCTGTGCTAGGAGGGAGGGGAGGAGTGGTCACTCACACCTGAAAGGGCTGTGCATGCCCTCACACAATGTAGTCTCCAACCCCCTGGTGAGTGTCTGGGGCCTAGCCTGGGGAAGGCAGGATTTCACAATCATGAGAGACGTTGCTTTGAAGTAGGCCTACTTCAAAGGAGAAAATGGGTATAAGAAGGGCACCCAAAACCACAGACTTTAGAACACTTCTGGAAACCAAGAGGAACCTATGCCTGGAGAAGAGATGAAGAGATGAAGAAGATGAGGTGCCCTGCCCGTGACTGTGCTTTGTGGAGCGATCCTGCAGTTGCTGCTTCTGCCAGAGTAAGAGAGCAAAGATTGGACTTTGTGTGCCTTCCATCTTGTGAAGATCTCCAAGAGCTTTATTTAGAGCTTGCCTCTTGTTGTTGAAGTCTTAGGGACAGCAAAGACTTCTCTCGGCCAGCACCTGGAGTCTCTGGAGAGACTCCTACTCTGCCCTGTGGTGCCCATCCAGTTCCTGGACCCTGAAAGGAGAAGCTGGCAGCCTAAAAGGAAGAAATCCACGCACAGAACACCGTGTGGGGAAAAGATCGACACATCTCCGATGTGCGGCTGGGAAATCGACACGCCACCGGCTTCGGGGCTGAAAATCAACACTCACCTGTAATGCGACCGAAGAACCGACACCCAGAGCTGGAGAAACAACGTGCAGCATTGCTGACGGAGGTTGGTGATATCGCAACCCGCTCTGCGTGGTTTTCGGATCATCGTGCGGCTGGATTTCAAACACAAGCACAGCTGGGCATGTAAAAACAACGCTAGGCCTGCCCGGACCCGAGAGTGTTGACCGGATCGAGGCATCACTCTCCTGCAGAGAGAAGAAACGATGAGCCCGACCCGACGAAAGGAGAAACGACGCAAGGTCTCGCTCATGGGTGAAATCGACGCATCCTAAGCCCTTTTTGATGCACACTCACCCGTGCAGGGTTATTTTTTACGCACCCAAGGTACATTTTCCCGCTAACAGTGTTTGTTTAAAACTACATGAAGACTCTTTTTGCCTTTTAATTGATAACTTGACTTGTGTATTGTGGATTTTTGTCGTTTTGGTCTTGTTTTGTTTAGATAAATATTCTCTATTTTTCTAAACCTGTGTTGCGTTATTTTGTAGAGTTTTCATTAAGTTACTGTGTGTGTTGGTACAAATACTTTACACCTAGCACTCTGAATTTAAGCCTATTTCTCATGCCAATCTACCAAGGAGGTAAGCAGTGGTTAGCTGGGGGTGATTCTCTTTTACCCTGACTAGAGTGAGGGTCCTTGCTTGAACAGGGGGTAACCTGACTGTCAACCAAAGACCCAATTTCTAACAACAGTTAACTATGTTAGAGGCTGGGTACTGGTAGAGGTAAGTACACACCTACCACTGGCAGTACAACCCCAGCACAGGGTTGTGCCCAGTAATGGTCTCACAAATTAGCCCCTGGCTCAACCCCTGGTAGCTTGGCAGTGAGCAGTCAGGCTTAGCTCAGGAGACAGGTATATAAAGCTTTTAAATACACCAATACAGCAAATAAGTCAGATACCACACACAATAAAAATCCCACACCAATTTATAACAATAGGAAATATTTTTATCTTTACAATGACACCAACAGGACAAAAATCCAATATAGGGAACTGGAAATGTGAATTTTTAAGGATTAAAGAAAAAACTGCACTTTCTAATGCTTAGAAATCAATAGCACCATCCAGGGGCATCGGGTTATGCCTGACCAAGACCAAGTCAAAGTTTGAGACCAACTGTGATGGAGCCCTGTTCAGATACACTGAGCAGGGGGCCTTGGTAAACATTTTACTTTCATACTTATAAACTTTTCTGAAGCTTTTCTCCTCATCAACGAGCTATGCTCCTCTTCAGGCCGGGACCCAAGTTGAAGACGATGGCTTGATTTGCAGTGAGGCCCCAGTCAGAATCCTGGAAGTCTGGAGCTCTGGAGCTTTTAGGGGGACAAACTTTAAATCCAGACCAAGCTGCAGTTTGGCAGCAGCGGCTTGGCTCTCATCGACGAGTCGGTCACCGTATGAAGCTTTTTCACAAACGTTCTCCAATGTTCTTAAATCTCCTAGAGGTCCTTCAAGAAGTCTAGGAGCCCTGGGATGGTCCTTGGGAGTTTGAGACTTCATTTCCCACAATACACCCGACCAAATCCTTGCATGTCCCCTGGACACACTCCTGGCTGGGGACTTTTGTAGAAGTTGGTGCAGGAGGCCTTTTTTAACCTGTTGCTTTCAGGGAGTCCACTCCTGAGTCCTTTTGGAAGCAACCAAAGTCCTGTGGGCTGTGGTTCCAGTGTGTAACAGGAACAGTCCCTAAGTGTGCAGTACGCTGTGTTGCAAACTAGTGTTTAAGCAGGGCAGTCCTTTTTCTTCTTGTGGTTTCAGGCAGCAGATATGAATTCCACTGCAGGTCAGACCCTTTTATTCAATCAGCTTACGGAACAGTCAGAAGGGCATCCTTGTCCAATGAGTTGCAGGGTGCCACCCAGAGGTATGACAGCTCCTCCAAAGTGTGCCATCTTCTTGTCCCATAAAGCACTGCACTTTAACATTCCAAGATGGATGTTTTTCCTCCAGAGGAGTAAGATCTGTCTAAACTATCCCCCTAGTGTAGCTCATTTCCATTAACTCCCTCTATGGACATCTGCAAATTACTTTTTTAAGCCTACTATCTATCTGTGGGGTGCAGGGGTGAGTGGGCAAGCCTGGCTGCATTTCATTCTGACTGTTTTCCTTTTGAAGCCTCAGCTTGATTTACCCAGTCCTCTTCTTGGCCTGGCTTCACCATCTGCCTACCTCCTCCATCAGGTAGCCTCTTCTCAGGGCAAGCCACTTATGACATCATCAAAGCAGCCTGGCTAATCCTGTTAGAGCTGACTAATCAGGAAAGACCACTAGAAGGCTGAGATTTGGCTTACAGTAAGGAAAGTCTTATAACGTATTTTCTGTATAAGTTATGATAAATTCAACAATTGGAAATCATTGCATTTATAATTACCATTCATGTAAGTCCTTTCAAGGTATTTTCATCGTCTTCCTTGCAATATTTAGGGTTATGAAAAATATTTCCATTTTAGCCTGTGGAGCTAACTTTCTACAATGGGGGAAAATGAAATTGGAGTTTTTCCCTCACCAATGCAAAAAAACAACTTTTATAATGTCTTGGCTTATAGTTACATGGAATCCCCCCTCTCCAGAGGCCTCTGGGGAGACCTTAGGGGTGACATATGTTAACATAAGGTAGATTATTACTTTGGAAGTACCTTTAATTCCAAAGTCAAATTTGCATACCTTTTACATTTTAAAGACAGTTTGCAAGTCAGGGTTGCTTTGAAAATGACAGCAAGCACAGGTGTACACACTCAGTGCAGTGAATCTACTGGGCCTCTAAACCTGTCATTTACTAGGTACTTATAGGAAATTTGAATCCCCCTCCCCCTATTATCTACTAGGGACTTACAGGGTATGTCATTGCCAGTTGTAGTTACAGTATTGTACCCTTTGACAATATATCTTTTATTCAGAGCACTGGCCCTGGGCATGTTAAGCAGAGCCCAGGGCACAGTTAGGGTCAGTTACTCTCAGTATCAGTCAGAAACATTGGGGTGAACATGCTAAAAGGGTGACTCTCTCACAGCAGATAAAATGTACTCAGGAATATAATATGCTTTACTTGAGTTCTAAAACATATTGTGAATTGCATCAAATATTCAACAAAGTCTGAAAATGCAATCCCAATATTGTGAATGACGTTTATAAATATTGCAAGTATGCTACTAAGGTAGAGTGGAATTCCATTTTAGGGTGAAATGGCAAGGATTTTTTTATTTAAAAAATTCACAAGACAAATCAGGTGAGATGTTTTCTACCTGAGTTAGGGTAACATTCGTAGCTTCTTGTTTTCAAGATCAACTGTGGGCCTCATTACTAATTTAATGGTTGAACCACCAGACCGCCATGTTGGCAGTCATAAAAAGACCGCCATGTTGGCAGTCTTACAGACCGCCCAATTTTAAGTAATACAGACAGGACCATCGACCGCCAACCAAAAAAGGCAGACCGCCAGCGGCACGGAGGTCTGGAAATTGGTAGTCCGACCTCCAGTGACGACAGCACAGCGACCAGCCACTGACCTTATTACGAGCATAAAGTCGCTGTGGCAGACACCCATGGTGGTTAGCCAACAGCGGTCTGAACCGGTTCAGGGTCACCAATGTAATACACAACAGCATATTGGATGGATTTGAAAACAACACAGCTGACACACATTGCCACACTGGGCACACCTGCAACGTACACTATAAAACACATCCCTTCACACACCACAACCCTCTGCATTTTTACAGCAAGATTGAGCAAATTTACTAATCAACACACCATAAATTAGGCACCCCTTTTTTTCAATATCCATTACAGC
Organism: Pleurodeles waltl; assembly: GCF_031143425.1. Classification (NCBI taxonomy): domain Eukaryota; kingdom Metazoa; phylum Chordata; class Amphibia; order Caudata; family Salamandridae; genus Pleurodeles; species Pleurodeles waltl. The sequence goes on from NC_090444.1 coordinate 779,442,184, forward strand.
ACCCTGTAAACAAAGTTCACTCCATTCACACCCTATTGTACTAACCCCATTTAGTAAGTCACTTTCACCCGTTTATATATACATTTTTCCACCACGTAACGTTAACAAAAAAAATCCCTGTTTTTCTGAAGATGAGTAGAGAGTCATGGTGGATGAAATCATAAGAGTAGACCCACAATTGTTTGGAGCACAAGTCCAGCACACTCCTCTCAGCAGGAAAATGGAAATGTGTGACAGGATAGTCGATAGAGTCAATGCAGTATGCGCCACCCTGCGCATAAGGGAGGACATCAGGAAGAGGTGGAACGACCTCAGGGGCAAGGCCCGTTCCCTAGTCTCCAGGCACCAGATGCAGGCCAAGAAGACTGGCAGTGGCCCTCCCAGTGCCCCATTACAACTCTATCCCTAGAAGGAGAAGGTCCTGGCAATCCTGAGGGTTTGACAGGAATAACGGAGGGGAGTTGAGTCTGGTAAGTCACAACACTAAAAACGTCACCAAAATGCCATGTCATGCATGCTCATAGCTCACCTTTTGCCATGTTTACTGTTATTCCACTCATCAGCCCAGTGTTCTTATCTGAAAATCCCTGTTTGTGAACTCCCAATTGAAGTGTACTTACCTGGGGGGGAGGACATATCTCAAGTGTGTGTGTTTTACGGGGACTGACATGACTACAACTCCCAGCAGGCACTGTTACTGTTACTCAAACCACCAGCCCAGTGTTTTCTTCTCCAAATACCCTTGTTTGTCAACTCACAAATGAAGTATTATCACTTTGGGGGGGTCAACATATGCATAAGGTGTGTAGAACAGGGACTGACAAGGCTGCAATCCCCAGGAGACAATGTTTTGATAACTCCAAACACCAGCACAGTGTCCTCTTCTCCAAATACTCCTGTCTGTGAACACCCAATTGGTGTGTACTCACCTGGGGGAAAACATTTGTCAAGTGTGTATAGTACAGAGACTGACATGACTACGACTTCCAGCAGGTACTGTTACTATTACTCAAACCACCAGCTCAGTGTCTCCTTCTTCAAATATCCTTGTTTTTTAACTCACAAATAAAGTGTACTCACCTGGGGGAATAACATTGGCAAGGTGTGTGTAGTTTAGGGACCGACATGACTGCAGCCCCAAGGAGGCACTGTTTTGATAACTCCAAACACCAGACTAGGGTCCTCTTCTCCATATACTCGTGTTTGTGAACTCCCAGTTGAAGTGTTCTCACCTGGCTAACTGTTTGGGAAGTAGAGGGAGTGACATGACTGTAAAGTCCAATAGGCCCTGTTTCTCTAAAGCCAAACACCAGCCTAGTGTACACTTGTCCATATACCCCTGTTTGTCATCTCTCTAATGCCCTCAGTCACCCAGGATAATAACATTTCTCAAATGTTGGGAAGTAGAGGGAGAGACCTGACTGCGAAGCCCAATAGGCACTGTTACTCCAAGTCCAAATACCAGCACAGTATTTCCTTCTTCAAATACCCTTGTTTGTCAACTCACAAATGAATTTTACTCACCTTGGGGGATGACATTGGTCAAGAGTGTGAAGTAGATTGAATAAACTGACTACAGCTCACTGGAGGCACTGTTTCTCTGACTCCTTCTATCATAGAGCCCAGTTAGGTAAGTCACAACATAGGTTTACTCAGATGTGGGGATAACATTTGTAAAGTGTGTGTAGTAGACTGTATCTCTCACTCCAGAAACAAGCTCAGGCTCCACATGCCCAAATAGTCATGTCTGTATAATCCCAATTGAAGTTTACTCCCCTGGGAGGACACCATAAGCCAAATTGTGGGAAGTAAAGGGATTGACCAGAATGCAAATCCCAATTGTCTCTCTTTCCCAAACTTCAAATACAAAACCACTTTCACATGCTAAAATCCATCTAGTAGAGAACTCCCAAATGAACTCAAGTGTGTGCAGTAAAGACAGTGACGTGACTGTACCTCCCAGGAGGCACTGTTTCTCCTACCAGTGGTCACTTGATCAAACACCCTTGCATGCTAAGTCATATTTGAGATTTACCCATCTGGGAGTGATCAGGAGACAGATCATGCCCAACTCTGAGATGTGCCTGGCTACCTAACTCCATCTTGTCCAGCTAGCCCACAATGAAACTATTGAGGACAGGATGGGCAGCTTACACAGTGTGCAAAACAGTGATTATAAAGGCCTCAAGATGCATAATCGAAATGGTATTGGCAGCAGACACCTAGGCACTGCAGTAACCACATGATGACTCCTGTCACCAATACAACACACTCCTGGGTCTGCCTGCATCACATATGATTGGGCCTCAAAATGGGCCAAAAACTTGCCTAGCCCCTTTTTAGCCTTCACTGTTGGCAAGATGACATTCTCAGACCATCACCCAAGGGACAATGTTTTGCACATATCAGCAGCTGTTTAAGGCAAGGCATGCTCCACAGATGTCATGTCAATACAACCAACACCATGTGAACCTGTCACATTATGATTACTTGCAAATCAAATATGTACAAGGTATTTGCAAAATGTCACTGTAAATGTTTGAAGGTAGATGTCTCACACAGAGGCTACTGAAGAGACTGCCACTACCCCTGTGGATGAAGCCTTCAGTGATAAAGATACTCCTGGATACCTGGACGTGGAAGACGGTTCTGGTCCATCTGGGCAACCTAGTCAGAACCCAACAGTGAGTCTCACTGTGGCCACATTTACACCTCCCAGCCCGGTTGCCTCAACATCACAGGCAACCATGTGCCCCCCAACCTGTGCCCCAAGCACAGTGTGGCCCCCCATTCATGGATCCTGAACAGCAACCAGTGTGAGAGGGCACCCTGTAGCAAGGGCACAGGGCTGAGGGTGAGCAGAAGGGATGCTGTGGGCCAGTGGGGTGAGGGCACTGGGGCTGCTCCTGGCCAGTACACCATCAGCCATGCCTTGGGGGTCTATCAGGAGTCCCAAGGCATGATGGGCCAGGTACTTTCTGAACTCTTGGAAATTAAGCAGTTGAAGAGGGACTTCCACAGGAAATGTGTAAACAGTGGGAGGCTCACAATACCAACATGGTCTCCCTAACAGTGGTTCCGAGGGACATTAACAGCACCCTGAGCAGGAATCAACAACAACACTCTCCCCTTCCTTTGGCTCATCTACACCAAGAACCCACCCCAGACACCCCTGCTGCTGTAGCAGCAGACCCCCCACACACAAGCAGGGACGTCCATGGAGGAATCCTGGAGGTGCAGATGGCAATACACCTGCCAAAGCCAGCAAGTAACCTCTTCCAAAATGACCCCCTTTGTGTGCCACATTTTTACCCTCTTGGCTGTTCTTAAATCACCTTCCATTTCTAATGGAAGGAGTACACTGGACTTTGGACTTTGTATAGTGTGGCATTTAATCCAATCATTTCATCCACCATGACTGACCATTTCACATTTCTGCTCCATCATGCCCCAATTCTAAATTCTGCAAACTTGTTCAATAAATCCACCAATCACAAAGTCATTGTCTGCTTGCTTCTGTTCCGCATTTTTTTATATAGAAATGTAAGACCAGGTGAAGCTAATGAGGAAGACACAAGATACTAGTGCAAGGATGGATACATTACAGGTACAAATCCTTTCAAATTATTACTACCAACACACACAAACACATTGCTACAAGTGTCTGGTCACACCAAACATTGTATTGTACTGTATAGCACATAGGCTGTTAAAATGACTGGACTGTCATAGCCAAGAATGACTGACACATATTGAGCCAACGTTCACATACCAAGGTATAGCCCCCCAAGCACAAAAGGAAGGGTCTTGTCAGACATTGTCCTGTAGAATAGGCAACAGTAAAGTAGATGGTGTCACCAGCTTGAGACTTATCATAAACCAGAGTAATCCACCCTCACATAATCCAGGGACTGTTGTACCTGATCACAGGCCTATCATTAGCCAATGACCATGCATCTGGTGGTATGACACAAACATATGTCAGTATTGTGGGACAGTCACTGTGGCCTGCAATGATGAAACACATCTACAGCTACATACAGGTCATACAAGAAGAGTGCTTAGCCAATGTGAAGGGTGAATATCTTGCTCATAATTGATGACTACATATTTCATGCCCACATGATGACACACATTATACAATCGGCCCAACAAAGCACACTAAACAAGTACAATGTGCACTTCAGACCTTCCACCCAAACACTGTTGAAGCTGCCTTAGCAGAGGTCGCATGCATCTCAAATCCGTGACTTACATTATCTGGAACAATCCATATCCACTTTGTCTGTCAGAACAAAATAGGATACAAACCAATAGCATAACTATGAAATACCCACATGAGAATGTCATGTTGAAGGTACCTGTACAAAGACAAAACCAGGAGTATACACTTGAAAACATACCTATTACACAAATCACATAGCAATCATCTGAAAATGGAATTCCATTGCAATGAGAAAGTCACAAACAAAGCAGCAGCATCTAGGTGAGGATTTTTCAAAGGCTAACTCTTCAAGTATCCTTTGGCTGAATATTGCAGAGTATCATCTCCCTAGTTGTTGCCAAAACACTTAACTCTACACATTCTCAGAACCACAGTACATTGTACAGTCATAGTCATTACATCACATGACATCCTTACACTCATTAAAAGTAGCTGTTGACGAGATCTTCCCGACAGTCAGCTCCTTTCTGTTCACCACTGTCACCCTCACTTGGCATTTCAGGATTCTCACCCTGTGGCACTCGAGGCTCCACCTCTTCTGAGATGTACAGTATATTCCTCCATAGGGCAATGTTGTTGAGCATGCATCATGCCACAGTGATCTGACACACTTTACCAGGTGAGTAGAGGAGGGTTCCATCAGTCCAGTCCAGACAGTGGAATCTGGACTTCAGGAGTCCAATAGCCTGCTCCCTACCAGCCTTTTTCTTCCATGGGCTTCATTGAAGCCGACTTCCCCTTGTGTATTTGGATTCCTCAATGGCGGTAACAACCAAGGATGGTTTGGCTATGCAGAGTCTCCTGTTAAGGCATGAGACATATGTGCGACAATGAGCCGCCAGACATTGCACACACAAAATTAGGACAGATGTGACTTACCAACCAGCCAGGCCGCCGTTGAACCCAGATAACGGACACAGACCTGTGAAATGTAGAGATCCACCAAGCACACGACTTGCATATTGATGGAATGGAAGTTCTTTCTGTTGTGGTGTACTTGTTTAGTGGCCTCCGGAGGAATCCAAACCTACATGTGCACCATCAATGCCTCCCACCACATGTGGGATAGGTGCAAAACTATAAAAGTCAGCCTTTACATGGGCTAATTCCTCACATCAGGGAAACTGGATATAGCTGTCCAGGTGTTTCAAAATTGCTGAAAGGATATCCTTCAACACCAGACTGGACAAAGGTTGGGACATGCCGGCTGATAGGACCACTGTATTTTGGAAGGACCCTGTAGCTAGGAAGTGCAAAACTGACATGACTTGTGCAATGGGTGTTATGCTAGTTTGATAACTAATAGCTGGCATCAGATCTGGCTCCAACTGACAACACAGGTCCACTATTGTTTGCCTATTCAGACAATATAGCAGGATAATGTGGCACTCTTCCATTGTCTGAAGGTCTGGCAGTGGACGGTAGACCTGAGCTTGTTGCATTCTGCCTCTCCCTGTTATGACAAGACATGATTTGTAACATTAGTCAGTGTATTCACAGCAGCAAATATGATGCATGTCAATGATATCATGTGACAGGGCATTTCTGAATGGATAAACATGGCAAGCAGTATAGATCACAGCTGCATATAACACAAAGGTCACATGTGGACGGCATGGATTTACACACACATGTGGTCACAACATGTATATGGACTAGAGTCAGAGATGCGCAACACAATTGACCTTTGAAATGTGACTGGGTATTCACTCCGCCAAAATGCGCTAGTTTGTCTACTCATTTGCCTGTTGTGGAGGTCTGTGTAGCCTCAATGGCAGGGACAATATGTAGGTATTGGTGGCCAGTGCCATATGTTAGGTTCAGTCTCATTGTGTTGTGTGAGGTTTTTGGGTGTCCTAGATCCTACTTGTGTTGGATGCACATACCATCCAAGACATTGGGATTACTGCCATCCACTGCCATCTCTTTCCTCATGATTGATGTAAAGGTCAGACAACATGTATGCTGCGTGACAGCATGAGCTGTGTATGCCTGTTGTATGAGTCAGCTGAGAGTCATGTGAGCAATGTGCATAGTGCCACAGAAACTTCAAACTACTTGCTGAACTATTGTTTGGAAGGCAAATCATGACTCACTGGGCCCTTTAGGTTGCCACACACATGCCAGATTGCTGTTGGCTACATGATGTACTGTCATGCATATAAGTGATGGGAATTGAGTGTCATGTAGGTTCTGTTAGCTCAACCTGCAGAGCCCAGGGCCTGTCACATGTATCTCCCGTTATGGGACTTAGTCCAGGTTGTGGGAGAGTCACTGTGGCTATACAAGTGTGGCACTCTCCACACTCCCTGTACCCCAGCAGATCCTTTCTTGTGGCCTACATGAGGATCTGGTGGCAAATCCTGCCCTGCATGCCTAATTTCTTTGACTAGATAAGGAATGTGTACAGAGGTAAATAATTAGTCTAGTCCATATATACACTTAGCATCATTGTCAGTGCTTGTCTTCCACTCATGACTGGTCTCTTACTCTCACAACTCTTTTGTCACCTTACCACAGGTCATATTTGTCCTGTACAGGCTCATAGCATAACTGACACTCCCACAGTGCAGAAAGTGTGTGGATTCCTAGGAAGCCATGATATGTGACTCAGTAGCTTGGTCACACAGCAGAAACTGTACAATTCATGCCTTTGTTAATTGGAAGCAACCAAACACAAATGATGAACAGAATGGGGAACCAACCAAACATTCACCCCAACTCACAGATCTGGGTTTAATCCATCAATTCTTTTGTTCACCATGCCACCCCTGTATGGACCCAGCCATATGCAAATTCAGCATGGGCGGGGTGCCCGTCGGACCATGACCCCCTAATGGCCAGCATTCGCATGGTGGCCTCTCTAGAGCTCCATTGGCACTTTAGGGCAGCACAGGGGGAGAGTGCAGGGCATATTCCTGTCTGTCACATTGCCAAGTGAATGTGTTAGGTTCTGACAGGTTCCCCTGACGATTAGGGATGAGCTGTGGGTCACACAGTAGATGAGTGATTGTTTGTGTAGACATCTCATGTGTTGTATATTGATGTGCCTTGCCTATTGGCCCAGGGACCTAGGAGACAATGGTGTACAATCCACAAACCACTTGCTCTCCAGGAATGACATATTTCTGTGTACATTGGTCAATCAAGTACTGTCTGTTGTTGTAGTGGGTGTACTTTCTATGCAACACACCACTACTCCTCACAGGCTAAAGGTAAGAAAGTGATGGATCACTGTCCTCAGCTGTGTGTCTGGGTAAATGGGTATATTGGCATCTGCCACCTAGGGGCTAGTTTTCTTCAATATATGATGGGTGCTGGTGCCTCACTGCAGTCTGTAATGTGAATGTGGCCATCACACATGTGACAGAGCCTACATTGTACTTTGGCAACAACTATAGATCAATATCTTCCCTTGGTAAGTGTGTAATGACCGTTGACATGATTTATATGCCATCACTGTTTTCAACATTTCTTGTGCTTATATGTCAACATGTGTCCCTTTCTGTTTTGAAAAACATTTGTAAGCTGCTGCTTCATTCGTGGTCTACCTATGTTGAAGAGATGATGTCTGTATTCCCTCACATATATGGGCATGGCAAACTGTGTGTTGAATAGGATATTTGCAGATGTCGTACATTTAATGGTGTGCCACAGACAAGAGTGTGACACCATAGTTTATTGGCTGACACATTCCCTCATGCATATAGCATATCATTTGGTACGTACAACTGCTGTAGCAATGAGGGACCTGACAGTTAGGCCTAGAGTTTTGATCCATAATGTGCATTTCTGTGCCCTTGATGTGGCATTATGTGGAAAAGTGCGCTGCACATGTGTAATGGTTTGTGACCTGGCTGTTGGTATGCATCATGGAGTGACTTGCAGTTATGTTTAAATCATGTGTGCTTGGGTACAAGCATTCATCCACAGACAGACATCTGGGTCTGCATGACTATAATGGAGACAATGATGTAGCTCCCAATTGGACAACATGTTGAGGGCCTTTAACAAGTACAGGGTCCATTTCCATGCCACATGTGTGGCCTGCCTGAGCAACATTTGTGCTACCTCCATGACTCCATTGGGGCAAATGTCACTTGGTGAAGTGTGCATAGTGGAACTGCTTCCTGTGTGGCATGAGTATTTCCATGTCACGTTCTCCACTTTTGTCATCAACATGGCAGGGTTTTGAAACATCATTTCTTATTTTTGGGTTATTATGTATGTGAGAAATAGATGTGTGCATGACCTTGTGTTGGATCTGTACAAATGCACTTGGCATTGGCCTATTATTGTATGACAACAGTTAACTGAGGTCTGCTCCATGGGGCAAAGCTTTGAGGGTGATGAAGTTTCCTACTTGTTAAGTGGTTTCTGTGTGTTGCGCTACTTCAGCCATGCAATTGTAGTTTTCTAAGATCCTGATTTTCCGGTGGACAACTGTTGACAGTTCAGATGGCATGCATATGGTATAGCACATGCATGGGCCACTTAGGTTGAGTTTGCTGCTGGGGTCTACTTCATATCATGGTAATGTTTGCTAATCAGAGCTGTTGTTCAAGTGTGATCATGGACATGTGATGACCCTCTTTCTCTTTGTATTTGCAGCATCAGCACTGGCAAGTGAAGGAAATGGGGCACAGCTGAGTGGGGAAGCATCTGGCCATGCAAGCTTGGGCCAAGACACCACTGACACAGAGGGACCCAATGGCCTAGAGGGTGAGGGGAATACCACGGGGGAGTCCAGACCATCCTCTTCATCATTGTATTTTTCCTCATGTGAATACTGACTAGTGGTGGTGGTCCCATCAGGGCATCCCCCTCTACTATCTTTGTCTGCCACCCCTGTTCTATCACCACCTCCCTGTTGCTCCCTACCCAGTTGGCCGCGTCCACTAACTCGAGAGCGTGCGAGCCTCCTTTGCCACAGGCACATCTGCCCCAGCCCCTGTTAACCTTGTTGCTCTAAGTGAGGAGGCTATTAACTTTCTGAAAAGTATGTCTGTGGGTTAGACAGCCATTCCTAGAAGGCATTCATGGTGCAATGTCTGGCCTACAGAGAACTTTTCAGGCTCTGACCTCCATACTGATGGCAGCCAGTCACCCTCCACCTTCCACTTCCCTCTTCCCAATCCAAATCCCTCCTTCCCCTACCTATCCAAAGCACACAGACCAATCCACACGCATCTACTTCAACACACAAGAGAACCACACACAGACACCAAGCAACACAAAACACACACTTGCACGCAAGCAAACAACAAACACCCACAGACACAACAGTCACCACTTCCCCAGACACCCCCACCATCCCCAGCATAACATACACAACGTCAAGCATACCCACAGGCACCAACACAACAGTCAGTGACACACCCAGCATGCCCACAAACACCACACCAAGAGAGACCCAGACATTCACCACAAACACCATACCCACAGACACCACCCAAACAGACTCACCCACACAACAGACATCACCCAAACACAAGTATACCTCCCAGAAGCATGCACCCACAACATCCACACTGACACAGCAGACAACCACTCCATCAATCTCCAAATCCCCACCCCCTTCTGTTGACCATCCATGTGTCCTTTAGAAAGTTTTTTTTGTTTGACTTTGCCTTTTCCCCTGTTCCATCCACCCCGTCCCAAAACCAAGAGGCCCCCACCCACCTTCCAGCCCCTACCTTCCACATCCAAGGTCTTCTCTGACCCCAAACCGCTGTTTTCTGGGGTATACATTTGTCCTGCAATTCCTTTCCTACCTTTGTGTTGTCCTGAGTAACTTGTGCTGTGTCCCTACAGTTGTGTGTGTTCCAGCCTGCTTGCTGATTCATTTGTTGTTGTTTGCAGAATCTGAGTTTGTGGGCAGTGCTGGTGTTCTCAAGACAAGGGTGTATGATAACTGTATGCATATGTGGGTGTAAATGCAATGGTGGTGTCATGGCATTGTGTACTGTTTGGTATGGTAAGCATTTCATCTTGTATTGTCCAATATGAGCAGGTATGGTGTTAGACGTGTCCCCCTGATATGGATTATGTATTCATCTGATGTGTGTTAGCTTGAGTTTTGTTTGTGCAGACATGGAATGTGTACAATTGTGCTACCTTTGTTTGCAGTAGACTGTGCATGTGTCCATTTGGCTGTGTGTACCTCACAGCTAGTTCATGTAGAGGTATGTTCCATGCAGTTGGAGTTGTATGTGCTTTGTTGACTTGCATTTCCACATTGTGCAGATAGGCATGTCATTTGGGTCTAGTATTGTTTGTGCCAGAGATACCTGAAAGGACAGTTCCTGTGCAAATGTTGTTTTATGGACAGTTGCAAGGTGATATGTGTCCCAGTGCAACCTCCTTCCCTGGGTGTTCCTGCTGACTCCATCCCTATTGTGCAGGTATTGTAAGCATTCTGAGGTTTGTATATTTGTCTTTATAACTATTGTGCATCCCATTGTCCTTCCATTTTGTTGCAATGCTGGTGATGTGTGTGTCCATTGTAGGGTTGTTTACTGAGAGTGTTGCTGGTGTTCCATGACACATCCATACATGTGTGTTGAATGTGACAACAGTTCATGGCACAGTAGGAATGTGAGTGTGTGAGTTGTATTTTTAGCTGTGATGTCTGTGTGTTGTTGGTGTTGTGTGCGACAATGTTGTGTACACCTCACTGTCCCTGTGTCTGAGATAAGTGGATGTATGTTTTTGTGTAGTGTTGCAGGGCAGTGTGAGTGACCTGCCCAAAGTGGGGGGGGGGGGGTATTGTGACTGTGCATGTGTCCTTCTTGGTGTATGATTCGAACCCAGGACAGAGTGGCACGTGTACTTGGTGCCTGTAGTGTGACCTCCATATCACATGGACGATGGCACAGCGATCTGTTGGAACAGTTGATAACACAGCAGGTGTGTGTGCTTACTACGGTCAGTTGCGTGCACAGCAGCCTGGAATTAGGGCTTCATCGATGAGCAGCAACAGCGGCAGGACATGTGTGATGGGCTGTATGGCAGCACCGGATATATGAGGCTGCCTGAAGGTGAGTGTCTCCCTTTATAGTCCCCATTTTGCCTGCTGGTACATGGTGGGTGGACTGCTGTGGTGTGCAACCTCATAATGTGTCTGGGGGCAACACAGGCTCTGCTGACCTGTTTGTGCTGCCTCGTGACCGTGGAGGTCTGTGCTGCCTGGCGGTGTAGGCAGGACCGTGACGGTCTTTGCTCCATAGGCCAAGGTGACTCGTAAATACGGCGGTCTGACCACCAATCGGATGGTGGCCGGTCGGCCGAAGCCACCATGGCGGTCCGCTGACCTCCAAACTCGTAATGAGGCCCTATGTTATATAAAGAACATTTAAGAAAAATACAATATATAACACCTCTAGACAGCTTTGAATGAAATAAAAGAAATGGAAAATCTAAGAGCCAAGCAAAAAATATATATGATTATATGATGGCATTCAAATCTATTTGCCGTAAGTCACAATAACCAGGCTTGTGGAAAGTATACTAAACTAAATAAGCTTTTACAAAAAATAAACACATACTTGTTTCATTTACCATCAACTACAAAATCAAATCAAAAGATAAGTCCATACAGGAACCTGAGCAGCAGGCCTGGATGGAATTTCACAAACGTTAGCGCAAAGGGTGAAGGACTGAAGTGTTATTGCAAATGATACGTGAAATCAGATCATAGGGTATATTCAAACCTGTTTTCATAGCAAGGTTTCAAGCATTCCCCTCAGTCCTGCTAACTTTGATTTCTGAACCTAAGTGTAACAGAGCAGATATGCACAATCTGTGCACCCAGGTATGTGTGTTGACATATTAAGGGGCGTGCAAAAGGGGATTGTTAGTCTCTAAACAATAATTCCATAAGAAATTTGTCATTAATCTCTCCTAGCTGCAAAAACTTTTATGTAATTCCAGTACTAGACATGTGTCTTAAACTGAGGAAAGATAATGAATGTGTATGAATGTGTTAGTGTCTAAAAAATACTCACCTGTGCGTGCAACCAAAAGGGGTATTACTAGTGTCTAGGAGCAATAAATCCATGAACAGTTGACATTACTTCACTCAAACTGCAGCAACCTTTTTGTAATATACCTGTACTGGACATAGGGGCATATTTATACTCAGTTTGCACCATTTAGTGTCATTTCATTATGCTAAAGCAACGCAAACTTAACTCCATATTTATATTTTGATGCTAGACATGTCTAGCGTCAAAATAATGGAGTTAGCACCTTTTTTTGGATGCGTGAACCCACCTTGCATCAATGAGATGCAAGGTAGACATTCCCGTCCCAAAAATGACTCCAAGCCCGTAGCGCCATATTTATCCCCCACTGCAAAAAAGGCACACGGGTGGGAGGTGGACCTAAATAATGCTGCTAAGCCTGCTTAGTGCCTTAATTTAATGTCTGGGTCAGACCAGGCATTAGGGGACCAGTGAACCAATTTGCAGGGCCAAACACCATGGAATGGGCCCAAAGGTGCCCACCCTAAGCCCCTGGAACACCCCTACCCTCACCAGCGAGACATCAGAGGACAAGGGACCCCATCCCAGGTGAGTAAGGTAAGTATTTTTTACATTTTATTGAAGTGCCAGTGGGGACCCTAACATGGGGCCCCCCACCTGGCACTGGGTATAATGGCCATGCCCAGGGGACACTGGTCCCCTGTGCTGGCCATTCGGGTGGTGGGCATGACTCCTGTCTTTCCTAAGACAGGAGTCATTTTTGGTTGGTTGTGCGTCAGGAAATGACGGTAGGCTGGTTACTGTCATTTTTTGTTCCACAACCTCCTTTTCCCATACTGCCACCCCCACCCCAACCCCCACCTGGCTAGCGTCTTGTTTTGTGATGGTAACCCAGGCTTAGCGCCGGCTTGCACCATGCCTTAAATATGGCACCCGGCTGATGCTGTAGAATGGCGAAAGCCAGTGCTATACTTTTTGATGCAAAACTGCGTTAGTGCAGTTTTGCGTCAAAAAGTATAAATCTGGGCCATAGTTTGCAGAACCAATGATAATGAACATAATTTGTAGAAGCAAAGATAATGAACATGTATACTTACTAAGTAGGAGCTGGTAAGATAAAAACGAGAACTCAAACAACATAGATTTCACAATGTCAAATATCAGTTTATTGTTAAAGTAACATAGATTTACTATTCTTAACTCCACATCTCCAATAGAGCCAATAGAGACTGACACACGATGGTGGTTCTTGTTGCCCCATAGACACACACCCTTTCAGTCAAAGAGCCCCCCTGGTAAAAGATGTCACAGTGCATCTCAAAATCCCAGCAGACACCATCAAAGAAAGCAACATACACGAATGCCTATTGCTAGTGATGATTAGCATGTTAGTTTTGTCCACCCTGGGGGCCGGTGTAAAGTTGAATGGCTCTTTTTTGGCTAACTAGATGTGGTTTGCACATGTTTAATTGTTTCTTGCAAGGGGGCAGCAGAGTGCACAAATAGTTCGGAAATGCACTTCAGTAATTTATGGGCAGCAGCATAACAAGGGTAAGCTGTACACAATTTCATAACAACCTGTAACTTTAAACTGCAACCGTAAATCAGATGGAGAATACAAACATGCGTGGTTTGTTGAACTCAAGCTACATGAAGGGACAATAAAATAGGCCAGGGAACCAAAATAAAAGTGCCCCCCAATGGCGAACCAGGGAGCTTAAAAAGTGGCCCAGATTTGCAAATGAGGTCAGTTTTGAACTTGTAGAGCCACATTTTATTGGTGTTTTTCAAGGGATGAGATATCGCATGCATTTGCGTTTGCTGCAGACAATGTTTGGGGTAATATCATTGTATGTACTTACTATTTTTGTTTCTGCCAACGGCTTGGTAAGTAATTGCACAAAAACTCAAAACAATTATAGTTATAATCCCCATATTTAAAAAGGAACGTCTTATTAATGATAACCATTTGCCCCTTGCTAACACCTATACACACTTGGGGTTCCTGTGTCACAATAAACTTACATAGATGAAAATGAAATGTTATAAGAGAGAATATTGAAATATCTGTAAGTATGTTGGTCTGATGTTCAAATGTCATTCCCTGTTCTATCACTCATTAGGAGACTGTGCCCCTAGCTAATTGTGGAACTACTAATTGGCTGATCTCAAAAGAGACCCGATAGATAATTTGCATGCCTTTTGGTGGAAGAAGGAGGTGAAGGCTCCTAAAAGGATCCCACTGTAGATACCAACTCAGATTTGGTCTGCCCTCCAATCGGGCAAAGGCAGTGTGCATGGTATTGGTTTGGCTCCATAAGGACCAAAGTTGGACTTCGGCCCATACTTCATAAATAGACTGTGCTCCTGATAGTAACATTCCAAACTGGAATTTCGGATGCTGTGGCTTGTTATGCTTTAATTAAGCAAATGTTTTGATGATAATTCCTGCCTGCAGTTTTCGAAAATGAAAAGCGGTTGGATAATTGCTGACGATGTCAAGGCAGATTACCTTTCACTATCCAAGAACCATTCCTGTGCAGCATACAACATAACAGGGGCACCATCATATCTTCACTTAGGGAATGATGGGAAAATACAAGCATCCTTCACTTGCTTTTGATTTGGGCACAACATATTATTTGGTCTATGATTAAGTGGACATATATTCCACATGCATACACTGATTGGAGACTCCAGAGACCACTGACATCACTAAACTGACTATCTTGTGCTTGTTAGAATTAAACCTAAAATTATCTCTTTTACATATCACAGATATGTACTCTGAAAATTATCATATTTCTGATGGATGTAAAAGAACACTTCATCACTCATAGGCATGTCAAATGTTTACATATGTTCGTTTCCAGGGGTGTGAATTGTGTAGAAAAACATTATTTAAGGTTTAAATGTAGAGTTATAATGAGTGTACATGTTTTTAAATCATTTTTTAAACTGAAATTAAAAACTGTTTTTCATGGGGCTGCTTCTCGGTTTAACAGGCAGAGTATAACGGTAAAAGACTGCAATGCAATTTAGACGTTAAACTTCCAGTAGTCAAAAGTAACGGAATTCCAATCATATATTTTGGTATTGTTTTCCCAAATAAATGTCATTACTAGGCTGAAAAAAGCAAACATCCCTCTGTTGCATTCAATTTAATTTGTAACCACTAATAGAGGAGATAGAGGAGATCTACGTTATATTCTCGTTGAGCCACCAAAATCTCATTGAGGCTGTTGCAGTGTTTTGAAATAAATCTTATTTACTTTTTAAAACAATGGGAAAGCAACGGTAAACGCGCCCACAGGAAATTGCACAATATCCTCATAGATCAAAGCGAAAAAGGTTGCATTAAGAATGAGAAGTGCACAGATCCGGGGGTTCAAGTCATCCTACCATGGTTAAATTGGTAAAGGACCTTGGGTGAAAATAGTCCCTTAGTCCTCAAATGTTGTGTGGAGAAGCAAACTCAAGTTAGTGAAACATAGATGAAATACGGTAATTACTATTGACATTCCCCATTAAGAAAGGTTACTGTCGTGAAGTGGTCGAATTTTCCACCTAAAATTAAAATAATTATGTTTTTAACTGAACCTGAAATGTGTAAAACTGATAACGACTATCTGCTACATAACTCATAATCTGAGTGGCAATGTAACACTCAGCTAATTATGCAGGAGTTTTTTTGTCCTCGAGACTGAAACATAGTTTTGACCAGCCATATTTTGACATCTCGGAATCACCAATTGTCCCTGCAGTTACTTGCTTAAGGTCTTGAATGCATGGCAATATATGTTCTATCGGCTGTGTTTTTTTATTCTAACGGCTGCGATTCCCCAGAGACTATTCACTTGAACAGTATTTCCATACTACTGGTTATAAATGCATACCTACAGTATTGCCAGATGGTATTTCCAAAAGAGAATTACAATGCTGCAGAGCTGTGGTTTTCCTTTGGCAGTCATTTTTATTAAATACGTTTTTTTGGATTTTATTGACACCTTGAACGATTACTTTAACAATACCTTTTTTCTTAATGGCTGGTTTTGGTTTCACATCTTTTTCTTTGGAAGACTCTGCAATAAAAATTGTGCTTCAATTAATATATGTTAGCTAAATCCCAATTCGCTAAATCCCAACAGTGCACGAACATATTGAAAGGCCTGAGGTAACACATAGAAACAGAGGAGGAATTCATTTCAGTGGATTTAAATCTGCCCTTGCAAAAGCGATTAAAGGCTTCATAGAGAACATCGAATTTGCATTCATTATATACTAAGACAGATTGGCACTGATCCATGGAATGACACTATAGAACAAACCGATGTTGTAATAACCTGTCTTATGATTTTACAATATATCTGTTATCCCCTCTATAAAAATTAATTAATGAGAAAGTTATTTTCTGACCATCTGGTTTAATACATATTGAAGGACAAGGAGAGTTTGAAATATTGCTGAAACTGGACACTCATTCATTCATTCATTCAAAATATTTATTCAACACAATTACAATGGCCATAAAATGACATACAACACATCATCAATTGACATAAAACATTAAAACATCTACAATAAAAGAAATAGTTAAAAATGTCGAAGCACCCCTATTTATGTTCACTACAATATAATGCATTTCCTGAGATATTTGCCACTCCATAAAGTGCAGTATTGAAACATACCAGAGGGTTTTCAAGTGCAAATTTAAAGCATTAGGCAGTTTTATAATCCCTGATGTTCTGTGAAAGGAACATCGAGTTTAAATAATGTCACTTCAAACCCTCATAAAACCACAAAAGAAAATAAAGGGCTGTGTGCTGTGTATCGAGACACCGTCACAGGGGCATGGAATCGTTACTAATGGGCGTTTTTTTCATTTCAGGGAAGGCAACTAAGTGATGTACAGTGCCTAGCTGCATCTAGTTAAAACAAAACGACTGTTAGTCACCCAGATCAAATAAAATTGGCATCCCTCATGCAAATCGTTCGACATATATGAAACAATTGTATGCTTTCTAGATTCTTCGTGCATTCTACATTCCTGTCTATAGACGCTTTGATTTCACACTTCTCTATGGATACATGGGGCATATTTATACTATGTTTGCAATGGATTTGCGCCACTTTTTGCTACACAAATTCAGCGCAAACTTCACTCTATATTTATATTTTGATGCTAGACAGGTCTAGCGTCAAAATATTGGAGTTAGCACCAATTTTTCGATGGGTGCACCTACCTTGCATCAATGAGATGCAAGATAGACGTTTCCATCTAAAAAATGGTGCTATCCCCATAGCGCCATATTTATCCCCTATGCTAAAATGACTCATGGGTGGGAGTAGGGGATAAATAATGGTGCAAAGCTTGGTTTGCACCGTTATTTAACGCTTATGTCAGACCACATGTTAGGGGACCTGTGGACCCATTTCCATGGTGAAACACTATGGAACGGGCCCACAGGTGCCCATCCCAAGCCCCAGCAAGGCCTCCATCCCAGGTAAGTAGAGTAAGTATAAGTAAGTATTACCCCTGCATGGCACTGGGTGCAAAGGCCATGCCCAGGGGACCCTGGTCACTGTGCTGGCCATTGGGGTGGTGGGCATGACTCCTGTGTTTTAAAAGACAGGAGTCATGTGGTATGGATGGTTTTGCGTCAGGAAATGATGCTAGACTGGTTAGAGGCATTTTTTTTACCTAAACTGCATAATCTTTTAAAGAGGTCGGGCGATAATGCTTAAGGTCTACTTTTATACCCTTCTTGAAGATGGGAACAATTGTGGCATGAGACCATGAAGCTGGGGGACTGAGCTAGCAACAGCCTTCAGAGCGGTCATTAATAACAGAACCCACAGATTAGGATTATCATCAAATATGCCACATCAGGGTTAGGTGCATTACCACTAGGACACTTATCTAAGGCTGCCTTTAAGTCAAATAGATCCTCTCTCACTCTCCCTCCATCCCTCGCTCTATACCGGCATACACTTATCAAATTAAAATCTCCACTTATACGAGTTGCCGAAAAAAATGAGGCATCACATGTAATGAGTCCCCATATTTACACGCCAAAATATACCTGATGAAAATGCTCACATTTTCATTTACTTTAAAGGATGGATGAGGGTTGTGTGTAAAGTTAGTAAAATATAATTATATTTAGATTAAACTAGCATTAGGAAGAAGGATGTACTGTGCCTCAGTACCAATTGGCATAGCAACATTAACATGTTCCCTCCAGCTCCAAAGTTTAAACACAGAATTGATTTAATTTTTTGTTTAAGTTTAAGCATATGATTAGCACAAAGCTAGCTTTTCAGAACATGAAATCACCTTACACAGGACGTTTTCATTGCAAGGGGATGATATGAAACACAAGGTAATGTACCTAGAATAGTATTCTATGTAAGGTCTAGTTGTGACTAGTTTACAGAACCGAGTATGTCATTGGAAGTGTTATGTAAACATTTAATTGACAGAGTATTTGGTGGCACAGCTATTTGCTTTACAATACTGGTGCTTGCACAATTAGTCATATATGGATTGCCCTTAATTATGTTTTAGTCGTATGGCAATAAAGTACCTTATTTTAAATTTAGGGGATGGCATACTCTGTAAAAATTATATTCTATCTGCCAGGTCACGAGTACAATAGGCAATATTGCACTTGTATTAAGGGGACGGGATATCTGCCACTTTTGTCATGGAGTATCCTGTCCACCAAACTCTAAATAAGGCCCGTAATGATTTGGCCATAATTTCAAGTTAAAAATTCAGAGGCTGAGATTAGGAATTAGGTTTCAGTTAACCAACCAAGGGCCTCGCTAGAAGCACCCCAGTATTTCATCTGGAATTTGACCCCGAGATTTTAACTGTTAAAAGAATCTGGAACATCAAAGAGAAACATCAGGAGAAAGCATACAGGATTCTGAACGGGTATATGAATTGCCACATAATTTTCTCCTAAATCTCATAATCAGGAATGTTTCAATACCACATAGCTACTGATGACCTGATATTTCCATATCCTTGGAATATTAGCCCAAAATCCACTGAACTCGAAATCCTTGTTTGTGGGTCTCGTTTGGTTAAGGTCTACTAGGATCATTAGTACATGCATAAATCTGCTTCCATTCACAAAAGAAGCTCACCCAACCTATCTTGTTTGGACAGGGGGTAACCTGACTGGCAACCAAAGACCTAATTTATAACAATGTCGATTAGGAAGGTAGCTGCTACGTGCTTTCACACCCAATGTACTTACCTTTGACACAAGTTTTTGTCGTTGTAGTTGTGTAAATTGGGCTTGAAAACTATTGTAATTGTTAATTTGGCTGGCCTGGTAATTTGTTAATTTTAAATTGGTTATGAACCAGGTTGTTAGCTCCAGTGGACTCCTGCATGTGGACTCCTGGTGAACTCCTGCATGTTTAAATACAAGGTCCTCTATGTGTTTTAAATTGTTTTGCTGAGGTTTATAACATATTAAACAGATTTTAACTTGACCAGTGGGTAGGGTTTTCTCCTAGGAAAAATCTAGCTTTGACAAAGATTTCATGGCTGTCAATTATAGTCTGGGCAGTGCTTTAAAGCAAGTTCCTAGAGATCAGAGTACTATTTCAACTTGTAGTCAGGCTTATGCTTTGGCATTAAAAAAGAGAAAAGCAGCTGTTAAAGATGAGAAATGGGATGCAATAGTTGTTGCTTGGCAAGAAAAAGACCAACAGGCTTTCTGGAAGGCGGTGCAAGCAAGCTTATCTTCTGTACCATTTACAGATAAAGTTACTGTTCGTATTACTACTGAGGCAGTAGTTCTCTGCAGTACTTCTCTGCAGTTTATTCAACCAATGACAACATGTCGGTTGATGAGGGATAGTGTGATTACTCCTTATGCTGTAACCTTAATTTTGATGTCAATAGAGTTGCCAAAGCCATTTCCTTACCCATCGAAAACTGCTCTGGGCCCAGAAGGAGTACCCTTTGATTTGTTTAAAGAGTACCCTGGGTTTTGGTCTCCTGGGCTCACCAGCATTTTTAATGCAGTTTGATGGGAGGGTACCCCGCCATCATGGTGCAGGTCAGTAGTTATTTCCATTTTCAAAAAGGGTAATGCCCATGACCCCAGGTGTTATCAACCTTTATCTTTACTCAACTCTACAACTAAGATAATTGGTAGAGTAATTCTGGATCAACTCCTGTTTTGGGCTAAGGAGATAAATATTCTATCCCATCTACAATATGGCTTGAGGAAGGGCCTGGGGACTATTGAACAATGCCTCAACTTACATCTTATAATTGTCAAATACAAATTTGCAAAAGGTGTCCCCATCCATCTTGCATTTATGGACCTTGTACAAAAGTACCATCTTTCTTGGCATGTTACCCCCAAATTCTGCCTCTTTGTCAGTGTTTTTTTATGTCTCACTGGGATCCTGCTAGTCAGGACACCAGTGCTCATCGTTTGTGGCCTATAAGTGTTGTAAGTATGCTTGACTGTGTCACTGGAGTTCTGCTAATCGGAACTCCAGTGCTTATGCTCTCTCTGTTTACCAAATTTGTCACCATAGTTTAGTGACTCGATATTCCAATTCAGATTGGCACACTGGACCCCCTTATAAGTCCTTAGTATATAGTACCTAGGCACCCAGGGCATTGGGGTTCCAGGAGATCCTTATGGGCTGCAGCATTTCTTTTTCCACCCATAAAGAGCTCATACAAACACTCTTTCAGGACTGCCACTGCAGCCTGAGTGAAATAGCACTGTTGCACAGCCATTTTCTCTGCATCAGGTAACTTATAAGTCACCTATATGTCTAACCTTCAGTTACTAAAGGCTAGGTGCAATGTTACTGTTTGTGAGGGCACCCTTGCACTAGGAAAGGTGCCCCCACATTGTTTAGGAACAATTTCCCCAACTTCGTGAGTGCGGGGACACCATTATAAGCGTGCACTACATATATGTCAATACATAAATGTAGCTTCACAATGGTAACTCCGAATATGGCCAAGTGAGGTGTCTAAGATTGTGAAATTGAATCCCCAATCCAAATCTGATATTGGGGGGCCAATTCCATGCACCGTGGGGGTGCCACCATGGACCCCCAGTACTGCCAAACCAGCTCTCTGAGGTTTCCAGTGTAGCCCCAGCTGCTGCCACCTCACAGACAGGTTTCTGCCCTCCAGGGGATCGAGGAGCTCAATCCCAGGAAGCCAGAACAATGCATTTCCTTTAGGAGAGGGGAGCTACACCCTCTCCCATTGGAAATAGGCATTACAGGCATGGGAGGGGTATCCTCCCAGATACTCTGGAAATGCTTTGAATGGTACAAACTGTGCCCTCCTTGCATAATCCAGTCTACACTGGTTCAGGGACCCCCACTACTTACTCTGGCATGTAACTGAACAAAGGAAAGGGGAGTGTCCATGCCTCTGTCCATCACCACCCCAGGGGTGGTGCCCAGAGCTTCTCCAGAATGTCCCTGGCATTAGCCATCTTGGATTCCAAGGTGTAGGGATGCTCTGGGAGCATCTGAGTGGCCAGGGCCAGCAGGTGACATCAGAGGCCCCGCCTCAAAGGTGCATTCCTGGGTAGGTAGCCAATACCCCTCTCAGGGCTATTTAGGGTCTCTCCTGTGGGTGTTTCCTCAGATTCGGTTTGCAAGACTCTACCAGCACTCCTCTGTATCCTCTGCTTCAGCCTGACCATCAGATCAACCGCAGACTGCTCCAGGAACCGCTGTAACTACAACAAAGTATCCAGGAATGCTCCTGTGACCTGCAAATTCAGCTCCAGCCAGCAACTGCATCAGTTTCCAGGTTGTGCACACGCTGAGGACTGCCTGTCTTCACCCTGCACCAGAAGAACCAAAGTAATCTCTTGTGAACTCTCCTGTCGACGAGCGTGATCCTTGGAACACAGGTGGTGACCGAAGTGATGCTGACTGTCCAAAGGTCCAGCTGTCCAAATTTGGTGGATGTAAGGGCTTGCATCCCTATGTCAGGCAGTGCCCCTGTGCATCTCGTCCTCTGCAGCTCCTTGGGCTTCTGTGCACTTCTTCCAAAAGTTCTTCATTCACAGCATAGCCCAGGTCCGCAGCACTCTAACCTGCGATTCTCAGCTCCTTGAGTTGTTCTCCGGCAGCGTGGGAACCTTCTGTTTAGTGGTGCGATGACCGCACCTTGCAACTCCTTTGTCTCCATGTCCTGGGACTCCCATGGGTGCTGCCTGGTCTTCTGAGGGCTCTCTGAAGTGCCAAGAGCCCCCTCTCCCTCCTCAGTGCAAGTTGAGACCCCCAGGTCCCTCCTGGGTCCGGGAAGCTCCTCTTTGACGCAAAACATGTTCTTGCGTGAGCCAAGGCTTCTTGCCAAATCCAGTGACACAAACAGCCTTTATCCAACAACTCGATGTGTAACATCTCCTGCACCAAGGAGGAACCCGTAGCTATCTTCTTTGGTGCATTTCTGTACTTTTTTTTCCAACCAGAGAATCCATTTTTGCACCTTCTTCCAGGTCGGCAGGGGCTCCTGATCTTCCTGGACTCTTCATCGACTTCTGGACTTGGTCTCCTCTCTCCACAGGTCTTCAGGTCCAGGAATCCATTGTTGGTTGCTTGCATTCTTGCTTGGTTCTTGCATAATCCTTCACCACAACTTCTGAGGAAACTTTCTGTACTTTACTCTGGTTTTCCGGGGCTCTGGAGTGTGGTACTTTATTTACCTTTGTTGTTTTCTTACACCCCCATTGCCACTCTACACACTACACCTGCTTAGGGGGGAATCCAACTTTTGCATTCCACAATTTTTTGTATATGGTTTGTGTTGCCCCTAGGCCTATTGCAATCTATTGTGTTTTTCACTGTTTGCACTACGCTATGACTGTTTACTTACCTGATTTTGGTTACTAGTGTATATATTGTGTATAATACTTACCGCCAGAAGGAGTATTGCCTCTAAGATATTTTTGGCCTTGTGTCACTAAAATAAAGTACCTTTATTTTTGGTAACATTGAGTATTGTCTTTTATTGTGCATAAGTACTGTGTGACTATAGTGATATTGCAAGAGCTTTGCACGTCTCCTAGTTCAGCTTTGGCTGCTCTGCTACAGCTACCCCTAGACAGCCTAAGCTGCTAGATACTGCTTACATTTCACTAATAAAGGATTACTGGACCTGGTATAAGGTGTAAGAACCTTAGGTACCCATCACAAACCGGGCCAGCCTCCTACAGACCTGTCAAGTGCATTCAAGTGTGTTAATAGGTCCAAATTATGGACTATCCTTGTGTCCATGGGCCTTGAGGAGGGGATGGTTTATTTACTTATATTCCTTCATCAGGGTCTCTCGGCTTCTGTTAGGTTTGGGAATGATGGGGAGTGTACTCTATCCTTTAAATTCAAACGTGGAGTATGCAAAGGATATGTACTTGCCCTTCTCTTTTTGCTTTATACCAATGGTCTGGAAAATGTATTGGAAAATGCAGGGGTTAATGTGTCGGGAAAAAGGCTGTGCGCACCTTATTACATGTGGACAACGCGGTTCCTCTCCGCAGGATGGCCAATGGTCTTAAGACTTTAATTTCCAGATTTGTGACCTTGATGAAGGTGCTTGAGTGAGAGACAAACTTCACTACAATCTTCTCAATTATGTGTGACCCTAGAAAAAACAAAATCAGAACTCTAAATATAGGAAGAAGGAAAATGGATATGGTGAGTTTCTACCCATACCTCGGCTTAGATTTTGATGATGACTGTTCTTGGTCTTCCTGCCTCAGAAGCAGGATAGCATGTTTTTTCTGATTCTGTTGGCATCGCCTTTTCCCTTGCCACCTGTATTGGATAAAAACTGGTTGCTCCAATCTTGGAAATTTATAAAAGGAAGTGCATACCAACTGTGCCATTTAGGATAGGAATTTGGGGCTGCAGAGAAGTTGGGGTGATCCAGGTGGAAAAGAATAGGCTTTGCTTACTCTACATTACTGCTTACCTAGAATTAGGGTTGGATATGTTCAAGATCTCATTAATGCAGCTCCTTTGAACCTTTGCATTTCAATACGGGTGAATACCAAAGCTGAGCTTAACCGGGCTATTATAAGAGACAGCCTCTCTTGCGACCATGGTCTTGAAATATCGTGGTTAAAGTATATTAGAGACACTTCTCTGGCATGGGGCTGTGTGCATTTATTTGAGAATACGGATGCAATAACAAAAAAGGTTAAAGGAGGGGACATTCCTGCACAAAAACAATCCTTTTTTCATCTTTCTATATGTGCTGCAACATTCTGCAACACACAAAGAAAGAGAAAAAAAGGAGAGATAGTGATGATTCTCCTTCTTGCATCTCCCTGGGGATGCATACGGCTCTGGCGCATCCCCAGGTTTACAAGGTCTTGTAAATCTGGGGATGCATCAAATTCCTTGGGTGTTGCATGTAGGCACCTGGTCTGGCATTTCGAGCTGGAAGGTTCCAATTGGAGCTGAACCAAGACTGATATGCCTAAAGACTGTCTACTATGTTGCAGTAAGCAAAAAAAAAAAATGGTCTGGAATGTGACCCAGAGTGATTGCCAGTGGCAGAAATTCGTACAAGCATTCCTTCCAATCACTTTGTTTTTTACCAGTAGATGCTTTAAGTGTGACAAGTATGCCAGTGGTGAGTCCCATGCCCACTGTGCCATAGGGCTCACGCTATATCTAACTAATGAAACTGAAAATAGGTTGAAACCAGTCTAGGATTATGTGTGTTCACATCTGCAGGGGACATGGTCTAGCATATTTATAATATTGACATTTTTGTGCCAGGTAGCTTGGGAAAACCATTTTGTTAGCTATTCCAAAACTGTATTACATTGTTTATAGATAGGGTGAACAGCATGGGTACGATCACACACGCCTGACCTGCACCCCACATCACATTTATTGGGTTAGTTAACTCTCTGTTTTCACCCCATCTTTTCCCATCAGACGTCTGTAAAATGACCCTGCTGTAAATAGATCATCACTCTCAGATGATTTCCAGCCATCTAGTCATGCATATGAACGCTTGTTATAAAATTCGATTTATCTAGTAGACTAATGTGTATGAAGTTGGCTGGAGAGCCATTTCAACCCTTCATATATATGAGTATGGTTTCCGATCTTCTCCATGACCCAATGATATTGACTCCTGCCATAACGGAGCTCAATAAAATATTAATGTATGAGGTCCCTATGTCAGGTTTCAGATCGCTAAAGTTCTCCCAGGATTTTATTCAGCCGCAAATCATTACCTGGTTTTAAACTGTAGATTGTGGCATAGGAACCCTTTATTAAAAAAAAAAAATAGTTGTTAGAGCTTGGTTGTTGCTACCACTAATCCATGACCCTTGTGGCAGCATAATGGGAACGTCTGGCATGAGAGGTGTAATAGCCACTATATCAGAATAAAGTTTTTCAAAATGCTTTTCCCACATTATTAGAGGAATTGAGAACTAAAATTGATTGGATGCATAAAAACTAGCAGAGCTACTATGTGCCAAAAGAATGATTATCCTTTCTGGATGTAGCATCTGTCATGTCTATCAGTTAAACTCATCCCATCATCAAGAAGCATTCCCTTAGTGTGGCAGATAGGTTAAATTGAAGTTCCATGATTTGAAGATCGGGACTGGGGCAAACAACATACACTGGTAGACCACTTTACACCGTATGTTTATTTTTAATAGAGGGTAATCAGTTTTCTTTCTGATCATCCCCCATCTTTAAATAGCCCCTGCAAAGTGAGTGGAGAGCGTGATGGTCACTGTCAAATCTTACTTTTACAATTTCCTCTTCTATATATTTGGACTCCACAGTATCAGATAAAATTTAGCCATTACATGCTCCAAGCCCCTTTGATTCTGTTGTAGCATATTATTGAATAGCCACAACTGTCCAGCATGATATGATCCTGATCTGTGGATGATATAGCTCAAACCTCATAAGGGGTTCAAATGGACCTTAAAATCTTCTGATGGAACAACTTGAGGAGATGGTTCATTATAATCCAAGTGTCACAAAGGTTCAAAGAAGGGGATTCTTTGCTAGAGGAAACACTACAGTTGGAATATTCATCAACCTACAATGCAGGCCATACAGTGGGGAGTTTCAGAGACCCAATAGACCCCACTAGGGTAACTCTAAATTCAAAATTGTGCCTCTTAGAGATAACTTAATTCATATTTTAAGGCCGTCAGATCATCTACTGATAGGGGAAGGATTTGCTGCCACAATGAAGTTTAGAAACCCTGATTTAAAAAATGGCTCATACAGATATGGTAGGTTTCAATAAATTCTCACCAATATTGAGCATGTAATTTGGTCATGAACATTGCTAAATTAAATGACAAATAACGTAAACTGGGGAGACCTTTCACTTTAAAATGGGCAGCTGTAGGCTAAGATTCCAAGGACCCTTCAGGTCATAAATGCTCAGTACCTACTTTATCAGAAAATTCAAGAATAAAATACCCTTGCTTATCAGTGGGGTCAGAAAGGAGCCTCAAGTAAGCAGCTGTTTCTAAAGGCTTTGCTAAATGAAGATTGCCAAGGATGATAACACCAGATGGTTGATGGTCAGTGAATTCCTGCGAATCCTGATATTTTCAAGGCTGATCATCATATTCAATTCACATGTAACCAATCTGCGGGTAAAAAGGTGAGTTGAATTTACATTGAACATCAGACCCATTACTAGGGAGGGTCAGCTGATTCAAAGCCACCAATCTTTCTGTAAGATTGCCTATTTGCCAGTACCAATTTAATGTAGGGAAATTGATCTCGTGCGGGAGGACAGCGCAAGGTCACTGAAAAGCATTGTATAGTGCTTCAAATTCAGTGTGTGAACCCATTCTTAAGAGAATTCTGATATTCATTTTCACTAGATTTAAGTTTAAGCACTTGCACCATATATACAACAGTGATGAAGTCAGAGGTTGAATGATGCATATCTACAGTTGACCTTTGTGACTCAGTTTCAGTATTAAGAAAGTTCCTACGTGTGTTGTCATCAATAAGAGAATACTCAGGTCTATCAGAGTTGGGTAAAACCTTTGAACGAGAAAGAAAATTAATATTACAGTGAATGTACAGGGCCACTTTCCCAGCTACCTTGTTATCAAAACATCTCATACCACCTCCACCCAGCCCTCAGAACTTATTCAGCTCTCTGCTTCCCTTTTGAGGCAGGGATAAACGCTTAGGGAGTTTTAGAGTTTGAGATGGGGCTTAAGTGGCGGGTGACTAGTGCCCAAGTGAGAGTGGGTAAAACACATCATTGCTTGAAACTGTTAATGCTGAATTTTCACTAATGAATAGTCATGTATTCTGAATATTGAATCAGCACAGAAAATGAGTTAACGTAGAGAAATAATGCACACATTTGAAATGTGCCTACTTGATTGTCTGTCAATATTCACGAAGTGTACTTATTAGCAGCTTATTAATGTCAAATGTTGCGCTCATGTTTGGATTATGTAGTACTATATCATATTAATGGTTATGTATTATGTATATGTTTTATTAATTGTAGGCCTTCCTTTAGCGAGGTCTTGGGCCTAGTTACACGCCTCATGTAAAGCTGCATTTCTTAAGCGAACTATAAAATGGCTGCTTAGAGAATTAAATTGTGATTTTCCATTCTATGGATGTCTGGTGCCACAATGCCCTGCGCGGTATTTACAAGATGGTGTTAAGACAGTTTTTGTGGCTTAACACCACCTTGCAAATACAGCCCATTCACACGTAGCCCCTTGGGTGGAAGGGGCGTGCAATGGATGTTGCTGTGGGCGTGCCACAGCAACAACCATTGCATTTTGATGTTGCCTCAGATTTATGAGTTTTCGTAAACTTGAGGCAGCGCCAACATCTAACGCCACCCCAGGGATGGCGCTAGCAAGGCGCAATGAGGAGGAGTACTTTTACTCCTTCTTGTTTTTTGCATTTTCTATGTGTGCTGCATTCTGCAGCATGCATAGAAAGGGCAAAATGCCAGAAATGATTGTTAATGTGCAAGAAGCCCTTCCTGCACATAAACAATCATTTCAAAATGATTTTTGGTACTTCTGTGTGTTCTGCATTGTGCAGCACACACAGAAGTGCCAAATCGATATTAGTGATTATTTATGTGCAGGAAGGGACACCTTCCAACACATAAACCATCAAACCCTTCAATGCAGACATCCTTGCAAGATGGTGCAAGGATGCCTGCATTGGCGCTAGACAGCTCAATTTAGCACCAGTGCAGGGGGAAACACATGCGTGCAGCACATTCTAATAAATATGGCACATCCCTACGTTTCTAAAGTGGCGCAGCACGGCGCTGCCAATTTTGGTTTAGCACCGCGCTGCAGCACTTTTTAGCAAATCTGGCCTTAGAAGTTTTATTACAAAACACCTCACTGCCCCCTACACGGAAGAGGGGAATTCTAACCAGGTGCCATCATACACTCCATGTCGCCTTTGCAAGTTTCTGCCGAGATCTGATTCAGGCTCTCCATCAATGTGGGAGAATTTGCAATAGACCAACAGACCTCTTCTTTACATACAATCTCAGGTAAGGGGGATGGGTTTTTCCCGGGAGACCTGGTGGGCACAATAGGGCTTACACTGCCATGCTCTTGTAGAGAACCTTAGTAGTGCAGGTAGGGATTTTAGTACATTATTGTGACAGTATGGTGGGACTTTTCCTATCTTTTGCTTTTCTTGTCACATCCTTGCTTTTATTATGTTTTATCATCCTCATAATTGCAATACATGCTTTTTTTTTACATAGAATGCAGTTGATTCAATAAAACTTATTCATCCTAGTCCTGCTTATTTTTTGCCTTTGTATGTGTGAGACATATTTGACTAAGAGAAAGGTGTAAGATCTGTTCCGCCACAATTTCCCTGAGAAATCTAGATGGCATGCTAAGAACTGCCACAAATCACTTTTTACTCTTGGGTACTGGTGAGGTGATGCTAGCTGTCTGGAAGGATTTGGCCAACAGTTGTCACATGGTGCAGGATCAGACCCAGCCCTCTGCACCGCACAGTGGTGCTGCCACCCAAATCCAGCAGTTTCGTCACTAATTATGAGAGTCTTTACAACACCTCCACACCTGAAGTAAAAAGTACCTGCTGAAAAAAGGACTGAATGGATCTTAGCTCCAGTTTGCATCAAGGAACTGGAACTGATCTTCAATGGTTAGATGGCTGACCTCCTCTTTGCCTGCTCATGGGAAAGTAGGATCCTGACTCCAAGAATGCTCAACTGAACACAGAGGATTTGACCCTGAGGAGGCCCAGCTGGCAAGAATGTTGATGTCTGAAATCTGCCCTGAGGACTAGGACTGCTGCAGGAGTAACTAGGACTATGGTTATTCAGAATTGCACTACTGGAGGGCTGGGATAAGGTGCTGAGGCTTGTCCAGGGAAGTCACCCCCAAGTATGGCAAGAACACCTGATGTGCTCCACTCTGAGCATTTTGCTGAACCTAAAAAGGGTTAATCAGACATCCCTGTAAGTGTATTCAGCTTTGTGGAGCCTTGCCAAGCTAGATCTTCCAACTTTGCCTCAACTGCAAGTACCAAAAGGCATCTTCTTCTGAAGGTAAAATCTTAGAATGTGGCGTAGTGAGGAATCCATCACAGCAGCAAAGTGACCTCAGTGTCAGGAACAAGGCTAAGCGCAGTCCAGGTCCCACCCGAAGGTCCGCTGTGTGGATTTGCGACGCTGTATACACACCACTGGTCATCCCCGCTTGTTCTAAGAATGGCCAGCAGCGTTGTCTACCCTGTGGTAAAGCTCACATAGCTGCAGGTTCGGGTCATTGGTGGTCAAGATGCACTTATCAGTGCTATCCTATTAAGGGACTACATTTCCCATGTTTTTAGAGGCAGCAGCCATCTTGGCGTGTGGCAGGCCTATAAAGTCCAGCCACACTCAAGCACGTTGCTCACTATTTTGAAGACTTCGATGCAGTCAGACCTCGAGGGACCTTCCTCTGGAGCAAAGCAGAATTTCTTCAAAGCAGCTCGGCAGTAACTCGAAGGTTTCCAGTTTTCCATTGGGAATTCAGACACGAGTAGGTCGTATTCGTGGGCGGTAAGGTCATGTAGAGCCCAAGTCAGAAGGGAGTTGTTTCTTCCTAACTTTCAGCACTCCCCTAGCCTAACAAGCAATGCGTTTTAGGCCACTTGAATTCAGCGCTTCAGTTCACAACTCTAACGCGCTTCGGTAAAGTACTCCAGCTCACACCAGTAATGCGCTTTGGTAAAGCGCTTCAGTTCTCGGCAGTAACGTGCTTTGGAAAAGCGCTTCAGTTCATGGCAGTAACGTGTTTTGGGAAAGTGCTTCAGTTCACGGCAGTAACGCGCTTTGGAATATCGCCTCAGTTCTCGGCAGTAACGCGCTTTGGAAAAGCACTTCAGTTCACGGCAGTAACGTACTTTGGAAAAGCGCTTCAGTTCATGGCAGTAACGTGTTTTGGAATAGCGCTTCAGTTCACGGCAGTAATGCGCTTTGATATAGCGCTTCATTTCACAGGAATAATGCACATTGGCACAGTGCTCCAAATTCACTCTAATAACACGCATTGGCACGGCGCTCCAAATTAAGAGGAATAATGCGCATTGGCACAGCGCTCCAATTAAGAGGAATAACGCGTATTGGCATAGCGCTTTCGTTTCGGAGGAGAAAAAGCGCATTGGCCTCAATGTTCGAAAGCACTTCAGTTCACAGAAAGTAAAGTAATTTACAGGAGGACATTTATGGAAAATGTTTCAAAGATAAATAAATCTCAGTTTCATTTGTTTTAGGATGCATGGTATCTGAGATACATATTAAGGTGTTTTATATTATGTGAAATACTCATTTAAGTGTTTACGAGTTTCTAACCTGAGATCTAATGTTTAGAGTTTTATCAATGGATAAGTAGTTCCATGATTGATATTTAAGAGGGTGTCCATAACCTAAGACTCCTGTCTTCTCAGGACTCTGAGGTCTCAGTTCATTCTGGTTTCATGATTTAAAGAAGGGGATATTGCCTAATTCATAAAGAGTTTCAATCTGATTTTATGGAGATGCATGTACGCAAAGGCTCTATTGGTGAGTTAGATTGTTATGAATGAGTATATGCATATTTGTTTTAACTTTTTCTTTACAGATCTCTCTCCCAGCTGTTCTCTACCCTAATTCCCTCCCCCCTGCCTGGCTTCATCATAACTCTGTGCTATTAAAGCTTTCTGAGTTGGTGACGCCGGGAGGTGGTCCTTCTTGTTTGGCAGCGTGCAGATCCCACGGAAAATACACGTGACAATCACTGTCTACTTAATGCAGTTTTTACATGCTCCTACGGTAGAGCATCCAATAAGAAAGAAGAGAGTGATACTGTCTGAAATCTATGAGAAAGGAAGATGAAAATCCATTTCAAGCCTCAATGCCCTTTGCTGATGTTGAATAAATTGTTTAAAGTGAAAGAAAGAATACCATTTCAATAAGATGAGACTAGCAAGATGAACATTGACAGCAAGCAAAAAATGTGAAAGCAAGCCTGTTAGAAATGGGGTCTTTGATTGGCAGTCAGGTTATCCCCTGTCCGAGCAAGGACCCTCAGTCTAGTCTGGGTAAGTCGCACACAGTCCATATTATCCTGTGCCCACCCTCTGGTAGCTTGGCACTGAGCAGTCAGGCTTAACTTAGAAGGCATTGTGTAAAGTATTTATGCAGTAAATCATGCAATAACACAGTGTAACACCACAAAAATACACCACACCATGCTTAGAAAAAAATATATAATATTTATCTAGATAAATGCAGGTCAAAACGATTAAGATTCAATAAGTACACGTTGAAATATCACTTAGAATGCTATAAAGAGTCTTTAGTTCTTAAAAAGCAACAAATGTCTCTTGCAAACACACCTGGTTTGCGTTCAGATTCTCCACAAGGGACCGCAGAGGAGAAGTTGCGTGGAAAATGGGGAGGTGTGCATCGATTTTTCCGGCGCATACAGACAATGCGTCATTGAGTTTTCACGCAGGGCAGGCTTTGCGTCAATTTCCGGCGCGGAGACTGGGACGATGTGTTGAAATCCTGGGCGTGCAGGATGAAGTCACAGGGGTTGCATTGATCCGGTGGGCATTGCATGGAAATTTCTACCGCACAGCAGGTGCTGCGTCAGTTCTTCTCAGGAAGTCAGGCTGCATTGTTCCTGTTCGGCGTGCAGTGATTTTCTCACAGCGATCTGGCTGTGCGTCGTTTCTTGCCGGCTGTGCATCGATTTGGTCCTGAGACTTCAGGGAACAGGAGGCAAGCTCTATCTAAGCCCTTAGAGAGCACTCCTCAGCAGAGCCAGAGGACAGCAAGGCAGCAGGGCAGCAGTCCTTTGCAGACAAGCAGACAGGTGAGTCCTTTGGGCAGCCAGGCAGTTCCTCTTGGCAGGTTGCAGGTTCTGGTTCAGGGTTTCTTCTCCAGTGGTATCTTGTCCAGAAGTGTCTGAGTTGGTAGGGTCAGACACCCTGCTTAAATACCCAAATGTGCCTTTGAAGTAGGGGCGACGTCAAAGAGTGGCTTAGAAGTGAAAAAGGTCCTCTTTAAGTTCCATCCTGTCTGCCAGGGTCCCAGTAGGGGGTGTGGCAGTCCTTTGAGTGAGGGCAGGCCACTTTCTTTTGACATGTAAGTGTGAGGCCCTCCACCCTCCTAGCCCAGGAAGACCCATTCAATACGCAGATGTATGCAAGTGTGACTGAGCATCCTGTGTTTGGGGTTGTCTGAGTGAATGCACAAGGGACCTGTCAACTAAACCTAGCCTAGCCTAGTAGTGAATTGTAAGGCACAGAAGGATTTAAGTGCAGAGAAATGCTCACTTTCTAAAAGGAGCATTTCTTAAACAGTAATATTAAATCCAAGTTCAACAGTTAGCAGGATTTTGTATTACCATTCTGGCCATACTAAGTATGACCTTGTTACTGCTTTCAGATCAGAAGCTACCACTCAAACAGTATATGCGGGTAGCCCTAATGTTAGCCTATGAAAGGAGTAGGCCTCACAGCAGTGTAAAATGAATTTAGGAGTTCTACACTACCAGAAATATAAGCTACACAGATATATGTCCAGATATATGTCCTGCCTTTTACCCAAATAGTTACCTAGGGCCTACCTTAGGGGTGACTTATATGTAAAAAAAGGGGAGTTTAAGGCTTGGCAAATACTTTTACATGCCAAGTCGAAGTGGCAGGGAAACTGCACACACAGGCCTTTCAATGGCAGGCCTGAGGCATGGTTGGAGGGCTACTTAGGTGGGTGGCACAATCAGTGCTGCAGGCTCACAAGTAGCTTTTAATCTATAGGCCCTGGGCACATGTAGGGCACTTTACTGGGGACTTACATGTAGATTAAATAAGCCAATTGGGTTTAAACCAATGTCATCATGTTTTAAGAGAAAGAGCATATGCACTTTATCACTGGTTGGCAGTGGTAAAGTGTGCAGAGTCCACAAACCAGCAAAAACAGTGTCCAAAAAGTGGAGGGAGGCAGGCACAAAGTTAAGGGGGGACCACCCTAAGGCTGTCAGGTCTAACAAAGCCTTTGGAAAATTAAATGCAGGTTGCAGAGAAGAAGTATGTTGAAAGGAGTGGGTCTTCTAAGCCTTTGTAAACACCAGTAAAATAAGTATAAGGTATGAAGTTATAATGGTATACATTCACTGATATTCAATTCATTTGCTTTGGCACTGTTAATCAGAGGTAAGAGTCCTGCTTTAACTTCACACAAAATCAGAGCATTTTCTTATATACATTTTTAAATATGAATTATATAGATGTTGAATTATCAAAATAAAAGGATCAGGTAAAGGTGAATAAGTTTGTGACATCAATAAAGGAGAGATCACATAAACTTGAAGAAAGGATAATCAATCTAAAAATGCAGAAATTTAAATGTGATAAAGCAGATTACGAATGAGGACTGGTAGTCAAATCAGAGGCGGCAATCAGGAGATAAAGACTATTGGACAGCAATAGACAAAGAAATGCATTTTTTCAAAATGAAACAGGATTAGAAATGAGCTCTAAAGTTGAAACAAATATGGAGCAGGCCACTGCAAGTGAAACAACCACAACTCGAGATGTGCCATTAGTAGTTGACAAGTAAAATAATTTATGAATCTACACACTCAAATTTGAGACCCAGAAGGAAAGACACAAATCAAAAAAGAGGAGGAACAGAAAAAGACAAACAAACAGGCAAAAAGATTTGTGCACAAGAAACAATACTGAAATGGAAAAACAAGAAATAGGTTTGAAACTAAGGGCCTGATTTAGATCTTGATGGTATTACCGCCAAGCCACTTTGGTGGCGGGCCCTTAAAAAGACTGTCTACCTCCCGACGTATTTAGATTTATAGCTGCTAAGTTAAAGACCACCATAATGAGTGTACTCCGTTGTGCCAGCTGCATCCCTCAGATGATGCAGCGGATTCCAATGTCGATGAGTAGGCACTCCATTGCCGTCTTGACAGCGGCATCCCACTTAGCCTATTTAGATCCCACAGTTGTGCTGGCAGTCTGTCAGCGGTCGGCCCATGATGGCGGGAGTCTGTGGCGGAACCCATTTAGTATAGAACTATGACTGTGGCCATTAATTGGATGCTAGCACCCACACCGATTGTATATAGGGCAATTGAGAACACCTGTAAAACACACTATAAAACATACTTCATTTTAGACCATTATCCTTTACCATCATGCTGCAGATCACCATGTGGATGCTGGAATTACCATACAGGAGACAGTTTTTTTCCTCCCTCCCTCTGTTTTTTTTTTTTTTTTTGCCAATATCATATTTAGTGGATTACCCTTCATATTTGTGGGCACTTGTTTAGTTTTTCACAATAATTCACTATGGCAGGGATGAGAAATCACAGTTTTTAAGAGGGAGTGTTGTTTGTCATGATGGATGAAATAATCAGAGTAGAGCCACAATAGTTTTGAGCATAAGTCCAAAATACTACCACATCCCAGAAGAAGCAAATGTGGTCTAGAATAGTTGACAGAGTGAATGCTGTAGCTAACAATCTGCATGCACAGGAGATTAGGAAGAGGTAGAATGGACTGCTGGGGAAAGACTGTTCCCTTGCTCCAAGAGTCACCTGGAGGCCCAGAGGACTGGTGGTTGTTCTTCCAGCCCCCCATTACAACTCTTTCCCTGGGAGGAGAAGGTCTTTTAGATCCTACATCCTGAAGGCTTGACAGGAGTCCCCGGTGAAGTGGAGTGGAATCTGGTAAGTTACACTTAGCAATGTCTCAAAAATCACAAATGGAGTCCTGCCCTTAAATATGACCTTTAGAATGCTGCAACACCCTTAGCAAAACAGATGTATCTAAACTTGACTCCATAAAATATATGGTGTCATACTAATTACTAGCATCATAGTTGTGGCTCTCCTTTTAAAAATGTGCAATAAGTATAGTCAGATTGTGTGTAGATCCCCATGGACTACCCCTTGCATTGGCTCTGCACCTTGTTTTCTATCTATGTATGTAGTTGTTCTTCCAAAAACAGATCCACAACTTCATCCATTGTCACAGGAAAGTAGATTGTTCTAAGAGGAATTTTCTCCTATTCGCATCATACACATATGCATGTACATGTTGCAAATGTGTGTTCATCTCCAATACAGTCAATAAAAGTGATTTGTGTAAACTTACTTTTCAAACAACTATTGTCTATGGTGTCAACACATGTCTACAACTACAGTGATGCTCTGTTTTTTGGATCTGAAAACCAATAATCTTTTTTTTGGATCTGAAAAGCAATGTAATGTTATTCCACTGTCTGTTACTTCCATATGCCCACACTTTTCAAATATTTGACAGTCACCATGTCATGCTATGAATTAAAATGTCACTTCTTGTGTATCTGAACAATGTTGACACCTTCTCATAGCTACAGTTAATTGATGAAAATGCTTACATAATTAATTGTCTTTTAAATCCAAGATTTCCAAAAATGTGTTGTGGCATGCTGAATAGACGTAGTAGTCACACATAAGTTATTGTTCACTGCCCATATGATAATCAATTACAGTTTTATTTGTAATACGATCCACTTTGAATCCAATGTATTGCAGGCTGCTAGGCATTGGAATGGTCCAGTAGTTCAATCTACTTACCACTGTGTTGGGTTGAATGTCTTTCACATGACATGTAACCTACATATCTACAAGGTCATCACTGGAGTTGGCATTTGTGTAGATTAGACTGCATGTGTAAAATAATGAAAATCAGGCAAAGGCTTAATAAATCTATCATTCGCTTTTTAGTTTTTAGGTCACCCTTTTGTAGACGAAGACATATCACCTGCACAACCTATATATTAATTATTTATTCTCTGTGACCTTCACAGGTCCAACCCATAGGCCCAGTGGACCACTGTCTGGCAGCCAAGACCCCTACACTTCAGCCTAGGATCAAGTGTTCAGTGAGGACTCAACTGCTATATGTCTGAATGATCAGGAGCCAGCTGGTCTATTTGGTCTGTGTAGCCAGACAGCTTCAGTGAGTTGCGCTCAGCCCACACCCACACCTCCCACACCAACTGTAATAACACACCACAATGGGGACACATCCACTCCTTCTGTACCAAGGAAATACACACCAATCCTGTGCTCCCCAGTCCTGACTGCCTTTGAGACAACAACAATATCGTTATACCAGGACCCAGTTGGATGGGGCACACTGCTTCAAGGGCACAGGCTGGTGGGGTAGGGTCGTGGGAGGGAATCTGTGAGCCAGGAAAGTGAGCCCACTGGAGTCTTTGTCAGTCAGACCACCATAGACCAAATCTTGGGATCAGTACAACAGTCCCAAGATGTGATGGGCCAAGCTGTAACTGAGCTCCGAGCAATCAAGGAGGTGCAGAGGGAGCACATCTTGGAACTACAGAATCACAATGAAAGAATGAGCTTCCTGACTGGGGTGCTTTTTGACCTCTATCACCATATGTGCAGGGCTTTTCCCATGCCATCTCCCTCTTTCTGTAGTCCCTCCACATCTGGGACAAGTACACCACTGCTAGCCAAAGACAAGAAGGCCCTGCCACATAAGGAGCCAGCTCCTCCCACCCCAGTCCCTGCACCTCAGCCCCACCTCCCCAGAGTGGACGGTCATCCAGACCAGCAGGAAAGGATGATAAGACGAACACCACTACCTCCAAGAGATACAAATCTAATTTTCCAAGACCCTTGTTGGATTATTTGTGGCCATTCATTTGTCAAACCGTCTTCCATCTTCATGTTGTGAAATTTTCTGAACATTTATTTGCTCAAAAAAATAAAGAGACAACAAAGAGGTAAAGTCTTATCCTATTTATTCAGGGAAAACTAACTTAAATCAGAGTGTATTTGGCACTTACATATGTTGTAAGCAAGTCCTTGCAGAAATGAAATATTGGTTGCAATAATCAGGCCTAACCCCAATAGTCTGTGCCATCCAGGTTTATACATTCCACGACCTAGACACCATGGAGGAAAGGGAGTATACGATGGGGTAAATTAAATAGGCAAACTATCACTGGTGCATGACCTCATTTGGAGCCATACATCCTGCCCTCACAATAGGAATCCTAGATCAATAACACCAATAGTCTACATCATGGCAGCAACAACATTTAAGGGAACATGACCATTACAGGGCACTGCAGCAGTATCTGGTGCAATGATACAGTCACCATTCAGTGCTGTGATAACAAAATGTTCTATCTGCTATGTGGAGACACATCAACAGCCTCCTTCACTGTTTACAAATTAAAGATTTAGCCAATGTGTAATAAGAACAGTATGCTAGGATTTGATATAAACATGCCATTTGAGCAAGTCAAGCGGCACATATTGCCTTGATGGCAGAATCACACAGAAAACAGATCTGATACAATGTTCTGCACTTCCATACTATCAGGGTGCAAGTTGTCTCTGTAAAATATTTGTCCATCGCAAGTCAACACATGTTCACCTGGTACTTTCAAACAGCAGCATATCACTGCAAAAGTCACAACTTTGAAATCTCCAAGTGAAGATGACATGATGAAGGACCCAGAAACAGAAAAACAAGGGAAAATTTATTTTAATCAAATACTAAATCTGACTTAAATGAGAAGTTATGAGGACACACATACTTCGCACAAGCACAGTTAATCTCTGTCAAAGACCACAGTACTCAATTTAGGGAAACTGATCACTAACATCTTTGCCTTGGACTTTCTTGCACTAACCATTCCTAACACATTACCATAGCAGACTGATATGTCCCCTATGTCACACGTTGTTCTGACATTGGAGGTTACACTTTGTAAAGGTAAACTTACACTCAGGTGGAGAAGTGGTCAATCACATCTTGACATAAGTCAACTCCTTCCTCTTCATCACTGTCATCTTCATTGGGCATTTCAAACCCCTGACCTGGGGTGTCATCACGGTCTCCCTCCTCTGCAATTACAGGGATGTTCCTCTGCAGGGGGATGTTATGGAGAATGCAGCAGGCAAATGTTATTTGGCACACCTCAACACCTCATCGGGTGAGGAGAGGAAGGAACCACTAGTCTGGTCTAGGCACCTAAACCTGGCCTTCAGGAGCCCAAAAGCCCCCTCCACTGGCCTCTGTGTACTTTCATGGCCCTCATTCAAGTGGACGTCCTCTGGTACTGTTGGATTCCTCATCAGTGCCAATAATCACAGTTGGTTGGGATATACTGAGTCCCCTACATGGAAGCAGCACATCAACAGATTACTCACATATCAAGCCATTGTCCCTTCCTAAACTAGGATTCAGGCAAAAGATAATCACGTCAGTTTGTGCTTGCCAACAAATCAGGCCCTCTCTAGTCCAAGTTGTGACAGCTGCTTGAGTATGGTGTTGTTATGTAGTACAAATGAATCATGTGTTGACCCAGGTAAGCAGGCACACACACTTGAGATGTATAAGTCTGGTAAGCAGACAACTTGAACATTGATGGAATGGAAGTTCTTCTGATTGCGGTAGACCTGTTCCATTGCATGTGGTGGCACCAAGGCAATATGCATGCCATCTATTGCTCTAACCAAATGTGGCAGTCCACCCAAATCAAAATCCTGTGGACATGGGAATTGGATGTAGCTGTTGATGTGTCTCATCAAGCAAGCAAGGACTTCCTGTAGCACACCACTGAAAGTTGGCTAGGACATGCCCCCAGATACTGCCACAGTGTATTGAAAAGTATCAGTGGCAACAAAATGCAGTACTGCCATGAATTTCACTATTGGTGTCTAGTGTCATGGCTGTTGAACTATTTGAGGCAGGAGATCAGGCTCCAATAGTTGACACAAATCCAGGGTAGTTTGCCTATGTAGTCACAATTTCTTGATGACATCCCTTTTGGCAATGGTGGCAAGGTCTAGAAAGGGCTGGAACACCTGAGGCCATAACCTTCGGCCCATGGCTGGGTTCACATGTCTATATGTATGGAAAATAAAATAGCAGCTGAATACTTGGTAACAGTAAAAATGTCATTAAGTAATATATGTACACACATTAACATAAATTTTTTGGTCCTCAAAAAATTATTTTCAATTCTTCTTTTGTCATTATATGCAAATAATACATTTGAAATGTATTATTTGCACATCATTTTAAAAATGTGTTTTTTTAAAATGCCATCAACAGAGGTAGTGTTTCCCCCACAGCACTATTGGTGCCAAACACAGTCACGGTTCACATTTTATTGTGTCATATCTTGCCAAGAACAGTGTAATTCACACCTGACATTAAGAAATACACTAGCCTTCATTTTGACACACTAAATTTGAAAAATGCACAGCTTCACACCCTAAAATGGTGGATGCCTGACCTTGCTGTGAGGACATTGGCTACTCGACAGCCATCAGCAGAAGTTGACTGCGTAGTAGATGGGACCCTCCTCGACGGTACCTGCCGTAAACTAACATGTGTGATGGCTATGCATAATAGTAAATGGATCTCCGTCATGGATGACGTCCAATGTCCACTTGCACGCCGCGTTGTGAAAAAAACTCACTTGCCTCCTAACACTGCAGCCTCCTCAATTTTATGCTGCTGTTACCGACCTCTAAGAGCCAAGATGTGGGGCAAAACAGGTGACAGGGCCCCTGCCTTCAACACAGAGGAGCGGGAGCTCCTTGTCAGGGAGGACCTGACCCTGTACAGCCAGTTCCATGGGACCCCAGAGGAACAGGTACCTGTGTGATTAGGTAATGTATTACTGAGTAACCATTTTAATGCACAGGCTTTTTTGTCCCTTTTTGTTAATGGGGACGTGTTGTGATTTGTATTGACAGAAGGATGTAGCTGGGACAGATTGTTTTTGCCACTGTCTGAAAATGTCTGTGCATGGCAATGTCAAGTCACCTACAAGTAGAAGCTGTAATCTGTGTCCATGTAACACACACATCCTATTTCATCACACAAACTGCAGGCCACTGGCTACCAGTGGCCAGTAGACAGAGTACCAGTAGTATGACTGACAACATGCAGCCAATGTTGAAATGATGGTGCTGTTCAGGGAAAAAAGTAAAGGGTCTGGAGTTGTTTGGCGCTATACTGTCAAGTAGTATTCCAGCACATACTATGTATTAGGCTGACTGTGTGGCTCAAACCTGTCATGGAGCCACAGATAGGCAAAGTTAGTTTATGTGCAGCAAGTTCAGATGACACTAACTCACAATCATCCATCCCAGGCTGTCCCATTGTAACACAAACTTGTTCATATATCCCACAAATCCCTGCACTCACTGACACATAGGAGCCCTCCTATCTTCCCCTTAGTCACTGTATGTGATGCAGACCATGGGTTCTGATTCTTGGAAGTTTAGGCAGGAAGCCAATGTAGCTGTGCATGGGATTGTGCGCAAGGCTTGTAATGGTGGCTTGGCCTTTAGTATCTCACAATCATTGTGCATAATCAGAGATGGCTCTCACTATAGGATAGGTTGCATAGCTCTGGCCAAGATTATGTTGTAGGCCTGATAGGTAGCATGAGGAGCTAGCAAGTATTGATGGTGCTCATGAGAGCATTCCAAAAAATTATTTCCTAGCTACCTTTAATATGTTTTTTGGGAAAAATGTAGTTACTGTTTGGTGAAAGTATGTGGGAATATCCAAAATATAATGTAACAGCAGTACTGCCAAAGAGAAACAATCAAATGTATTTTCTTGTTCTTTTACGTCATCCATACAGGTCAATGCCCATCAGAAGCAGGAAATTTGGACGACCACTGCAAAGAAAGTGCGGACCCTGGGGGTCCACAAGCAGTGGAGCCTGCACTTAAGGAAGAGGTAGGAGGATCTGCATCTGGGTCAAGTTGGGCAATCCTCTCAGGGATCCAGGCAGGTGTACAGCACCCTGACCCCCCTAATGGCCCATATTAGTGCAGTGGCTATCCCTTAATTTGATGGGTAGTTGAGGGCTCAACAGCAGCAACAAGGGGGTAAATCATTGTCTGTAGATATTGTTGTGTTTTAAAATTTTGACTTTTTAGCTATGTTGTATGCCATCAACATTGAAAGCCCTTGAGAATTTCTGGAAATGTAAGGTGATCAGACAGTGTCTGACGCTGTGTGTGGTGTGTTGCTTTGTACCAAAGGTTGCCACTAGATTCCATCTCACAAAAGCAAGCATTGTTCTGACATATAACTGTATGAAAACAAAGGGATTTCCAGCATTTTCTGAATAACATGAGGGACAGTTTCTCAAAAAATTCCCCATATCATGATTGGATCACATGGGAGGGTACGTCACAAACGTGTAGTGAATGTAGGCCCCATTACTGGTATCTGTGACAAACTGCACAATTATAATGCAGCTGATATATCTGAGTTGACATTGGTAGGTTGGTGTTATGACAATATGAGGCTGTGCATCTGAACCAAATGTATTGGAATTCTGTGTACAATGGCATATTTTCTTATCTCACACGTGTTTGTAAGTTAATATGGACAGTAGCAGGTAGACCTGAGTCCTTAGTCCTTCACAAATGTGCATGTAAGCCAGTCTGTGATAGCCAACGTGTATTTTTCTGCCAAACTATATTGATTGCAACAGACAGGAATGTGTTCACATTGATAAGAGAGCTGTACGTCCAACAGACAACATACTAGTGTCCTTAGTTCTGCCCAGAGGGTAAAGTGATGATGGAGGGCAATGTGATACTGAAAGGGACATTTGCATATTGAAGGTTACATCATATAGATGTTGTGGTGTCCCATCTTGAGCAGTCAATTTCCATCCCAACACCTTGCCCATTGGGAAAAGGTGAATCAATTTTAGCTTTCTACTGCAGTGGTGCAGAGGTGTCTCCAGGACTATGTGTTTACCCATGCTGTTGGAACCCTTTGTCATGGAGTGAACTACAAGTGTATAAGTGACAAAGGAATACACGATATGTGAGCCCAGATGGAGGATTGCTGAATTTAGTGCAAATATTGTGTGATGTACATTAATGTCCACTTGTATTCTGACAGATACTCTAAAACTGTTGTATCTGTGTTTTCAGCATCAACTGGGCAAGGTGAAGGTGACAGCAGCCACATCAATAGGGATGAAGCTGGTCACTGGGGAACGGGTGTGGAAACCACCGACATTGAGGAACCCAGTGGCACAGTGGGTGAAGGGACTGGCCAGGAGGACACGAGTGATTCAATATCTTCCTCTGAAGACCAGTCCCCAGTGGGGGTGGACCGTGAAGCAACTGTGACACATGCGTCTTCATCCACCCAACATTCCAATCTCCACCCTCCCTCTTGCCCCCCTCAAGTTGGTTGTAGCTGCCCCCATAAATGGGACAGAGTCACCTTTAGTGCAGGTACCTCTGCTCCTGCCCCGGGGTCCCAGGCTGTGCTCAGTCAGGAGGCTGTAAACCTTTTATTAACGGTCGCTGTAGTCCAGATCATACTTTTGAATGCACCCCGGGGCTGGCTGGCCAGAACACTCAG
The DNA here is from genome assembly GCF_031143425.1 of Pleurodeles waltl. NCBI lineage: Eukaryota > Metazoa > Chordata > Amphibia > Caudata > Salamandridae > Pleurodeles > Pleurodeles waltl. The sequence continues at coordinate 779,485,390 of NC_090444.1, forward strand.
ATGCTAGTTTACCTGGATGGCATTCACGGTGCCCTGTCTGGTTTACAACAGTCATTCCAGGCTGTGGCCTCCTCATTGGGTGCAGCCTCTTACCTACCTCAATCTCGTGCCTGGACTGCCACTGCTTTCCTATCCCAAATCCCTTAACCCAGCCCTATCTAAAGCACACACAGACATATGCATGCACCCACAAGCACAACCACAAGCAGCACATCCCAGCACTGACAGAGCAAAAAACAAAGGCAGAGACACACACATACAGAGACCACACACACCACCATCACAAGCTTACACAGTGTTATAACACCCACCATGACACAAATACATACCCCACCACCAGCAAACCCACAGACACAATACCCATTAATACACCAGCAAACAGACACCACAAGAACTCCTATAGGCAGCACACCCACCATCACGGAAACATACCCCCCACAACGAGCACACCCACAGACACAACACTCACCACTACACCAAAACAGACATGCACAAGCACAGTCAGTGCGCCCACCACCACACATGCGTGCACCAACAAACCACAGACACACCAACACATACGCCATCCATTACACACATATCCACACACACACATACTGAATCTAAGCACCAACACTCACCCACCCAACAATCAGTAAGAGACACAAATCTAATCATATAGCACACACACCAGGCCATCAAGCACCCACACCTTCGACACACACGCACAACAGACACAGCCACTCCCTCTATCTCCCAACCCTAAGTCCCTTCCGAACATCCTACCTCTTTTCGTAAAGAAGACCTCATGCTTGACCTGTTACTGATCCCTTCCTTGTCCCAAACCACTTCACAGAAACTTCTTTGTACCCCTTCCAAATCTAAACCCACCCCTCTGAAATCTAAACCCTCCCCTCCCAAACCCAAAGCCACTCCTCCAACACCCAGAACCATCCCTCCTAAACCACAAGGACCCTTCCTACTAAGATCATTGAAGTGCCTTCTTTCTGCGCCATAGATGCCTCTTCCAGAAGAGGTTTATTTTAGCAGTGACATTAGGAGGCAAGTTGTGGGCAAACACCCACAAAATGGACTCAAGGCCTTGTGTCTTTATTTGTTTATTTGTTATTTTATTGAATTTGTTTATGAGAGATATATTTCATTTATATAAATAATTTTTCTTCAGAAAATAACTTTGTCCTAGCCTTATATTGTGATTGTTCCTAATTGTTTGCTGATGATGTTCTTTCTGCTAATGTTTGTGCCATGAACTTGCTCTCATTTGTGACAGTGACACACACAGGTTGTATAGTTCAAATTTCTTTTTCAAAACATACATTAGTGTTGTCCATGTGTGATTGACATGTTAATGTTGGTGCAAGCATTCACCTTGTTACTGGACACTTACACCAAAATGATATATGTTTTTGTTTTTGTAACTGGAGAATGCATGAGTGTTTATTTTGACATGATGGGCCATATTTATACTTTTCGACGCACAACTGCGCCAACGCAGTTGTGCGTCAAAAAATCTAACGCTGGCTAACGCCATTCTGAAGCACCATGCGGGCGCCGTATTTATTCAATGACGTTAGCCGGCGTTAGCCGGCGGAGCTGCCTGGTGTGCGTGAAAACAAATGACGTACACCAGGCAGCGCCGGCGTAGGGGAATATGGAGCTTGGGCGCCAAAAAATGGGGCAAGTCAGGCTGAGGCAAAACTTTCGCCTCAACCCGATTTGCGCCATTTTTTTAAACTCCCAACCCCCATTGAAATTACTCCTGTCTTAGCAAAGACAGGAGTCATGCCCCCTTGCCCAATGGCCATGCCCAGGGGACTTATGTCCCCTGGGCATGGTCATTGGGCATAGTGGCATGTAGGGGGCACAAATCAGGCCCCCCTATGCCACAAAAAAAAAAAAAAATTACTTACCTGAACTTACCTTATGTTCCCTGGGATGGGTCCCTCCATCCTTAGGCGTCCTCCTGGGGTGGGCAAGGGTGACAGGGGGGGTCCCTGGGGGCATGGGAGGGCACCTCTGGGCTCCTTCCGAGCCCACAGGTCCCTTAACGCCTTCCCTGACCAGGCGCTAAAAAACGACGTTAAAGCGGCTGGACGTCATTTTTTTTGACCCGCCCACTCCCGGGCGTGATTTTTGCCCGGGAGTGTAAATACGGCGCACATGCCTCGGAGTCAATTTTTTAGACGGGAACGCCTACCTTGCATATCATTAACGCAAAGTAGGTGTCCACGCTAAAAAGTGACGCAAACTCCATGGACTTTGGCGCTAGACGCGTCTAACGCCAGAGTATAAATATGGAGTTAGTTTTGCGTCAAATTTGCGTTTAAAAAAACGACGCAAATACGGCGCAAACGAAGTATAAATATGCCCCGATGTGTCAATAATATGCACATATGCATTACGCGGGGAACCTGGCACTTTACAGTTAATAGGGATTTTAAGTTTGTGATAGAGTGCACACAGCAAAGGGGCAAATGACCTTTTTGCATCTCTGCTATATTTGCAGTTTACCAGTAAATTTGGTAGTACATTCTGTGTACACCCACCTGTAGCACAGTGAAGTGTAATTCTTACATTATCATGGGATTGTTTGGTCCAGATTGGGTATACTGTTTCAGTTGATGCTTTTAATGGTTGGGGACATTATTGCACACACCTGTGCCGACACATTTCTATTTGTGATTGTTGAGTTGTGTGGGTGTCCATTGCTATGAAGGCAGTTCGTACCAGATTGGTGAGTGCTACTTATATCTCAAGGTCTGTTCTGATACAATTTCTGACTACAGCATTAAACACTTAAGCATTGCTCAGCTTTATGGTGGTACTTGCCCAAATCTTTGACCTTTGCATGTGTCCAATCTACTGTAAAGCCTCAACTCTGAGGATAATAGTAATGCCTGTGACTTACCTTCTGTTCTAGTGACAACGGGGTTGATTTCCATCTTGGACCTGGCCCAGGAACAACAGTAAGACTGGTAGCAGCGGGTTCATGGTGGCAGGACATATGGAAAGCATTGAAAAAGTGAGTTTCATACTCTTGAGCTGCGGTTCGTTGTCTACAAGGCATTTTATTTTTTGCACGGAGATGACGTTACGTGTTGATATATATATATATATATATATATATGTATTTTTATATATAGATATATATATATATGAGAATATATATATATATATATATATATATATATATAGGACAAGATCCAAAGCTGAAGCTGGTGTGAATCCTTCCATGTTTGTGGAAGTAGCAGCTCAAAAGTGGCATTTTTAGTTTACAAATTATTTTTACTAATTTATATTAGGATCTACAAAAATACATAAATCTTGCATCGTTTAATAAATTAAAGAAAATGAAATCTATTAACCTTTAGATTCTATTACCTTCAGTATGAAAATGAATTTATAATGTTGTCACATTCCAGAAAAAAACTTTGACCAGCCTGAACCTAGTGGTTTAATCATTTTTCTTTAGATGGCTGCCCCAGGTCCCAGAACTTTTGACTTTTCACACGTTATACCCTTGTAAGAGAAGTGGCTAAACCAACTCATTTCTAGATACATCCCCTACAAAGACCTTCCTATCACAGTTTCAAGTTACATCCCCGTCTGATCATCGCTATCCAGCCTTTGAAAGTACATAGATAATGGTCAACTGTGCCTTTTAACTTACAATGGGTTTTTAGTACAGTTGAACCCTAACAAAGAGTTTTTGATATTTTTACAACTCATTATCCGAATATCTATTGTTATACTTTTTTGTTTCATTCTACCCTTTAGAGTTAACTAATGTGATTTGGGAATTTGTGCATTTTAGCTTGTGATACTCTTACATGTACTGTGGTTTGATTTAAACAGTGGAAGGTGTTACTGCCTTTGCCAGGTGGCCATTAGTGAGCTAAGGATTCCTCAGAAGAACCTGTTTACCTATATGGTATGAAAGTATTTTAACTTCTGGAGCTTAGCCATAGGGCACCCCCCACACCCCACATTATTAGCAATTATGGGATCCTAAATTGAATCTATAATGACACTGCAGCAGTTGCGTCTTCATTCTCTCTTTGATCTTTATTAGGATTAGTAATGTTTTAATCAGCCAGACATTGGCTGGATCATTTTAGGACATAGGTTGTGAATGCTGACTTCAAGATGATGAAAGGCCTCTATGAAAGTATCATCTGAAAATAGTTCACATCAATATTAGAGGAATTCCCATACATGAATACATAGGGGATAAAGAATGAGCAGAATTAGCAGAAGTATTTTGTCATAATTGGTAACATTAAAGGATAAAATATTTTTGGAAGGCAAAAACCACCCTTCTAGAGGTATGTGCTTGGGACATGGATGTCCTGGTTGTTAGAGCCAGCAGGATCTGAAAAGCTGGTAGTTTTAATGCCAAGAAGAGGGTTAGTGTTTTTAGAAGAGTTGCTATAAATACCTTACTATAAGATGTAAAAGGAAAAAAGCTATGTAAAGCAAACCAAGTCATAAGTAAAGTCATGAATTAAACAGAAATGCTATGTTATTGTTCTGACAGGAATACTCCATGCATAATGCATAGTTGTGTTCCTTGCGCCTCATATCTAAATTATGAGCATCTATGATCCTAATGTATGGATTTTGGCCCCGGGTTCATACTAATCAGATGTGTTTTTGGAGGGCAAAGCCTGCCATTGACTTACAAGAAGTTCTGAAACTGTCCTGTATGTGAATGGGTGCCCATATTGGCCACGTCATTGTCATAGTGACTGCTGGATTACTGTCCCAGTCATGGGTGCCACACATGTGCACACAGGCCTTTTTTAGGAGAGTGCGATCCTCCTGACCAACTTGCCAAATTTGCGCTACATCTGGTTCTTGGACTCTATCTACAGAGCACCTGTAAATTTAATGTTACACTCATTGTGCCACCCTCTAAAGCAGACCATGTCTCAGGCCTACCACTGCTTGTAGTGCAGTTTACAATTGTCATTTCAGCTTGGCAAACTACACCTTTTGCTAGGCCCAAATATTGCTTTTTAATACTTATAAGTCACATATAAGTCACCCTAGAGTCAGCCTTAAAGGCTGATAGGGCAGTGTGTATGGTATTTGAAAGTAGAACATGTTCTGGATATCCCTCCCATAAACTAACATAGGGTTACCTTATTATTAAACTTAATAACTCAGCTTAGAAGTAGATAAAGAAACATATCTTTCGCTCATTTGAATTGTAATTTTAATTCAGCTTTAATGGAAAATGTAAATTACTATTCTGAAAATGCTATTTTAAAAAAGTTTACATTTTCCAGTTGAAAACAAATGTACCTTATTGCCAGTATCCAGTGTCACATGACTGTTGCTGGCTCTCCTGTGGTGTAATGTGCATCACTTTCAGACAGAATAATTGTACCTTGGGTGTGGGAAGAGGATTCCTTTCCTGAGCAGAATAGCCTCAGGCGGTTGTACACAGACCTTTCTGAACTTCTAAGGGCAGCCAGGAGGTGTGCTTGCACCCTTCTTGACTTCTGAAGTTGGTTGACCTGTAACTGGCAAATCCAGCTCACATCTGAGCCTGCCTGCCCATTGTCTCCCTGGACACGTTGGAGCCAAACCCAAGGAAAGGGGAATTTTAGATAAAGAGAGAATCCTCCCTCCATATAGGCTGGCACTGGTTATAAAAGTGGCCCCCTCGAAACCTCTCATCAGATCACTCCTAGACTTGAGAAGATTCAGAAGAAAAATCGCCTTTGTTGTCTGAAGCAGGAAGGCTGGACCTGCTCGTATCGAACCCAGGACCCCTGAAGAGACAGCAAGAGTCAGTGTGCTGACCTCCTCGCTGAGCTACGGGTACACAACAAGCTTCCAGGCCCCTTCCCTGCATCTGTCCAGCTCACCAGTGTCGTGGGTCCATTTTCATTAGTCACCCGGGCATAGTGATAGCTTAGCTTAGGCTTGCGGCCTGTGCACTTTTACCTAGTCATTATGCTCTATATTTTTGTATTCATTTAGTATTCATTTTATTATTATTTTTTTAGTGCCATTGTTATATTTCATTATTAGCTGCAATTATGCAAAAGCGTTATTGTCTGTGCTATGGATGACATACTTTGCATCATGTTCTTTCCCTCTAAATAACAAGAACAGAATTTAAGGCACACAGAATAATATTTTGTATTGCCGACCCAAGACAGCGTTAGGTGCAGCGCTTAGGTACATACCTGCATCTGACTTCTGTGCATGAACACAAACATGTCCCCTATAAAAACAGCTTGTAGGACAAAGGCCATTAGAGAGTGCTCCAGCCAGAATTTCCATTCATGCTGCATGTTGATTTTCTGTCGACCTCAGCCTTTGTGTGTTCATGGATCCTTATCTGGAGACTGGCGGAAATGACCTTGCACCAAGGTAACAGGGGTGGGGTGTGCTTCTCATGGACACTGTATGGACAGATTTGTTGTACATCTCCATGTTGTCACTCAGGGGCTAGAGATTAAGCTTTTAGGTAGGAATTATATACCCATGTCATGACAATCTGTTGGGTTGTTTATATTAACAGATCCAATTTTCACAATCCTGATTCAATTATTCCGCATTATCCTAATCATTGCAGCTCATGCATTTTATCGTAGAGTGCAGTATTGAAAACTGTCCTGCATCTCTTTTCTTGCCTATTTCTGTGTAAGATACTTGTATGTAGGCAGAAAAGGGTCTGGCTTGTTTCACCATGATTTCCCCAAGGAATTTTTAGAGTTCAATGCAAGACTGCCAAAAAATCTCCTTTACCGGTTGGGTTTTAGTGAGGTGCTGCTAATGAGCCGGGAGGGTTGGGCCGACAGCTGCCAACTGGTATGGGAGTGACTCAGACGCCTACAATGCACAGGTGCTGCAGCCCAAAATCCAACAGTCTTGTTGGCGTACGAGAGTACTTATGACACCACCATCAATGGGACCTGCCTGGGCCCAGCTGCTTGTGTCTTCTAGAGTGAGTCCAGACCCCCAAGAGGTGCCGTCTGTGGTCTTGGATCCTTAGCTGGTGTCAGAGTGTATTTCCCCAACCTAAAAACCAACAAACTAGACTCCAGGTGAAAATCCAGAGGTTCTGGGCTCTTTGTGCTGGAAATGAACCATTCAAGGTCTCTTCCTGACCATGAGCGGACACTTAACCTCAGCAGTGACTGCCCATGTCTCTCAGTGCAACGCTCCTACAAAGACCTGGTGTTCACATCAGCAATGACTGCCCACATTTCCTGTGCCAACATGAAGCTCCAATGGCGACCTGCTCTTCGGGCTGAAAATGATCTTCTTGTGACACAGTAGAAGGTAAAGTTTCCACTCTGTCAAACCATGTCTATATATCTGACTCGCACTCCGTTGACTTGAACTTCTGACTTTGACCTGGTCTAGAACAACCAGATAACCACAATTGGTGCATTATGCTTCCTGGTGCAATTATGATTTAAAAGCTTGCAAATGCATAACGGTGGTTCTAATTATGGGTTTTTTGTTATTTTGGTGTCATTCTGTTTATTAAAATGTACTTTACTTTTCAAAATTGGTTTTGGGTTGTTCTTTTGTTATATTTTTACTGTTTTACTGTTTGAATGCTGCACAAATACTTTACAAATTGCCTGTAAAGTTACGTCTGCTTTTGTGCCAATCTACGAGCGAGTGAGGCACAGGTTTATTTTTTTACTTTTGTGGTTCACCTTGAGAAGGATTTTGTTTATTCCTTGACTCAGGCTCTCACTCCCTCTCAATGAATAACACAGGGCCATATTTATATTTTTTGCCACAAAACTGCACAAACGCAGTTTTGAGGCAAAAAGTATAGCGCCAGCTTGCATCATTCCAAAGCGCCAGTCGGGCGCCAAATTTCTGAAATGCCACAAGCCAGCTCTCAGGTTGGGCTAGCATCAGAAAAAACTTTGTTCCATTATTTAGCCCCTCCTCCCACCCGTGCTCCATTTTAGCACAGAGGATAAATATGGGGCTATGGGGTTAGCACCATTTGTTTAGATAGGAATGTGTACCTTGCATCTCAGTGATGCAAGGTAGGTGCATGCATCTAAAAAATAGTGGTAACTCTAATATTTTGACGCTAGATGTGTTTAGCGTCAAATTATAAATATGCAGTTAAGTTTGAGCTGAATTTGTGTAAAACAAAATGACACAAATTCGGTGCAAATATAGTATAAATATGCCCCCCAGTATTTTGTACTGATGAGACCCAGACTCCTAATGGCAAAATCTAGTGCTCTTATACACATACATGTATGCTAGTGGAGTGTTCAGAAGAAGAATTCATGCTTATTTCCTAGAATTCCAAACACTCTCACACTTATATGTGGCTTGTCGAGATGAACATGTAGGAACTGACAACCCAGTTCACCACCCGTGTGAAGCGCCTCATCAATTACAATAACAGGGTTCTTCTCTTACTGGAAACTATCACTAAGAAAACTCAGATCTCATGGTATCAGCTTATCATGCTTTTATCTAATTTGGGATGATAGTTCTCCAATTGTCTTTGTTGAAACCGACTTTGACATCTGTCCTTCTCAGGAAGTCAGTGCATCAACATGAGCCAAGTCTATACTTTGAAGCTATGCCCAGAACATCAACCTCATCCACCTTCTTTTGCAATTCACAGAGCAGTTTAAAACCCACTTCTTGAAGTTTCTCTGCCTTCATATCTTCGAACAACTTCCAGGCTGTAACAACAATTCTGGATTTGTGAGAGAACATTGACGGCAAACATCTGTTGTGACCTGTAGGTGAAGGACTTGAATCCCAGAAGGACCAGTTCAGCATCCCATCATTTTGGGCTACATTTAATGGAAAATGACGGCGCATGTCGCTGCGCCAGGTTTGGCAGCATCGTGCACTGTATTTTTCAAAACGCAGGGATGGGCTGTATTTACTACAATATGGCACTCCCCTGTGTTTCCCCCTGTGCCGGCACTAAATTTGCTGCCATGTGCCAACACATTCACCCTTGCGCCGTAGTCAAAGAATGGCTGCATTGAGGGGGAGATTGTTTTTGTGCAGGAAAGGATGCCTTCCTGCAAAAAAAAAATCTTAAATGGCAATTTGCTCTTTCTATGTGTACTGCAAAATGCAGCACACATAGAAAGAGCAAATAACAAAGGAGAAATGAAAGCATTTCTCCTTGGTGTGCCACTCTAATGCCACCCCTGGGGTGACTTTAGATTTTGGTGCTGCCTCAGGTTTATGAAAACTGGTAAATCGGAGGCAGCGTCGAAATGCAATGGGTGTGGCTGTGGCATGCCCACAGCCACATCCATTGCACGCCCCTTCCACGCAAAGTGCTGTGTGTGAAAGGGCCGTATTTACAAGGTGGTGTTAGGCAACAAAAAGTGGCTTAATACCACCTTATAAATATGGCACAGGGATTAGCACCACCGGAGCGTTACGAAAAGTGATGCTCCATTGGCACTAGGGGTTCTTAAATAAGACCCTAAATGTTTAGTAAAGTGAATGCCATCTAATTTGGACACAGCAGTTCATGTTAGTTATAGTATTTAGAAGATGCACAAGTGTTGTACAATGTGCTATATGAGAAACAATGAGTGGTTGCCAATATTTACTTATAGTGAGGGCTATCTGGCTTCCCCACAGAAATTCCACATCCCTTCTTCTCCTCCCTTAACATATAAATGATCAATTCCACCCTTCACTATGCAACCTTAATGCAACTGTCGTTTGTCCTGAAAGACCCCTCCAGACAGTCTGACTCTTTACAGCTTCTTGCCTTCTTCAGGGATGGCTTCCTGCTCTATCTGGTACTTGCCACTTTCTTGTCCAGGTGGAGGCACTTTTTTCAAGTGCTCTGTTAGAAATCACCCACCTTTCTACTTTGGCTTTTTGGCTTTTCCAGATTTTTGCTAATCACCAGCCTATGGGTACATTTGTCCAGGCACTCTTGGGGCCTGCCTCTGGTTATCTGTGCCCTGCAGATGACTCCCTTTCAGTTTCTGTCTGATGTTCCTCAGCATCTTATGTCTATGAGAGGGATCTTTCTGGTAGCCATTACCACAGTTTGGTATGAAAGTTGGGTGGTTTAGTATGTCATGAGACTTTTTCCCTTTTTTTTCCTGTTTCATATTTATCTTTATTCAGGCCATTCATGGCTATAAAAGATCATTATAAAAAATAATAATTCATCAAGCATTCAATAAAGTACAAGTGACATATGTGCAAAAATCACAGTTCAAATAACCCAGTAAAGTAATTGAGGGTTGAGAACATTAAAAAAAGAATTCAAATTTGTTTAAATACATAAAGCAGGACCAAATGCAGCTAATCATCTGGTAATGCAATCAATAAACAAATCATCATAATAACTAGGACCATTTCTACAAATTCAAAACAACATCCTCGTGATTGCCTAGTGCCCAAAAGGTAAAGGTTATTTAGTCAACAACATTTCTTGATGCTTGTTGGACCTGGCTTTTTGACAGGGACATCCCCAAACTTTTTGCCTCCTTCCTCCTATTTTTTCTGACCTGCTGTTGTTGGCTTTTGACCTCTGAGCACTTTACCACTGCTAACCAGTGCTAAAGTGCATATGCTCTCTGTGTAAATTGTACTATTGATTGGTTTATCCATGATTGACTATTTAATCTACCTGTAAGTCCCTATTAGAGTGCACTACATGTGCCTAGGGCCTGTAGATTAAATGCTACTAGTGGGCCTGCAGCACTGGTTGTGCCACCCACCTCAGTAGCCCCTTAACCTTGTCTCAGGCCTGCCATTGCAAGGCCTGTGTGTGCAGTTTCACTGCCACTTCGACTTGGCATTTAAAAGTACTTGCCAAGCCTAGAACTCCCCTTTTTCTACATATAAGTCATCCCTAATGTGTGCCCTAGGTAACCCCTAGAGCCGGGTGCTGTGTAGGTAAAAGGCAGGACATGTACCTGTGTAGTTATATGTCCTGGTAGTGTAAAACTCCTAAATTCGTTTTTACACTACTGTGAGGCCTGCTCCCTTCATAGGCTAACATTGGGGCTGCCCTCATACACTGTTGAAGTGGCAGCTGCTGATCTGAAAGGAGCAGGAAGGTCATATTTAGTATGGCCAGAATGGTAATATAAAGTCCTGCTGACTGGTGAAGTCGGATTTAATATTACTATTCTAGAAATGCCACTTTTAGAAAGTGAGCATTTCTTTGCACTAAAAACTTGTTGTGCCCTTCAATCCACGTCTGGCTAGGTTTAGTTGACAGCTCCTTGTGCATTCACTCAGACACACCCCAAACACAGGGTACTCAGCCTCACTTGCATACATCTGCATTTTGAATGGGTCTTCCTGGGCTGGGAGGGTGGAGGGCCTGCCCTCACACAAAGGACTGCCACACCCCCTACTGGGACTCTGGCAGACAGGATTGAGCTGAAAGGGAACTTGGTGCATTTCTTAGAGACTCTTTGAAATCACCCCCACTTCAAAGGCACAACTTAGTATAAAACAGGGCCTCTGCCCTACCTCATCAGACACTTGCTGGAGAAGAAACCTGAACCAGAAACTACATCCTGCCAAGAAGAACTGCCTGGCTGCTCAAAGGACTCATCTGTCTGCTTTCTCCAAAGGACTGCTGTCTTGCTGTTGCCCTGCTGCCTTGCTGAATTCTTGTCTGGCTGTGAAAGTGATCTCCAAGGGCTTGGATAGAGCTTGCCTCCTGTTCCTTGAAGTCTCAGGACCAAAAAGACTTCTGCCTTTCACGTGGACGCTCCGTGCGCCGAAAATTTCGACGCACAGCTTGTTTCGCGGCGAGAAAAACGCCACACACCGACGCTGATCAACGCGACGCCCTCGGGACGATCGAGACTTCGACGCACAACCTCGCAAGGACAAAGCCGCCCGACTTCCAAGGAGAAATCGACGCGACGCCTACCGTGAGTGCGAAACTTTGACGCACGGCCTCGCAAGGACAACGCCGCCCGACTTCCAAGGAGAAATCGACGCGACGCCTGCCGTGAGACCAAAATTTCGACGCACGGCCTCGCAAGGAAAACGACGCCCGACTTCCAAGGAGAAATCGACGCGACGCCTACCGTGAGATCGAAACTTCGACGCGCAGCCCCGCAGAACGACGCGCAGCCGGAAAATAAGCAGGAGAACCCACGCACAGACCCGGGACATCTGGTAATCCCCGCGATCCACAAAAAGAGACTGTCTGCGCGCCGGAAAACGACGCCCGACTTCCCCGCGTGGAAAAGAACGACGCAAGTCTGTGTGTGCTGAGCGGAAAACGACGCACACACCCCTTTTTCCACGCATCTCTTCTCCTGTGGCCCTCTGAGGAGATTTCCCACCAGAAACCAGGTACTCTGTGCTTGAAAGACACTTTATTGCTTTTTAAAGACTTAAAGACTCTTAATATCACTTTTCAGTGATATCTTTACAAATTCGTATTGCAACTTTGATCGTTTTGACCTACAATTATCCAGATAAATATTCTATATTTTTCTAAACACTGTGTGGTGTATTTTTGTGGTGTTATACTATGGTGTTGTATGATTTATTGCACAAATGCTTTACACATTGCCTTCTAAGTTAAGCCTGACTGCTCGTGCCAAGCTACCGGAGGGTGAGCACAGGCTGATTTTGGATTGTGTGTGACTTACCCTGACTAGAGTGAGGGTTCTTGCTTGGACAGAGGGCAACCTAACTGCCAACCAAAAACCCCATTTCTAACATTGGTGATCAGCGGTGAGGATAGGACTTGTGTTTGTGCAGTGACATACAGTAGCTAAGTATTTCACTACCTACCCACAGTTGAAGGTCAACTTGATTTTTGATCTCTTTTTTGACTTTTGGTCTCTGATGTCCTCCTGGATATACTATTGATATTTTGGACTTTGGATTTTGGTTTTTGCTGGTAAGATCCTATCAGAATGGGATCGCTTACCTACTTATTCTTTTTGCCTACTGACCACCTCACTAAGGCTGACCTAAGGAAGCTTTGCAGAGAATGTGGCCTTCCTGTAGCAAAGAGATCTACTAAAGCAGAGATGCTACGTGCCTACATAGTCTGGGAGGAAGACAGATGGGCAGAGAGAGAGGCAGCAAGAAACCAAATGACTAAGTACCCCTCAGAGGAGGAGGAGGACGACTCAGATGAGGAAAGAGACCCAGTGAAAAAAGAATGGCTCATGGCTCAAGCACGGTGGATGGAAGAGCTAGATGAGTTTATTGAAAGGGCTGAGGCAGCAAGTCTCTTAGCCCTGGAAGAAGAAAAGATTGCAGCTCAAGAGCTGAGCTGTAAAGAGCTGAAACTGGAGGCCGGAAGGGCTGAGTCCAGTTCAGATGGTGGCAGCAAAAATCTTGCATCTAGTACTGCTGAAGAAGGGCACAAGCCCAGAGATGTGGTACCCAACTTGAAGAATAGAGTTGACACACCCCAGGCGGTTCAAGGGTATGAGGTAGTTCCTGTTATGCACAGGGTCCCTGAGAAGGATTGGGGAACTGGCACAGGGAGTCATATTCCTACTGGGGGGAGGGACACTTTACTGACTCTAGCAGAGAGTGACAGAGAAAAGGGTTCCCCCCTGGTGGACGTCCTGGATATAGAGTGTAGAGACATCCCAGAAGAGTTTGGGTTGAGTGTCAGGGACAGACAGATACTGTCTCACCAGTCTCAGGAGGGTGAAGTAGAGTGCTTTTCCAAGGTTGAGTTACTAGGTGGTTGGGTGAAGGGTACTGTGGTTAATACATGTGAAGGGCAGAGTGATGTAATTGCTGGAGAGCATATGTCTGGTCCTTATTTTCCAGAGCTACGCCAACACCAGGTGGAGTGTGAGTTCTCTGACCCCAGGGAACTTACAGTGGAGGCAGACTTTTGGGTGAGTACCAGAGAGTCTGAAGAGGCATTTGGGGGTGCTCCTGAAGGGAGTGGTCTAGGTGGTTCCCGACCAAGTGAGGTGGGAAAGGATTGTAGTGTCCCAGGTAGGTCTCAGAGCCTAACCTGTACCGTAGGGCCACCTTTTGAGGGAAGCCCCGCAGTGGCAGAAGAACTTGGGGGGATGACTGTAGACAGCATCCCAACAGTTCTGGTGTCTGGCAGTACCACTCCTAGTGAGGGGGTGCAGAAGTCCAGACATAGGGTTGAGAGGGGGTGGCAGACCCCAGTGGAGGATCTTGAAAGGCAGGGGTCAGCTCTGAGAGCAGAGCCCCCCAGGAATGACCCAGGTGAGACCGTTTCTGGTTTGGGGGAAACCCAGACTCTGCCGGATGGGCAGAGGTCGGGAGACCTGCGCCAACCAGACTCTTGTGTGGCCCTTGGGGACGGCGTGTCCCTTGTGGGGGGTGAGAGTGCCCCCCAGGAAGTCCTGGCATGCCAGGCAAGGATTCAACCTCAGGGTGGTGACTCTGGGTTGGATAACCGGGTTCAGAGGTTAAACTTTGACCTGGTGGGGGGTAGAGGTGCCCCCCAGAAAGTCCTGGAATGCCAGGCAATGGCTCAACCTCAGGGTGGTGACTCTGGGTTGGCTTACCAGGTGAAGAGGTCAAACTCTGACCTGGTGGGGGGTAGGTGTGCCCCCCAGAAAGTCCTGGCGTGCCAGGCAGTTGTCCAACCTCAGGGTGTCGACTCTGGGTTGGATGGCCAGGTTCAGAGGTTAAACTCTGACCTGGTGGGAGGTAGGTGTGCCTCCCAGAAAGTCCTGGGGTGCCAGGCAATTGCCCAACCTCAGGGTGGTGACCCTGGGTTGGAGAACCAGGCTCAGAGGTTAAACTCTGACCTGGTGGGAGGTAGGTGTGCCTCCCTGAAAGTCCTGGCCTGCCAGGCCATGGTTCAACCTCAGGGTGGTGACTCTGGGTTGGATATCCAGGTTCAGAGGTTAACCTCTGACCTGGTGGGGGGTAGGTGTGCCCCCCAGAAAGCCCTGGTGTACCAGGCAGTTGTCCAACCTCAGGATGGTGACCCTAGGTTGGAGAACCAGGTTCAGAGGTTAAACTCTGACCTGGTGGAGGGTCAGTGTGCCCTCCAGGAAGTCCTGGCGTGCCAGGCGATTGTTCTACTTCAGGGTGGTAACTCTGAGTTGAATGGCCCAGTTCAGAGGTTAAACTCTGACCTGGTGGAGGGTCAGTGTGCCCTCCAGAAAGTCCTGGCGTGCCAGGCAATTGTTCAACCTCAGAGTGCTGACTCTGGGTTGGATACCCAGGTTCAGAGGTTAAACTCTGACCTGGTGGGAGGTAGGTGTGCCTCCCAAGAAGCCCTGCTGTGCCAGGCAATTGTCCAACCTCAGGGTGTTGACTCTGGGTTGGATGACCAGGTTCAGAGGTTAAACTCTGACCTGGTGGGGGGTAGGTGTGCCCCCCAGAAAGTCCTGGCGTGCCAGGCAATTGCCCAACCTCAGGGTGGTGACCCTGGGTTGGGGAACCAGGCTCAGAGGTTAAACTCTGACCTGGTGGGAGGTAGGTGTGCCTCCCAGAAAGTCCTGGTGCGCCAGGCAACTGTTCAACTTCAGGGTGGTGACTCTGAGTTGAATGGTCAGGTGCAGAGGTTAAACTCTGACCTGGTGGAGGGTCAGTGTGCCCTCCAGGAAGTCCTGGTGTGCCAGGCAATTGTTCAACTTCAGGGTGGTGACTCTGAGTTGAATGGTCAGGTGCAGAGGTTAAACTCTGACCTGGTGGAGGGTCAGTGTGCCCTCCAGGAAGTCCTGGCGTGCCAGGCAATTGTTCAACTTCAGGGTGGTGACTCTGAGTTGAATGGGCAGGTGCAGAGGTTAAACTCTGACCTGGTGGGGGGTAGGCGTGCCCCCCAGGAAGTCCTGGTTTGCCAGGCGGTGATCCAGTCTGAGGGTACAGACCCTGGGCTGGAAGACCAGGTTCAGGGTGTCCCCCTGGACCTGGAGGGAGGGGCTACTGATAACAGTGCCCCTACCATGTTGTCTTCTGAGGAGGCCACTCCTAGTTGGAGGGTGCTGGACCCCAGAAGGGAGGGCAGGGGGAGGGAAGCCTCACCCCGGGCCCTAGTCCCACCTGAAGGTACAGACCCCAGGTTGGAGGGCCAGTGGCAGGTTAACAGCCCTGCACTGGTGGAGGAATGGTACAGGGCGACTTCTGTAAGCCCCCTGGCCATGTTGGACTCTGGGGGTACCGCTCCAGGAAGGAGGGTACAAAGCCCCAGAGGGGAGGACCAGGTTCAGGCTGTCATCCCTGACCTGGTGGAAGGGAGAGTGGTTAAAGGGTGCCCAGCACCTGGGGCTACCGCCCCCCACTCTCCACAGCCACAGTGGTTGGAGAGCTTTGAGAGGCCTGGGGCCTGGCTCTCATCCCTGGCAGCTGTCAGTAATCACTGTGGCTTGCTGTCCGGGTGGACAGAGTTATCCCTGGGGAGGGGACAAGTGTCCCACCCCGGGGATAGAATGGGCAACACCACTGTGTTGGTCCTGGTGGTACTATCCTGCTCCTGGGATACATCTGTGAGCAATGTAAGGTTAGGTGCTGCACAGATGGGATCCGCAGGAAAGGAGAAAGGTTCCCCATGGATGGGCTTAGTGGGCCCTGAGAGTATGGACAGAGGGATCCAATTGGAGTCAGGAAGGCGAAGAACTGGAGCATGCCCCTGCTGTTGTGGGCCTGGGTCCTTGTTCTGTCGCCTCAAACAGGGAAGTACATCAGGATAGTGATTGTTCTCCCCTGGCTTTAGGCTGGTGGGGGGTCATGTTGGACCTGGCTTTTTGACAGGGACATCCCCAAACTTTTTGCCTCCTTCCTCCTATTTTTTCTGACCTGCTGTTGTTGGCTTTTGACCTCTGAGCACTTTACCACTGCTAACCAGTGCTAAAGTGCATATGCTCTCTGTGTAAATTGTACTATTGATTGGTTTATCCATGATTGACTATTTAATCTACCTGTAAGTCCCTATTAGAGTGCACTACATGTGCCTAGGGCCTGTAGATTAAATGCTACTAGTGGGCCTGCAGCACTGGTTGTGCCACCCACCTCAGTAGCCCCTTAACCTTGTCTCAGGCCTGCCATTGCAAGGCCTGTGTGTGCAGTTTCACTGCCACTTCGACTTGGCATTTAAAAGTACTTGCCAAGCCTAGAACTCCCCTTTTTCTACATATAAGTCATCCCTAATGTGTGCCCTAGGTAACCCCTAGAGCCGGGTGCTGTGTAGGTAAAAGGCAGGACATGTACCTGTGTAGTTATATGTCCTGGTAGTGTAAAACTCCTAAATTCGTTTTTACACTACTGTGAGGCCTGCTCCCTTCATAGGCTAACATTGGGGCTGCCCTCATACACTGTTGAAGTGGCAGCTGCTGATCTGAAAGGAGCAGGAAGGTCATATTTAGTATGGCCAGAATGGTAATATAAAGTCCTGCTGACTGGTGAAGTCGGATTTAATATTACTATTCTAGAACTGCCACTTTTAGAAAGTGAGCATTTCTTTGCACTAAAAACTTGTTGTGCCCTTCAATCCACGTCTGGCTAGGTTTAGTTGACAGCTCCTTGTGCATTCACTCAGACACACCCCAAACACAGGGTACTCAGCCTCACTTGCATACATCTGCATTTTGAATGGGTCTTCCTGGGCTGGGAGGGTGGAGGGCCTGCCCTCACACAAAGGACTGCCACACCCCCTACTGGGACTCTGGCAGACAGGATTGAGCTGAAAGGGAACTTGGTGCATTTCTTAGAGACTCTTTGAAATCACCCCCACTTCAAAGGCACAACTTAGTATAAAACAGGGCCTCTGCCCTACCTCATCAGACACTTGCTGGAGAAGAAACCTGAACCAGAAACTACATCCTGCCAAGAAGAACTGCCTGGCTGCTCAAAGGACTCACCTGTCTGCTTTCTCCAAAGGACTGCTGTCTTGCTGTTGCCCTGCTGCCTTGCTGAATTCTTGTCTGGCTGTGAAAGTGCTCTCCAAGGGCTTGGATAGAGCTTGCCTCCTGTTCCTTGAAGTCTCAGGACCAAAAAGACTTCTGCCTTTCACGTGGACGCTCCGTGCGCCGAAAATTTCGACGCACAGCTTGTTTCGCGGCGAGAAAAACGCCGCACACCGACGCTGATCAACGCGACGCCCTCGGGACGATCGAGACTTCGACGCACAACCTCGCAAGGACAAAGCCGCCCGACTTCCAAGGAGAAATCGACGCGACGCCTACCGTGAGTGCGAAACTTTGACGCACGGCCTCGCAAGGACAACGCCGCCCGACTTCCAAGGAGAAATCGACGCGACGCCTGCCGTGAGACCAAAATTTCGACGCACGGCCTCGCAAGGAAAACGACGCCCGACTTCCAAGGAGAAATCGACGCGACGCCTACCGTGAGATCGAAACTTCGACGCGCAGCCCCGCAGAACGACGCGCAGCCGGAAAATAAGCAGGAGAACCCACGCACAGACCCGGGACATCTGGTAATCCCCGCGATCCACAAAAAGAGACTGTCTGCGCGCCGGAAAACGACGCCCGACTTCCCCGCGTGGAAAAGAACGACGCAAGTCTGTGTGTGCTGAGCGGAAAACGACGCACACACCCCTTTTTCCACGCATCTCTTCTCCTGTGGCCCTCTGAGGAGATTTCCCACCAGAAACCAGGTACTCTGTGCTTGAAAGACACTTTATTGCTTTTTAAAGACTTAAAGACTCTTAATATCACTTTTCAGTGATATCTTTACAAATTCGTATTGCAACTTTGATCGTTTTGACCTACAATTATCCAGATAAATATTCTATATTTTTCTAAACACTGTGTGGTGTATTTTTGTGGTGTTATACTATGGTGTTGTATGATTTATTGCACAAATGCTTTACACATTGCCTTCTAAGTTAAGCCTGACTGCTCGTGCCAAGCTACCGGAGGGTGAGCACAGGCTGATTTTGGATTGTGTGTGACTTACCCTGACTAGAGTGAGGGTTCTTGCTTGGACAGAGGGCAACCTAACTGCCAACCAAAAACCCCATTTCTAACAATGCTCATCTCATGGGAAAAATTAGTCCACAGTTATTATTTATCTTGAGCGCCAATCGACATGCGAATAATTAGCCTGAACATTGGCATATTAAAATAACTGAAATCTTCTCATAGGGACAATTATGCAAGTATTTGGTTAGAGCATATGCATATAGATCAGTGCTATCTGTAGTTAAAATGTTGAGGGTGCTTGGAAAATTCCTCTCTCTGAAATTTCTGTAAGCAGGAACCAACCAAGATTTCCTAATGCCCGCATATGCAGGACAAAAAAACATGAATTGTGCTACTATTTCAAGAGGGGGTGTACAGCATGTGCAATTTGGAGATATTCTTGGCTGCACACTCCAAATACTTCTATACTTGTTCACAGGTAAAATTCCATATCGAAATTTCAAATGTAGGGATCTTGTCTCAGGGGGGCTCTATTTTGTCAAGAGCTTATTTGAAATGGGGAACGCATTTTACATCTAGAAATTTTTCAGTTAAACTACCGGAGCATGACTTCAAGTAACGTTTGCTATTAACAAAGACAAAGCACCTCCTCTTCAGATGTTCTACGATGCCCTTATTACACAAAGGAGGATTATTCCAAAACTCACTCAGATTGGAGAGCCACATCTTAACAAATTTGAACCAGGGTGTCCTAGCATCAAGATCCAGGTCTTTCAGCTCTTTGAGCACTGATTAGTATTGTTTCAAGTCTTCAGACAACCACAACCTCAGCCAATATAAAAGGGGCCCAAGATTTACAATGTCTGCAATATTCTGCTGTGCCTAATCCAGCTTTAGATGAATCAAAGGGGTACTTTGTGAAAGGCTAGTAAGAAAATGAATAAAACTGTTCTCTATAGTTACAAACTGAGATATATTACCCACACTCCCCACCTCAGAACCATATAGGGATGCACTAACTGCTTTTGCACAATATATCTGCAGTGCTGGCCATAGAGGGCAAAAGGTAGAAGATTTGAATGCTCTCAAAACAGCCCCAGCCCTATGCTACAGCAGCGCTTTGCTTCTCAGGGTTTTCAATGACCATGAAAGAGTGCTTGTCAGTCGGGCCCAAGATAATCAAACTTCTTGACTCCCTTGACACCCTCGAAGGGGAAATCTTGAATGTGTTTATTTTTAACCATTGAAAGACCTCGGTGGGTAGAAAGTCATAAACTTTGTTTTATTGATATTTATTTATATCCCATCAAGTCCCAGATACTGGAAAAGGTTCCTGCAAAGTTTGTAGGCTCCTTGGAGTTTTTGATAGTAGGAGAGTATGGTCAGCATAAAGGAGGGCTGGAATCTTCTCACCTCCCAGTTTGAGGGATTCATTGTTACAATTATCCAGGTGCTCAATGATCCCATTAATGTAGAGAGTGAATAAGGTTGGTGCTAGCATGCAGCCTTGGCAAACACCTCTTTCTAATGGAATTCTGCCTGTCACCTCCCCCTTGTCCCCCATCTAACGTGTGCAAAGTTACTAATGTACAGTCATACAATCGGGATAATAGTGGATCTGGTAAGCCTATTTTTTAAGAACCAGCCTAAGCAGGTCCCTGGGAACAAGGTCAAAGGCTTCCCTTAAACCGATAAACCCTAAATAAAGATGCTCATGTCTTAACTTTACAGTCTTCCAGACTTCAGTAAAGTGCACTTTTATGTAGGGTCATCCCCCAGTTTTTGCCCCCAGTGCTAATGTGCATGACTCTGTAAGCACATTGGAAGCCAGCTAACCAGGCCCCAGTGACTGTGCTCTCTCTCCCTAAATTGGTATGTCGACATAATGATTCCCTGATCGGCAAGGCTTTACCTCCTTATAGGTCCCTTGTAGATAGTAGCAAGGGTACCCAGGGCACAGGTGATAAAGGAGTCCCCAGAGCTGCACGAGTTTGTGTCACCCTAGGTGACCCACAGAAATAACTGATGACAGGCCTGCCATTGCAGACTGCCAGAGTGTCGAAAACTGCTCATGTTCAATTGTGCCCTCACCATGACTGGCACAGTCCCATGCCTTTCATATATGCTAGACACCCCTAAGGGAGGCCTCTGCAATCAAGGAGGCAGGGTACACTATATTTAAGGTGCAGGCATTTAAGCATGAACTTATATGCCTCTATACTGTCCGTTTCATTAAGAGAAACTTCATGTGCAGGCCGGTTCATAGGACAACATGGGACTTAAGCCCGGTTAGACCCGGGCTGCTACCTACATTATGGTCCCACCTAGATATGTACTTGTCAAAAAACTTGCTTTCTCTCCCCTAAAACCAATCTTGTGTTGACTGATGTCTGGCATGCACCCAAGTGGCACACTAGAGGTTGCTTACCTGTTTGCCTCTCTTCTGTGTACTCTGGACGAGCAGCCTGCGCTTTTTTGCGTGCTTACTGCCACCAAGACATGTTTCTGACCTCTTGCCAGGCAGCATGGGTGCTCCCAGGAATCAGAAACAAAGGCTAAGGCAGGAAGGAGGTCACATCTCCTGCCCCCCCCAACCAGGATAGTGAAATTAATAAAGCCATCAGGGTGGTGAACTTCAAAGGCTTCACTGCCCCTTATAGCCATCTGTGCTGTCCCTCAGTGGAGGAAACAACCCTCCCCCTGTGCCCCAGGAATATTTGCTCGTGGATTGTCAGGAACATAGGTACGCAGGACTGTGCACACCCCAGTGGTCTGATCACCCTCTATAGGGTGAGAAGCCAGGTCTATGCACTAAATTTAGATTTTTGACATCTTAGGAGTGGCAGAATACAGGGTTCTAGGTAGCTAAAGGTGACCTGTTCCACTGGATGTGGTCACCTCAGGGGCAGATCATCTGTAGGAGCTAGCTGCCCATTGGCCATTAGTCTCCACACCTCTAACTGCCCTAAATTCAGGATTTAAGGGACACCCCTGAC
Source organism: Pleurodeles waltl (assembly GCF_031143425.1). Classification (NCBI taxonomy): domain Eukaryota; kingdom Metazoa; phylum Chordata; class Amphibia; order Caudata; family Salamandridae; genus Pleurodeles; species Pleurodeles waltl. The sequence goes on from NC_090444.1 coordinate 779,507,207, forward strand.
AGCAGAGCCTCAGATCTGATCAATCGACTTCAAAGAAGGAACAAAAGGAGCTCTGCATCACTGACAACTGGACTCTTCCCATGGCAACCAAGCAAAAGAGGGATACTCTGTCTCTGAGGCAACAGGCCTGGAACTGTGTATGGCTGAAACTCATCACTCCTGACCAGAGGGACCTCTGTGGAAGCCAGACATGCCTTCAGTCTCCCTTGGACTAGTGGCACTAGTCCTCTGCAAAGTGCAGGTAAAAACACCTGTAGGATTTGAAGTTTTGCTGGCCATCAGCCCCGCTGTGGGATTGTTGAAACCGAGGTGGTCAACAGCCTTCTGAGACTTTTAGTCCCACCTGCCTCCAAGTTTTAGGTTGTTATACCACTTCTTCGGACCCCGGGAAGTTCCCAAGGGATTTCTGCACCCTTACCGCTGCCAAGGCTTGTGAGTTGCCAGTCTGGTAACTAATCCTCATACTCAATGCTGCATGGGCAGAGCACAGGGTGCAGCTTCACCCAACATCTGCAACCCAACCCCAGCTAAATTTCTGCATTTCCTTGTCAGCACCGTTGTGTAAGTGGTAAAATCAGCATCAATGCAAGTTCCATTCAGCACCACGGAAGACCAGGACAACTTTGCACCCATGCCCCACAGACCAGGTAGAAGTGAACTGAATGCTATAGCCTAGTCCCAGGACCCCATAACCTTATCCCTGCAAGGGTTCCCCGCAGCTCTACCTCTAAGTGGTCATTTGTCACCAGTGGCTCCCTGCACCACAGACAGCCAGGACAACACTGCACCCGGAGCCCATGGGCCAGGTAAACCGGACTGACTGTCATGATCTGGATAACCATAACCCGGGGGTTCCACGTAACTTGCTTTCTAAGTACATTTTTGCAACCAGTGGTATTTCTCCTATACACTTCAATGCAATTTTTAAATGCCAGTTCTGCCATGATTTAATCTTGCTTCTAAAATCTATACCTGCAGTTATACTTATTTAATTCTGTTCATTTTCGTGTCTGAATTAAGATAAAAGTATGCTCTATTTGTATAAATGAATGTGGATTTCTTTCGAGTCTTTTCAATTGCTTATTATCAATGTTGGTGCTGTGAAATGCTTAACACATGTTCCTCTAAGTAAAACTGACTGCTCTTTGCCACACTACCAGGACCAAGCTAAGGATTTACTAGTGTGAATCCAAAGGGCCATCTTTGGGGGTATTGTGAGAGTATTTCATGGTGAGTACTAACTCACAACACCATACGATACTCCATTTTCCTACAGAGACCAGAAGGGAAATTCGGAAAGAGGAATTTGATTCCAGACAGGTTAGTCTTGTGTCTAGCCTCAATTTATATCTGAGATTTTCTTCAGACATCCATGTCAGCCACGACATAGTTTTTTTTCTTCACATTTCAAGTATAATGAGGATTTGATTTTGCACTGTCTTCAAGGGACTAGGGCATTTCCATAATTCTTTTTCACACAGTGTCCTTTGTAGATTGAAAGCTCTGCGACGTTTGGTTTATTATGTTGTTACTTGTGCCTTCTCTGACACTTTTGGAAAGCACTACACCTCGATGGTGGTTGGCTCTTGTCTTGTTCTGCTACTTTTAGTGATTCGGTACTGGGTGCTTTTCAACACTGACCTGCTGTTTGCAAATGAACTTGACAGTGCTGAAGTCCTACGGCGTTCCATATAGGTTGCTTGATGTATGTGAAATGTAGCTGCTTGGTACAGATTGACGTTTTAGGAGTATGATGAGGGAGGCTGATGCGGCGGTAATAATACAACAACTTACTGACATCGCCGCCTTTTTTATGTTGTTTATCCAATACCAATGAGTAATCAACACATTTCTCATTATACATCCTTAATAGTACGGTATGGAGGAACTAGAAAATAGTGATTTGCAAATAACGAATCTGGTTTCGCTGATAAACAATTCACACACATTACTCCCGTAACCCGAGCACTTGCATTTAAAAACGTCTTTCCGCTTTTGTGTTAACCCTGAAAATTCGGCAAGAATCTCACTAGCAGAATAGTAATCAGGTTAAATGACTGGTGTAGTTCCAGCATCCTTGGTATCATTTTGTAGAAATATTTAAGAGAATTTTCATTTTGTATCTTGCTCTGTTTTATTGCTATTAACCAAAGAGCTGCCACTAAAAGAACCATGGGCCATATGTACGAACACTTTTTCCCATAGACACAGAATGGGTAAAAACCTTTGCTACATCTGGCCCCATGTTATAAGAGTGCTCTGTTTTGCATGTCTTTCTTCTGAAAATAGCTTTTTAAAGATTGGTTATTTTACCTGACTTAGAAGTCTTCTCAGCTCTTTCTACTTTGCTTGCCGATGCTGGTGATATAAAAAGAACAAAGTTACTACTTGATGGAACCTTTTTTTTAATCAAAGGTACAGCTACTTGAAAGAAGAATTATTCATTTATTATCTGTACATGTATTGGAGGTGAGCAACTTCAAACACAGAAAGCTATTTTCAAATCGCAAAAAAACAGAAATATATTTTTTTTATTTCTTTGTGTTTGTAATCACGCATATTGCACCTCCTTGATTCTTTCTGATACTAGTGGACATTGTTCGTGGTCTAACTGGTCATCTAGCAGTTTTACTGAATTAAAATAATGGGTGCAAAGAGTGGCCTCCTACCTTAATGATCATGCTAATGAATTATAACATGCCTTATTAGCTTCAACTATCAAAAAGTAGAACACGTCTTGCCTCTGAAAATGTAAAAAAGTTGCAATTTGTGTTAAAGCAATTCCAATTGGGCGAGGACTAACCATACAACAACAAATAGTTAATTGTGTTATGAAAACCTACAGACACTTCCATTTTCCTAAATTGTCCCCAAAATGCTTATTCCTTCAGTTGCAGAACGGAAAGTTTGCATTTTACAACCAAGTGTCTGTCATTTGAGGATTTCCCCGAGAAAACAATACTACGGAGTCGAATGAGGTATTTGTGGGTTGTGTAAGGGTAGTACAGTGGATTTTCTTACTTAAGAAGTATGTGCTGTGTCTAAAATCTGTGGAGGAGGAGGGTTGCGATTTTGACTTTACAATATGTTTTTCCCTAGGGTTGAAATCCCAAAGAGTCCCGTACATTGGATTTATGCTTTAACTTAGGGAAGTTTGGCAATTCGGTATATGTGGGTATTGGAGAGTGGATGCTACATATAAAGGAACATTTAACCGAGCAAACATTTCTGTCACTGCCCAGTTCACAATCTTCATATTCTTTGGGAAGTTCCAATATGGAGCCTGAATCGGCATGAAGGCCTCGTGTATTGATACTTCAGTACTCAAATCTGTGTTTTTAAAACCATGGGACAGAAGTGAAAGGTTTTTAATAATTTCAAACTCTTCTATTAGCTAAATCAGAGATTCAGTAAACTGTAAGAACAATTTCTAAGATAATAAACCCATTTAATGACTGGAAAACGTTTTTCTGAATCACTCAATAAATTTAGAAATCATCACCAATTTGCCACTTGGAAGGGTTATGCTTGAGACATCCCTTTCAAATTGTATAGTACTAACCTATTTATCAATGGTTTGTGACCGTCATTCCAGTTGTAAACCATTGACCAGTTAATGACTTGCAAATTGGAGTGGTAACTCTTTCAAGAAGGGGATATCCCCTTTGGGAATAATGGTAGCAGCTTCACAGGGAGTATGCAGTTTCCCAGAGGACCACTGCCTGCTGTCATTGAAGTTTTCCAAAATAGAATTTCATATTTTTTTACATCAGCCTTGTTTACTTTATGAAACTCAGGCTGGATTAAAAAAGTCAATTTTGAAATATTTTCACAGAGATGGTCGTCTGGTGTCCCTCAAAGACTAGCATCAAAGCGAAGGTAGATTATGAAAGCAAGTCACACTTTGCAAACTGCTGAATGAATATTAATAAGACAAGTTATTCCATGGATCCCACGGAATCCTTTTTTTGTGGTTGATTTGAAAACAATACATTTTTGGTTGAAAAAACTCAGGGCCTCATTTACAAAGACTTGCTGCACCACTGTGGGCCACTGGGAAAGGGCAGAAATGTGCACTATCTACACAAAACAGCACATTTCTGTTCCCTCCCCTGCACTGTTGCACAAATTGCTGCCATGCACCAATGCAGCTACACTTGAACTATGGTGCAAGGGTGTCTGCGGTGTTGGAAGATTTTTTGTTGTGCAGGAAGGAACACCTTCCTGCATAAAAACAATCACAAAAGGTCTTTTCCTCTTGAGATTGTTTTTGTGAAGGAAAAATGGCGAGAAATAAGGATGGTTCTCCCCTTTGCATCATTCGTATGCCATCCCTGAAGTGGCGTAGGAATCTGATGCATTCCCAGACTTGTAAATCTTGGAATGTGTCATATTCTTTTGGATTCCATGGGTGTTGCGTGGGAACACCCAAGCAACACCCAATGAATCCCCTTTCACGCAGTGTTATGCATGAAAGGGGTACATATTTACAAGCCCTTGAAAAGCCACACAAGGTGGCTTTGTGTGGCCTTGTAAATATGAGCTGGCACACTGCACCTCCGGAGCGTCACAAAATGAAGCTCCAGAGGCTCAGTGTGCTGCTAGAGCCTCGTAAATGAGGCCCTCAGTGCGCTATTTGCAACCGCTTTATTGTGACCAGTACAATAGTTAATCTAGCCTCAAATCCTCATTTCAGAAAGGGGATTTTTAAATTGCATGGAAGGTAGGTGTAGATATTCAAACTAGGTATGCATAACAGAAGAATATTCTCCACATGTACAGGCATCCATTGTAAATAAACCAAATGAAAAACAGTACAGAGATTTTTGATGTGCTAAGCACCCAAGGCTGGAGCAGTGTATGTTTATTAGAATTGAAATAAAAATAAGAGTAGGTAGAAATAGCATGCTTAGAGAATCCATCTACATTTATTATGTATATTAGAGAAAATACAGTCAACATTGTGATTTATTTTGTTGATTGACACTTCATGTTGTTGGGCTAGACCAAACACAAAGGAGATGCTTCAGATTAGAAGCAAATTAATATTTGCCTCAATTTTATGAAACTGAAGGTGCTAGCGCAGGTGATTTATTAAAAATTATTAATGAATGTTTATGTGTTTTGAATAATATGTTTAGGTAGAAAATAAAATAACGTAGAAAAATAATGCACGCATTTGAAAATGTGATCACGAAGAATGGCCACCAATTTTAACAAAATTTACTAATCAGTGATTAATGATTATGAAATATTGAATATTTGTTAGACTAATGCAGTAATATGTCATATTAAGGGTTATGAATTAAGCTTTAGCTTTATTAGTTGTAGGCCTTAACTTAGCGAGTGTCTTGGCTTATTTGCCAGGCCTCATGTAAAAGCTGCATTTCCTAGCGTTTAATTAAAATGTTGACCGAGTGAATTAAACTGTGAATCTCTATTGTATTGTTTAAATAAATGTGCTCATAACTGAAGCTTTTCGTGTGAACCAACTGCTAGGAGATGATGTTCTTGCTAATGCAACATTTTATGTGTAATGTGTGTGAGATTGACTTTCCCAGGACAAGAACAATGAAGATACTGACTAGAGTAGAGGCTGCAATAATATTGTTACCTGACAAGCCGGATGATGAGGACATCACAAGATGAACCAATCAACAATATGAGAACGGAGAAATATTAGAATTCATATATTTGGGATTTTAGTTTTATTGGACAGAGTGCGAACATACAATTAACTGACCAATAGGGAATTAGGGCATAGTTTAGGTAACTTCAATATAAGGACACTGCACAGTGAGAAGAAAGACATTTTCTGCCCTTGCCTTCATGCAGTCATTTTGCCCATATTTTTCCTGACCGAAAGGTTATTACTTTCTTTTGCGTCTTTATTAGAGATGTGCTTAACTTTAATGCTTAATGACTTTGCCCTTTTATAATTTCTGGTGCTGAAGCCTGATGCTTTGCTGATTGACTGATGTCCTGAGGACAAAGACTGATTCTGCTT